>NC_087563.1:16700105-17339530 GCF_036250125.1 Pseudopipra pipra
AACTGCACCCTTGGCAAGCACCCCTCCATCCACCCAGCAGGCCAAGGAGCAGTGGAGAGATCCCAAGTATTTTGAATCATGTTGAGCCTCCTGACTCTGCAAATTTTCTTTCACATCCTTGAAAATAATTTTCTCCCAAAAAATCAGAGGACAATGGCAGAAGGGCAACCCAGGAGTGGCTTCACAACATGTGCCATGTGCACACAAAACAGTTTTCAGAAGCCCTAGTCCTGATCAGTGGTGGGGAGGAAATAACACAGAGACTCCTGACAGTAACCACAGTCACCTGGAGTCCAGGGTAAAAGAGAATTTTTGATATCCAGGGATTTTTTTTTCTGGACTCCAGGCCAGACTGTGGGTTTTTTAAACAATAGGTATCACGCTGTGATCATAGGCTTGTACCACATTAAGGTTAACCCAAGATATGTAAAACTCAGCAGTCTCCATTTGGGGGATTTGTGGGAGGTTTTTCTGGTTACATGGTTTAGACTTGCTGCCTGGGGTTAGTTGTTCCCCATATAAGATCCAGAGAAGTCCCTTGCTGAGGGAAAGCCCAGGTCAGCCTGGACTAGTGCTGTAAGGCAAGTTCTTCTTACTCCCAAACTTCAGTGTAAACACGTTCTCCAACCCCACTGTCCCCATAAACGTGGAATGTGCTCTCTCCCAGGCATGCTGAGGGGGGGAACATGTGAGCCAGACCATGAGGATGGAGCCTGGGGCTGTGCACCCAGAGGAGACCCAGGACCCTGTAAACCCCAGGCCATGCCAGGGCTGGGCACAAGGAACAACAGTGAATTTTCCAGCAGGATATTGATCCCATTTTTGATGGACCCCGATCCCACACCAGCACTGCATGGTCCTGAGAAATGAGACCTCAGTCCTCCTGAAGGGGATGAATCCAGTCCATTTCTAGAATGCACCACATGTTGGTGCCTTCCCCAGGGAAAATAGCCTCAAAATATCATTAATCCCAAGAAAAATATCCATTCCCAGGGCACTTCTGGAGAAGGCAGATGTGCCAGATAGGGCAGGAGCTCCTGGGCACTAATGGGATGGGGGTGCCTGTCCCAAGGGAGGCACCCTGGGGTGTCCCCGGTGCCCACCCAGGCAGGCAGGTCCTGCAGCCCCACAGGGACCTCCACCCCTGCCCTTGTGTGGGACCCAACCACTGACCCACTCAGTCTAGGACTGAAACCAGTGATTCTCTGGCTCAAAGGCAAGAACACTCTCAACCAAGCCATCCTGAACTGATTATTTTTAAATTACATTTGCTAAAAGCAAGAACGAGCAGAAGAGTTGGGGGAAACAGGGAGTCACATTGCTCTAATCATTTACATTTCAGTGACAGCTTTACTGCATTTATTTCAAGTCAGCTTTGCAAAAGCCCTTCATCAAGCAGTGCTCAGCTCTCCTGCACCATGTGTTTCAAGTCCATGGTAGCATTTTGGATACGTCACATCGAGGGGCTGCGAGAGCGCGGGAAGGAGCACGACCTCCCTCGAGCACTCACAGAAAGGGAGTCCAAGCCATGCTGGACAGGGCTCTTGGCTTGACATGACCTGAAAGGATCCCTTTTTAAACTTCTCTTTGAAGTTAAACAAACTCAGGCAAAACCCATCAAAACCCATTAAGAGCTTTTTCCCCACCTCTGTAATACTTTAAACGCTCTGCAATACTTTCAGCTGCACGTGTGATGGGCCTACCAAAAAGGTCTATAGGATACACAGCCTGGATTATTATAAAAATGGGCAAGGAAAGAAAAGGAAATTTTTCCTCCATGGAAAGCTTTTCATCCATGTCTTGCCCTGCTGAGCAACATCTGACATTTGCAGGCAGTGCTGTCAGCCCAGAGCCCACCCGCTGCAGCGGGACTTGGGTGGTTGCTCATGTTCTTCCTCTGAGGATCCTCAGAAGACCTTTCGGGATCTTCTGTTTCTTGGCCCAAACAGCAACATTCTCCACTGCTCTGCAGTCCTGTGCATCCCTCTGAGTCAAGCCCTGCCAGTGCCAAACCACGGGGATGTGAGTGAGCCCCTGAGAACCACTCACAGCTGGGGGGTCAAGGGATCAGTCAAGGAGATTTGGGGTTCACAGTCCCAGAGCTGTGCAGCAGGAGGAGGTGTTAAGGGGGACACCTTGGGCCTGGCAGCTGACAGATGATGGGGGCAGATGCTTTTTGCATAGGATTTTCCCTTTTCCCCCAGCACAGGCAGCTGGCCCTGGCTCCATGCAGAGACTCGCTGTGGAAGGGCCAGAGGCAGCAGCTGAGGGAGATCTTGGCAGGGATGAAGGCTGGGAAAGTGTGAGGTGACAGCCTCCCTGGACCACCTCTGAACCAGCTCCCTTGCCTACATCCTCAGGGCTGTACTAGGAGTTAAGGAGAAGGAAGGGGCAATCACCACAATGCATGGAAGCATGACAAAATCCAGAGGCTGTGGCTGTGGATCAGCCTCTGGAACTGGGAAACACTTGTAGGGCTCCGTGGTGGGTAAGTGCTGCAGAGTGGGAAGACCAAGGGCTGCTTGGTCCCAGAAGCATCACAGCTACCACACAGGGGCTTCTCCCTGCCTTTTGAAATATGGACAGGTAATATGGATTCTTCTGGATAAGGGATGCAGCTGTTCCCAAGCCCCTGCATTAATAAATTAGCTGAATAAAAATGATCAGTGCAATTAACCCCCATGCCTTGGGGTTTGAGCACAAACTGATGGTAGAATAATGTCTCCATGATGGTAGAAGGCTGCTCCTTCTCTGCCATGCAGGATGAGAGACAAGAGACCACAATCATCCCTCATCTCTAAACCCACTGAGTTTGGTGTGAATTCCTGGAGGATACAGCAGAGGGTTTTCCTGCCTCCCTGCACACGTAGGTCTCTCTGGCAGGCACAGCCCAGGACTAGCAGGGGAACAAAAGCCATTCAACCCCCCAAATCAGGTGACATTTTTGCCAAGTTATGTCATGGGGTCGGGCAGGTTTGGGCTGGGGCACGTGGTCATAAAGAAAACCAGCCACCCAGAGCTGGGGTGGCAGGGGGGCTGTAAAACACTCCCAGCAACTGCAGGCAGGCCAGTGCCTCCCATGCAGGGCCATCAGCTCATTTTGAATCAGCAAGGCTTCTTCTCCTGCTTCAGGAACCACTGCAGAGTCCTGTGAGCTCTTATTAAGAGGGAGCTTTGTGGCTCACAGTCTGCACAAGCAGTAAACTACATCAGAATTAATCCCAAATATATTTTTTAAAAAGCAGAAAAGTTGATTATTTTCTTTTTTAGCTTTTTTTTCTTTTCTTTTTTTTTTTTAATAGAAAAAACTGGCATTTTGAAAGTTTATTTTGAAATTGAAATAAGGCTGAATGGGGCCTACACTGAAATGGGGATTGCAGCTAACAGAACGTCTCTGTATGGAATACAACAAGGAAATTATTTCCTCAAGGTGGAAATTTATTGCTCCAAGGTGGAAGGCAGAGTGTTTTAAAGAGGTTTTTAATTAATAAAGGGAAACGTGCCAAGAATGTGTTGCATGTTTGAGCTCTCTGCTTTAAATACTGCTAACCTGTTGAGGGCTAATTTAGGCTTCAATTAATAAATAACAATACACACAGAGGCATAAACAGCCTCCTGCACCTTCAGCAAAATGCATTTAGATGGTTCTAGCGCATTTTAAACAAATTTTAGGCAAAGAGGTGTTGTCTCTTGGGATGCCAAGTGGTTCAGGGCACTTGTCCCTTCAGGTCAGAACACAAAGCCAAGTACCAAATGCCCTTGGAGCTGGTGGGGCTTTGCAGGATATTTATAACACCCTGGAATGGGAAGGGACTGTGAGACCCTGAAGAATTTTTCTCTTTGGCATTTTTCCCCCAGCAATGCCATTCTAGGCACTCTCTCCCAAAGCCAGGATGCAATTTCCCAGTGGTCCCAGTCCCTCAGGTGTTAAGTCCCACAGACTTCCATCAAACCCTAGTGCTGCATGGCCCAGGTTTTCAAAGGTGTTTAAGCTCTTAAACTGGCAGATTTGTGCTGACTGGGATTTTTTTCAAAGCACCTCAATGTTTTAAGTGTCTCAGGGGGCAATGGTGCCAAATCTTATCCTACAGTTTTTCTTCCTTGTGGTCCCCAGACGAGGCATCTCCTGGCAGTGAGTTCCACGAGTGCATGGCGTGAGGCTCAAACCAACAAACACACACTTACCCTGATTTAAATCTCCCCAATTTTGCCATGCATCAGTTTTCTCTCTTATAATCAGTCAGCCCAAACTGGAGCATCTGATCCCTCATGTCTAAATCATTCATTATTTCATGCACTCCTACGTGTCCTCCCTTCTCCCAGCGACACAGAATAATTAACATATAAAAGTCTGGTGATAAGTGAAGTTTACGATCCAAACTAGAGGAATGAAGGCTCAGAAGTGAACGTTATAAGAGCCCTGTGCCAATAAACATCCCACTTCTGGTGGGCTACCCAGCCAATTAATTACAGGCAGAAATGCTGGCTGAGCATTCATTGCCCACATAAGCTCCTTGCTGAAAAATAAACCTCCAGAGTCGTCAGGAGAAAACTAAGTAGGAGATGGTGTGCTGGAGAGAAAAATACACACAGACCAAGAATAGGACATGACCTATGTTTTATATGGGGGTTTTTTTTTGTGTGTGTCTACTTTGCTGTAGTAAAAACCAAAAATCTCTCCCCTCCTTTGGGGATAGAGAAACTGGGGAGAAATACAATGGACAAGCCATGGGCTTCTTAAAAAATCAGGAATTATTAATTTTCACCTTTTCTCATGGGCTACCACAAGCAGCAGCCCCTCTTGGGCCAGCCAGCCCCTGACACGTGGGTACAGGAGAGTCCTGGGCTTGGATCCCCCCCTCTCTGCTGTGACTTAACTGTGGAGCAGTGCTCCACGCTCATCCCACTGCTGTTCTTGGTGAGCTGGAGGATGTGGAGGGTCTGGAAACCTTTGGTTGTCCCCTCCAGTGGGGGTGTGTGGTGCTGTCCATGGGTAAGACATACGGGAGGAAGGCAATGAGGAGGATGGGGGCACCTGAGGTCACAGAATCCCAGAATGGTTTGGGCTGGAAGGGACCTTAAAGGCCATCTCGTTTCACCCCCCTGCCGTGGGCAGAGATGCCACCCACTAATCAGGTTGTTCAGAGCCCCATCCCACCTGGCCTTGAACACTTCCAGGGATGGGCCAGCCACAGGTTTTCTGGGAAACCTGTGCCAGTACCTCAGAGTGCCAGGTACGTGCCACTCAATTCCTTGCAGGGAGCCTGGTCCTGCAGCCAGAGCTCTTGGAAACCTCTGATGCTCATGACTGGGTATTTTGACATTAGCCAGGCCCGGTTATATTTTACTGGGATATATAATTAAGGCTCAGAGGTTTGCCTACAGTAGCTGCCTTGTGTAAGACAAGGAAATCAAGGAGTGTGACCAAAAGAGATTTTTCAATGTGAAAATTGAGTATTAAAAGGGTGCTGAGCCAAAACCACGAGGGGGAAAGGGCTGCTGTGGAAGGGACCAGACAATGGCATTTTAAGAATGGTAAGTGTCAAATAGGCAAAGGGATCTGAAGCTGAAATGCATTTTATCCAGACTCTGAGCCAGTGCAGGCAGTGGCACAGGGAAGGACAGTGGCCTGACAGCCACCCCAAGCAGCCATGGGTGCCAGCCCCCCATCCCCTCCTGGCCAAGGCACATGGAAGCACTCCTTGCAACAGCCTCAAATAGGTAATGTAAGGATCTGGTAATAAAATTGGAGGCAATTCATCCACCCTGGAAGGATCTGGATGCTCTGTGTGCCACCTGCATGATGGATCCATGGAACAGTCGGGTGCTTCTTACCTTCCCCAAGTCACTCTCAGCGCAGGTGGGAGGGTGGAACTTGCTGTTTGATGTCACCACCTTATGAGGTCACTTCCAGGAGAAACCACACAGGCAAGCTCTAGGGCCAAGTCCTGGGTAAATCAAATTCCAGCATTAGCAGTATAACAAGCAGACACTGATTATTCTTAATTTATTGGGTTGAAGTTTAGGCCCCCACCTGCTCCTACCGGGGGGAGTAGGTGTGCAGACACTGGGTATGATCCCTCCCAGCATCCCAGGGACCAGCCTGCCTCCGTGCCAAGGTGGGAGCAGCCAGCAGTGGGATGGAGACCATCACACCCCCCTGTCACCTGGCTCCAGTGTCCAACAGCAAAAACTGTGACTTTGAGCTTTGGGGGGTCACCCTCCTTTCTTTGTTCATCCACCAGGTCTGGAAGTGGAGCAGGAGCCCAAGCACAGACCTCTGCTCTCCCAGCGCTCCAGCATCCCTGCAGTCCATGTGGGTTGGCTGGCTCTGACTGGACAACCACTGGCAGCCTGGGTTCCTTCCAAAGTTCGTTTGCAAACGAGTTGTCAGCTCCTCACCACAGCCCAAAGTCTGCAACAGATCTTCAGAGTGAGCAGCTTTTACATAAACACAGCCTTTGATGTCAGCAGGACAGCTCACAGCCCATGTTTGCTCCTTTCCTTGGATCCTGAGGAGAAAGAGCACTAACAATTGCCATTTCCATGAGTCAGCATCTCTGTGCTGCGAGTCTGGACGCTGTGCAAGCACTTGTTCCAGGACACACACGAGTTTGGTTAATCCCAAGGTGCATCTTGGAGTGAGCCACAAATATTTATTTCTTGGAGCAAACAATGGTGAAAACTGAAAGTAGGTCATGCAGAAGAACTCATTAACTTCAGTTAATTGACAATTCCCTCATTAACCTGAGGCTTAAAGGGCCAGAGGAGATGCACACACATGTAAGAAGTTGCAGAAAGTGCGAAGTTTTCGAAGTTATGTTTTGCAGGATTGAAAAGCCCCGTGGAGGAGGGAAAGGCAGGGCAGGGCTGAGGACCTGGCAGGCTGCAAGACTGAGCAAGGAGGCAGTGCTGGAGCAGGGATTGGGCAAACTCAGGAATTGTGCTTGTCACCCAAAACCAAGGATGCTGCAAGAACCCCTGACCTTGGGCCAAGCCCCATCCAGGGAACATAAACCAACTCAAAACTGCCATGGGATCCACCCTGTGGTTTTGCTCTGCTGAACCCCTAGGGTTCCAGACAAGACCAATGAACAGGCAGTGGTCACCAGCACAGAAGCCCTGACACATTCCAAGGGATGTTGTGATCCCTCCAGCCGCACCTTGGAGCCAGGGACGTGTCACAATCTGAAAAGTAACCACATCAGTCTGTCCTTCCAGCCTGGAGAGGCAGCTGGGTGAGGACATGTCCTCATTAGCCTTCTAATGTCCAAACTGCTCCAGATAAGAGAGGTTAATTAACAGAAAACCCACCTCTTCTTCAGCCACTCCACCATCCCTTGGTCTGCAGTCTGGGCAGGCAGGAGGAGGAAGGGCAGCAGGAATCCCTGTGCAGCCAGACCGAGCTGTGACTCACACACCAAGATAGACTTTTGCTTTCTAACATGTTCCTGCAGAGCTGTGGGAGCCCATCCCCAGAGCCCTGCAGCACATCTGATGCCACTGCCTCTCCTTTCAATATGACTTTTGCAGTTTACTGGACCTGAGCTCCCACTGTGGGGAAAGAAAGGGATTATTTGCTGGCCCTGTTTCAGAGACGGTCCTGTGAAGGTCTGATCTCCAGCCTCACAGGAGCTGAGCACCAATCCCAACCACACAGCACACTGCAGGCATCTCTCAGCCTTGAGTTTTTGCTTTTTTAATTTCCTGTGGCCACAGAGCACCACTGGAGGGTCTCCCAGGGACGGCATTTCTCATACGCCGTGGACAAGGTTGGTGGAGGGGACACAGTGAGTCATATCAGTCTCAACGCAGGGAAGTTGCCTGCAAGGAGGGTGTTTCTGATGGATTATCCAAATATTTTAATCCACAATTAGTCTTAAAGCAAAAAAAACCCCAAAACTCCAGGGGAGTGTTTAACCTGGTGGCTGGCAGCCGTGAGCTGAAGCTGTGACTAGTGATTAGTTTGCAGGAGCAGCAACATGATGCCTTGGGGTGCAACTTTGTGGGCTCACAGGGAGCAGGTACCAGGCTGACCCCGAGGAGAAGCCAGCACAGCAGTGGAAGCTGTATTTTGGGCAGCTGCTCGGGCTGTAACATCCCAGAGCAGCACAGCTCCAGCAATGCCATCACCTGGGAAGGACCCAACCCCTGCACACCGGCTGCTTCAGCTCAGAGCTGGGCTGATGATGCTCTTCACAAGAAAAGGGAGCCTTAGGCTGAGTTTCCTGGCCCAAATCCAGCACCTGTCACTAAATCCTTGCTGTCTAAATTTGCTGTGAAGTTCCAGCTCAGCCAGGGGGGCTGTGCCTCCCCTCCCCATGGCCCCCGGCCCCCCGCGCTGGCCGCACACGTACAGGTGGGGAGGAGCTGGGGAGAGGTGGGAGCATGGAGTGGCTGGGAGCTGCCTGCCGTGGATTTAGGGAGCTACAAGAAGGTGGGTCAGGGCTCCCCAGTATCACAGGACTCCCCTGCCCAGCTCTGCAGAAAGTTGGGGATGCTGCCAAGACAGGGTGGGAGGTGAAGTTCAGTGCACTTTAGGGCCGCACTTCAGAAATGATGGGAAACCTGTCTAAAAACCAAACCACCCCAAAACCAAAGGTGCTTGTATAAGGAAAGATCCTCTTTATGGCATCTGCAGAGCCAGGATTTCACTGTGAGAGTGCCTCCCAAGTCAGCACTCACTGGAAAAGAAAGTGGAAGCTGTTTATTCCCTAGTACTACACAGCAATGCTCACCTCACTTGCAGGTCTGTGGGATGCCCCAGAAGTTAATGAAAAATTACTAAATTATGGCTGAAATCATGGCTAAACAAGCACTGATGATAGAACTTTGAGCATTTCAAAGCCATCCTTCCCTTTCCTGAGTATTTTTGCCTCTTTGCAGATCAGGATTCTCAACACCCCCAGGACAGCTCTGTGCCATAGCCAGACAGTGCAGCTCTCCGAGCTGAATCAGTTGATGGGGATTTTTTTTCCTCAGAGTATGTAAATAAATATCAATATTCTAAACCAAAGACCTCCCAGCAACTAAATATTATTTATCTTAAATTTATCTCCAAACCAAACAGCTTTGTCACATATGTACAATAATAAAGAAACAAATTACAAAAGAGGAATTTGATTTTATTGGTTTTATTCAACGCACACACAGTTATATATCAATTCCTAACAGCAGGCTTTTCACAGTTCATTAGAGATGCTGTCAAAACTTTGGGTGAAGCTCATTTCACTTCCCCACCAGTGACAGGAGACATCACAGCCTGGTTGTTTGTTTTACTTTTATTCACTCCTCACAACAGTGACCATTTTCAAACCATATCGGGGAAATCCTCCACTCCACTGGGGGAAGGCACTTGTGAGAGAAGGACATCTGAGCACGCAGCCTGAATTTGGGTTCTTTTTAGGTATTAACTCGATATCCCAAGTAGGGTTTCTGACAACAAACCCCAACATCTCGCTTCCTGCAACTAATTAGCACGTGACAGTGGCGCTCCTGAGGATTTACAAAAAATACCTTTCTTATTTCATCGACGCGAGCGCTTGGGTGGCAGCTCGTGGCATTTTGCAGCCCGAAATACCCGAGAGACCACACACCTCGCACATCCCCCTGATACAGGGTTTGGCACCCTCAGCTCTCAGTAGCTGGTGGCTGTGCCGCCGGGGTCATCCCAGCAATGCGCTCCGGCATTTCGGAGGTGTCAATCTCCCGGGAGCTCCGAGCCCGGAGCTGCTCCCAAGGCATGACAGAGCACGCTGGGGACACTCAGCAGCGGGACTGCAGGGAGAGAGGCCCTCCTGGGAGCCTGGAGCAGGGTGAAATCTCCCTGCCGGCACTGGGAATCTGTCTAGGTGAGGATCACGGGATAAAAACAAAGACTTGGAAACCGCGGAAGGAATGGTTTTAAACCTTGACAGTGGGATCTGCAGCTCCCACCACAACGTTTGCAATGAGTAATTGTAGCTACAGAAAAAAAAAAGGGAAGGGTGAGCACAGGTTCAGTTGAGCCCAGCTTAGCAAGAATCCTGCTAATGCCGCTTCCTTCACCGCCGGCAGCTCTGGTCGGGGTTCCAGGCACCCAGCCAAGCTACCCTGGCCTGATCCTGCAGGTACTGGAGCATTACAACACAAATAATGGCTCAATCCTGCAAGGTGCTGAGCACTGACCTGGCCAAGCACTTAAGCCAAGCATTCATTTACTGATGTGAGTGCCGGGAGCTCAGCGGGATCTTTTTGTATTTGCTGTTCCAGAGCTGAGGTTTTCGGCAACTGCAAGATCCAATCCTGCACCTGGAAGTGTCCAAGGCCAGGCTGGACAGGGCTTGGAGCAACCTGGTCTAGTGGAAGGTGTCCCTGCCCACGGAGGGGGTGGAACAAGATGAGCTTTAAGGTTCCTCCCAACCCAAACCAAGCCAGAGTGGACTGACCTGGCTGAGCTGCTCTTACCCTGTGTGAAGTGCAGAGAGGTACAAATCTATAGGAGGGAAGTGGCCAGGCATGGGGTAAGATCACATGGCAGCTGCCACAAGCTCCTCTAGGCTTGGGGAACACTGACACATGTGGGTGGGCTCCCAATTTCATTCCAGCTTGGTTTAGTTACTAAACTTACTTATTTATATGTTCAAAACTTATTTCTTGCTGGTTTATCTGCTGCATCCTCCTGCAGAGCCAGCAATGGGAAAGGACAAGCACAAGCATCCAGAAGGGTCTCAAGACTAAGGTCTTAAAGGTCAGCAAAGCTAAGCCACTCTTTTTACAAAAAGTATCTTATCTCAAGGGGTTTGTGAAATCAGGGTTACAAGTAAAGAGGGACACCATTTAAACAAAAAATATGGGTGGACACTGCATTAGAGCAATTTACATCTTGGTTAAACTGAGGCAGCAGCTTTGTCAATAAACTGAGCCAGCTTCACGTCTCTCTTGCTCAGCCCACCGCAGTCATGGGAAATCAGAGTTATCTGAACCTGTCAAAAAGCAAAAGAAAGGGGTTACAAAGTCATCTTGATCTCTGACATGCAGGCAGAGTTCACTGGGAATGCTGTGTGTCTCCACAGTGAACTGTTTTCACTCCTGGCAAGGACAGAGCGGGACCTTCCCTGCTCAGGCAAACCAGAAGATGCTGTAGGTGAGGAGGTTTAACAGAGCCTGGAATCTCACCAAAATGAGCCCCTTCACAGAATAACACAGGTTTTGCATTCCTGGGCTTCATCCAAGAAGAGGTGTCCGATTAAATCACTCGGTCTTTACAATAAATTCCACGGATCGGTTCCATGAAGAACCTGGGCCAGCGACCAAGCTGCAAGAGCTGGGTCAGGGGCTCATGTGTTTTGTTAAAAACCAGCACCCTGAAGGTGAAGAAATTGTTAAGCTTGTTGCAGGTTAATTAAAAAAACAAAAACCAGACCAGTGCACGCTGCTGTGACGTGGCTGCCTCGTGGGTCTGTCTAGACTGAGCCAGATGCCAAGTTGGGCATTACTTTGTCTTGCCTTTGACCGAGACTTTTGGAAGACAGAAGAGGAAAAAAAAGACATATTCTGAATATTCTAGAAAGCCATGAAAATCATGAAGAGCTGGTGATCACGACTTTGTCCAGTGACCATTTAATGTCCCTTAAACCTGAGGGGCTGATCAGGAAGAGCCTGTGCTGGGAGTCTCAGCTGTGTGGAGAGGTGGGATGTCCTGCTGCAGGCTGCTCATCCACATGTCCTTTCTTTTCTTTTAGTATATTTTTAGGGGGATTGCCATATATTCAATAAATGCTACAACAAACAAAGTGATACAATGCAATGAGAAGTATTAGAAAATAAAACCAAAGGGAGAGCAATAATTTCCCCCTTCACACAGCACCTTTCATTCGAGGGCTGCAGTAATCCCTGTGACCCTTGTAAATATGAGACCACCATCAGTTAGGTAATATTATAAACAAATTTTATAAGCTGCTATGTTCAGACATAGGAGCCTAAAATTTTTAAAAAATCACACCTAAACTGAGACTGCCAGGCTCCCATTTAGGTACCAACACACCAACAGTCTGCTACCCTACACCACTGAGCTCCCGACCTGCTGCACAGAAAGGAAGGAGAGCTGGTGAGTAGTTTCAAAAGAGTGATTTATTCATGTTGGCTAAATAAGAGCTTAAAGGCTTCTATTTTATTTTTAGATCTCAGCCCAGAGAGGTGAAGCCACAGGCCCAAACCATACAGTTGGCAGAAGGTGCAAAGAGTTTCATTCTCCATTCCCCACCACTGCAAATCTCAGCATCTCTTTAAAATCTCAACTCTCTTTATAATGACACTTCTCATTCCTGTATCTTGTAGACAAGCTACAAACAAGGCAGAGAGAATGGACCAGTGGTTTGGTCTCCTTAACTTGCCATGTGAGTAACTAGGGCTGGTGAACAGGTTACCTTGTTGTAGACATTGAACCATTCTGGGTGGTGATTCATCTTCTCTGCTTGTAGAGCAACCCGGGTCATGAATCCAAAAGCCTAGGGAAAGAGAGAACAAAGAGGAAAATACTCTTCTACCTGCCAGGACTGGCAGCAGATTGGCAAGATTCACCCAAAATCTCAAAAACTCCTCGAGATGCCACAGAGGCAGCACCTCAGTGTTAAAGGAGCATTTCAGCTTCTCATGCCACCGGTGTATTTCCCAAAACTGCTGAAATCATGCCCTGCAGACCCTGGTAAATCACTCTGCTCAGTGTCATTCACTCCAGGACTCAAAGCTATTGCAGAAGAGCACTGATTTTACCTTCAGCATCCAACAGGGATTTTCAATATCCACCCCAACCCCCTCTCCCTTACTGCATTTTAGAAACACACCATTTCTAATTAAGCATCGTGCCACAGTATTCCCAACACTGCTACCAGAAACACATCCTTCTGCCTAACTATTTTGCTATTTATTTTACTGGGGAGAAAAAGGCAGCAGGTGGGTTTGCCCCTCTGCTTTATGAGAAATATTTTCCCTTAAAATGAGTTAAAATAGGCTTTCCAATCCTCTGCCCCTACGTTCTGCACGGCACACTCCCCCAGGACACAGGTTTTATCACAGGCTCAAAAAGAAAATAATAACAGGCCCTTGCCAAAATACTTAAGAGCAAATCACTGCATTATAAAGAAAATTAGAATGTCCATGTAAATCAAGAATGCAATTATGCAGCGGGGCCCAAAGGGCCCAGGAGCGTGAGCAGGACGCCTCTCAGCAGCGAGCTTTGTTCATACCAAGCTC
Source organism: Pseudopipra pipra (assembly GCF_036250125.1). Classification (NCBI taxonomy): domain Eukaryota; kingdom Metazoa; phylum Chordata; class Aves; order Passeriformes; family Pipridae; genus Pseudopipra; species Pseudopipra pipra. The sequence goes on from NC_087563.1 coordinate 16,713,339, forward strand.
CATCCATGGGGTTCAGGACCTGAATTAAGATGCAAAGCTGGAGGAACATCCACATCACAGTCTGGTTCAGATTATAATACAACAAGCTCCACAAACCCCTACCTGATTTAGGTAGTTTTTTAGTGCTAATTTATGGAAGAGAATGTATATAGCCCGCATTCCACCAAGCGATGGCCATTTCAAACAAACATGTGGTCCATGAATAACATATAATGGTTGATAATAGTTTCAAGTCTTTTTTCCTCTCACAAATTACAAAAACCTTTAAGGAAAGGAAAAAGAATCGGTGCCTGGATGAAGTATGACTTTGTTGGTCGCTTTGCCAGTCAAATGAATGCAAACGTTATAATCAGAGAAAATCACTCCAATGAGGTTTGTCATTTGGAAATCACCAAACTGTCAGCAATTAAAAAGCTTTTTTTTTCTTTGACCCAGGAGCATACCAAAATTCAGAAAAATCTAACTTCCCTTGAAGCTCTTGCTCGGTTTAGTTTTACTTGGAGTGAACAATTACTTTTAAAAATTTGCCCACGTTTCAGCAACATGCTTTGAGGCAGAAAGCTGCAAGTTGTGCATCAGATGTTAGCAATGATTTGGAAAACTTCTGCATTAATAGTGCTGAATGATACTTGATTTAAATGGGTTTTAGAGGGTCCATGGCCTTGACAGCAATGCTATTTCCAACACAGCAATCTATACACAGGAATGTCCCCAGAAGTTTAAATTAGTGATGTGTCTGCAGCCAGACTGCTTTTGTAGAAGCAAACAGCAAGGGAAAAAAATAAGAATAAATCTATAAAAACCCCTACTAGATTTTGGATGTTCTTCTGGGGTCTGTCTGTGCATCCCAGGAACTCAGCCAGACACAAACCCAGGTTGCACTGCACAAACAGTCACTGGCTGTGGGACAGCAATCATCTATCCAGCAAAGGCTCACAGAGAGAATTACACAAGCAAACAAGTCTGCAAAATTAATCTGCTCTGTAGACCTTCCTTCAGACTTCAGGTGACAAATCCTCCCCATCAGTGGACCACCAAATCCTCCCAGTCCATGCCCCAACACACCACTCCACTACCTGCTCCCTGCAGACAGTGACCCGTCTGGATAAAACGGACACCGGTCCCAAAACTGTTCATCCTACCAAGACTGCTCAGCTTGAGGCTGTCCAACTCACGAAAAGGAATAAATTCCAGCATGGAGAGCCCTCCCCAGGACAGGTCCTGCTGCTTGCTGCTCCAGCTGCCCACGACAGCCCCAGTCTGGTGTCCCAGCCAAGGATGAAGCCCGCCCGCCTTTGTGCCCCGCTCTGCTCAGAGACGTTCTCCCTCCTTGCATCCACAGCAACGTACTCCTTGCATTTTAGTTTATTTTAATTACACACAAAAAGCATCTCCCACTAAGAAAATGAGCTATGGAAAATGAGCTACCAATGCAATCTCCATTAAGGTCCTAAATGCTTCCCTTGCTAATTAAATGAATTGGAACGCTATTGTTTATGAATCACCTTTATATTTGTAGAGCCTTAACCTTTCTTTGGGAAAATACAACTGGCTCTGGAAGGAAAAGTTATTTAGATTTGATTAGATATGAAAACACTATTACATAAAATCAGTTTGGACATTTCTTCACGTCTTGAAACTTGATCGGTAATTTGGTCTAATTGGTGATCAAGGAAACTATCTTGTGATCAATTAAAGTAATTACCGCATTCCGGCAACACAACCAACCCTAATTTGAGCAGGAGCCTGCACTTCTTCAACTTTAATTAAAAATAATGAAAATTATTATGCAGTCTGCAGTGCAAGATCATTGTCAAGACTGCACTGGTGGGCAGAGTTTATCAGACCATCACACATTTCTTGATGAAAGTGGGACAAGCACTTCACTCATGACAGTGAGACCCAACAAAGTCTTGACTTTCACTATATTATTAACAGGGATCTGCAGCCCCTCTGCACCTAATGAGAACTTTTTCTGATTTTTCCTTCAAAAATAAAAAGAGAGGAGAAAAAAAAGGATACGTGCATTTTCTAGAAGCCACAAAAAAGTATTAAAAGAAACTTTGATGTATTAAATATTATAAAGTATTCTGGTATTTCCGTGACAGGCATATTAGACAGACACTTTCAACCTAACCCTTTTAGGACATTTGGGCTAAAACAGCACCCAGACAGGGTATTCTGCATAAGTACATCACATCAACCAAATGATGGCAGAGTGCAGAGTCCTACAATGAACCATGAAGAGCAATAGAAGAAGTAAGGAGTGAAGCAATCCTGCAGGGACAAGATGCCTTGGGTGCACTGCTACATCTCTTCCCTTCGTGTCTTTCAGAAGGAACTAAAAAATAATGTTGTTTTAGTCGTAACATCACATCTAAAACATTTGTTAAACACTACCAGCCATAATATGTCTCCATGAGATAAAAATCAGGGCTACTCTTAGAAGAACAAGTTAACCCCACGAAGTGGAAAAAAACCCAAGAGCAAACTTTAAAAAAATCCAGCTACCTCAGAATGTTTGGCCAAACCGCTTTTGGAAGTGATAAAATCCTCCATCACAAAATAAGACTTAATGTGACTCTTGTTTCCTGAGAATGGGAAAACCAGGGCCAGACACTTTGCTGTCAGGAGTGGGAGGAAAGATGAAATTCCATCCTCCCCTCCGCGCCGTGCGGCTCCGGGAGAACCGCGGGATCCCGGAGCTAATCTGCTATTATTCTTCCTTTCACACTCCTTAAGCGAGGAATCCATTCATCTTAATACTTTTTAAACATGCTGCTTTTTGTACAATGCTTGCCAACATTATCTTGATGAGTTACACATCAAAGGCCCACAGGTCGCTGTGTCGTGCTCATACATCACCCACCGCGAGCCCCCGTGATGGATCACCCCCGCGCATCTCCGGGAGGAAGCAGCTGACAGTACTTGACTCAGAAGTGGAGATATTTAAGAAAAAACAGCTGAAAGGCTCCACAATATAGCCACACACACTTTTTATTTGTTTGTTTTAAAATGAAGTGTGCACTCGGGCTTCTTAAATCCTTCGGACACCCAGCCAAGGAAAGCATGTGCTAATCGCAAGTACATTAAGGTTTCTGCCTCCCATCTGTCATTATAATGCTGGAGGTAGCATTAACCTCGACCTTCTGCAGTGTAAGGGCTACCTGTCTTCCCTTCCCCACCCACCCAGGCTGCATCTGTACCATTTATCAGTGGGAAATTAATGAATTAGTCGAGTTACAGTGACACTGTCATGCAGGAGATGACCACGCCTCACACGTTTGCTCTCCACTCACCCGAGTAAAAAAACACCCAGGAACACGTGTTCTCCTCACCAGTTTGACACTTAGAACAATAAAGTTAAATCATTAAGTTTCACTCCCAAACTGCAGAAGCTTTCACACATCCAGCTGACATTATTACCTAACAGTGAGCTATGGGCCAGCAGATAAAAGGAAAAAGCTCTTTAATGAGGAGGTTTAGCTTGTCACAAGGGTTGTGCTCTCATGAAAAAAGCAGGGTTTATTTTAATTAGTTTATTTTAATTCTATTTACTCCATTACTAAAGACTTTGATCATATGAATATGCAAAAATCATCTCACAAAGCATCTTCATCATCTGATCATCTGCCACATCTCTTCATCTGAGACTGACAATATGGTTAAAACACACAAAAAAAGAGGAATCTAACTAGTATGTAGGAAGGTGATGGCAGCACAGGAGAACAGGTATTCATTCCCAGAACCATGTCCCCATTTTGGGATTCTTCCCTGTTGGCATCATCAGTCTGCCTGAACCATCCTCAGGGACACTGGATCCACATGGTATTGGGTATTTTCCTCTTCTTTTTTGGCTGCATCTGGATTCACCCACAACGTAAATCAGATGAACATCTTCCCATTGCTCTCCCCCTTTTTAATATCATTCCACAAACAGTGGGACAGTAATTAAAAATGCAACTAAACCAAGTCCCAAAATAGAGTTAAACACAGGTTACTCATGTCCCCGTCTCTGGCAGTTCAGGCGTTGTGCCTGCAACTCCCTACTCCCTCTATCCCACCCCATCCTGTCACAGGCAGCCAGCAGGGTCTGAAGGTGAACACCACCTGACAAACCACTGGTAGAAATTTGGTTTTCTCCCCTTTAATAGCTCAAGCAGCAAAATACTGTGAACAGAGCCAACCCTCCCATTCCCCAGCATCGCTCGTGACTGGGGAAAGCAGTGCTCCTGAAGGATACTCATGAGGGGAAGGAAGAAGAATACTCAGACATACTGGCGTGGACTGAGATGCCATTTCTGTCTTCATAGCAAAATCTGAAACTGTGAAAACCCCCACAGTTCCCATTTCCAACTGAATTGTCTGTGCTTTTCTGTGTTTACAATATTCTTTAAAAATCCAGAGCTGATCACTCTCATCCCCAGTACTTATCTGCACACCTCATTTACACAGAAGTGTAATGCTGCATTGCACTCTAAAAAAAGTTACCTATTTATATTCCTATTCTGGCTGTAAACATTGCTCTCTGTGTTAGATCTGCAGCAGTGAATGTGCAAACCTTTACACCACGTTCTCCAAAGAATGCTGTTTCTGTCTCCCAACCCTTGTTTACAATTATGTCCATGAAGAAACCAGCTTGCCAGCTCTATATCAAACATTTTTGACAGCAAAAGAACAAACACTGATCTATTCTAAGTAGTTTGCCACTCTATGTAATCTTGGAAAAGGCATTCTTGCCTTTGATTCTAAAAATGTTTATACTTCGTACATTATGCAAATAGTTTTTATATATTAAGAAATAATGCAAGCAAAGCTCAAGTTAAATTAAATTCTTCAACAATAACCTTGCCAAAGCACTGATTTTCCTATTAAAAAAATTATTCCAATTTGTTGATCTTACATTGGATGAAACATACTGTAACAATCTTCATAATTTATGTCCTGTTGGGACACTATGATTTAAAGTAACATAATACAGACCAGCATCACTGCTAATCTAAACCACCTGACCAGATAAACAACAGTTTCCCCTTCTCTCTTCACTGAGGGTATTTCTGTTTATTGTCATATGATTTCCCAATTTGAAGAACATGAAGAGTAAGTGGAGGCAGAGAGGAGCAGAGCTGGGAGGCACGGCCTTGCCTCAGCGGGGACGGCTCTCTCACAGGTACCAGTACAATGTCAAAAGCTGCAGGAGATGACAGAAGGCAATTCCAGGAATGCTGTCCCAGGGAAAGCCCGTGCTGCTTGTGGCAAAGGGAGGTTTTACACTCACTCAGCACCATCTAGACCCAGTGTGGCTCTTGACACAGCACAGCTCTGATGATGCTCGAGATGCAACTCTCTGAGTCCAAGGCTTCATCTTCCCAGCTCAGCAGTGACCTAAGCTATGACATCACAGAATCACAGAATGGTTTGGGTTGGAAGAGACCTTAAAGAACATCTAGTTCTAATGCCCCTACCTTTCACTAGCCCAGGTTGCTCCAAGCCCTGTCCAGCCTGGCCTTGGACACTTCCAGGGATGGGGCAGCCACAGCTTCTCTGGGCAACCTGTGCCAGGGCCTCCCCACCCTCCCAGGGAAGAATTCCTTTCTAATATCCAATATAAACCTACCCTCTTTCAGCTGAAAGCCGTTCAGAGTCACAAAGCAGGTGCAAGTGCCATTTGCCCCATCTGAGATTCAACTGGTCCAAAAAGCAAACTGGAGCATTTTGCTCAGGGGAGGGACACGGCTCAGGGCAGGGCAAGGGACTGGGAGGAAGGCAGAGGGCACTAAAGCTGCACTCAAATCCTGCTCCTTGCTTTGCTCTGCTCTTCCTCTCGAGTTCCAAGAGTGTGAAAAACCCTCGTGTGCAATTTGCACAACAAACCTCAACTTGATCTTTTCTAAAGCCTGTTTATATCAGGATTTTAATAACTGCTGAATTTAGACCTTTTTTCCCTCACTGGTGATAATATAATACAAAATGTTTCACCTATTGCCTTCTTCATCACATCTTGACTTTTCCAGCAGCCTCAGTGCTGAGGATCTTTTTTCCTATTCTCCTTTTTGTTATGGTAAGTGACTGCACCTGGGTTTCATGAACAGAACACAGATAATATTCTTGGTGATTCAATGAACAGACTTCACACCAAAATTAATCACCTATTCCACCAAAAAGATTTATAGACTTGGTGGAGCAGAAGTGACAGAACGTGGAGGTGTCTTAAGGCAGCATAAAAACTCCTTCCTGGGAGTGATAAAAGTTTCAGTGTCAATACAACCATATTACAAAATACATTCATTTGCTTATAGGTAGGTAAATATGATTATAGTTGTCCATAAAGACTACTGCAAAATAAGTAGATACCCTAAATTCCAACCAAACCCAGAAGAAGGTATTTGTGATGTATCATTTCATATATGAATATTCAAAATAAATGGTTTTTTTTTCCCAGTCACTTAACATTCTAGGTAAACAAAGACTCATAAATATTATCTTATTTATTAAAAAATGTAGATATCTAACTTAGATATTCCAAAAAAAAAAGAGGGACATAATCCCAGGTTTCAGAACTGAACTAGGACGTGGAATAAATCCTCCAGCTACGTCATCAGCTAAATGTGGCTCTGCACCTCCCAAGCCATTATTGTGTGCTTTGTGTTAAAAAATGGAATATAAAGGTTGCACTTAGGAGGTTTACACCAAATAAAATAGCTATTTCAAGAAACATGACTTTTTAAAATGAGCTTTTTGCACCCTACCTAAAAACATGAAATAACACAGCGAAGCCCCCATTAACTGAGCACCTGCTAAAGCAATCAGGCACTTAAAATAATAAACTCTCTTGGCTGCACAACTGAAAGAACAATGATAATTTGACTTGTTAAAGCAAATGTTTGGCCCAGCAAATCAAACCCCTGGCTGTACTGTAATAAAGCCATCACACCAATCACTATAAAAATAAAGCAGTAACAAGGTGCAGGGAGTCCCCAGTTCCAACCCTCTCAATTCAGGCACCTGAATCATCCTCGATTCACGGTGCCAGACCATGACATGAAGGTGCTGGAAACCAGAGCAAATCAGAACTAGTTTAAGTGAATGCTCCACTTCTCAAAGGTGCTCAAACCCTCTGACTCTGAGTGCAGGTATGGTGCAGAAGAACAGAGAAGTTCTTTATCTCATCACACCACATTTTGGATGAAACAGATCTGGCTGGAGCAGAACAAAATACTGCACTATTTCCCCCAGTGTTTCTTTTTACTCACATGCAAAGGAATGATTTCATCCTGCAGACATGAAAGAGAAGTTCACGTGCCATCCATGCTGTTGATAACACCAGGAATGCTCAGACAAAATTCTCCCTGGTCTTTTGGCCAAGATGATACACATACTATCAGTTTAATATCCAAGATCTTCTCTGCTGAGTGTCCAAGGGCAATCATAACCTGCCTCTGATAATCCTCTAAAGCTCTGCCCTTTATGATCCTAAGAACACATCAAAGAGTGGTAAGAAAGGCTTTGCTTTATGATGGATTAAGAGAAGAAGAAGCTGGTCTCATGACCATTTCATCTTCCACTGTCCTGTCAGCATTTTTGGTTTAGTTTGTTTTTTTAAAGACAAGTTCAATGATTCAAACACGCAACAGAGAAATCACAATGGAGATTTGGGGAATTTGGAGAGGTCTTTCCATCACCCTCTTGGCCAAGCCAGAAGCTAAAAAGACCAAAAGATGTGAAACAAAGCAAACTAAGGATTTACTGTAGATCCAGTCAGGGGATTATTTCACTAAACTGAACTGCTGAAGGTATCCTACTGTGCTGCCAGAATGGGTCTTAATGTTTGGACACCTCCTATAGTAGAACAGTTTAGATGATACACAGGGGCAGTGAACTCAGCAGGAGACTTACCTGGGCCAGCACTGGCAGGCTGTTAATTTATATTGCACCCTAAAATTCAAATATTATTTTGCAATCAATCGTTTCAAGTCTAGAAGTGATGGATCCTTGGGGAAAAAAAAGAATAAGAGAGACCAAGTACCTTCCCAGACAACACAGAGCATCCTTGAAGCTCCATGCAGTCAGGTCCCTTGCCTGGTTTGCCATGCCCACTGTTCCCTCTGTGACCTGCAGGTCACCTCAACCTGAGCTTCATCTCCTGTCTCTGGTATTTGGAAGAATGGCAGGAGCAGGTCAAGGAGAAAAGGACAAAGGGAGCTGCAGTTAAGATGTATTGTTGAGAACAAGGCTCACCTAAGTGGTAGAGTATGTCCAGTGAGCAATATTTTGAGAAGTTCCACAGTTTTTTTGTTTGATGGGGTTTTTTTTACTAAAACACAAAAGTTTCTCTGGGCAATCCACACTGCTTTTACATTGGTACATCTGGAAGTGGAGAGATGGGCTCACGAGGGGAGGCAAATTCTGAGTCCTCCAGTGAACATCCAATTTCTTTTAGAAATCCATATGAGCACACCACAAAGGGAAACCCTTTGTAAAACTCTGTTTTTTTATTAGATTGGGCATTACAAGACCCGTGCACAAACACAAGATTCTGGGCTTGTGTTTTGCTCACTACAAGCACCCATCCACTGCATCACGGAGTAAAGATTCCCTCAACCAGGGACACCCTTGGTCATACACAGACATGTATTTAACTGCCTACTGTTGTTCTCATCACAGCACAAGAAATATCACGGTAGATCACGAAATCAGAACTTTTCCCTCTGATCCTGTAGGAATAAACATTTTCCTACAAAGCATCCTTAGCAATAAACCCAACAGTGCAGTGCTGACTCAGCACGGGGCTGCCACCAAACCCCTCCAAGACATCACAACCAACCTGAAGTTTGTCCAAAAGCAACTTTTTGCTCTCAGCCAAACAAAACTAAAGGAATAAAGGGCAGGGAGAAGAGGAAGAAGGGAAGCAATCCCCACAAAAAAAAAAAAAAAAAAAAAACACAACACGTGAAGCAGCTTTACAGAAGAGGACCCAAAAAAAACCTCCGCTCGCCTGGCCCCGACAAACCGCGGCCCTGCCGGCGGCTTCGCAGAGCAGATGTAACGCTTTAGCCAAAACGTGATTGTTTGTGAAAGAAATAATTCTGATCAAAACCCCAAATTGCAGCCAGCAGAAGCGCTGCACTTCGTCACGCTAATCCAGGCTGACGGGGAGCGGCGAGCGGAGATTCCTACTGCGAGAGGAGCAGATGCGAAAGGTCAGCGCCGGCCCGCGACTTCAAACCCCTTAACGTGTAAAACAGGGGGCATTAAAGCCCGGAGCGGCTCACGGCGGGATTAACGGATGTCCGCTAAGTGGGTTTGATGTGCTTTCGGTGAGTAATGGTTAATTTTGAAGCAGGGGCGTTGCAGTTTCATTTCGGTTCATTTTTAATTGCGGCGGCGGCAGGCGACGTCCCCGAGCGTGGTGCTCTGCCGTGGGAGGATGAGAAAGTGAGAGCTGCTGCTGCTGCTAAAGGCAATTTAAGGTTTGGAACCGTACCCAGGCCTTGCTCCAAAAGCAAGGGGGATGCAAAAAGTTAAACGGGTAAGATTGTGTTTAACCAGCATCGCCCCAGCACCCCCATAAAAATAAGTTTTAATGCACAAAGAGTTTCAAGGCACCAGTTTTCCTTAACTGAGAAGGTAAAAAAAATTCAGCTGAGTGGACCACCTTCTTCAGAAAAGGCAGCAGCAGTCAGACCTGTATTTTCCCAAATGAAGTTGCTCAACTAAATTCAAACCCGTTGAATTTTCCCTTCATTTTCCAAAAGAGTTTTGACAAGGAAAGTGCCCAAACTGTAGCTAAAATCAAGTTGACCATTTGCCCTCTTTGGGTATGACAATACAGCAGCCCTGCCCACATGGCTGACAGAACGTTTGTTCTGTTTAATTCAAACAATCAATTTGTGCAGCTGAAAAAAAAAAGAAGAGGAGAAACAGCTTGTGAGACCCAAAAGGCATTTTGATAAATAATTTCTTTTGCACTTTCAGATCAATGCATGCAACAAACACAAATGCTGTAATAATTTTTACTTGAGTGATAATAAATCCATCTTTTAAGGAAAGCAATTTGTATTTGAGTCAACTGGAGAGCAGCCCAAAGGTCAACTGGGCATATTTTAAGCAGTGGCCTGAATAAAAGGAGATACAGCAGCTCTACTGGAGGGGAGGGGGGAAACTCAGCAAGTAGAAATGCCACACCCCAATAATTATAAACTATAAAATAATGGTTTATTATAGGGAGAAATATCACTTAGCAACCTGAACTAGTGGAAGGCAGGCAGGAGTTTGGAATGAGATGATCTTTAAGGTGCCTTCCAACCAAACCATTCTGTCATTCTGTGGTTTTGTACACCATCAGCCTTGGGAAGAAAACAAATCCTTTATTTCCCAGCTTCCAGCACCAAGGACACTCCCAGATATTTCCACCATAATTTCTCACCACTGCCAGTTAACTGGAGGCATCACTGGACACAGGTTGCACTGACCAGAGCACCAGTGTCATGTCCTGCTCCCCTAAGGCCAAAGAAGGAGTCTCATAAGCTTTCAAACAGGCTGTCTTCCTAGAATTTCTCCTTTCATTTCCCCCAGACCCTGCACTACCCTCTTCCCCTGGGCAGTGCCAGGCAAGTGGATCCATGTCCAGGTCCTGCAGCTGCACCCTGACCTGCTGACTGCGAGGTGAGAGTGTTATTCACTCAGTCCATCCCAAGAATAAACTCAAGGAAGGTGTGACCATCCAAGAATCATATATTTTTACTGTGCTCTGCTCCAAGACACTTGATCCAGTTCATTCCCTGCGTTTCAGCCTGCAGGTTAACCTCTGCCAGTCCCACAGACTTCACTATCAGTTTCTAATAAAGGAAAATGTCAACAGGCAGATACGCCAGAAATTCATTATTTTCAGATACAAAGATTTTCTCAGCTCTGTAAACCCACCCATAAATAATTCTGATTTATGGCAAATTGGTTATTGTATTCATAAACGCCGGGAAGTCAGTGAACAACATAACTACCAACAGAAATACTTTCATAACTTTGCAGGTGCACAAATCACCGCATATGGGAGAGGCACTCAAAGGATAATGGAAAATGAAGCAGTCTAGGAAAGCCTATATGAAAACCAGCACCTACCGAGGTGGATAAAAAATATAATTTATTTTCGGTCGACGAGCAATCAAACGCAAAACCCCGGCCGAGGGAGCGAGCGGAGTGATCCTGCACTAAAAACAGCAATTCCCCCCAAAATGTACAGGAATGGGGCTGACTTCTGATTAGCAGAAGTGACAGTGGGGCCGAGGCTGCTCGGGCTTTGAGGTTAAACACAAGTGACATAAGCTGCACCTGAATCCAATCACTCCCCGGGCTCGGAGAAGATTCACACGTGAGGACTGAATTTGTCACAAATGGGTTGGTTTCCGATCCTCCCGTAGCCAACTTGCTTTATTCTGACCCCCATTTAACAAATCAACTTAATGGGCACTGGGAGTGCTATAAAACTTAACAATGGAGTGATTTTAACTTTTAAAATATAGTTATGAAGCAGAATGTTGGAGAGCTCCTTCAATACTGGAAATCAAATTAAATCTAGACATTTTTTAACAGTCTTGACAGATATAATCCTAGTTACCATGTAAATTTATGGTAAGCTGCTGTGATATTAGCCACAGGTGCTACTTTTAATATATGGCCCGCATCTGGCTGGGAATAAAATTTCTCAGAGGACTGAAAATGACCTCACTATCAGACAATGGAGAAGAAAAAAAACACAAGACCACTGTGGCATATAAAAAGCTGGAGATGTGGTCCACAACCGAATATTTACCATAAAATTCATTTTAACTCTGCAGATTGTAGGTTAAAGGATATTATGTTTTCAATACATGAAAGGCGTGGACGTATTTCAGCCAAACAGCCAAAAGATTAAGTACAAAAAAGCAGCAATGAAATACACTGCCTGTATATATAAAAACAAATTTCCCAACCTTTGATCAGTGTAGAAAACAAAGCAATGTGTTGGGAGTAGAAAAAGGAAGGATTGACAGACTGTATTACACTGGCACCAAGTACTGCCATCGAAAGAAATCAAGAGCATTCATTGCATATCCTACCAAATTCATCTGGATGTGTAATTGGGATCATACAACAAAGATGTCAATTTAAAGGGGCAAATCTGAGCATGTCTCCCTACAGCCAAAGGAAAATAACTGGCATCACAAGGAGGAGGGAGGAAAAAAGGCATCTACCGTAACATGCTCTGTCTGACTTTTTTCTTCTGGATTCCAAGCAAAAGAGATAGCAAATCTGGAAGGGAAATACAAAGTGAGAATAATAATTTATTTAACAGTTCTAGGTTTTTTGAGCATCTTTAAGTAAGATGCCAAGACTCCACAACTGAACTGAAACACATGTGCTTCTACTCTCACTGCACACTGTTTCCATACCATCCCCTCCACTCAGGCTCATCTTCCACCTCCATCCTCTAGCCCCAAAACACAAAATTTATTTAATAGCTTTAAAACTCTTAGAGCATTTGATTTCCTGTCATTTTAGAAAATGACATTAGAGATCTCATGGAGACTTCCTACATGATCTTTTTTTTTTTTTTTTTTTTAAAAAAACAAACTTAATTAAAAACTTACCCTATAAAAGAAAGCAGCTGTAAAGGCTGAACCTGACCATCAGCAAAGTTGCCCACCTTTGTAATTTCCTAACTGCATTTGCTGCCTTGGTGTGATTACCTACGGAAACGCAATCACACAGGCAGTTGCCCCTTAAACCCCCCGGTCAAATCCAACCAACTTTGACAAGAGACATGGAAGTCTCAGAGCTAAGATGTTCCAGCAAATTTGGTGGAAGTGAGCAGCTGGATACAGGAACCAAAGGGAGCACTGGGCACCCAGCACTCACAGCCCTTCACAACCTGCCCAGCCCGGGACTGGGCTCGGATGGATCTGGGAGAAATTCACATTTTTAAGCCAGGCCTGTCCCCTTTGCTGGATCACTGCTCCCAAGGTGAACTGACCTGGAATGCTGGGAGAAGTTACCAGCACGGTCTGGAGGTGTAAATTAACTTTCTATCCCAATTCCAAATTTTGCTTGAGCAGACTGGAAGCAGAGAGTTTGCTCCACTGGAAGAAAAACATTTTGTTTCAGTAGCACAAAGACATGGATGAAAAGAGTGTCCCTTCATGACACTATACCACGGTCTGAAAGCCTTGCTCACTGCTTTTCTCTGCCCTGCAGCCTGGGAAAGAGGCCCCAGAGAAGCTCTCTGACGTGGCTGTGAGGTTTATCGAGGCTCACCAGCACCCAGATGCGTGGCAGGGATTGGGACTTGCCATGGAGTGCTCTGAGCCCACCCGCTCTCCAAGAGCCCACTCACAGCCAGAGATTCCTGCCCAGCACAAGCTCCTTGGGAAAAGAGTCTCAACACGGGGGCTCTTGAGTGAGTGCACAAGAATGAGAGTCCTGGAGGTGAAAGACTCCAACTTTAAATCCTTGCTGCCCACCTGCTGCTCCACAGTGGCAATAACCCACAGGAACTGCAGGGCTTAAGGAGGAACGGGCGCACTGGTGCCATCAGCACAGCTCTTCTGGACACTCTCCTCCACAGCTGAGCTGTGTTTGTTTCCCCACACACACACTGCTGTATTCTATATTTTATATGAGATTCAGAACACCCACCCACCAGGAGCCTGCCTCACACTAAAGGCAACGGGAGCATCCAGCACCAACATCCTCCAGTCCACCAGGACCCGCAGCAACACAACCAACACAGGGCTTCCAGCACGGCCCCCAGACTGGGCTCCAGCTTGTTTCAGAGAATTTCACCACCAAAGCCCACTTTCATGAAAATGTATCTTCAGACTAACAAACAGCACCAGAGCTTTCAAGTTGTGGGTTACAAACTAATTCCCTGAGCCAGAAGTGTCATTAGCTTGTCAGCCTCACAAAGGCAGCTCGCTGCTGATCGCTTTTAACCGAGCTAAGCTCAGCCTGAAAGCTTCAGGAATCTAAATAACTCTTGTTGCACAGAAGTTTCATTTCATTCTCATGCTGAAAATAATATACATAAACCAAGCTCATGTCTACACATTTGCACGACTTTATAATAAAAAGTTGTGTTTATATTCTTAACATCTGTTGACATACACAGACTTTGTAAACCTGGCATAGATTTTGAAGCCACAGAATTTTCCATGCATCATGAACACTATCTGCAAGAAGCAATAAAAAAAAAAAAAGGCAATGAAGACATTAATCATACCAATATCATCTGCAAAACATAAATTTGAAATACCTTTCATGTCAGCTCAACCACTTTCTACTTTTTTTTGTCAGTTTTTTTGGGGTGTTTTTTTTTTCCCCGCACCTGATTTTACTCCATCTGCAAAAGGGCAGCAGGAAAGAACCAAGAATGAAAGAGACTGTTCCAATATCTCCCAAACAATTAAAGTGGCAATTTTTTTAAGTACCTTTTGTAAGACAACATGTACTAGAAGCATAAATGCATAGTTCATCATTTATCAATAAGCACATTTAAATAAACTCAACTTCCTATACTGATATGTGCTCCATCAATCTTCACATTAGGAAGACACATGGAAATGTACCCATGTTGTAAGACAAATCTACACCATCAAGAAAAAATACAGCTTTGTGAATTTTTGTCAAAGCAATGAGTTTTCCAGGTACCTGCTGGTGCACACAGTGATCTGTCTCCTGACCTGCCTGTTGGCAGAGACTGCCCAAGTCCATCTGATCAAACTGACCCACTTATTTACAGTGGGCAAAACTGCTTTTAAATTAACTTTGGGGAAAACAAAAGTCATTTGTAGTCGTGCTGAACCAACAACCCAGCAGAGATGCTCTTTCATGAATATTCAAAGCACAAAGGCTGGAAATCTCAACTCTTCCAAGGGTCACTTCTATCTCACCATGTCAAACCTGCAGGTTGCTCGAGCCCTGAGCTGCCTGCACATCCCACCAAGGCCTCATGTGAGCTCCCTCTCATGGGCTTCTCCCTTTCACTGCCCTCTGCATGGTCTGACATGGTTCTGTTTGCTTTATAGTAACCTTCAGGTCTGAGGTGCAATCCAGAAAAAAACGTGCTCCCTGGACCAGCCCTGTCCTGCTCATGAGCTGGATCTTCCTGCAGTGGTTTTCTCTCTTGCTTTCACCCAGCTCAGAGGGGCTGGGATCACCTCACTCACCTTCTCTCTGCTGCCTGGGCTTTACTTACCCCACAACTGCTGACTGAAACAGTGAATAAGAGCCACAGTTACAAATTGTTGTTTATCCAGCTCACTGTGGTTTCCTAAAACATCCTGTTTATGCACAGCCATGTAAATAAACAGCTCAGAGTACAGCTCCTGGTCCCCACACACACAACAAACCCTTGGCATCCCCGGGCTGGAGCTCACCATGTCCCTCCACAGCGAGGGACAGAACCGGCTCAGGGAGAGCCATCATCCCAACAAACCCCTGGGAATCCTCTCCCTCCCCAGAAAGCACTCACCCCTCCCTCAGAAATAAAACAGAAGGGAAATGCACGCTCTGGGAACGTGACTTTTTCTAAGCAATGTCATGATTCCTCAGGAGGGAATTTACAGGGGAATGGGGCTGAACACACATCTCAAGGCAAATTCAGTGTTTCTGAAGCAAGTTTGTAACTGATGGTCCAGCACGAGTTCTTGTGGGTTTGAGATGTGGCTCAGGATCCTGCCTCCAAATAAAAACCAGCAGTTTGTGTGCCAAAGACACTGCGAGATCATCTTTTACAACTCATTCAAGGATGTACCAGAACTCTGTCTTCCTGCTCAGAAGGTGAAACATGTCCCATTTTCCCCACCTTATTTGCTAAAGTTTCTGTTCTTGTATTTATCCATTTTTCTCAAGTTTATCCCTGACAAAAATGAACCCCCCATCCATCAGTTATGTATTTCCAGCATTCATTTACGCACGCTGGCAATGAAAACAACAAAGAAAATGGAGATGAAATACTATTTGTCTAATTCCACAGTACCAACCTTGGCCCTAATATTATAATCATCTACTTATCAACTACGAAATGGAATTAATTTACTCCACCTAATGAGATCAGAATCAGAGAGGAATTCGTCAAGGCAAAGCCAAGAGGATTTGGCCTCACAAGGGTACTCCCAAATTTCTGAATACAAATATTTTCCCATCAGGATCGTATGGAAATTAAAGCAATTACATTTCCTTTATATGAAAAGTGGTGTATAACAGTAATTACCTGATTAAAATTTTTGAAATTGAACTCCTTGTAGATGGCATCTCTTTCACCCAACTCAGACCAGCCTGAAGCTTTGAGATCCAGTAAAACTTGGTTCCTCTCCTCCGTTGTCAACCAGTGAGACTGGGAAGACTATTGAGGGAAACAAAGAAAGGCACGGCAGGAGTGAGGCTGAGGTTCTCTGCTGTACAACAATAAGAAAACCACACGAAGAAATTGTGGTTATGTGCTGTGCAAAGGTCAGGATGTGGAATATTCACGGTACAGTTTCTTACTGTTTATAATTTCACAGTCCAGTTATACCTAAAACAGCCAAACCCCATCATCTTTCTTTGGGCAGATAAATCTGGCTAAATGCTTTTGTACAAAACTAAGGAAAAGCAACAGGTTTTTCCCCAGGAATGAATATGGACACCAGCAAACCTGCACCCTTGGTCACCTGGATTATTCAGATGCTGTAACACCTCAAATAACTTTCAGGTATTTCACTCTATCATTTAAGCAAAGGATTATTTACATTATTTGCTAAAGGTAAAATTATAAGGCTAAAAGAGATATCAGGAAATATCTATTTCAAAAGAGACAAGCAAAACAGGAGATTGTATTCTACCCAGCTTGTAGTTTCCTATTTTGAGAAAGGAGGAATGGATTTTAAGACAGCACACGCTGTGGAGTTCTACAAGAAACAAAGAGCTTTTTGACTGCATAAAAAGAAAAAGAATGACAATACAGACACAATTACAAGAAGTTTGAAGTTACTGCTATAAGCACTAGATTCTGCAAAGCACTGATGCTTAAATATGGTTTATTTGAAGTGACCTGTCCTGCTGATGCCACTGGGAGCACAGATGTGACAGACTAACACTTGAATATCTGAATCAGGGGCTGATACAGGCCAGAGCCAGACACAGAGGAACGTTCAGTGGGGCCCTTGGAAGAGGTTTGACACTTCTCCTAAAAGAAGAGACTAAGGACAATATATCCTGACAGAGGGGTCTCAGACTCACACGACAAAGGCATTGCTTTGGTGGGAAGAACCTTTCTCCCCAGTACAGCTGAATTCAGATTGCTTTAGTCTTTACTTTAGCAGCTGGCACAGCTTTCTGAGAACCTGCAGAAAGGCAGTTTTGCTCCAGAGCTTCTCTCAGACATGGGAGGCCAGTGAGGACCCACTGCCAGCTCAGCAGCTCAGGATTTTCCACCTTTGCCAGCCGCTGCTCCAGCGGGAGCCCCGATGCCACCAGATGGGGCTGTGAGTCTGAGCAGAGCAGGAATTAACGCAATTAATGCGACCTGAGCAAGGCTTTACGATGCAGGAGGGCCAAGGAGCAACATTTTCATCAATAACATGGGATAAAAACCCCAAAACAGTGTAAATCAATCTAACAGCACCACTGCTGCTGCTTGTGTTCAGTGGGACACATCCAGAGATGTAACCAAGGGATGGGTTTTACAGGTCCCAAACTGAACTAATTTAGGCTCTTTGCACTTCAAACACAACTTTGGGCTTGCAAGAACACAAATTTCAGATTTGTCATTGCTATAACCACAGTCACAGGCATGAATTTCTTACGTTCCTCTTTTTTCCAAGCCCATACAACAATCGCCCCAGTTCAAGGCTGTCTCAAAATGAACTATTTTCTCCGGTGCAGGATGAAGTCAGTCTGCTAATTTACAAAAAATCATGGGGGCGGGTGGGGTTTTTTGAGATAGTAAAGTCCAGGATTGCGACCAGGAGGCAGCACAAAGTCCACTCCTCCTGTTGGCACAGAGATGTCCTGTCAGCTCTGGGGACACTGTGGTGCCTTCCCGACCCCTCACCTGACACACGGGCATTGACAAGACAGTGCTGTGACCTGAAATTTGATCAGGCAGTTTTAATAGGAATATGGAGACTGGGTTTGATGCAGACGTTTTGCTTTGGAATGGGTTGTGGAGGCCACGTCCTGATGCATCATGATATTCAGAAATGTAGCAGAAAGCAGCAGGACTTTGCTTGAAGAAGGAAGAAGATAAGGTGGGAGATTCAAATTGCATTTCTGCAGTCACCACCTCCCAGCAGCATGTCATGGGCACAGCCAGAGCCCCCAGAGAGGCAGGAACAGGCACCGGGTGTGGGTTTGAACCTGCAATTGGTACTGTTCATTTGGAGGAAGCTTGGGGAAATGGTTCATTAATTACATAAAAAAAATTAGTACTAAACATCTCATGCCTGAGGGCCGAGGGCTGAACCCTGTGCGTGCCACTCGTTATCAGCTTCGTGTAAAACAAAACAATCAATCATGAAGTGGGATGGTGGCAGGACACAGGGAGAATCACAGAATGGTCTGGGTTGGAAGGGATCTTGAAGATCACCTTGTTCTGACCCCCCCTGCCATGGGTAGGGACACCTTCCACCAGCCCGGGTTGCTCCAAGCCCCGTCCAGCCTGGCCCTGGACACTTCCAGGGATGGGGCAGCCACAGCTTCTCTGAGCAACCTGTGCCAGGGCCTCCCCACGCTGGCAGGGAAGGATTTCTCCCCAGTATCCCCCCAACCCTGCCCTGGGTGAGTTTCGAGCGGTTCCCCCTTGTCCTGTCCCTGTACGAGGCCCCTCCCCACTCAGGCACTGAGCGGTGGCACCGAGGTGTCCCCGCAGCCCCCCGTGCTCCAGGCGCACCATCCCACCCATCCCACCCATCCCACCCATCCACCTCCCGCGGCTCCCGCACTGCCGGGGGAAGGCGGCCGGGCTGCCCCGAGCCCCTGCGGGTCCCCCGCGCTCCGCCGAGCCCCCCGCCCGGCCCTGCCCGGCCCTGCTCTGCCCTCGTCCCCTCGTCCCCTCACCATGGCCCGCCGCGCTCCCAGCAGCGCCCGCCGCAGCCCGGCCCCGCCGCCCGGCATGGCCCCGGCACCGCCCCCGCCGGAGCCGCCCCGGAACCGCGCTGGGAGGAGGGAACGGGGAGCGGGGAACGGGGAGCGGGGAACGGGGAGAAGGGAGCTGGGAACGGGGAGAAGAGAGCTGGGAACGGGGAGCAGGGAGCTGCCTCTGCGGCCGCGCCTCCCGCTTGAACGAGGGGAGGAGGCTCGGGGGACTCCCCATGGCTCTGTAGGACTCCCTGCCGGGAGGGTGCAGGAAGGTGGGACGGGGCTGTGCTGCCGTGAGAGCACCAGAGGAAACGGCCTCAAGCTGAGACAGGGAGGTTCAGATTAAATATTAGAAAGTTTTCCCTGTTGGGGTGGTCAGACACTGAAGGGCGGCCCAGGAGGCGGTGGGGTCACCATCCCCTGGAGGTGTTTGAGATGTGGCGCTGGGTGATGTGGTTCAGTGGTTTAGGGGTGACAGTGGCAGTGCCAGGTGGACGGTTGGACTGGACGATCTAAAGGTCTCTTCCAACCTCTGTGATTCCATTATTCCATGACACATCCCCGGGAGGAGAACGGGATGCATCCGTGGGTGGATCCTGCCAGGTTTCATTTCCATCCCAGGGGGCTGCACTGAAACAGCCCCGTTCCATTTGTAAACACATCCCTGTTTCTTCAGCAGTGCGGAGATGAGCACCAGGGACAATCCAGCCCTGGGCCTCTCAAATGAACCAGATGGCAGAGGCAAGAACACTCACTCAAAATCTTGGATCTTTATTAATAACATCCATTGTAGCTTTATCTTCGGTCATACCGACGGTTTACCAGTGCAGTTTCCTTTTTGGACACAGAAATACAGGACCTCCACTTTCCAAAGGAAAAGACAGAGCCAGCAGAGAAATACTTGAAGAGTTAGGTTGCAGAGATACAACTCTTTGTGAAGCAATAAGTCTTTGTTTTGCCTTAGCTTAGTTTGCTCTCTAAATCTTCCTATCAGGGTACTCTGGCAAGCCTCCACTGTGGTAAATGCTATGCAATCAAATAATCCAAATGCTACACAACATACCAGTCCATACCTTATCCAAAGTCTTCCATAGTAATTATAACTAAAAAAATATCAATTCTTTATGTAGCCTCAGCTGGAGACTGTGGAACCAGCAAACATGGTAGTAGAAATTTAAATAAACATCAGGACTGGTCTTGCTAATTTAGGCAGGTGAGCCATAGTTCAGAAATCGCATGTTTTAAGTCCTATAAGAAAGTGACTTAAAAGGTTTCACTAAAAACCTCATTTATTTTTTTTTTTAAAAAGGACAATTAATACAATTTCATTCTCCAGGAATGTGGTAAATAAGCTGTATAGACACACACAAAAATAGTGAGGTCAGCTTGGGAAGTTATTCTAAATCTCATCAAGAACTGCCACTAAGTCAAAACTCAGGGCAGAGTGAAGGAGAAAAGCAGCACCATCCCAGTGCCAGAGGTGGGAACAGTCAGCCACGGGAATGAAACAGCTTTGGAACTGTTACTGCTGGCAGACAATGGAACAGCTCATCTGAAGTTCACTGTCTTGTAAAACATCATTTATCTCCCTTCACCAGTGTTTTCCTTCCAGTGCCATGTACAGACCAGGGAGCTCTAAAAATCTTCCTTGGTCTACAAGGGAGAGCTTGTAGATCAGGGAGCTCTTCAGAAGAGCGAAGTAGAACTGTATCACTAATTACACTGGAGCCCACGAGAAAGAGGCCAATCAGAGCAGCTTAATAAATACTTTAGTTTGTGTTTCTTCCTATCTGTTTTCTTACCACCGTAGTCACCATGAATGTGCTTTTTACAGATTCAGCAGTGGATAAATAAAGCCGATTTTTAGCCGTTATTATAAATTACAACCGACAAATTCAACAGTTCGTTCTTAGGAGCTTCTAGGCCACAGAAATTCCCGCTTTACCAATAAGTGGGATTTCTTGTCCCCGTTTCAGCACCTGAGGTTATTCCTGGTGTTCGTGCTCTTGTCCCGGGATGAGCCAGCGGATGCTCTCGGTCCGAAGGGTCGCGTAGAGGACAAAGCTGGCCAGGAAGAGCACGGAGAACAGGAGCAGCCAGTCTATGCCCTTCGTCAGGACGCTGGGCAGGGGCCCTTCCCAGTCCTCCTTCGTCACAGCCACGTCACTTTTAGCTTCTATCCCTAAAAAACAAATCACCTGAGCAACGTCATAATCCTCAAATACAGAGAGGCTGGTTCTACCCGGAGCTTTGTTTCTGTTTTCAGACTAGAGCTTATGCACAGGTAGACTTAAAATTTTGGTGAGGTGGCCCTTGTGTGTTAACATATATCTATCAAAGGATTTACTTACAAAAAAACATTGATTCTTATGTGTATTTTCATAGCAGGACAGGGCTCGTTCTGTCCTCCCACAGCACAGACTTGGGTAAGTTTGTAGGGGTTTTTCAGTGCATGGAAATTTAATTTAGAGTGTTTTTTCAGGAATTTTATTTTTGTGCATTTCTGGAAACGTAGACCCACACAGCAGTTCAGTGTAGATTAGAAGACAACTAGCTGGCTGGCAAAGAGAATTAAATTTATTTCACTTTCAATTAAATCTTTGGGCAGGAAGATGTGCTCCAACCTTCCAGCATCCACTCTAGCTAAACCCCACTGTTCCCCCTGCTCTATGACAGCAGCCCAAGGAACTGATTTTCTGCTCTCAGCACACACAGAAATCCAGCTCATGGCAGCAACTGATTATATAAACCTCTGCTGGATCCTCTCAGGGTATTCATGAAGTTCATTTTAAGGAACAAACACGGGGAGAGGAAATTTTGGAGTTAAAAGCCAGCCTGTTCTTCCCACTGACACATCAGGGCTGATTGACACACCTGTTTGGTTAAAGATGAAGTCTTTCAGGGTTTCCAGCGTTCTGTCTGTATGGTTAAATCTAGCCATAGGTTTAGCACCTTGGAAAAGGAGGATATTTGGTACCGCCACAGTTCCAAATCTAGTTGATAAACTGGTGGACATAAGGCAAACACAAATCAGGAAAGAAATTAAATCTACTGAAGGAAGAAATAAAGACAGTCATGTTACAGGAATTGTCAGTCTCACTAAATTAAATTGTAACCTTATATGGAAAAAAGAGCACTGCTGTTTTTAAAACTCAAAATTAACAGAACTAAACTGCTGATGGAGCACAGGGAGTGAGAGTTACCTGCTGTGCTGGGACGCATCCAGCGCCAGGAAGCGAAGGGTTGGAAATGCTCGGGGTAAAGAGTTAAAATGAGGTGCCAGGCTGGCAGAAAAGCGGCACCACGGAGTGTAGAACAGGACCAACGTACAGTCACTGCTGTTTGGGTTTAGGAACTCCATCAGGTCCTTGGAGAAAGAACAAGAAGAACAAGCACGGACAACCACATATTTCACAGAGTTAAACTCTACGTAGGGATGCAGCGCTCAGTCAACTAGACACTGGGCAATATTACCAAGTTAACTGCACCTGTGCTTAATCTTTTTGCAACAGGTAGAGGATTGCATTTAACCATTTTCAAAGGTTGATTTAAAAGTTAATAATTTAAAAATATACACAGGCATAGCCATTACAAGAAACAAGCTGGCAGTAGGTGCCATTAACAATTTCAGAGAGAAGCACCAGTGCACGGAGCAGCAAAGCTGGCAGTTCCCTGCAGGCACAGAGATGACAGGCACAGGCACATGGAGTGCGCTGTATTTCCATTTTTTTCCAATCAGAATGACCCGAAAGGCCTCCTTGCCCGGATATATCTTCTCTTCGGTAGCACAGAGGATGTTACACAATAACATTCACTAAGTGAAGCACTGAGAGCACCACGCCGACACCTTCCCCCCCTTCGGCGTTCACCCCAACCCCGGGTACCTGCGACACGTTCAGGATCTGCAGCGTGAAGCGCTCGATGCCCGTGGTGTTCCTCTCCTCGCAGTTCACCTTGGGGGCTTTGGCGCTGTCGGTGCCGTTCGGCTCCTCGGGCAGGACGGGCTCCAGCACGGGCTGCTCGCGGGGCGGGCCCGGGGGGGCTGCGGGGCCGCTCCCGGTGGGGCCGCACGTCCCGGCCCCGGCCGTCCCTTCGCAGGGGCCGCCGCTCGGCTCGGCCGGCACCGCCGAGAGCAGCACGGGCGGCTCGGCCGGGGCGCCGCTGCCGCCGCTGCCCAGCATCGCGTCCGCCATCTCGGCCGTGCGGTACCGAACGGGCTCGGGGCCGCCCTCCGCCCCCCCTGCGGGACCGGGCGGGGAGGAAAGGACGTGTCAGTGCCCCGCACCGCCCGCGCCGGCACCGCGCACCCAGAGCCCCCCGGTCTCACCTGCGGGAAAGACCCTACCGAACCAGGACAGCGCCAGCAGCGCCAGCCGCCACATCCTCACCCTCGGCCCCGGCGGCCGCGTCTCCCCGGACAACGATCGCTTCCGCCGGATCCCCGGGACACTTCCAGTTCCGTCCGGGGTTGGATTTCCGTGGGAAGGGCGCTCGGGGCGCGGCCGCGACGGGACAGGGCCGGGACAGCCGCGCTCGGCAGGGTCGGGCAGAGCCCTGCGGTGGGGGCTCGGCTCGGCCCGGCCCTGCCCGCGGTAGACACGGACCGTGTGGATTTAACCGAGTTTTCTCGCGGTTCCGCTGAACCCTGAGTTGGGATTGTCCAGTCTGGAAAAGGGAAGCGTTCGGGGTGACCTCATTGCGGCCTGCCAGTACCTGAGGGGAGGTTAGAGGAAAGATGGGGCAAGAGCATTCACAAGAGCGTGCAGGGACAGGACGAGGGGAATGGGTTCAGATTGAAAGAGTAGGTTTCGATTGGATGTTAGGAAAAAATTCTTTGCTAAAAATCTTTTAGGGAAAAATCCTTCCCTGTGAGGGTGGTGAGGCCCTGGCACAGGTTGCCCAGAGAAGGTGAGGCTGCCCCATCCCTGGAAGAGTCCAAGGCCAGGTTGGAGCAACCTGGGCTAGTGGAAGGTGTCCCTGCCCATGGCAGAGGGGACAGAACAAAATGATCTTTAAAGTGCCTTCCAACCCAAACCATCCTGTGATTCTGTGACCCCCCCCTTGCAGGGCTGAGCCCTCACCGTGTACCTGGAGCCACCGCCCAGCCCAGGTCTGGGGCTGCTGCTGGAGATGTTTCCCTGTTGATTTAAAGGAGTTCAGGTCATTAACCCACACCCTGGAAAAAGGCAGGGAAAGCAAAGTACGTGTGTAAAAATAAAGATGGGTGTCATCTTCATTACAAAACCAGGATTCTTTTGGTTGGTTTTTACTTAGGGACTCTTCTCCAACTCTAACTCTGTCCTTCCTCACAACGCACATTTTCTTGCTTGAAATTTTTTCTTTAAAGTCCTATTTGCATAAGCACTGATATTGAGGACATATTAGCCTAAAAATAGAAAACATGAGGTTTGCACATAAAAAGAAAATACTTAATTAGACCAGCTGATACAGAGCAAGCTTGAAAGCAAAAACACAAAAGGAATCCAAGGTGGTGTGGACTAGTGAGGAAAAAGCTGCCCCTTTCCCCATTGCCCTTATGCTTGAGTACGGGCAAAGCAGCATTTTCAACTTGGAAATGATTTTTTACTGTGAATTTAATCCTAACATAATACCCTTCCTGCCATACATAAATCAAAATGGTAGGTTTTTTATGGTGACTCTAATCTATCAATGGAACACAACTGAACTCCTCAGAATCATAGTCAGGCTTTGCCACACCTGACTCCCAACAAACACAGTGTGCCAGTGCTTAGGCATTACAGAGAAGGCACATTTAATGTGCCTGGCAGTATTGCTTCAAAATTATTTTCAGTGGCTTGCATTTTTCTGATTTTTAATGCCAAATGTCTGTTTTCTGGAAAAAGTCTGTTAAAAAATACACTGGTTTGCATCTATTCAAAAATCTTGGCCGCATTAGAAAAGCTGCTTGCTAGGGAAGGAGCTGAAATTTAGCAAACAGGAAGATTTGCAAAACATGAGTCTTTCTGCACCCATGAAAACTTGGTGGGTATTTGTGCACCTGAGACTTGTGCAGCTGGACTGCTCAGTAACACCAGGTACTGAACATAAAATGCCAGTCCAGCCCCAGAACAAGCCCTGCTGTCTCACCATACAGAAATCTGAAATTATTAGGAGACAGAACCATCTCAAAGACTCTCTGAAGATGTCCAGCTCGTGTAGCTGATACCCCACCACTGCCAGTCTGTCAGCATGAATAAATCATAAAGTGTCATCAGAAACCACACCAGGTGTGCACTGAGGGAACAGCCTGCCCTGCAGCCTCCATCCTTCCCTCCATGGCAGGGAACACAGCAGCCATGGAAGCAGTTGAGCTGAAAAGCCTGTATTCTTCTATGATATCATTTGTGTGATTTAATAGCTAATACTTCAGGTTTCCTTAGAACCAAGAAAATAATCCATTTTGCTCAAGAATCACATCCAGGAACTGATTTTTAGAGCAGGATGTAGCAGACTGAAGCTGAACTCTGTTCTGAACATATCCAGTCACTTTGAAAGCCAAATATTTAGCATTACCAGAATCACCAACAAAAAAAAGCCAAACAAACAAGCAAAAGCCCAAACAAAACAAAAAACCCACACAAACAAACAAGGCATCAGATGTTCTTTTCAGGTAAAAGAAAAAAGTCTGCAAAATAACTGCAACTGCCATTTGGAATGTCCCAACCCCAGATGTATTCAAGGCCTTCTGAAGTTCATGGAAGAAAAAAAGGGTGCTGGAAAACAAGGGGAGGATGCAGACCTGGGAGTCTGGACTGCAGCTTCTGGTAGGCAGCACTGTCTGTCTGCCCCAAAGTTATTGAGACACTGCAGTGAAGAGGAAAAAAAATAAGATTAAAAAAATTAAAAAGAGGCATTGAGTGGTATGCAGAGCACATCTTACCAACAGAGATAAACTGGAATATTGTTGCCATACAGGGATAAGGACATTTTATTCATCACAGAATAATGACTAATGACCACCATTCCATGAAAAGTTTCATTTCTGAGTACTTGCAAACTGATTTCCATGTGCAATAAAGGAAAAAAAAAAAGCAGCTTCCTATTTACCCATATATGGCTATAACTCCTTTCCTCCCCTCTTCCATTTGAGAGAAAGGACAAGAACAATTAAGTTACTGTCGCAGTGTTTTCAGTTCATTAAAAAATGAGCAACATTTCCTGACATCTTGCCATCCATAGAGGCTTTTTGCCTTCATGTAAAGATATGTAACTTGCCTGTAACAAGCAGGTAACAGTCAACAGGGATCTTCAGCCAGAATTTATAAGATATTAAAAAAAAAACAACAGGGAAAAAATGGTTAGGTTTTAAAGTATTAACTTTATTAATAAATATACATCCATATGATGATGTAAATACAGATCATGAACACTACTCCATTCCCATACACATAATTGCACACGAGTAGCTCAAGTTCATGGACATAAAAACATACACAGTATCTAATCAGGCTTTTTACAGCAGAGGACAGGGTGCTGATAATACTAGTTATTTAACAGATTATTGTTTCCCCCAAAGTAAACCTGTGGAAAAGGAAATGATGAAAGATTAAGGTATCAGAAAGTGGTTCAAATTTTAGAATACAGATTTTTCTATTTGGGAAAAAAAAATCACAAGGAGAAAGGTCTAATCTCTACTAAAGTCATAAATATATTTAAGCAGTGTTAAAATATATGCATTAAAATAGAGAAGAATAAACTTCTTTTGTGGTCAGAAATGAAGTTTGCAGTTCCAAGTATTTATGATTGTTATCAGCTGTTTCAACTGTCAACTCTAAGGATAGTGTGAAACATTATTATACATATAACAAAGAACAGCAGAGTCACAGCTAATGAAACCATCACACAAATGACTTCACATTGCTCTGCCTTTTAAAGCTCTTCAAAAATGGGGGAGGGAGTTAATTCTCATCTGAATTACTCTGTGTTTTGTAGTTCCAGGTAATTCTTTTCACAGACACATCACTCTTCACTGACAATGCTTGGTCTTGTCCTGACTGAACTCTAAGATCCTTCAGACAAAATGAAAATATATTCATTCAGAAGAGAGATCTTTAATGGCTCTAGTTATTTCCATTAGTTCAAACTAAATCCAAGATATAAAGAACATTGCTTTAATGACAAAGCTAAGTGCTGATTTCAAAAATACTATCTTTGATATCAAAGTCAGCTGCTTCTGATGGTATCTGACTTTTTTCTGCCAAAATATGGTGCTAGCATCTTGAATCTGTCCAGTGCAAGACTTTATAGTAGCAAAATTATTTGGTTTTAAAGTTTAAGTAAATTTAATCAGAAAATGAATAGTAGTTACTATATGTATATTAAACAGTGAACTTGTATAGCATCATTAAGGAATAATAGCAAGCTAATACACTTCATTTATGTATAAATAAGACGTTAGAAACTTGATCATTAAAAGAAATTATTAAAACCCAAACTTGACGGTCTTCTGAACAGTGTTAACACACAACAGTGATCCTAGCTTATGAATAGCTGAATTATGATATATAATATAAAATAAGCAATTTACCTTACAAGTAATGTTTTCATACTATGGGGGGAAAAGGCCAGTTTTCCCATTGGTACTAATAAAGTTTAGGCATTAACATGCTGTTTCAGTGTTTCTCATGGAAAGAAAAGTGTTGAAAAAAGCACAATGTATTCTGCAGGGTACACATAGGAAGAGCAGGAGTATTTGAAAATTCCATTTCTAGTCACTTTGAATCTCTTATCCTCTTTTTCCTTCCCCTCACTGCAGGGCACCAGTAAACTCCAGTCAGATATAAAATAGAGCAGATTAGGAAGTGCCCAGCAGTGCACTTCTGGTCTCCTTCCTAAATCTGGAGTGCCAAGCAGCCCATTACAGACTCTGAACACTTTTCTACTTGATGCTCATCATTTCACAACTGACAACATTAATTAGTTTTTACTGGGATTATATTCCATCTGATATAATTATAAACACTGTAATGAACAGAAATTGCTTAGGTGATTTCATTATTTCATCAGCATACTTGAATACAAATTATACTAGCAGAACAGCAATACATCTGCATTATCTCCTGACACACAGCACAGCACCATTGAGTGGATGCACAAGTGAGGAACGGAGCAGGAGCCAACAGGATAAACAGGAGGAGGTAAGGAGTGGAGTTTCTCCAAGGGACAGTGGTGACATGCAACACGTTCCTTGCCAGCGAGGTGTGACACTCCTGCAGTGATACATTCAGCTGAAGAGGACTGCTTGCCCAGCTGAGTTCAGGAAAGAACTTAAAGCAGTCTTTAGTTGAAAAATCATCTGATTAAAAACAGCCACCACAACACAGATCCTGAGGGTGAATGAGCTCACGTTAGCATTTGCACATGTCAGAAGTGACATCGTTCTGAGAGAGGCTGCTAAAGGTCAGACTGGAGAGTTTGCTGAGGAACAGAAGGTACAACTGGATTTCAGAGCTTCAGCATGAAGAAACTATTCCTTAGTAGCAGTTTAGCTGCCATTAGTTCATCTATGGACTAAGGAGCCATCCAGTATAAGTTGAGGTTCATTGTCTTAGTTGCCAGTGCATACACAGTTCCCCCAAAACCATTCAACACACCTATTGTAAAGTACAGCAAAAGTCCAGCTCAATATGTGTTAGGCATCACTGGAACACCTGAAGGCTTGCTGCTTTTTTCCTGATAAAAAAGGTATGAAACATGACATCTGTTTCTTAAATTGTCAACACTGAAATCAAGAGGTCTCATCAAAATGACAGCAGGCCAGAATAACATTTATGTTAACAAAAATTATCAGCATCGTTATCCATTTAGCACAAGCTCAATTAACCCAAATTATTATGCTCCCCCAAATCTGCAAACTCCCCCCTCCCCAGATATTTCAAGCTACAAATTTATCACAAAGTCATTTTATATGTGAAATGACTTAAATGTAAACTTTCTTCCAGATTAAAAAAAAAAAGCTTTAATTTCAGTAAAATAAATTTAGGACCAAGAATATGCAACATTGAGGACTGAATTTTTTGAAGTCTAGATGAAAGTATTTTACACATTCACACACTCTCTCACACTTAAAAAAAAATTAAACACACCCAGTTGAAAAATGGAGCAGTTCTTTTGGGAGGAAGGAAGGTTTTAGTTTGAGTCAAGAAAGGTATTTATAGTTAACCAACAACATTTTTTTTTCCAGCTTTCATGCATAGATGAATTACTCTGTATCTGGGGTGTAGCAGTGCAGTAAACTGCATCCTGTTTGCATCAGCTATACAGTTTGCCTTTATAAATCATGAAAATGCTGTCCTTTGGTAGATATATAAGCTTACATAACTTAAATATACTATAAGTGTCAAACAACGAAATAATTGTATTTCCAGGAATATCTGGCAAAATTGAGTCTAAAAATTTGGCAACAGTGTCTATTTAAAAAGTTTAATTTGTAAACATTATAGGTTAATACTTTAAAAGCTATTAAACTGTCGCCATCTAAGCACAGGTTTTAAAGGCCAAAGCCAGCGTAAATAGCTATTTACAGATTTAAGAACTTACTGCTTAATATTAACCAAGTGCCTAACCAGAATGAACAGTACTTAATTTCTTATAAAATATTTCAAATCTCAAAGAATTATTTGTGGTTTGGTATATGTACTATTAGGCATTTCACAATTACACAGCAGTGACAGTGTAACTAAAAGAACAGCTCTCACCCAAAGGCAAATTAACTTGTCTTAGTAAGGCTGTGAAGCTGTAACACACTGTACAAATGCTCAGGTCTCTCTAGTATCTTCAAAAATATTTTTGGAGCATTAGTTGTAATTCACTTAATGCTACAACTCCGGAAACAAAAGCCACCTGAAATCACCTTAAAAAGAAAAGGCTGGGGTTTTTTCACTTAGTTTTTAAGTATCTATTTGAGGTCCGTAGAGGCTCCTGCAGAAGTGGAAAACGTAGCTCGCTGCTTTCTTTATCAATTTTTCTTATCAAGTAAGAACTTAACTGCCTAAGTTGCTTATTTTGGGACAGGCCACATCATGATCCATCAGCCAGCTAATTCTGTCCTCCTTGTTTCGAATACTTAATGCATCACCACATCTAGATTTGTGAGAAATTGGATGTAAAATTAGGGACATGGACATTACCTAAGTATTGACACCAAGGCGTAATTCACCACTTCAGACTTTCTTATCAATTATGATTTAAGCCCAACAAAAGCCCCTTTAAACCAAAGCCTTCTCAACATGACTGTAAATATTATGAACTGTACCCACAGGCTATGGCATTATCTGAATAGAAATAAAATCTAGAAACCCAGACTCAGACAAACATTACAACAAAACGTGAGAACCATGCCCAAAATCAGCATAAAGCAGATTAGTAAGAAGTTACTAATTCCCTCCTTTCATTCATTAGGCTGTTTGATTTTGCTACTAGTTTCACCAGCAGCGTGTACTCCTCTGTTATGCACCATAGGGTAAGGAAAAGCTGCACTGCCACAACTATAATTTAGATTTGCAAGCCGTGATAGAGCTTTAATGCTACCTGGAGGTCTGCCTGGGCTGACTTTGTATCCTGCTGCTTTAGTTGTACCCAAGGGTCTGCCTGGACTTGTCTTAAATCCAGCTGCTTTGGTGGTCCCCAGGGGTCGGCCTGTGCTGGTCCGGTACCCTGCTGATTTGGTGGTCCCTGAGGGCCTCCCACGTTTCCCGGAGCGGTTGAGGTTTTTCTTTTTCTTCAGTTCATCTTTTGTCTCTAAATTCCTGCCACTCGTGGTCTGCAAGTGCGACTCGCTCAGGGCGTCCTGTCTCTGGCAGGCGATGGGTTTGTGGGCGACCGCGTGGCCGTACTTGCTCTGCTGGCTGGCGTAAAGGTCGAACTGATCCGCGGCTCTCACATTGTCCTCGTTAAGGCAAGAGCTCTTGCCGGTCCCACAGAAAGCTGGGTTACTGCTGGCAACAGGGTGCATCATTTTCTACCAAAAATAAAGAGAGAAAAACATGTATCAATATAGAATAATATTTTTTTATTGTCATAATAATCAGCGTTCCATGAGGGAGAATCTTTCAGAAGCTACCCCTGTTTCTCAAAGTTACTCCAAACTATTTTGTCTATTTTTAGTATTGATGCCAGTAAATAACTTTTTAAAATGAGTTTTAGTAAGCTTTCGCTTGAGGTTTTGCACAGTAACCTTTAAACGTGGTTAAAAAGGACAGTTTAAACCATGTATTATTCAGGTAGGTCTAATTAGAGAAGAAGTAAGTGGAAAAAAAAACAACAAGAGCATTTCAGCACCAAGATATACAATATTTGCTCACCCACGGTGATTTCAAAACCTTTCCAACCAAATCTCATCTAAATTTTACTTGTTCTAGTTCTAAGATTAACCTGTGACTCAGCCAAGGAGAGATAAAGTATCACACTCTTGTTTTACTAAATATAGGGTCCTAAAGATTTTTATGTTTGTTTAACTGAAGCAAAATAATAAAGTGCTAATCAGTTCTGTAATCTCATGTCACAATCAGTGTCAGAGAAAGAAACAGGTAAGGCATTCAGCAAGGCAATGGTGCCATAATTGGGAAAGCAGAGGGATGAAATGAATCTGTACCGAAGCAGAAGGTGCTGGATTGCAAAAATGCCACTGTGGTGAGTGCCACTAGTGAGGAGAGCACATACAAATTGCTGGTAATGTCAACACTGAGGTAACAACTCTGGGAAATAAAATTATATTTTCACCCATTCAGCTATATTGGTTCTACAATTTAAATAGCTGCAAATACTCAGTTTAAGATAGCAATATTTACCCATGCTGAAGACAAGATTAAGCCAATAAATATCTGGCCCATCACAGTATTTCTGTGCCCTACAGCCACACTTAGGACACCAAATACTTCTTCCCATGGTAAATTTCTCTAGTAGACAAAGTCTGGAAGATTTATTACATTTTCCCTGCAACAGCTCTGGAATAGCACCTACAACAACACCATTTACACTCTACCATTGATTACTGAATTTATTTGGCAGTTATGAATGTCTCCTCCCAGCCAGAGAGAAAGCACACAGCAGAGACAGTCTATTTACCCTGGAGTAAATCCCCGTGCTCTTTTCTCCTGATTGCAAAGGATACATTCCCTGTTGGAACACTCAATCTACCCTGGCTTGTCAAATGCACATTACAGTGTGCATTACTCTTGTGCAAATATATGAATGTATGTCAAATAGTGAAATTATGATAATAATATAGTTTAAATATTAGATGTTCTAGCAGAGATAATCCAAGTGCTACAACGCTGGTGTGTTGCACAGGGTACAGTAGAGCAAAGTGAAACCACTGTTACTGCAGGTGTTAACTAGCAAACAAACAACTAAGAATAATTTGCAAGCCTGTGCTTAGCAAAGGACAAAGGAAATAAGCTCAGGTCAAGAGACCAGACAGATTTTTCCAGGCAGCAATAATAAGGAAGCTTAAGGTTTTCTACAATTAGCAGTCCAAAAAACGTTACATTTCCTTAACCCCACTAGAAGAGGGCCTGCAATATCACAAAAAATACCGGAGATTTTTCATGATATGTAATTGCAAACATGAGGGTTCTAATAAGGTCCTTTTGCTGTGGAGATAGTGAAGCCCAGCAGCCCTGAAAGGCTGTTCAGCTGTTTGTTGGTACTCCAGAGACACTTGGAGTGGTGGAGCAACATTCTTGTCTCAGGACTCATTTTAAACACAGGAATACTGGCTTTGGCCCCAAAATGCTGCTCCAAGCTCGACTGCCACAAAGAAGCATCAGTTCAGCTGCCCAGTATCCAAGGAACACACCAGAGCTGGGAGAAGGCACTGAATAGAGCAGGGGCCCCTGGTATTTCTCATGAGACCAACCACTGCTCAGACTCGTTCCTGTCTATGTTACATTCTTATTCTCTGCTTTTTCTCCTCGTTCCACTCAAGGGTGGGGGGTGATTTTTCCAACAGATAGCATCAATCTTTCCAGGGGAGAACCATCACAGGTACTCCAAGACAGGGAATACATTCTGCTGTAACTGCCAAACGCTGCAGCTCCATCACCACAAGCATGTGTTTTGTGTCTGCTGTAATACCACTGAGAGCTCTCAAGGAACTCTAACTTCACACACAAGACCTGGCTGACGCTGGTTTACCTTCCATCTGGCAACAACCAGTATCACTGGAATGGATGAACAAAGAAAGATGTACAAATCAGTAACTGTTTAAAACTTCTTACAAGAGGAAGCTTAAACAATCCCAAATCTCGATGGAAAGCTGCCAATGGGATTTTTTTTTTAATGCTTTCCCCCCTCCCGACACCATCTTTCATCAAACCATGAAAATTTCAAGTAGTAGCCAAGGTTTCTATTCTGTGTTTTTTGATTCAAGACTTTTTTTTTTTGAAAAGTTTTGAAAAGGAAATCTGTAATCGAGCTTAATTACCCTAACATGGCCATCTCCAGCACAGCTTTACTTCATTCACATTACAGCAGGGAATAAAAGAATGCACTGAGTCTATCTGTAGAGTGGAAGCAGGTTTCTTGGCAGGGAGATATACAGTATAAAGGAGAATTGGTATAAAATGCAAAGCTATGCCAATTTAAAAATCACACTCTAGCTAAATTGTATAGCCAAACACACACAACTTTGTGTGCAAGCATTCTTGAATAAAACCCACCAGAAAAATTTCCAACAAAATAGAACTTGCTTGTTTTAAAACCTGTAAATAGACACATAAAAATATTTGCAACAGTTTACTTAAATCAGTTTTTAAACTGATTCAACTGACTCTCTGAATAAACAAATAGTTAAGATGAAGCACTGCAGGAAAGAAATTTAGTCGTATTTCGAAATGAATCTTACTGGAAAGTGTCTGCAGAGGATTTTCTGTATGGATCTTTTTCTGTCTCGTAATTTATATCTACAGAAATGCTAGGAAAGGGAGGAGACACTGGATAAGCTGGCTTTGGGAAAAGGGAGGCAGCACTAGAGCTTCCCATGCAACAAAGCACAGAAGCTAGAAAGAAAGGGGACCATCCAGGTGGGACTCAAAGCTTTGCTGCAGGGGGATGTCTGGACATGGCAATGACCCCTCCCTGTACCCTAAATGCAGGTTAATATACCATACAGCTCGAGCTTACAGCTGCTAAGCTCCCAGGACTGATATGGCCCATTGCTCTCCAGGCTTGAAACCCTGCAGAAAATCCCCATTCATGGCTTGTTCACTACACAAAATTTTAAGATCAAAGCTACTGAAATGACATTACATAAAATTACATTACACAACCCTCTCAGGTTGCAACGTGATGCTGTCTTTGGCTTTCAAACATCATGCCCTTTGTCTTCTTCGTGGGCAGAATTCAGCTGCCAGCACAGACAAGGTGAAACCTTGGATGAGCAGAGAAGCTCTCAAGCCCCCCAGAACAGGCACTTGCTGAGTAGCTGTTTTATATTGAGCACTGGACCTGTGACCCATCATTTGGACTGAGCAGAATAATCAGTTTCAACATAAGCAGCACAACTGCTCTGCTCTCACCCAGCCCAGCCTGTGCTCTGTGGCCTGGTGAGCTCCAGAGCAGGCCTGACTCAGCAAGTGCTTCTGACCTCTGATAAAACACATGAGAATCAGAGCAAAATGGAACAAAACTGGAAGTACATCTACATTACAGCTTTCCAAATGATGAATACCAGGAAAGGTAAACTCCTCTTGCCAACAGGACAATTTTGCTTTTAATGCACGTAAATCCCATTCGTTTTTCAGAGGTTTTCAGCGCTGAGCTTGCAATAGTTTCAGCAGGGTTGGTGCAGCTGCAGGGGGCTGTAGCAGTACATTTTCATCACCATCCAACACACACAAAGTATGTGACAGCTACAGAACGACACGAGCAGCTACAAGTATCATTTGTGCACAGTTCTCTGAAGGCCTGGAGCGAGCACAGGCCGGGCTCTGTTCGGGATCTCCCATAAAGGGCTCTCTGTGCCCCGTTCCTCGGCACAGGGGCTGCAGGCCCTGAGGAACTGCAAAGGGCTCCACTGCTCTGCAGGGGGGTTTGAGCAGCAGCAGCAGCAAGAATATTACCCCTTTCAAGACTGCAACAGAGATATGGCATCAGTTCTGTTCTTCCCTTGTAGGACAGTATGTGTGAGAAATCCTTTCATCACTCACTGAAAAGAATGAATGAATTTATCAATTAAAATGTTTTTCAAGTGTCCCCTTTATTGTCAGCTCCTTTTCTACACGTTAACTAAAGTAGGGCCTTACCCAGTTTTTAAAACCCTCTAACTGCTTGCTTTCACGAAGTTGCACCTTACTTTGAGCATTCCTCTAAATATAAATATTTTTAAAATACTAAGTATGAAATTTTATCAATGGCACAACATACACTAACACCTGAACCTACAACTGAAATCTAATCTACTTGTGAAGCATGATAACCAGTTTCTCCACACTGTGCTTATGAAGCCCTTTCCGAAGTCAGTATGATTTTTCTCACCATCTGACACTAAGTAAAATATATTAAAAACTGCCAAAATATAAGAAATAATCTCTTTACAGAGCAGTGACTTGCTAGAGCTACTACATGACAACATGAGTCAATACAGTTCTGGAAACAGTTTCTATCTCAATTACTCTAAGTGCAAAAACACTAAGAAATTAAGAGTTCCACAAGCAATACAAGAACTTACAAGTATGGTCCTTCCCCCTATGATCCAGGGTAATTTTCTTATGTTAAAGGAAGAGTTATTTGGAGCTGAAACACCCACCCCCTTCAAATTCCTCTTTCCCAGTTGTGCCAGGCAGAGGGGGAGACTTCCTCCTCACCAAGGTCTGTGATTCCTGCTCCTCACCAGGGCTGCAATCCTGGGTGCTCCTCTGTGCCCCCGGGAGTTCGAGGGTTTTGACTCAGACACCCTTGGAGAAACAATTCTCTCCAGAGCCTAAGCACCAGCTTTGTCTACAGACAGAGCTCAGCTGCTCTCACAAAGAGTTGGTGTTGGCAAGCACCAGCAAGGCTGAGTGTCAAATAAACTGAACTTTTAGGGTTCATTCATGATTTGATTGCAAAACCAGGCAAACAAGTAATCATTAGGCTTTCTAACCCTAAAAAACAAACAAGTCATATCCAAGGGCAGAGTTTCACTCCATGCTAACATCAGCAAGGACGTCAGCTGACTTCTTCCCATCCCAAAACTAAGATCATATATGATGATGAGGAACAGGACACTTAAAAGGGTTAAGACAGCTTCACAAAAATTAAGGAAGATGGTATCAATGATTTAATTACCTGAGCACCTCCAGTTACACTGACACAACTGAGAGTTTGGTTTCATAATCAATAGAAACCACTCTGAATCCACACTTTCTGAACGGGACAATCTTGCCCTTTCCTCTGCTCCCACATTCCCATTCCTTGTGCCAACACCAACTATTGTGCAAGAGCAGGGCAAATCAACACCAGGGATCTGATCCAGGTGAAAACTAATCCAACAAGAAGGCAAAAGCAACAGTTTGTGGGCAAGAAAGGAACAGAAATACACATCTCCATTAGCACAGAGACAGACTGAGGTCCCAGGTCAGCCTAAGCCACATTACCCAATGGTTGGCACTGACCCATTCCCTGATCCCTGTTACTCAAAAAAAAAAACAAAAAACAGGCCCCAAAACCATGGTCTTAATGGACTTAAAAATCCTGGATGGCAGCACAGGGAATGAGGGTTGGGGAAAAACCCCACAGCTGGGGATGGAGCAGTGCAGCCACTAGGCCAGACAGACTGGCTGTGGAGAGTACAGTGAAACTGCACCCTGATTATTCTGTGGTTCTGTAATTACCAAACTTCAAGGCAAACCAAATATGCATATGAATGATGGAGCAGGTAGAGGTGTATCTTTATGAAGAAAGGATTATTAGTATTTGTGAATTGTCCATTCACCTCAAGGAGCTATTCCCAAGTAAACTGGAGCAGCCCTTGCTATAGCCTAGAACAAGGGCTTTGAGGAGCTGGAGATGCTTATTCATCTCTGTGGGTGTTCTCGCCCACCTGCTCCTCTCCCCAGGGAACAGACCTTGCTGCAGTCTAGAACAACAGCTCGGAGAGGTAAGAGCTGCTCATTCATCTCAGTGGGTGTTCTCACCTACCCTCTCCTCTTTCCCCAGCCTGCTCCCACAAAAGGGTTCAGAAGCCTAAGAGATGGATCCAGCTCCTCCTCCCTGATGTGCTTTTTCACAGTGTTTCTCTGTGATAGGACTGGTACAAAATGCTCTGGACACTGGTGCAAACCCCCCAACAGTGCAAAGGGCTCTGGACACCTGTCCACACACCCAAAACCACAGCCAGTGCAGCACGTTTTTGTGACACTGCAGAAAGACAAAATCCACTTGTTGAATCTGTTCAACAACAGTCAAAGGACAAACACACACAGCTCATTTTGTTTAAGGTTACATCTAAAACCTGAAGAGTATGGATAAAGATACACAAGCACACACACACACACAAAAAAAAGTTGTAACAGAAATCGTGGTATCTGAAGACTGAAATAGAAAAAAGCAATAATTTAATAAATATATTAACTGAGTGCTCCTCCTACTCTTTCATTTTACAAAAATAAAAACCACATGGGTCAAAATAACTGTTACTTTCTTTAGAGAGATATCCAGAGAGAACTACGTGCAAATTAAAGGTGCAACTATTCACAAAATTAATTGCCCCAGAAAGACTATGCACAAACAAGGCTGTACTAAACTATCTGTAACTACCCACAAGAACACACAGCACTGCCACGCGTTATGTGAGAACGCAAAGAGGCACAGCAGGAACACGGCGAGGCTCTCCAGGTACCCCGACCTGCAGGTGAGCCAACGCATCCGCTACTTGGGCACGCCAGGAAATACATCCCTGGGCTGTACGAACGCATCCGGACCCCACACGCAAGTGGGAATACGCTCTAAGTGAAAAGCCCTGCACACACATCCCCCATCCCCACGCCCGGGGCTGTGGGTGCCGAGGGCAGTGAACAATCCCCGGGCGCAGCTGGAGAGCGGCAGAAGGGCCGGGCCGCACCTGGAGCGGCCGCGGGCCGGCCCAGGGGACAAAGGGGCGGCTCCGCTCCCCCGGCCCCGCCGCCGCGGGGGCACCGCCCGGGGGTCGCGGCCGCGCGAGGGGCACGGGCAGGGCCCGGCCCTCGGCCCGGGCGGCGATGGCGCAGCTCCCCTCGCACAGCCCCCCGCACGGAGCTCCCCTGGCACGGCCCCGCGGGGCCGGGCACAGCACCCCGGGGCGAGGGGAGCGCGGGATCCCCCCGAGCGCCGGAGAGGGCGCGGAGCGGGGCTTTCCTTTCCTCTGCTCTCTTCTCCTCCCCGCTCCGCTCCGCTCCCCTCCCCTCCCCCGCCGGCCGCGGCTCCATCTTGCCCGCCCGCCGCCTCCCCACCGCGCGGAGCAGGGTCCGGGGCGCGCGGGCCCGGCCCGCACTTACCTGCGGGGGCTCGGGGGGCGGCGGGCGGGCGGCGCGGCCGCCTCCCCACACCGCGCCGGGCGCTGCAGGGAGGGGGCGGCGGGGCGGGCGCGGCGCTGCGGCGGCGGGCGCGGGCGGCGGCGCGGGCGGGGCGCGCTCCCGGGCGGGGCCGCGCCGCGGGGGCGCGCGCGGGGCGGGGCCGGCGCTGCCCCTCCCGCCGCCCGGCACTGAGGGCCGCGCGCCCGCCGCCATTTTGTGGGGCGGGCGGGAGGAGGCGAGGCCGGGTCGGTCCCGCCCGGTGCAGACATACATGTCCTGCGTGCTTTGAACACTGTAATTAATTAAACACGGGAAAAGTGGGTGCGGTATTCCCTGTGCTTCCATTGCTGTCGTTTGGGTGGAGGACTGCGGTGTCTCCTGTCCCAAAAGTATGCAAAGTCAATCAGAGTCAATCTAATCGATCAGATTCAATCTAAGCAATCAACCTAATCAATCTGAGATCATCGAGTCCAACCCATGACCCAACACAACCATGTCAACTAGACCATGGCATGGAGTGCCACGTCCAGTCTTTCCTTAGACACCTGGGATGGTAACTCCACCACCTCCACCACACACAGAGTGCATTACGGAATAGTTCAGCTTTAGGACTATTAGATTAATGTATTAAATTAGTTCTCTTTCCCTGCTGACTTTGCAGTGAGAACGGCACCATTTCCAACACAGTTCACACGGGGTTGGGTCCATGCACAGACCATCAGCCCTTGGCGTCCTACAGTGTGGGATATTAAATATTTCTCATTTTGGTTGTTAAATATTTTGCTCTGTTTCCCCCATGTTCTGAAGAGTTCAGTATTACAATAGCACTTCACTACAAACGAGGCTTCATACCTTCAAGCGGGAAGAGCAATTTCAACTGTTTCCAAAGAGATCCCATAGAAACAGGAATTTTAAGTGCCCAACACATTTCACCATGTAACATTTTGTCCCCAAGGTCAAGTTTTTGTGAAACAACGTGACAGCCTGCTTTGTGGAGGGCTGGGACCAACACATTTTTTTATCCTTATGCCTTCCTGCCCTCTGTTAGCACCCATGGGCCATTGACAGACAGCAACAACACATCTTCAAACCACAGGGTCTAAATGAACATATCAGTCCTTAAACGACTGACATAGGAGAGAGCCTGAACGACGTTCTGTGTTATTCAGATAAGGTTTCGGAAAATAAAAGCAAAAAAAGACCAAGAAAAAAGAAGAATCTGCAGCTTTTACAAATGGCTAATTCTGTTTTTTCTAACTATTTTCCTCTCCTGCTGTTGTTTGGGGAGCCAACTACTGTATTCCAACACTGTGATATTCCATTTCTACAGTACTTGGAGTTATTCAGGCCGAAAATTGCTGTGAAACATCCTGCCAAGATGATGTTTCATATTTTTGCCAGTGCTTCCTAACACATGCAGGAATCCTCACTTGCAATATAAGAAAGCAGCAGGGAAAAGCAGCATTTATTTAGCTTAATTTAGCAAATGATTCAGTTTATTTACAAAGCTCATCTTTCTGCTGTTTAAACTCCTGTTGGAAATGCTGCTGCCAAGGAAGAACAGTTCAGTTCGATACCTTTTTGGTATCCTCGCTAACTCATACAAGCAAAGGAAATGTAGGTTTTAATGAAAACCCTTAATCTTAACTTGCAGTGTAACATTTTCCTTGCTGGGCAGTTTATTTCAGAGCAGTTGCCCAGTGGTATTTATTGCTTTGAGAAACGTTTGTGATGACGAACTTTGTACTTAGAATGGCCAAAGTATAAAATAACTTAATCATATGCTCACCCTACAGTAGGTGATTAATAATTTCGTAGCTCACTAGAACAACTCAGTTCTGAGATGTTAGTTGGTCAGCTTGACAATTTTGTATCTCTCAGTTTGACGAAAGAAAAATATTTAAATCTGTTTCAGATGAGAAGTCTCAGAGAAGCAACGTTTGGGTGGCAATCACTCAGCCTAATGGTCATTTATTTAAAAACAATTGTTTCCACTGTAGCTAAAACTATGAAAACAAATCTTCCTGCCTAGCACTGTATAAACATTGTACAAAATGTACATTTTGGGACAAATTTGAGTCCAGCTGTGCCCCTTTTATCTTCGCATTTTTAGGCTGCTCTCCGCCTCCACTCCTCCATACAGCACAGTTAGCTGGAAGCCAGGATTTATTCTGCAAACGCCCGAGCTCTAGGAACACAAACTTGTTTAAGCTGAGACCATATTTGGAAGAGATCTGGGTCAAGGAAAATAATCAAAGGAAAGTGCATTCCTGGGGCATCACGTGAGGAGGCCAGAACGCGCACAGGGCCCGGCGCCCACGCTGGGGGAGCGGAGGGGCCACGCACGACCCTCACGGGAACTCGCTGGCAAGGGGGGCTGGTTTTACACCACCAAGGGCTGGTTTTACACCACCTTCACCCTGGGAACCGCCTCTCCAGCCAATTTAGGTTCTCGGCAAGGTGGGGTTCAACAGCCACTGACAGTGTTATGCCCACAGCAGAAAGCTAAAAACTAACTCTGGCAAGTCTCCATCCTCACAGACACAGGTACCTGTCTCCAACCCTGTCAATAGTTTTGCTGAAGTAACCACTTCTTACAACTGTACACAAGCCTGAAGGACCGAAATACCAAAGTGCTCCCTCGACTCCAGCATTCTTTTTCTTATTTTAGGAAGATCCCCAATCCAGCCTTTGGTGTTTGTTTTATATTCGGCTGTTCCAATTGCAGAATTTCAGCAAAACTTTGCTTAAAAAAAAAAATCTTTATTTTTTTCTGTCTTCCACTTGGAAGACTTGAGGCATAAAAGCCCCTACAGATGGCACTTTGAGCCTCTGAATCTTTTATTCAATTAGCAGCCAAATGCACATTTAAATAGATTGCACTGCTTTAAGTGTGCAAGTAAAATCTCCGACAGCCAGCACAGGGAAAAGCTATGGAACATGCCTGGCTGGTGATCTACACTCATTACATTTTGGTTACAACTTTTATAGCATAAAACCTAACAGCAGAGTAGGCCTTGAGCTGCCTGTTTAATGAAACAAAGGGTGGCAACAACGTACCAGGTAGTTCAGGGAGGATAAAATTCTGAATTGCAATTGCAGGTGCTTTTTATCTTGCTGTGGATTTTCTCCCCCACACAAAACACTGGATTTAGTCTCTTCTGTTTTCCTAGGTAGGGAATTAACCCTTCACAGTGTGGTGGGGATTATTGCTGTGTGCATCCCTGGTAGGCCACTTGCACATGGATGAAGGAGCTGTGACCAGGGGTCTCGCTCTCCCTCCTATCACATTGCTGTGACATGCAACCAAGAGCTCATTCAGGACCCAGTACCAAATACCCGTATCACTTATCCACCCAAAATACCACTATTTACTCACACACTGAAAGAGTAAAGCAACCTTGAAAGCTGGCAGTGGATCACCTGGGGCAGGGGACAGAACAAGCTCTGCTTATGTATATTTGAAAAGAAAAAAACCCAACAAATACGGCATCCCTGTGCTCTTCTGACAACAGGAAGCCAACCAGGGCAGATTCCCTGGAGTGCTGCCAAACTGGGATGTTTACAAAGATCTTGTCTATATCCATGGACACACTTGTGAAGAACTAAATATAGCGTTTTTCATCACTTTGTTTTATCTCCTCCAAACTTCTATTCTCATCTTGTTTCCACTACTTTTTCCCTGTGTATTTGTTAATTTGAGAGTTTCTTTCCCTCTGGCTTATATGCATTTTGCTCCTGCTTTCATGTATCCAAAGATCTTCACTGTGACTTTCTTAACTGAGTGTGAGCTTTGTCCCATTTCCAGAAGAAAAACAAAAGCACAAACTGCTGTTCACATCACCCTACTCCAAACAGTCTAACTGTCTGAGGAAAAAACACACAAGCAGTGCAAGTGCAGGAAACAGAGGAGCTATTCAGAAAGACAGTTTCTGAAAAATATACATTGAAATTATTTTTTATTTTTGCTGGAATTTAAAAAACATAAGAATATTGACATTGCATTTAAAAACCCCAGGAAGTTAAAGATTATACATTGTTGCATCTCTGAAATTCAACAAAAATGTCTCCACCATGCTTTTTTTAGGAGATACCAATATATGTATGAACATTTTGAAACAAGATTTTTAAAGAAGTGTCAGGCTGTCCAAACTTGCAAGTGCTCTTCATTAAATACACCAAAATCTGTCGCTCTTCTGGGAAGGGACACTGTCTAAAAGTTAAGACAATTCAAAGAACAAGTGGTATGAAACACATCAAACCCCAGTTCTTAAGGGAAGGAAACCTGATGTATTTAAAGGGCATCACAAGGCTTTAGTTTGAGCTTTCTATTTTAAGTTTTGAGAAGTGCTACTGTGTGTGCTGCTCCTCTTGCTCTACTCCATGTATTAATATTGGCAAGTACTACATTAGGGGTGTTCTCATCCTAAATGTAGACTGTAAAGCTGGTATAATCATTCCTTTCCTTTCCTATATTGCAGATAAGGTGCACTGACAGGGTTACAGACAGTTGTAGGCAGAAAGAGTCACTTGTATTACCTGAAGTCTGGAAAGAGAAGCTGTGAATTTATACAGCCACGATGCAGATTGTATGATTTGTCTTCACCAGGGTTAAAGCAGTATATACACAGCTGGTTTAAAAGGACACATTTCTTCTCCATGTGTCAGTTAAGAAAAGCTTTCTACAAAAGTCCTTTCGAAAATCATCATCTTGAAAGTCTTGCAGCTGCTAGAATGAGACAATTCAAATTGCTACTGCTTCTTCTCCAGACAAGTACTGTCCACCACCAATACTAATGCTTATGGGGATGAGACCTCAAAAAGAAAGGTCTTGCCTGTCCCAGTAGCTTATTGACTGCAACGATAGTCAATATCTGTGGAATTCATTCATAAATATCATTATTCATTTTTACTTAAAGCCACATCCTAACAGCAATAAAGATGACAATCCCAGGGGAATAATCACATTAAACATATATATAAGAACACTATAAAAGAGTGACAAAGTTGTATTTCATTAAAAAAGAGGTTTCTCTCTTTTTCCTGCAAATTTCTTTTTAAACTTAATCAGGCTTTCATTCTTATGTCACAGAAGGAAGAAAAAAAATCAACTCCTAAAATTCTCATGTTTAGAAAAAAACAGGAAAACTATGGTCATACTACAAAACATTTCACTTTACAAAAAACCCAGAGAGTTATTTTATTATGTATGAGAAAGACAAAATGGGACATGAGAGGGATAAGAAGATCTCAAAACAAGACCTCAAGTATTTCTGCATAAGATTCTTTACTCTAATCATTGCAAGACTCTCTGACCTTAGGGGGACATTTGTACAGGGAAGTACCGTGTGTGGAACCAGCCAGAGAGATCTATGGATCAGGAGAAAAATCCTGCCTTTATTTTGGTGTTTTATCATTTTTCCAGTATAAACTGATATGGCATGAACCATCCCAACAAAATGAAGCAGGTACATTCTAACAATTCCCAACACAAATCCCAACACTGTTTAATTTATTTAACAGCATACTGTCTGTCATAAAAATTAAAATCTGTTTATTTAATATTCCTTCTGATGAAAAGTATATAAAATGCACTTTTAAATTAAATCACGTTCCGCCCAAACTGGTCTGCTTTAAGACTGATAACTTTAGTGGAGAGAATTAAGATGTTTCAGCAAGGATCAATTTTTCTGTTAAAAAACGTCCTCAGGACAAAATAATAAAAAAAAAAAATTCTTAATTTACAATAAGCAATGTAAACAGCAAAAACAACAGAAGCCACAAAGTTTCACGCACCAGCTGCTGACAGACAGAGAACTCCAAATACTCATAGAACTTTGTATCTTCCTTTGTTGGTTGGTTGGTAGGAATTTTGCTGCAAATAAAGGAGAGGATAATCACAGTTAAAAGTGAAAATGGACAATGAATTGCAATAAACCCCCACTAGATTAGCAGCTGGGTATGCTGCAAAGCTACAGCAAAACAGATCTCTGGACACATGTAAAATATTAAATCCAGGGGAATAATTCTCCTCTCCCCTGCCTAAAGGTGCTGAAATTAGGAAATTTCTTGGGACCCAACTCTTTGAGGGGTCTTCATTCAAAAAGCTCTGTCAATGTGTTATCT
This sequence comes from Pseudopipra pipra, assembly GCF_036250125.1. Taxonomy (NCBI): domain Eukaryota; kingdom Metazoa; phylum Chordata; class Aves; order Passeriformes; family Pipridae; genus Pseudopipra; species Pseudopipra pipra. The sequence continues at coordinate 16,758,050 of NC_087563.1, forward strand.
CCATCTGCTGGCTGGATAACAGCCGTGTTCTGGCTGATTAAACAGAGCCACAGATTTTGAGGCTGTTCAATGAAACGGGGTGTTTGAGATCTGTAGGTCCCAGTCTCTGACACGAATAAAAACATATGCCAGAGTGCCAACATTTGCACAAGTCAATCCTAAAAAGCACAAATTAAGGCATTTTCCCTTGGCATTCTGGATATTTGACTCACCAATCTGATGAGCTCCTCTTTTATAAGTCGTGTGATTTCTGCCTTTGCTTTCTGTACAGCCAGTTCATTGGCACCTGAAGACAAAAATATGTATTATAATCATAAACACTTTCTGTATGTGAGGCCTACACTGCTGGCTCTTCTCAGAAGAACAGCAAAACTTGCTGAATATCCTCAGCTGAAGAGCACTCTAGTATTGCACTCTAGTCTGCCACAGCTCCACTGTGTTCTGTTTTAAGGCAGATACTTAAAACAGTCATAAATGATACTTTTCAGAAATACACAGGATTAGACATTTCTTTGAGAAAAATTCTACTCAACCACCACAACATTTGCAAAGTTTTCTTTGTAGTAGTTGATGCAATTTCTTATACCTTTAACAGTTTAAACCCACAGAATTCTATTTTCTTCCTTATTTCACGCTGCCACAGACCTCTTTGTGCTTATTCTATTTTTTTTTTTTGACTCTTTTCTTTCCCTCTCCTCCAAACTGATTCCATACATGTTTGCTGTTGTTCTGTGGCAGGTGAGGAGAAGCATCTCTGTGATCCCCACAGATCATATGACAAAGTGCAGGAAGATAAACAAGTGGTTTTTTAGTAATTGCAAAATAAATACAGTGGTCTGTAACTCAGTATCCAAACACTGACTACAGAGATGCCATGTCTAATTTTAAAATCAGACTCGTAGCTTTAATGGCAACATTTATAAAAAGAATACTTACTTTCTATAGCCAAATAAATCTTTCTTTCTCCTTCCTTGGGTTCTTTGCCTGGAGGGAAGTAAGTTCCCCTGATTGTAATAGCAGCTTCAGAGTATTCACTGATTCTCTGCAGTGCTTCTTTGGAGGTAACTTTCCATCTGGCAGTCTGCAAGGCAAGGATATGGCAGGATCAGCAAGGAGAAAGGCACCACACAAAATGGCAATCCCTTAGTTCTGCCAATCTGAGCAGAACCTCAAACATAAATACAGGGAATTTGTGCTCGATACTGTGAAACATAAATCCTCAACGTAACAGATGAGGTAGGTCAGAGCAGCAATATTCTGAATGGCAAAAATACTCAAGTACTAAAAAAGAACAAAGAGCTGTATCAGTCATAGTAGTCTAGCCTTTACAAAAATCACCAGGCAGTGTTAGAGATCTGGATACAAGAGAAGTCAGTGGCAGAAGGTAAAAAGACTTCTGTCTGATAAGGAATGCTTGTTTTTCTGATACTCTCTGGAATAAGTCCAAAGCACTGTGTATATACAAGCTGAGAAGTAATCACAGATAATGTAGTAATTTCAATAGGTATGATCAGAAATACAGACAAAATATTTTATTGGTGTAATCATATTTAAGCTACAAAGAGAGGTTTTGTTAAATAATGGTCATTTACACTTGATTACAGCAAAATGGTTACTTGCCTGTGGGAAGTCATTGATCTCCAATTCTTCTTCATATCTCTTAAAGGATTCATTTTGTCCTCCATCCTGTTTCTCTTCTTCCTGCTTCTCTATGGGTACATAATTGAGCTTGGCATTGATTTTTTCAGCCAGTTGCTCTGCAATGGTCTTGGCAGACACAGTAGGAGCTTGAATTGTGCCTCCTCTCAGGATAGCATTTGTAGCCTGCTGCATCACATCCTGTAAAAACACAGGTCCATGTAGAGAACAAGGTAGCCAAAAAAAAATTCTATATAAACCAGCAAGGGTTTCATTAAAGATCTCTATGTAATATAATTGTCTACATAACAAATACACTCTCTAGACTCCTCCTGTTCTTCTTTCCTTCCTCTAAACAACTCCCCTCACACCTGCATAGCAAAGATTTTACAGATCCTTTGTATCTTCAGCTTAAAATATCTTTGGACATTCCCGAACACATTAACCGCAATCCAAATGATTGTATCTCACAGGTTTCAGCAGAGAAAGATGTTCTGCAGCTCTGCCAAAGCCAACAAACCTAACTGTGTAGTGTTATTAGTAATGAACTAACTCTTTGCCAGGGCAGACAAAGCATTTACAGTTCTGTACCAAGGTCTTATCATCATATTAGCTCACTTACAAATCCTATAAGTGAGTTAGCCCAGCACAAATGAGATAAATAAAGCAGCAAGTTACCAGTGTGCAGACACACTAAATAAAATGGCAGAACACAGAAGTGAATAACCTTTATTGAAAAAAGGAAAAAAAATTGGTCTGTAAAGAGACTAACCTTGAAGTGGAAGGGGACCATTACTTGTGCCTCTGCCCCAAGATTCTTCTGGGCATTGATTCTCAAAGCCAATCTTTTAGCAATTTCCAATTTTTCTGCATTCCCAGCTGATGGTGTTGGAGCATTTGAAGTTCCTGGTGCTGCCATGTCTTTTACTCTTTTCTTTGAATTGAACATGCTCTCAATTTGTTCGTCAATCTAAAGAAAATAACAATTATTAGATCATTGCATTTACCACTAAATAATCCCACCATCCTAAAGAAAGGGGCATTTAGTTTACATGCTTTTAAAGATATTATTCTTGTATAAATGATAGAACGCTGCCCAAAACTACAAGTCAACAAAAGGAACAGATGATCTAATCATCAGGAAAAAGTCTGAACACAAAAAGGTCACAAAAAGGTGTCCAACAAACATTAGGAAAGGAATCTAAGATGGTTTAGAAATAGAAAAGGCTACTGTGAATGTCTTTAAAACACTGCACAGAAAAAAAACGTTTGCAATTGAGGACAACTGTTCTGTTTCATTTATGCGAGATTAACATCACAAATAAAATAATTTATATGTGACATTTAAATAACTACACATAGTAAAATACCAAAAAGTTGGAAAGAGACTTTGAAGATCTTGATCTTCATAGCTGTGTCTCTTTATATCGAAGAATACATACAGATCTACCCATGGAATTTAACAAAGTTGGTAACACAGGTCACAGAGTAACAAAATGTGTTCTGTAATCTACTGGAGAAAAAACCCAAATGTATTGAAAATCCTTAAGCAACTTAAATCCTGTTTCCAGGTGCTTACATCAACAGCTGTATCTTCATCATCTGAATCCTGCAGGCCAAGAGCTGCTTTTTGTAGCTTCTTTCTTTCATTAGCCAAAGCTTGTTCTGTTTCATCAAATTTAAAGCCTTTGCCAGAGAATCCACTGCTTTTTTTGATCAGCTTTCCCTCCTGAAAATAAAAACACATATTTTCATACTGAGAAGTTTAAAATCCCAGTTCTGATAGTTATAAGATTATACAAATAATTTTGAAGTTTTTTTAAAAAGCAAATCCTAAGACATTCAAAAATCTCTTCAAATTTAAAAACTGCATTTTACACTGAAGTGTAACAAAAAACGACGTTAATTCAGCAGACAGAGACGATACCCTATTGGGATTTTCTGTAAATATACATTTTAAATGCTTTTCAAATGCAGTATAAAAAACCCTCCAGTTTTTAAATCAGAAAAATTCCAAAGTCACTCTTCGCAGCCTGAGCAAGACCCTCTGATGGTGAGAGCTCTAAAAATAATCACGCAGATTCTGTGAAAGAGCTTCATTATCTGGTATGTATAAAAGCCCAAGTGCCCCTTATACTGTAGGTGTTTCTCTATCACACACCAGGTGACAATATTTAAATTCTCAGTCCTCTAAATAATACTCAAGACCCCAGTCTTGAAGACACTCACACACTTAGCCAGGCACACCCGTGTCCCCAGGGAAGCCAGTGAGATGACCCATGTTTGTACCCTGGTCAACTGGACCCACGTGCACAAAACACACATTAAACCCAGACCCAAGCCCACTGCAGAATAAAGAATTACTCACAGCCTTCTGCTGGTCTTTGAAGTCAGCCCAGAGCTTCTCCAAATCAGGAGGAATTGGATTCCCGGACAATTCCAAAGCTTTAATGATATCACCAGCATACCGTGCCTGATCCTCAGTAATGAATGTGTATGCATAGCCCTGGGCAACGTTAATTTAAAAGACAATTAAGAAAAAGCTCCAAAGACACTTTATCTCTAAATTTATTGAAGCACCCTTGCACAGATGCTGTTGTTCTGGTCGTGAAAGTAACCATGACAGTCAGTAATAACTTTTTTTAGTGGAAATGTAGAATGAATAATGTGATTTCCCAGGGAGCTGATACAGAGGTAACACCCAAAGATGGTAGATGCTGAAATCTTTCCTTTCAATCAATTTTGTCATGGTTAAAAGCTTGAAAAATGAAAATCCTATCAAGTGAAAAACATCCAAAGTTTCAGCCACAAATGGGATTTAAAAGAACACTCGTACATCAGAACATGTAAGTTCCAACTTTCGCAGTGCTAAAATTCAGAATATAATTAAAGGAAAACACTCTTTCCACCAATAACTATCCTTTGGGAACAACCTGATCAAGCAATAAAGAAGGGAAAAATGTCAGTACTAACCAAACCAGACCACTGTAATACCTACTTTATTGCCAGCCCGTCCAGTGCGGCCTGCTCGGTGCACATAATCCTCATAATGGTTGGGGCAGCTGTAGTTGACCACCAGCATCAGCTGTTTAACATCCAAACCTCTTGCTGCGACAGATGTGGCCACCAGAAGTTTGCAGGTTCCATTCTTGAAATCGTTGATGATGCTGTCCCTGTCATACTGATCAATACCTGCCAGAAACCAGACAGATCAGCTGATTATTAAGCTCTGCTTTAAGCCAAAAGAATTTATACACAGGTCAAAACACCCTCCAACTTCGAACAACCAAAAGCACAAGCAAATAAAATGTCAACACAATCATGCTTTTACAGGCAAAATGCATAAACCAGAATAATAAATCTCTATTATCTAGAATAAGAAAACTTTTCATTTTTCAGCTGCCCAAAGATGTTTTCCCCTTACCAGAATACTCAAAAGGTTTTTTTGATATGATTTTCTATTTGATGACTTATATTCAGTTGAGACCTCATCTGGAGGCTTTGGTCTCTAAAGGCAACAGAAATTTCAGAAGAAGGGGAATATTTTTCCCTCTTTGTACTTACTGTTATTGTGCTTTTTTAGAGCATTATACATAGAAAGTTTTAAGATGCTCTGGGATGGACAATATTCTAATGAGATTTTTCTCCTCTTGCTACTTCTGTTGTATTACTACTAGATAGCAGAAAAGTAAAGCAACAGCTGCTATTACTGTGAATCTCAAATAAAAATTTCATATAATACTCCCCAATGGCATTCAGCAATATTCCCCGAGAGGTGTAAACTCTCAGTAACAGTCCTGTTGCACAGACACAAGATTTGGCATCTGATGACATCTCACAGGGAGCAATGACTTGTAATTACAGAAAACTATCATGTCTGTTTCAAATTAAGAGACAATTATCCTCCCCAATTACAACCCAAAACCTGCTTAGGAAGAAATAGTAATTGGTATTACACAGGACCTAAGTAATTTTTGACTACTGAATACCAATATTTTAGTTTGGAGCAGCAAATATAAATCCTTAAGTTTGCAAATTACCTCCATGAAGAGACAAGCAAGGGTAAGAGGCTCTCATTAAATCTTTCAACAACCCATCAGCGTGTTCTTGTTTATCTACGAATATGATAACGGAGCCTTTCTCCTGATAGTGTCCCAGCAGCTCCAGTAACTTCAGAAACTTGTTCTCCTCTTCTATGACAATCTGGAAAAAGAAATAAAAAAGCAAAGGAGAAAGAGTATAAATTGTATCTGGTGTCATTAAACACATTCAGGGTGCATAAAAATAAAAACCAGAACAGATGACCTTTTCAGGCTGTTTCCACAGTTAGTGCCAAACTGCTGATCAGGGCTATATAAACCAGGTTCACAAAAAAAGTGACCACACTGTATTTGCACATCAGGGTGTTAACTTATCCTGAGTTCATGTTTAATGAGATCACTAAACTTCATAAAATGAAAGCCCTGTGGGTATATTGGTTTATATTCAATATTGCTGGGAACAAGCAAACGAGAAGACAGGCAAGGCAGGTGTGTGATACTCACAACGTGCTGCTCCACATCAGAACAGACAACACTCCTGCCTCCAACCTGCACCTCAATGGGTTTACTGAGGATCCTCCGAGCCAGGGCCTCCATAGCTCTGGGGAAGGTAGCAGAGAACATGACAGTCTGACGGTCAGGCCTGACGTTGTCTACAATGCGCATAACCTGGGTGAGGAGAACGTTCCCTGTTAGTACCCAAGTGCTGGGATTGAACTTCACACACACAGAACTCTCAGCTTCAAGGTTAAGTGATATCTGCACTACACAGACTACAAAGCAGTCTTTACAGATTTCCTCGTGGGATTTTGCTGCTGGCATTGGAAGACAGGAAAACTTGCTGGATTCAAAAGGAAGTTGGGTGGCAATACACAATCTGACAACAGCCCAGCAGGAATCTTAGGAAATGCAGCAGAAACCCTACAGCTCAAGAGAGAAATAAAGGAATGTTCCCACTTTTGGAGAACAATATAGCCTATGGCAACTGAAAGAGTCCAGGATGCCCAAAGCTCCCAGCAAGTGATTTGTCATCAGCATTTCCAACATTCTGTTCCTGTCTCTTGCATGACATTGCCAAGAGGCACCAAAGACTTTATAAGTGCTAACACAACACCTGTATCAAGGGATTACACAGGGCTACAACATGGCCACAAGTATTAGAAATGTGGATGTAAAAACCCCCTGTATATTAGAGAAAAATCTAAGAGAGCTTACTGAAAGCAAAACATAGAATCACAGAACAGTTTGGGTTGGAAAGGATCATCCAGTTCCAACTCTTTGCCATGGGCAGGGACACCTTCTAGATGTGAGGATAATATGTGATGTTACAGTAATGGGATAATAGATGTAAGGATAATAGAAATAGCAGAGTCAGTTTAAACTGCTGTCCACGTGCAGCACATCTTTTTGAACACCCATTGGCAGTGTAAGAATAATGCAGCACTGTGAAATCCTTCAAGTGGAAAACAGCATCTTGTGGCAACATCACTCATGTCCTGAGTTACCTGAGGCTCAAAGCCCATGTCAAACATTCTGTCTGCTTCATCAAGCACAACGTACGTGACTCTACGGAGGTTTGTCACCCGACCTGTGAAAGGAGAGGAAAAAACACATGGGAAACAAAATCAAATGGAAATCTAGTTTCCCTCAGGAATATTTTTTTAAAAAAAATGTTACATAGTCTCACTATCTTCTAACACAGACATTAATTAATTTTTTAAAAAATTCACTAAACGTGAATTTTAATGTTCACACTTTAATCACACATACATTCTGGCAAATGGGTAAGTATGCACAAGGCCCTTTTATTTTGTCAAACTCTTCTCTTGCATACCATCATAGGGCCAGAAGAACCTGTAAAATTCAGAAAACTGCCCTCGCCAAAACACATCATAAAACTAAGACTGAGCTGAAGCAAGGAGCCACATCAGCCAGTATCTGACAGCGGCACCTAGAAAAGAACATATTAGAGATTACAGCGCATGTGTGGAAGGCAAAGCCCAGTGCTAACTGCTGCAGCCTCAGAAAACTCCTTTATACACAATCTGTAATGCTTCCTTGGAGCTAGGAGTAACTACTGGAGGATAAGCATACTAGTTCTAGATCACTGCTAATAATATGCATAAAACAGAGTAAGCAGTCCTTTCAAAATGAATATATAAAGAGTAAAACCTACCCAGTAACACTACTGAATTTAAAATCAAGAACCACCCCAAACTCTGGGACAGCTGGAAATACAATAAGTTGTGGATCGGTGGACATTTTGAATTATGATGGACAGGATAATTAGCACCCTTCCCAAACAAACAGCTAAGAGATTCCCTTTCATGAGAAGGATTTAACTCAAGGATTTAAGAATCCTACTCTCAAATGATATAAACGCATTTAGTTCCACACAGCTGTGGAGTGACACTGTCAAATGCTCTCAGAATGGAACAGATTTGTCACATTTTCTACAACTATCACTCAGACTTGTGCCTATCAAACTACAGTAGAATTTGGTCCTCTCAGCTTCAGCAAATTGTAGCTGAATCCTCACATTATTTTAAAGACATTTAGCGCTGCATTTTTTAGGATATGGAATTCATACTTAGGGAACAAAATAAATATTTCTTAAAATCTACGTATCTATTTAACATCTTAACATTTTCATCCCCAAATAATAACTTGGTAAAATTACTTGGGAACAGCATTAATGTACCTACCTTTGACGATTTAAGTCTTGGAAGCCCAGTTCTATATGTCTTGAAGGTACTTTTTCCACAGAAGTTAAATAATGTCAACAGTTTAGTAGAGGTTTTGATGTGGAATAATTTAATAATAAAACTTTATCTAATAAGCATGCAATGGTTACACTAGGACAAAACCTCTTAAAGCTGCAGTGGCTCAGTTTAATAAATCTGAATATCTGATATAAGGTCAGTTCTCTTACTTTTGAGCAGGTTTTTAGGGAGGGCTTCTCTGTTTTTTAAAACCAACAGATAAAGGCAGAGTCAGATGCTCTTATGTAAAAGTGGGAAACTGCTGAGCTACACTTACACAATAACAGATCAAGGGGCAGACAAAATAACCAACTGTTATATAACCTTTACCTAAGGGACTCGGAGTTAAAAAATTTGGACCAGCACATTTTAAGTTTAGCAATGATAAACATTCTCAGAAACTCTCCAAGAATGTAGTATTTCCTGTCCTCCCAAAAAGAGTCAAACCAATATATGCTTAAACCTATTATTAGTGCTATATATTCTCAATAGCTAGATAGTGCAGCCTGAAGAGATATAAGAAAATTCCATAAGACCATTTATCAAAATACATGATCTTTTGAATTTGTAAGAATTACACAACAAATACAAAAAATTCTCCATAGGAAAAGGTTTTCTACTCACCATTGTTAGCTGCTAACATGTCAATCATACGTCCAGGTGTGCAAACAATAATTTCAGCACCTCTTTTGAGTTCAGCTATCTGATTTTAAAACACAGTAAACAAACTAATTAATTTTTTGCTTTGTGATTTGTTTTTTTTAAACATGGATCACCTTGTAAAAAAGAAAACAACCAATTCTGTAATAAAGATTTTACTCAGCAATTTCTTTAAGTCTTTGGAAAACTTGGCTTACCAGAAGAGTCACCTCTGACAGCCTAAGTTACCACCTGAAAGAGTTATAATGGGGATATGATTTCTATACAGTTAAGAGCCTGTAAGAAATATTATGTGTTCTAGCAGGGACAAATTATATTAAATCCACCATGTTCCATCACAGATGGATACTCCTCCTGTTTCCATAAGCAGGTGGGTGGGGTGAGGGTGTAGAAGCCCTTGAAATTAATATCTAAATTACTCTAACATGCAGCATTTGATAATGCAATAAACCAATGTTACCATTTTCTGGCTTTTGTTATCTTGAGGGGAACTCTCAAAAATATAGCTTCCCTTTCAAACTATCACATCCCACTAACTGTTACTGCCATGCTCAATATATACATCAAAAGAAACAGTCTGAAACTTTTAAGGATCGTATCTGAGAATTTTCAAAATCATTATGTTTAAGGCTAAGTTACTTGAAAATGCTTTACTACCATTGCCACAGAGAAAGTCCATAATGAAGGCTGCAAATGTCCTGGATTTACGGGAGAGAGAAAGGAACTAAATTCACTGCAAAAGTAACATTAACTGATAAAGTCCAAGAATTCTTTGACAAGGAAGGTATGTGTTTTGTGTACCTGTTCACTGATTCCTGTTCCTCCATAAACACAGACAACTCGAAGCCCAAGTGTCTTGGAGAACTTCTTGCACTCCTTGGTAATCTGCAAAGCCAACTCACGAGTGGGTGTCATAATGACAGCTGAAAAGCAAAGCACTTTCATCACACACTGTAACACAGGTGCTGTTGCAATGTACACAATAAAAATTAATCTTTTGTAATGATGTTTACAGCAATTTACTTCCTATTTTAAAGAATGTAATTTCAAGAAAAAGATAAGACAATAAGAGAATGGGGTGGAATTCTGGTCCAAGTGCCAAAATCAAAGTAAGGTCTCACATGGACATGGGAGTGCTCTTAAAACAACATTAGACAGCATTAACTAAAAAAAAAGACACTAATTAATGGACAGTAGTAAGCACTTCTCCCTATAAGCAAGAGAAGAACTGAAGACCATCTAAAGCATATACTTGAGGTTGTATTCATTTAAACAGTGACTTTGAAAATAAAATCTTTGTACCTATGGGACCTTCTCCTTCTTCTAATGCTCTCTGATCCATAATGTGTCTGAACATGGGCAACAGAAATGCAATGGTTTTTCCACTTCCTGTTTTAGCAATGCCAATCAAATCCCGTCCATTCATGATTGCTGGGATGGCCTGGGTCTGAATGGGAGTGGGCTTTTCATAGCCATGTCTTAAAGAAAGGAAAAAAAAAGATATTTAAAGAACAAAATAGGATTTGACAGATGTGAATCACCAAGTCATGCAAAATTTTTTTGCATATTCGTATTTATATATAATATATATATATCAGAGCCATTCAAAAAATACAAATTAAAATGAGCAGCAAAACCATGATACAAATGGCAGAGAATAGTTAATAACAATAACTCAACAGTGAGTGATAAACACCCTGATGACTATATATGTAACATCTACAAACATGGACATGTGGCATTATGCAACAAAGAAAAAGGTTTTTCTCATGAACATAGAACACAGTGAGCAAAACCAAGCATAATGTAGTTCACAAAGTGCTTGCTTACTTTTTGAGGGCAGTGAGAATCTTCATGGAAATACCACACTGTACCCAGGTTTTTATTGGTTTGGGGCAGCCTTTTCCCTTGACTGTAATTCCCTCCAACTCCAGCCTGTACACATTCACCTCTGAAAGAGAGTTTGCATTACAACAGAGTCAAACCTGACACTTCTCTACTACCTTGATTAAAAAATTCTTGCTTTGTCCCTTAACATGAAATACTAATTTTATCACCACCAGAAAAAGTTTTTTGCTTGTTACATGTAAACACAGGAGGCAGGTGGAAAGGACTCACATAAATTATTCTCCAATCAAAGCCTCATCAATAATTATAAGTATCAACAATAGTGATGCAACTGATTCAACATTCTTCTATACCAAGTTGCTTCAAATGCTCTTTATATTCCAAACCCATCTGCTGTTCCTTTGAAATCCACCATTTTTTTCTTTAACAGTACCCAAGGTGTGCTGGTTGTATTTGCCTTTACCTTCTGGAGTCATTTTTGCCAGTTCTGGTACTTCAACGTAGAAGTTTTTCCTGAAAGGTTCATATTCTATCTTTCCATGATCCACTGGTTCCAGCAGCTTTCTCTGCTTGGTCTGATAGCCAGTCAGGGCAGTCTGAAGATCCACCTCCTCCTCCTCTGAGGAATACTGTGGAGATCACCATTTGTGGGTACATCAGTATGAAGGAATGGTTTTTCATTTACACATGAACTTTATTTAGAAGCAGGTACTCCTCACTGTGTTAGACAGCCACGTGCCCACACCCTTAACAACCCTTCAGGCCCACAAACAACCTCAGGAAGTAAAGGAGAGGCACGTTGTGTTTTCACAGTAGAAATACAAGACATTTCCATTACCTCCATTGCATCTTGGTCATTCTCCATGAGCTCCCCTTTCTTCTTTTCTGACTCTGCAGCTGCCTTTTTGGTTGTCACCACGGTTACCACCTTGGTAACAGTTGGTCCAGACTTCTACAAAACAGTTAAGAAAGTTACTACATTTTACATAAAAAACCCCCATACTCTATAAAACATATAGAATATTTGTACTTCTGAAGGCATTATGCTGAGCTTTTTTTCCACTTCCCTCAGTGAAATTTTATCAGAATAATGCTTGAGAAAACAGCTTCATAAAAACACCAGGAAATTAAATTTAAGGCAAACAGGCTTTAAGTGCATCTAACTTCATGCTTTTTTGCATTTCTCCCCATTTTTTCCAATCCATTTTGCTATTAAAACACAAAATTATCTTCATCTTTTAAAAGTTAGAAACCTCAATTGGTGATTTTACCTTTTCACTCCCACCTCCACCTTTCACACTTCTCATATTGAACTTTTTGACCTCTTCTTTTACTTCTTCCATATAAGCATCCAAAGGATCTAACTCCTCATCTTCAACTTCATTGCCTTCTTTTTCTCCTTCTGCAGTTTCCTCTTCATCATCTGATATGAGCAAAAAAGATGAGGATAAAAGACAGGGAAACACAAAAGTGCTCACATGTGCCAAATTATTTGTCTACCCAAATAATTACAGTTCAGTGTTATTACTATCTAATTTTTCTTCATAGAAATTTCTCCAGTTGTTTAATCAAAAATGTATCTTAAACCATTTGAAGGCATGACCAGATTTAGGCTTTGTTATTTTACAGTTTACATTCTGAAGAATAATTTAATGCTGTAAAGATAATGTAATAAAAATATTACTAGGAATAAAAGCATTCTGTTATATATAAAAGGTTAAAATACCATCATCATCTTCTAAACTCCATTTTTTCCCCTGCTTCATCTCTTCAATTTCTTTTTTCAGCTCTCCTATGTTTTCCATTGCCTTCTTGCGTTGTTCTTCCCTCCATTTCTCCACCCTTTCCTTTCGTTTTCTCATTTCTTCTTCAAGTTTGTTCTGATCAAAATTCTATGATAAAAACCAACCAAACAGTGAAAATTAATGGCCACTGACTTTAGTCTGTGCTTCTTCAAACAAATATAACCATTGCATGAGCATGCTGTAGAAGACTGGACATCCACAAACTCCCTGGTTTAAATTCTTTATCTTTTAAACTTGTAAGTGTTAAAAGTCTCTACCTCAGTGGCCACAGCATTTGTGGTAGCATCTTTATCCTTCTCTTCTTCCTTGTCATCTTTGTCTTTTTTCTTTTCTTTGGAAACTTCTACTCCTTCTGTCTTTTCTTTAGATCTTGATCTGAAAGGTAAGAGCAGAGGTTTCTTAGAAGCTTACAGCTTTTCTCAGGGGGAGGATACACATGTGCTGGACAGAAACAGAAATGTGAACAACCAGTACAGGTTTATGTTTTCAAACACCTCACAAAACACACTGCTTCGCAGACAATCTTTCCATGTCATGGAACTATTTCCTCTAACTACCAGAAATGTAGAATCCATTGCTTATTATGTGCTTTGGCTCTGTTCTTCTCATTTCTTCACAGACTTCATTTCCAGAACACTTACAATTGACACGTGAGTGGTTCTGCAGTTTATTTTACACCTCCTTGAAGTCAGCATTTAGAAAGGAGATACTAAAATTGTGGAATTTCTAGAGAAAGGTAAAGTGATCTGGCATCTTGCCATGAAAGTGTGAACACTCCCCTGAGCATATGGTACTGAAACACAAAAACACCTCTCCCTGGGAAAAACTACTTATTTAACACAAATGTAACATGCAGATTTGCAGTGAATACAAAACCCACTTATCACAGCTTTTATTACCCCAACTTGCTTCCAATTTAAAGGAGAAAAATGCATCTAAACCAAATATGTGCTAACTTACGACAATAAATTTAAAATTCACTTTAGCCAATTAAACCTCTTTACACCTTTTTCTTTGGGTTATTCTAATACAGAACACACACTTATTCCAAAAGGTTTTGTGATTCCAGCTTCTCACTATTTCTAGAGTACCACCAACCTGCTTATTCTGTATACAGACTTCCCACTTATGGACTTCCCACCATTTTACAGTAGAGCACAATTATAACACTGCCCGCAATTATGTCTGAAGACTCCATTGAAAGGAACAAAACCTGCAGTTTTCACACATGTCTAGAGCCAGGAACACAAGAATACCTGTTCTCTGTTTTCCTGTTCTTGCTTGGACTGGAGGATCGAGACCGTCTCCCTCTACTCCTGCTCCTCGAGCGCCTCCTCTCCCGGCTCCGGGAGCGTCTTCTCTCTCGGCTCCGTTCCCTTTCTCTGCTCCTCGAGCGTCTGACGTGGAACAAAATTGTATTTATTTAGCCCGTGATCACAGTATGACTTTAGTCTGCTATTGAGGAACAGGCTGGAAAAGGAATCCACCAATCATCAAGATCACTAAGAACTTACAGACTCCAGCACCAGCAGCTAGAAAGGATTTAATAAGCAAAAAGTCTTGAGCACAGTGAAATCTATACAACCATCAGCAAAGTGACTGATGAGAGGGAAGAACATCAACATCCAGCTGACAGGCACTTTGATCTACTTCGACTGGAACTCATGTCCTACCTTTGGCGCTTTCTGTCCCGCGACCGGGACCTTCTCTTGTCCCTGCTGCGGGACCTCTCCCGCCTGCGATCCCGATCCCTGCTCCGGGAGCGCCTGTCCTCACGTTTGCCCCTTTTGTCCGACGGGGAACGACTCCTGGAGCGGCTCCCGGAGCGCCCCCGGGACGCGGAGCGCTTCCGATAATGCCTGAGACACAAATTCAGAGAGATGAATGTCAGCACAAAAACCATCTGCACTTAAAGGATATTGATCATGTTTAGGTGAACAAGCAAAAAAAAAAATTATCTTAATTTTTCAGAGCTTTTAAATTTCTAAACATTTGTAACAGTGTCCTGTCCCACCCACCGCTGCCCCAGCTCATTTGGAGCTAATTAGATGGATCTCTGGGAGTGCCCAGCTCTGCACTGAATCACTAATTTGAGTTCAAGCCGGTTGGTAAAATTTCAACTCATCTGCCTCTGTCGGTGTAAACCCCATTACGGGTCTGGGGGCTGTGACAGGGCACTGACGACCGCGTGTGGGGGCTGCTGTGGCAGCTCTGGAGTTAAAATCCGATGGTTTGATCAAACTGGGAAACAGAGACGTGCCCGACAGCACCGGCACGTTGTGGGGTCGGTGCAAAGCCTGAGCGGTGTGAGCAGCTCCAGATCAGCCGGAGCAAACACTCACATCACTGCCGGGCTGGCCACAGCGCCAACCAGGTGTTTATACCGGCTGCGATCGGGCAAAACGTGCGTGACCCTGCAGAAACTCAAGAAGCACAAGGAAAACGTCTAACCCACGTTCGAAGCGCTACGTGGCGAATCACGCCTCTTTAGAGCAAGCCCGCGAAGGCCGCAGGGGGGGGCTCGGGACAGCTCGGGCCCACCCAGCGCCGTCCCCGCGGCCCCTCAGCCCCGTCCCGGAGCGCCGCGGCCCCGGCGCTGCCCTCAGACCGGCGCCAGGCCCGGCCCCGCCTCGGCGCCCTCAGCGCCCGCGCCGCCTTTGTCCCGCTCCGTGCCCGTCCCCGCGCCGCGCTCTCCGGGCGAGCCGCGCTCCCGGGGCGGGGGCAGAGCCCGCGATGCCGCCCCCGCTCCCTCACCTGGACTCGCGGCCCATGGCGGCAGCGCTCCCGCTACACGGCGGCCGCCATCCCGCGCCGCCCGGCCCCGCCCGCGCCAGCGCCGCCCCTTCCGCCCGGCCCGGCAGCGCCCCCGCGGCCGGAGGGCGCAGCGACAGCGGGACACAGCCGGGAGGGGGGAGCGCTCTGCGAGGAAACAACCGCGGTAAATAGAATTATGGACATGAGCAGAATGAGAGCGATTCGCTTCTTGGTCAAAAGGGCGCTTCTTGATCGCCGTTTCTCCATCCAGCCCCTCCTGGAGCTCTGCCCGCTCGCCCCACGGTATGGAGCTGATTAGTGTTAAAATTATGATTAAACATCCATTGCTTTATGCAGGTCTTGGTACACGGTGTTTTTGCAATTTATTTGTATCACGTTTGGGCATATAAATAGAGAATCGGGACACGTGTAACTTCGGAGCAAACTCGTTATTTACATATCTCGACCTTAATTTCCATTTGCTGAAATTCCTGTCTAGTATAAACAAATTTAAAGCTTCTGAATCAGTATCTGTGCTCATAGACAAAAGTCAGAATCTTCTGCAGCCCTGTACATCTGTAACATAATACTCACTGTAACATAATGTTAAAAAAAAACCCAAAAAACAAAAATAGTCACATCAAAATGTAAGATTCTTGTTTTCAGGCCACAAACAAACATGTATCTAATTCAGGAGTCAGAAACGAGGCACTAGAATTACAGCTTTAACAGAAAATAACAGGCAGAGTGCAGGGCATTCGCCTTAGAGGGGTATAATCAAACACTTCTGCTCCCTAAAAAAATTTCTGCAGACAAATACCAAGTTAAATAGGTGTTTTACTGTGCTAAAAAAGACATCGGCCTAGATCTCCTGGAAGTTCAGATTCTAAACAGAAAACTACAAGATGAAAACACTACCAAATTTACCTTCAATAAAGATTTTTAGAGATTATCACCATTTAAGTGGACTATTTGGAATGACACTTCCTTCCTCCCACTGTGCAAAATTCATAAGAGATTGAAAATAAAACAGTTTCCCTTGTAAGTTTTACAACCACTAGAGCAAAGATTTGACACTGCAGGTTGGGTGCCAATATATACAACTCCCTCATGAGATGAACTGTTAATATAAAGAAAAGGCATCAGAAAGCACAAGGATGAGCTGCACTAGGATTAGGTTGCTGGAAACTCAAACAGGTGAGATTAATTTTGTTTCTTCTTATTTTTTGATTAATGACATTTGTAAGCACCAGGATTTTCTTGTTATTGGTTTTGCTTAGCTCTTTTCCACAATCATCATCAAATGAAATTAATTACAATCACAACAAATAAGGTATAGCAAGGCAAGGATCATAACAACAAAGTGGCAAGTTTCACCAACATTCTCCAGAAGCAGCTACTTGGTTCAACATTCTGACCTTGAACATTTGAACAGAGTACAGGGATTTCTTTTATTTAGAGCTTTCTTTAAAAAAATGGGAACACCACAAAATGAGCAGGTCTGGTTAGATACAGTCATACAGGATATACACATATATATGCTTCTGCTGAAGGGAACTCTCTTCTTGTTCTCACTGAAAAGAACAAAGGCAGCTTTGTAAATATTTATGAAGGAAGTTGAGAGGGGCATCATCTAACTAAAGCAAATAAATCATCCACTGACACTTGCACCCTAGTCTTCACATTTGTAATATGCAGACACAGTATTTAAATAAACTGAACCAATGCAACTGGCAGTCTGGGACCCTGCTCTTCCTTTCCCAAAATGACTGGATTTAAGGCTCCTTTCAAGCATTTCAACAGGTAGGAATTTTAGTGAAGGTTTAGACCTGTCTGCACAGTGTCAGACATTAAAGAAACACAGTCCAGAAAGGTTTAGTGTAGCTGCTGTGTGGAATTGTACAGCCATTATGGTACTTCAGAGCCAAAAACCAAAGTAAGTTCATGGCAAAAGATAAAAGTAAAGAAATAGACACAGAGGTCTGTGAAAACATCTCCCATTTTGCTGTAGGTGTCCATGGAGCGACTGATCACTTCTGCAGGGATCCCAGACAGCAGGAGAGCAGCAGTCAGGACTGTCGTTTTCACCTTCTTCTCACACTAAAAGGGATAAAAACACAGTATCATGTTAGTCCTCCTAATCCAATTCTGCTTTATATGTCACCAATGTTGTGCCTATTTTACACATTCCAAATTCATTGGTAAGAGCAGCAGGTTTGGATTGATTCTCTCCAGACACACTGGAGGATTCACAGCACTTATCCCAGACACAGATTCCTGCTGTGCCGGATCCCCCGGAGCTGAGCGAGAGGCTGGAGAGCAGCAGAGAAAATTGATCCCGGATATTCTGCCTCCAAGCAGGCTGAGGTGGGGCTGTGCAGGACTGGGAAGATTCCCAGACAGGGGCAATCTGGGTGTAAGAAGCCAAGCCTGGCAGGTCCACTGGCAGAACTGGATTAATCTCATTACACTACTTGGCAAAAAATAGAACACAGAAAGCTTTGGGTTGGAAGGGACCTTAAAGCTCATCTCGTTCCAACCCCCCTGCCATGGGCAGGGACACCTTCCACTAGACCAGGTTGCTCCAAGCCCCATAAATACTGTTAGTTTTCTAACAGAAAAATTATTTAGAATTGAAAACCCAACTGTTTCTACTTTAGTACAACTTAATTTGGAAGTTTCAAAAATCTCCCAAAACCTTCTGAAAGATGTTCCATCCTTGAGATGAGGAATCCCAAGAACGCAAAGTCTGACAGGCAGGAAAAGGTGACAGTGGCTGAAAATTCTGGTAATTCGATGATATTTGCTGGATATCTTAATTTAATCCAATCTAAATTAAGCTTTCAAGAACATTTCTATGTTTCGTGAGAGAAAAATGAAGGATAACTAACAGATTGACCTCATGCAATGAAGTGCAGTAAAAGCACGTTGTGGAAAGGAAACACCTCTTTAAATTCTGAAACTGAAGAGCTGATTTTAAATACAGCAGAAACAAGATCAAGAAGATGTAGCTGATGAGCTGGTGCAAATCTAAGGCTAATTCTACTGTTTTGTGTTGTGACACATCAGCTTAGAGTGACTATTACGATATACTTAACTACAAAAGAACTGCTGATTTATTCTGATTTCCTACAGGTAATGTATTATTCCTTTTAAAATGTAAATTTTCCCTTTTAACTATGGATTGAACATCATTCAATCCCACTTTGCAGCACAAACCTGACAAAATCATCAACCTAACAAATACTTCAGCACAGTTGCCTGGTGTAAATATATGAATCAAGTGATAGAGCAAATCTAGCTAATGAGCAGCAAGTTTCACACACAAATAAATGTCTCATTTCAAGCTGCCATTCAACCTGATACCAGCTATGGAATGCAGAGCTCTTAAAACCCATGTTCTGCCTCATTCTTTAGCAAACACACTCACAAATTTCATCCAGATATTACATGCAGAACAGCTGCTGACAGAGCAAACAGTAACCAGAGAAGAGCGTGGTCTAGGAGAAAAGCAAATTTCCTGAAGACATGAAAGAACTACCTGGATTTCCTGGTCAGATGCTTTTAATTAGGCTACAGCTAAACAAGCTGCTAGTCCATGTTTTCACAGAAACTGTAAAAAAAGATTTGGACTAAATCTGGAAAGATTAAAAATTAGTATAAACTATCAGCACTGGTAATACAACTCTACAGGTTAAAACAAGAGAAGAATAATTCACATGTGTTGGTCCTAATACAATCTAAACACAAATTTAAATTTAAAACACTTCAAATTAATCTAATTCTGAAAAAAAAAATTACCTTTGGAAAGTACTTGGACAGTCCCATGTAAGCGAGTTGTAGAGTAAGAAATGGTGCAAATATTGACTGAAGAAACAGAACAGAATATACAAAAATTAACTTGGTCAGAAGTAACAGCTAAGAAACACAGAAATGTAATGCTTCCTAAGTCATAAATAAAAATTAGTAGGTAAAAAATAACTCGTGGAACACAGCAACACTATTCTTGAATACTACAAACCTCAGGAGACAAGTTACATGACAAAAATAAGTTTCTGCCCTATTTGAAGCCTAAAACCCTGAAATCACAGAAGGGAGCAGCAGTGAGTGAGACTGAGCCCAGGGATCCAGGAGATGGCAGGTTGTGCCTGCCACACATCTCTGTGCTGTTCTGGCAGGCACCAGGAATACTGAGAATTACTTATCTCAGACTGATAAATGAGTAGGATCTACTTATCTTGGGGCAACTGTTACTGTTCCTAGAATCACAGAATGATTGGGGTTGGAAGGACCTTAAAGACCATCTCATTCCAACCCCCTGAAGGGCAGGGACACCTTCCACTAGACTAGGTTGCTCCAAGCCCTGTCCAACCTGGCATCAAATATTTCCAGGGATGGGGACACTATTCTTACTCTATTAATTCTTTTGTATGCTCCAAACTAGGGGAGCAGCTGACTCATATGCTCACAAGGAAGGGAATAAATTTGCAGGGAACTTAAACTGCAACAACTACTCCAGTGCATCTGTCCTCAACCACTACAGACCAAACACGTGCTGCTCTCAGTGGTTACACAGTGGCTGTGTGGAAATGTAGTGTGTCTGAAGTTCCCAACTGGGTCACTACCAACAGACTTCAGCCCCAGATGAAGGGTATTTCACAATAAATTTGCAGAGCAGGACTGTTCCCCTGAACTCACCAGGTACTTGCACACAAAAGCCCTGACCACGACGGCGAGCAGAGCACATCCCACCAATCGGAAAATGCGGAAAGAGTCAAACTCCTCCCCGGCACTCCCGTTCTCCTGGCTCGGCTTCTCACTCATCAGCTGGTTCCTCAGCTTCAGAGCCTCGTCAAATCTGGACAGGTACTGCTCCAGCCCGTGTCTGGGTGGCCGTGGTGCAGCCTCTGGGGGCAGATCGCCCCGGTGCCGGTGGCGGAGCTCCCCTGTGCCCTCGGTGACCAGCTCGGGGGCTTTGCTGAACAAGTCCTTGTCCCCCCGGAGCTCTGCCAGGCTCCCTGTGTGGTCAGCAGAGCCTGGCACACTGCACACGGAATCTCCAAGCACGATTCGCTTGGAAACCGAAGGAATGGGGAGGGAGTTGGATTTATCCTGCTCGTGCTGCAGCTTTGACTCTGTGTGACTGTCGTCATCTGAAGGAGAGAAACAGAAACACGCAGTTACACACAGCAGGTATGTGGAACAACACTTTGGCCAAGCTGGATTGGCGTCCTGGTTTGGTGTCTCTGCTTCCCAAGTGAAAAGAAAGGACTAAAGAGGGCACTGCTTCACAGACAGACACGGGACAGGCAGCTGGGCAACGCAGGCCACAAGGTGAAGCTGCTGGTCAGCAGTGGAGAAATTAAAACACTGTACTTCCCTAAGCAACAGCACTGCCTGCACAGGAGGAAAGACCTTGTTCCAAATGCACAGAGCAACATAAAACAAAAGACAAAGATTTGCAGAAGGTGAATCACCCAGGAGAGCATTGAAACCTGACAAATGAGCAGGCAACAGAAGTGTATCTCTGCTGCCAAATACTCCAAAATTGTCAGGATACATAAAATTCTCTAACACTGTCTTTTTAGTGTTAGAAAGCAAGGCATTACTTCATTTCTAGCCAGAGGTGTACGACAGATTTCAGTCCCCATACAGACCCAATTAATAATTTTCCTACCTATTTTTACATTTTTAGCAAACAAGTCAATGCTCATCGGTTCTTAATTACATAATTCTCTTTAGTTAATATTCTGCCTTTTATTGGGCATTAATTTCTCGCTTTTTATGATAATTAGTTCATATCTTTAGTCTTTTTAGTATCTTTTTCTCTCAGAAGGGACTTTGTATCACATCTATGGAGTCTTTGTTACCCTTCTTCTTTATCTGCTGATTTCTGCAAAAAGCCCTTGCAGTTCATAAATCTTGAGTTCCAGATGTCCAGCTTCAACAATACATCTTTCTCTCTCCCAGGCTTTGTTCATTGAAGTATTTCAAGGTTAACTTTTAACAAAACTTACAGTTTTGGTACTTTTCCCAAGCTGCGTTCCCACAAAAGTAGCTTATGACAACTTTCTGCTAAACACTGGCTAAAAGTGATTTAAGGCCTAACACAGCACGTATGATTAATTAAAACAACTAACAAAAGGTTAATTAAAGCTATTAAAAATTAGAAAAGTTGTATCATTTCCAACAATTTGGCTTGTCTTCTATTGCCAGAGGCAGAGCAGTGTTAATCTGCTCTGTATGAAACCTCAAGACCCATCTTAGAGCAAGAGAGGTGATGGCAGAGAACAAAAGCCAAACCAAGAGACACAACAGGTCTGGTCCTACCAGAGAGCGAGAACCAATGCTTAAGGAGAACTTCTCAGTGTTAAATCACATTGATTCATGGCTCACGGGCACCCCTGTAAACCAAAATCTGACAACTCTTTCCTGACAAGATGGTCAGCCCGCTTGAAGCATGTGGAGAAATATAAACGACCTACCTATGATTCTGCAAGAAAATCCTGCATGCCAACCACAAACGTCCAACGCCTGGTCATTACCCAAACGGGAGACAACCGACCGCTATAAAAACCCAGCTACGAAAGCCAGGAGTAAATGACTGGAAACCTGGGGGAGGCTCATCCTTGTCTCTAACTAAGAAAAACCACTTGCAGGGGAGGCTCACCCTTTCTTTAGCCAAGAAAACCCACATGCAGTAAAATGACCAGGGATAGTGTCGGCCCCAAGCCCCGACGTTCTGGTGACACACAGATCTTACCCGAGGGCGGGTCCCTCGGAGGTCGCGCTGCTCTCAGGACATCCCTGCGAGGGCAGGCGGCACTGAGGGACCCTGGGGAGCCAGCGGGCCCTGTCACCGCCGCTCCTGCCCGCGAGGGGAGCGCGGGCAGCGCTCAGGGCGAGAGGAGCCCGAGGCGTCCCCGCAGCCCCGCGCGGAGCCCTCACACCACCCCCGCCACCCGGCTCACCCTTGCCGGCCGCGGGCCGGTGGAAGCCCATGATGCGGTTGATGCGCTCCTCCGAGTTCATGAGCAGCTTCCTGCGGCGCAGCTCGGCGCGGCGCTGGGACGCCGAGAGCCCCGCGGGGGGACCCGGCGGTGTGGGCACCGCGCCCGCCCCGCTGTCCGCCATCCCCGGCTCCTCAGGCCCGGCACCGCGCCCGCCCCGCGCCCCGCGCAGGCGCGGGCACCGCCCTGCCCGCCCGCTGAAGCGAGCGCCGCCATTTTGGGTAAGGGCAAGAGAAAGGCGGGACGCGCTGGGGGCAGTCCCGCTCCCCGCGCTCTCTAACGGCGCGGCGCCAGCACTAAAGATGGCGGGCGCGGCCTCGGAGGTGACGTCACAGCGCTGTGAGGGCGGGAAGGGGCGATGGCGGCGCCGAGGGGTCGGGATGACGGGGCACCCTCAGGCTGGGCAGGGGCTGTGCAGCGCACACAAGCGTGCAGCACACACAGGGGAACACCCCGGTCTGCCGCCGCACCGCTGCGGACTGACTGTGCACACTGAGCAAAAACCAACACACGAGGAACGCTCCAAGATTCCAGAATTGCTGTGATATTACAGAACTCGGAGTGCATTCAGTTTTTTCTAGCAAGACGCATAATATTCATGTTTATGCACGCTAAAAGTCCATCACACCTCTCCTTGTGTGACAGGTGATAAAGCTGTACCACATTAATTCTTCCTCTACCTGAACACTGCCACAGACAACCACTGGGCGACAGCACCCGGGAGCCAAACTGAAGGAGCGGGCACAGGGATCATTTCCATCGGTACTTCACATAATTGCCCTCCACATCCTCGACACCAAACGACTTTGCTCCTTAACGCCCCAGACACCTAAAGAAGGAACAGGAGATCCCACACTGAGGGTTCCAAAGCCCAGAGCCACAGCCGGAGTGGTGGAGCTCAGCAGCAGCAGGACAGTGGGATGTGTATTGGGGAAAAAAACCCCAGTGCTGACAAGTCCAATTAATATTTCAACAAAACTGAATGACAGAATTCTGTATTCAAAAAACAGTTAAATACAGAGATCTGACTACCAAGCTCATGCATTAACTCATCCACGATGAACCAGAAGCAGCGGTGACAACAGCCCACAAAAGAATTGGCAAGCGTAAAATGGAAATGACTTTTACAAAAAGGTGCTGAAAGAATGGGATGTTAAATGAAGATACAGGATCACCTACAAGAAAATTGATCACCATCTTGGAATGCTGCTGAAAGCTAAATTCCAACCATCACTGTCAGCTGGCTCCTGAGACCAACTTCTTGATTGATGCATGGTATTTATCTCACTTAATCAAATACATTACTCTATTTTTATTTATAAGAAAGGAGTGATGGACTTGCATGAGTTCTTTCAATTAATTTTATTGAGTAGCCAAATCTGATAAATTAGCACAGATAAAATAAGCATTTGCATGTGTTACAAATGACTTTTTACAGGAATAAAACAGTGAAAATTACAAACTGTAAAAAGGAGGACAAGTAAATCCTGTCTCAAATTCAGAAGGGGGAAGATTTATAACTTCATACTGAAGATCAAATGTTTGAGTTCAGAAAACAAAGGTTTAATATTACAATATTATACACTACTTTACAAAATTAAATTTACTATAAGGATTACATCCATAATAGTAAACAGAACCTTAAAATCACATTTAATGGTCCCTTAACTTAACAGCCATTCTGCATCTTTGATTAAAATCTGTTAAGAAATTAATTCTAAATAAAAGTGAATCATTCTAGTTATTGCAACACAGTCTATGTGGACTTAGACTCAAATATATTAAATTAAAAACGATAATGAAAGCAAAGTAAAATGGATGGTAACAATGTTGTTCGCTGAACACTAATGTGTCAAATACAGAAATAGCTTAAACAAAAGTGTTCAACTAGAAAAACAGACACACCTCTACCACACATTTGCAGTGGGAGAGTTGTCATGCTGAGATCTAAGTACCAGAGCCACTCTTGCCTACTTTTGCAGTTCATCTTCAGTGTCCTCATTTTTCAACGTTATGTAAAAATGAGAAATCCTAGGTAGTGTGTGTGTCCATCTGCCCTGTGTTGCCCTTACAGCAGTACAAGTGAACCAGCAGGCCTTCCCCACTGCTAGGGAATAAATTAATACAGAATTTCTTCCAAAGAGAAGAGAACTCCAAGAGGGTTCATCGGACTCATTTATCATGTTTTGCTCTGTCAAACTTAGGGACTCCAATTCAAAGTGGTTAATTGCCACAAAGACAGACATCTTCAGCCATTAGTCTGGTGTACATAAAGCAATGAGGCCACCTCCAACATTTATGTTTCTTAAAAAAAATAAGGGATATAGTAGCAAAATACAGTCATAGTAACAAACAGACTTCGGGTGGGCTGTTAGATGTAAGGATGGTTTTCAACATCTGGGTGATAATATACCCAAAACACAAGGTTTCAGTCAGAACCTATGCAAGTGCAGAGGTTCCATTTATGATTTTCCCCCCAGGAAAAAAAAAATCAGACTGTCAAAACTTAAAAAACCTCTTCACTATGACTAGAAACTGTGCAATTCTCTGAAAAGCTGTTCAAGTAAATATATTCCTGTTTGCTACAGAGGCAGCAGACAGGGAAGCTTAAATTGGTTCTATAATAGGCTTTCCATGCTATTTTAGTCATTGTTCTGAACTTTAGCTTCTTGTGCTCGAGCCACAAGAACAATTTCCCCCAAGGAACTCCTCCCCTGAAGTAAGGCAACTCCTGACAATCACGTGCAGCTACAGCCTGAAATGGGAGCAAATGTTGACCCAAATGTTGACCCCACTGACATTTGTGTCACCAAATGTAAGTGAACTAAGCACAGTACGTTTGACCACTTACAAGTGTACAACCTCTTCAAGTTACTTGCCCCAGGAAGCAGGTTTTGCAAGACCTTTAAGTTTACACTCTTAAACAAAAAAGCAAACCAAGATTTCTCCATATGCAACACTTCCATAGGCATAGGGATACAGCAAGTTAAATACTCTATGTTGGCAGCTATCAATGATAGCCTAATCTTCAAACCAGAACAACTATCGATACACTTCTATAAAGTTATTTAAATACTTTTTGTTTATAAATTTTCGATTCAAGTCTGATGTCAGCTTCAATCTGCAGCTCTGGCAGGATCTGAGAGTATACTTAAAGCTTTTATTTGGTGCACACTGGCTTTGGACCTGGGCTCATCACAAAGCTACAGTAAAAAACCCCTTCTTTGACAACTTCAGGCATGTCTGCAATGATACACGAATCTTCAAATGCGATATAATAATTTTGTTCTTGGAGAAATAATTTCCTGTTTTAACATCAGAACGTTCAGTGTTGTCTCTAAACATTCGGCCCCAAGCGCTGCCACACAAACACCAGATCTGAGGGGCCCAACATTCAGTTCACGTAAACAACAGCCCAAAGTCTACTGAACGTAAACCAAAACAATAAATCTGAGATAACCTTCCCTGCCCTTCCCCTCCCACAAACTGAAATTAAAATTATTCCTTCTACTGACGAAAAGCAAAGCTTGCCATCTACCAAGTCTACTCTTGCTGCTGACTCAGCCACCTCATGTAGGGCCCACTCCTCCCCAGTTTTTAAATTAGAATACTGACTTATTAAAAGCTTTATGAATTCAGCCATCTCGTCCAGGTTAAGCTTACCTTTAGTCCTATTAGCCATAATCCAAATGCAAGCACTGGATTCTACACTCCGTAAGTATTTGTTCATTTCACAATGAACACTTGTTTCATTGCTACTTTAAGCATTAAGTTGAACATTGAGATGCTCTGTCTGTAATCACTGGATGCACTTAGAAAGAATTTCCCTGCAAATCATGATCAGTATTGTGAGGTTTTATATCTAGCAGCAAAAAAAAAAAAAAAAAAAGGCAAAAAGTTACAGAAATATACATTTTGAACAACAAAGAACTCTTTATTTTACAAAATGTATTTCACCTTTTCAGTATTGCCTTTGTAAATGTACTTCATGCTGCAACTACTTACAGTAAAAACACGATTTGCAGCAAATTAAAGGTGCTCAACCGGTTCCAACAGTTTGATTTTTTTTTTTAAGGTACAATATTTATGTAGTTGCACATTTGATTCTCAGATGTGGTCCTTTATTTGCTTTAGTTCGTTGAAATCACAGTGAGAACTTCTCATCAACTGCCTCAGGCCACAGAATTAATGAAGATATTACAAGCACAATCATTCTTTACTGCAAAATCTTTCCTTAAAGAAGTGAGCCAAAGGCCAGTGTTTCATTTATTCACTTGCTGCTGTATATGAAGGAGGAATTCATAGTATGATAAGGCTGATTCTGTTCTGTCTTCAATCATATTTTGCAGAAAACTTGATTTCAATGGACTCTCATCCCTTAAAAATGAAAATAGTGTTTGAGTGAAATAAACATTTGCCAAGAGCTACAGTGCAATACATTGATAAAGTTACAGGCAAAACATTTCAAGAGCTTAAGGACATATGAAAAGTGCATCCCAAAGAGCCCTTAATAGTGATTAATCCTAGTAAGGGCACTTACCAGCATTTACTTCATTTATATGACATTACCTAAAGATTGTTCTGTGACATTTAGTCTTTTATAGTCTGTGGAAATTCTAATTTAAGACAACTCACAACAAGTCATATCTGTTGTCAAATCTGTCAGGCACAGCACACACCATCATTAAAACTTCCATTAAGGAAGTTCAGTATATGAAATCCAAATATGTATTGTTAACAGGTTCCTGAAGAAGCACAACTTAAAACCCACTTACTTTATTATATATAGTATAGGAAAGAAAGGTCTCTGTTCTCTCAGCCAAGAAACAAAAGCTCGTGTTCTGATGGATTCTGCAGTTTCAAGTTCTGGGAGATGTGTCTAAAAGGCAAAGGGTTTCATTAAAACAAACAGGATATTTTTCAGAAAAACAGCAGAATGAACTAATTGGGCATAAAGAAAACCCAGACAGATAGGTTTTGTGATGTATAGTTTCAGTTCTGTCTTCTTTGAAAGGGCTTCAAACAGTGAAGAGCACTAAACTGCTATCAGCAATTAGCTATCAGAATGATGAGGAGTGAGCTGTGATTGATGCCTGTTTTACTGCAGAAAAGGATACCCCACTAACCCACTGTTTGCAAGTGTTCTTGATCTGCTCCCACAGGTCTGAGAAACTCAATCACTGTCAGCCTCTTCTTACTGCGCTTTCATGGGAATAAATTCTATAAAGTTTCAGCCTGGAGAAACCCCAAGAGGTAACAGCAATTATTTCTTTCCTTGAATCTGGATTTGTGTAACTAGAGGGCTAATATTTGAGTAGTGGTATTTTAGCTCTCATGAAAACATTCTGGCAGCACTGTAAGGCTGGTGTTCAGCAAAGCAAGCACGTACCATATTCTGTGGTATTGAGCCATAATTTGGAACTCCAAGGACTTGGCTGATAAAACCCTGCCCACAGTTCTTCCCGACCCACAGAAACATCACCTGAAAGATACCCATCAATAACAACATTAGTCCAGCAAAAAAAACACACCCCAGCGGTGTTCTCATAAAGTAAATTTGGATACTTTTTAAAATCTCCATCTCTACCCAACTTACAGAGCCAGCATCCATAAGGTAAGCACCATCCCTGCTCAGCTTCTCCACTGACAGCTGGAGAAGGGGTGGCTGAGGTATAGTTCTGTCATTTATGTTAAGAGCCCCCTAAAAGAAGAAGCAAGAAGAAAACCAGCAGTTCACATCTTGATGCAACAAAACAGAACAGAAGGTTAAATGACAGTAGGATGTATTACACTGAATACTGAAGCTGGGCCCTTTTTCTCAGTTTAACTTAAGTCATACTTCAAGTGCATAATTTACTAATAAATCCCAATGTTTTATTTAGAGAGGGGGTGTTTAATCAACATCTTGGTTAATTAGTTCTAGAACTGGAATGTCAGATTTGTTATCTACAAAAGATGTGATTTCTAAAATTATTCAGGGTTTTACATAAACATTCACTGTTCACAGAAGTGCTTGACATTTTAAAATAAAGGAAGCTGCAGAGCAACAAAAGGTTAAAGCATGTTATGATGTCTTTATATGCATGTGATTTATAGTGCAAGATAATGACATAAGGCAAAAAGTTAAAAAAGTTAGGGAAAAACCTTCCTCATCCATCCATAGCCAGAGCACAGCTTCTCTCCAGAATTCATCAATCCAGTCCCAAACAACAAATGCATAAATGCAACAAGTGGGAGAATATGAAACATTACATTTTAGCTATGCAGCTTTAATGTGGGAAACTTGGGAGCTTCTTAACACAAATTTATTTTCACATCATACAAGTCTTTGCCATCAAACAGACAGATCATGTAGCAATGCAAAGACTCACCTCATCTGTGAGGGTATCGACTCTGTACAGACTGGGATGTGTCATGAGCATGAGGTAAACAAGGGGCTGGTTTTTCACTTGACACATGGTGAAGATCCGTTCATCCAGACGTGTGTTCGTCCCAGTTTGAAATGCTTTCTGCAAACAGTCAGGCATTTAGTTTAACCATTAAAGCAAAGCCAGAGAAGCTGAATTTCACACACCATCTATTGCTTATTTCCAACTTAAGTCGTAGAGATGTGCAGCAAGTATTTTCTTATGGTATTTTACTGCTGCTATTTTATATTCTCTTCAGTGTTTCACATACAAATCATACAATTCTCATTTCTGGATTCTAGAATTAACCATGACCCAGCACCATCAATCCACTACAGCTGAGATGAAATCATCCTGCAATGTGTCTCTCTAACATACACCTTAAAAATGCTACTTGATGGAACTTAATTAACATTGGAGCAGGTAACAGTTGGCTCCAATGTTCAGAATCTTAGGTCTGGATTTACAAGAAAGAGATAGTCCTGGTTTGTTGGGACAAAACAACAGCTATAAATTAAACAAGGGCTCACTCCTCCCACTTGATTGGGTCTTTTAAACGAACAAACTCGGTGTGAACATGCTGGTTAATTCCTAATCAAGATGTATGAATCCAAAAGTTCTCTCTAAAAGAGAAAGCCAGTTTGTCCAACATTTAAAATTACTTCTAGTATGAGTTCACAGAAATTCAATTAAAAAATACATTAAGAAAATATTGTTAAATACTTTAAACCTGTTACAAGAACAGCCAGCCAGCTGGCTCTCTTCTGATCCACACTGAACTGCTGTGTGGATCCACATTTCCAGAAAGGCACAAAAATGATTCCTGAAAAAACACTCTACCACTACCCTGCCACATTCTCTACAGTGATCATTATCTTTAATATTTTGCTATTCCCTTGTTTAAAACATTTACACTTTTGGTTTTACATACACTTCTGAACTGAATCATTCTCCACAAAAGAACTGTCCTTCTACTTGGAGCTGACCTGCCAAACAATCCCCCTCTCACCTGTTTCAAGAGTGCCAGGATGTACAGTGGGAAGAGGCGCAGGGAGTGGGGGGCGGTGAGCCCGGGCTGTTGGATGCTCAGCACCGATGACCGGTAAGCAGACAAGGAATCGATCACGGCGTTCACCAGGGCGTCCCGAGCATCGCTCAGCGTGGCAGACACTGATCTGTCCACAGCTAAAAACAGAGCACAGAGCTCAAGTAAGAGCCTTTTCCTCCCTTGGCAGGAATACAGTCACGTACGTTAACTCTTCTCACTTTATTGTATACTTTGATGCATCCCAACAAGCTTTTACTGCATTCCAGAGGAAGTGATTCAGAAAAAAAGCCAGGGGCCTGTGATGATGCACCAGACTAAGCCTAAGTCCAGGTGACTACACACAGCTCTACTGATACTTAAGCTAAGCATTAAAAACAATACTCTTAGGCTTTCTACTTAGAAAGCACTCTTAGAAAGAGGGAACATTTTCTTCTAAAAGATTTTTCTATTTTTTTTCTTCTCCTAGAGGATTATTGCTCAGAGCTTTAAGGATGGGATCCATGCATACCCACATAGGCTCTGAGCACCCTTACCCATGTTGGCCAAGAGCCCGGTGATGGCCTGCACGTCTGCCCCCAGGTACACATCACTCAGTGTGGTCACCACAGGTAAGCACATGGTGTGCACACGAATTCGTCTTTCACCTGCAGGAAAAGAAAACCGTTGTCTCCCAACATGCTTGTTTTATGAAATACTAAAATGCCACTGTTTGCTCAACCTAGTTTATCATACAAATGGTGAATCAGGCCATTTTCAATAGCCCTTAAAATGATTAGTTCTCAGTTTCTGGGTTAAGCCTATTTATTTTCAGACCAAAACTATGTTTCCCAAGAAACTTCTTGGTCTGAAAGAAGCAACAATATCAACGACATATCCAAGCTGTGATCCTGATATTAAATTAAGCAGTTTGAGTAAGTTACTGCAGCTGAACTGCAGCTGATAAATGGACACAAAGACTCATGTGAACACTGCAGGTGACACCACCTGTACAACTTACCCTTGCTGGACGTGTACAGGAGAGCTGACTGGAAAGAAACAACTTGCATATCAGTCAGACTCTCTTCCACGGACATTTGCACGGCGTATCCCGCGTCTGGGTTCACGTTGGGTAACGACAACAAGTCTGTGGATCTTACAAAGAAGTTCCCATGGAAAGTATGGATGGAAAGCCCTGCAAGATCAGCAAGTATTAAATCAATTTGGGTTTCATAGCTGTGAAATACAGACACTGTTTACACACGTGCCACCAGTGTAGATGGCTCTGTGTCAGAATGTTCCCTCAGTGAAATACAGTATCTGCAGAAAAGGCAAATATCCCAAACACACAAGTAATCCAAAGAATCCACACAGCCTAAGAGAAAGCAGGAATTAGCAAGGCAAATCAACACATAACAGTAGAAAGTCTCTAGGTTTTAAAAGGTCTCTTGCTGAAATAGCAGTCCAACAAAATTTCCAGTTTTAACCATTGTAAAATGGAACTTAGATGCCAGAAAATATACAGTCTTTAATAAATTGTCTGATCTCTGGTATTGAATTTTACTTTTCTAATCTCTACCTTTTAAGCATTTAAGCTTACAAATCAGCTAAAATACCAATCAAAATATTCCCAAAAACAGCAAACACTCACTTCCTCTCCGCCCCAAAAATCTAAGAAAGTGAATTCAAACCTTTTGTGCATCTTATCCTCATGACAGCCTCAAACCCAATTTTTCTAGTTAGATATCGTTTCAGCTCCTTTTGCAACTTCTCCACCTGGACAGGGTTGTGTTTATGATGGTAAGACTGGTAGTAATAGACACTACCTGCAGAATACCTGGATATACAACCTGAAACAAAACCAGCACACATTGGAGAGTGCAGACAGTTGCTGCAGCCTTTAAATATACCAGCTGAATGCAATATTCCCTTTAATTATTAAACTGC
Organism: Pseudopipra pipra; assembly: GCF_036250125.1. Lineage (NCBI taxonomy): Eukaryota > Metazoa > Chordata > Aves > Passeriformes > Pipridae > Pseudopipra > Pseudopipra pipra. Next base: position 16,789,945 of record NC_087563.1, read on the forward strand.
AAATCACTCTGATACAGTTACAGACCTGCATACAGAGACACAGATATAACACAACTATATCTTTAAGTATGTGTGTAGTTTCAGGTGGGAAATAATTTTCCACTGATCTGAAATTGCAGGTACTTGGTCACTTGATAGTTTAGTTAAATGGAGAAGAAAATAATTAAAATGCTAATAAAACTTACTCTAAAGACAATTACACTGATGGTTAAAAGGATAATGATATGCATAAAAAGGAGGAAAGTATTTCAGCCACTTATACCAGTATCACAAAAATCCTGACTCACTAAGGGAGGATATGAAAGTAACTTCTATTCTAACTAAACATCATTCTATTCACTGTCACTGCTCAGCAAGGATGAATTTGCATCTTGACACATTAGATTAGTTCAAATCAGGTTCATACACTAAACTTTAATGTACACTAAACATTTGCCAAAAGTACAAGAGCTACACACCCCTCAACAGCTTTATATGACTTACCTAGAGAAGCCAAGTCAGAATACTGCCCACTAAGAAGAAATAAATCCACTGCAACCTGTTGCCCTGAGCAGTCCAAGGCTAACTTCTTGTAAAAATCAGTCGATGGTGTCAGGTGTATGTCCTGTTAATACAGGGCAGAATTAAAAAATACAAAGGAAATTCAAACAGATTTATTGCCTGTTTTCAGGGGCACAAATAACTGATTCTCCATCACTGATTACAGCAATATCTTTAAAAAAAAAAATATCAGATAATTAATCTGTGTTTATATTGCCTGGTTGGCTTTTTTGTTCTTTCTACCAAGAAAACCACAAAATTAACCTGGAACAGGCAATCCCAGAAACCACCCACATGCACAGAACAGGGCTGCCAGTTCCCTCAACCTTTTTTGCCTTCCTAACCTTTGCAGTTGCTCTTTGGTTTGGCTCTTCTCGTGGCTTCAGTGCTCCCATTCCCACAGTGGGAAGCTGTGTCTGGAAGACAGTGATTCTACCTCCAGTGGGGGACATCAGTTTAAAGGCAGCCTGTAATGCAGGCCCCAGAGCACTCTGAGTTTCCAGGGACTTGGTAAACATCTGTGGCAAGGTCTTCAACAGATCTTGAATTAGCTACAAGTGAGGAAACACAAATATTAAGTCTCGGAGTCTTCAGAGTTTTCTTCTTTCTAGAGCTGATTGCTGAACTACCTAACTGTGTATTAACACTTCTAATATTAAGGTAGTAAAGAAAAAGTCCTAGAAAATTGAAGTACTGCCTTGTTTGAAGTTGGCCAAAGTTTACAGATAAAACCTCTCTTTTCTGTCTCAAACCTGGCATTTGAACAGTAGGTGTTCAAGAGCGTTAAGTAATCCAAGAATTACCAAACATATCCCAAACTATGTCACTAGTTACTTAAGATAGTTCTTAGCTCTTACCTCTTTATTTTCATTTAAATTTACTAATAAGTTTTCTGGCATTGGTATAAATACATCTGGAAGGGAAAAAAAAGTATTTCAGTTATCTTTAAAGAACACTTCCCTGACTGTATTTGCCAACCATTGAAAAAAGCACAGGGTGTCAGTGTATAAACCCATGTAAACATAATTCTGTGGATTTCTTTTTTTTTTCCTCATAAGCATTCCTGTGGCTAGAATGCTGTGTTAGAGTAGCAATCAACTGGGCTGAAGGATAATCAAGACTATTAAGTAAAACCACAGAGCAAATAATTCCAGTGTTCATTCCACCCTGCTCCACAACATGCTGAAAGGTGACTTGAAAGGAAAGGCAGCAGGACAAGCACTAAGCACCAGTCACCAGGAAATCTATAGAAATGTACCCAGCATCAGTATTTGGGACCTCAAGAGGAATCCAGATAATTGTCCAAATTAAACTAGGAATTAGGAAGGCTGGCTGCACGTTTTAAGTCATGAGCAGCCCCAGCACTGCTCAGGGAGACATCAGGGAGATGACTTCATAAAGGAACACACACATGTGCTACTCCTAAAGGCATTACCAGAGAGATTAATGATCTGACCTACAAACTCTCACAAGATATACATATTTTTAAAGGCTGTCATAACAGGCAGTCATTAGTAGATACTAATCACAGAATTTATTTCTGCATACCTTCAATATCTGAAACTATAAGCATCTGAGGCTGAGAGAGACCTTCCTGAAGGCTGTAGAAATGGATTGTGCTGTCAAATGTTATGAAGCCTATTTTTGTTCTAGTGTTCCCAGGAAGCCTGAAAATGAGACATATGGTGTTCAACAAGATGAAATTTCATTTCTGCAGGCTTTTTTTTATTTTTAAACATCCACTGCATCTCTCCATGGTTATTACAAAGTAGCTTCACACCTACACTGCAAAAGCTTGACTAAGTCAAAAACCAAACAACAAAAAAGTAGCTCATAGCAGAATCACCTAGCAGACATGCAGGAACCTTAAGAGGGCAATCAGAAATGGAAAAGGAAGAAATAAACTGCAAAATACCAAGCAGCATTTATATATGTTCAAAGAGCATGTATTTTATGAAAAGTTTATTAGCTGTATGACTTCTTTCAGCAAATGCTTATCTAAATTTCAGCTTTTAAAAAATACAGTTCAAAAGATCTCATAAACATGATGTTTATATTCTTTTGGGGATTGGTGAAGCAGACAGGAGAGTCAGACTGAAAAACATGCCTCAGAATTATCTTTTATACTGGTGCAGCTGTGATGGGAAAAAAGACTGCAGCTTTATGGTCCATTTTAACACACCACTGGCCAACACCAGGATATATCTCTTCTAGACAGGAAGGACTGGCATGTTGGTGTCTATTACAAATTTCTTAAGAGGAAGGAAAATAGGAGATTTTAAGAAAAAAAAGTACTTACAAGTCAAGATTGTCTAACAAGATCTGGCAGACTGTATTCAAGTATCCTGTCTCAATTGCATTGTGAGAGACATCAAACACAAAGAGGTACACGGGTGGCTGAGGTGGACGCAGCTGAGCAAAGAAAAAATTACCTTTAATTTTCAAGTAACACTCACTACGTTAGGTTTGTTCATTCCACTGCAAGTTTAAACTCTTAAAACAGCACACAGATGACAGCTAAAACTTCTGAATGCATCTGCCTCTCATTTGGTAATACCAGAATTCTAGTTTTCTTCCAGAAGACCTACAAATACCTACATATTTAAATACAGAACAACTCTGACATCATAAATGTTTAGAAGTGAACTATCTGAAGTTCACCCTAAGAGTTCTCTAATACACTACTTGAAGCAAAAACTGTTCTACTGAGCTGGAAAGCATCCTCTGTAACAAAGTTTTTCCTGACTTCCCTCTGAAAACAAAGCAAAGGGAGAGACTAACTAAAAGTAACTAAAAATAAATAAAGCCTTACCATGTATTCAGATGGAGCCATAAACTCAATAGTAGCATTCTGGACTTCAGGTCTTTTATGAGGTTCTCCATAAACTCTTGTCACAGGATTATACAGGAATTCTTCGGGAACTATGCAGGTAAGTTTATATGTTAGTATTTCACACTGGTACTGGCTGTGCTGCATTTTAAAACACATATATCTTTTGTAGCTGTTGGGCAACACTTCTTGGAGAACTACACTAGGCAGGGCAGCTATTTTGTCACCTGAAAGGATACTCTGGGGGACCACTTGGGCTTACTGTGCTTCTCTAGTGACACCACTGCCATTGGGAAACACTTCTCATGACTCACAGCCCAGCAGGACTCCAACAACCCCAGCACTGACTTGGCCAACAAGTAACAGTCTCAAAGGCCAAGGTGGGAAAGGTGAACTGTAACATTTAAAACCTACCATCATTCACTCTATAGCACAAATTGCATTTCCACCTCCTTTGGTCTAGAAAGCTGACAAAAGGGTTAATGTAGGTCCGGCAGGAACGGCATCTCACGATAATACTGGAAGTGACCACTGGCAATTGCTGGAAGAGAGAAGCTTCCTGTTTTAAAGCATCACCACACTGCAGCTATTCATCTACAGCAACAACACTCTGCTTCCTGGCTAGCTGCTCAAAGCACTCTTGTGGTAGGAAGGAGCACTTCTGCATCCTCACAGCATCCCTACAATTCCTTAGTGTAACAGGTAGGAACTGAGCTCTAACATATTTGATTGGGTAGGTTTCCTTTCCAAGCCTCTAAAGTCTTGAATTTTATGATGGTTTAAGACCAAGTCCTGCACCCACTATAGATCAAAAATCAGGGGCAGAAAAGCCAATTAATTAAATTGTAAAAAAAAACCAACAGTGTTTAAAAGAGGCACTGTTGAATTCACAGTCTTCTGTCTATCCAAGGACATCCAAACCCCTTTGACTTTGTCAAGTCTTAACTGAGTTTAGAATTAGTACTAGGTTGGGTATAGGAAATCAATAACTACAACTGATATGTGACCAGATAAACTGGAATTTAGATGTGTTGTCTTCTGTCACAGTTCCAGGGCTGTGCTGTCTCTATACTTTTGGTTTTTTAAGGTTTGAGAGTTGGGTTTTTCATTAAGAAGTGGTAGGGAGAAATAATTTAGAAAAATTACAGTGATCTGGATGGAACAGGGAAATGTCAGTTATTACTATGGTAATTTTTCTGGGCCAAGATACCTGCCCTTGTTTTATAATTCACTGTCCAACTCTGGACTCTGGTAAAGGCACAGTTGATATTTCAGCAGTTGAAAGTTTTGAATATTTGTCATACCGATAAGTCTTTGAAAGGATGAAGCAGGAGCCCCAAAGGAAGTTTGGCTTTATTCAATAAGGCCTGAGTTTGAGGAATGTTAGTCAGGGTACAGCGGAACAACCTACATGGAGGACAAAGGGTTATTTTCAGAGGCTTTCAGAAAATAAATTATGATTTCAGTAGTACAGTGTATTTTTCTAGAGCTGGTGATGGTGAATTTCCATTTCCAGATAAAGGATCTTCTCCATCTCTGTCACACCATTTTGTTTCTCTGAGCTTGACCCATAAACCATACTTTGAGTTCTTATGTTATTTTATACAAATGCTCTTTACACTGAGTTGAGTGTTATTTTAGTCACTCAAGTCAAAGTCAAGCCTAACAATGTTCAAAGTTGCACCAAATCTTTGTATATGAAGTGTTATTTTGGAATAAATCAGAACCAGCAAAGTTTAAAAAGTTGTTTTAAAACTTAGTAACTAAAAACAACCCCACAGTCATTTTCTGAGGGTTCAGCACTCGGGTGTTTCTGCAAAGAGCAGATGTGCATGGCAGGTTTGCAAATCCAGTCCAGCTTGTTTGCATGAACAGCGTCCCAAAGGCACTGTTGTTTCCTCTGTCATAAAAAGATTTGCAAAGCAGGACTACCTGGCTACACACAGTTTGGTTGGTCTCCTCAGAGAGATGACTTGAATAACCAACTGCCAGCCTTTTGTCTGATATTTCATTTATTCTGTTGTTTTAAAAGGTTACCCATATTTCTGCATTCACAATCTTTTTGGTGTCCCTCACTTGAATGACTTAATTCCTATTTTATATCTTTTCTCAATCATACTACCAGCTATAATGTTTTTGTACTCCACCTATCTATAGCTGCCTTGCAAGCAACATATTTTCCCTCATACTTTCTACACAAATAATTTTCCCAACTTCAAAGTTAAACCCACTTACTGCCTTTATCTTAACACAATGAAGACCAACTTCAATATTTCCTACTCACAGAGTTAAGGAAATAGTTTGTAAAGTTATGTTTACAAGCAGAAGTTTATACTTCTATTTATTTTGATGAATTATAGCAAACAGGCAATCTTACTCAGGATTACAGTTGAGCTTCTGGATGTCTTCTTGCAAGTTTGGGACAGGAGCCTTCAGGAGGGTCGTAGGAAGAATATTCCTTTCTTGAAGAAGATTCACAGGTCTTAACCCTTCTTGCTGGAGACTCAGGCCACCCATTGATGCAGTTAAGTGATTAGTGCCCAGGGCAGGCTAGAGTCAAATAAAAATTCAGAAATTAACACCAATTATTTGGCTGAAACCCACAGTTCATTTCAAAAGTAAACATATTTCCCTTTCAGTTTGTTTTGTTCATGTATCAACTGCCATTGTATTGATATATTTAGAATATTACTTGTTACACAAACTTGGACTTAGGCATGTAACACAGCAGAGGTAAAAATTTGTTACATTTGCTACAAAGCTCTTGAAATGTTGCTCAGGTCGCTTTCAAAGTTCAGCAAAAAAACCCCAAATACTTCAGCTGACAATGAGAACACAAGGGAAGAGAAACATGCCAAAAGCAGCTGAAAGAAATATCCTGAACAGATGTGAGGATAGAACACTTCAGATAGAGCTGGCACTTCAGAAAGGCACTGGCAAAAGCATTAATTCAGGCTACATCCATCCTCTTAGAACAAATGGTGCTTAAACAGGGAACCACAGAAGCAGCACCTTAGAGATGTACAACACACACCAATCATCCCTTTTCTTTACCCACACACCCCCCACAGGTAGTACTGAGATTAAAAACCAGACAGTCTTTACCTGGTGGAAATGTTTTGATCCATCTGGATATTGCAAAGCAGCTCCATGCATTCCTGGTGCTCCAGGAGGAGAAGGATGTTGGTAGCCTGGGGGTAAGGCAGGGTAAGAATACCCAACACTTCTATTCATCTTAAGATTTGGGGCAGCAGGAGAATGATGTGGAGTTGCTGAAAGCAGAGCAGACAAAGACTTAATTGCTGAGGAACTGTATCTTACTCAGGGCATCAGTACAGCTGGAGAGCTGCTTTAGTTTCTAAGTGTAAATATTACAACTACTGTCAATTTTGCAAAGTGCTCTCACCTGCTTTGTGTGTTACAGGCAAAGACATGCTAACTGTCAATGCTTCAAATTTCATATTTAGCTTCAACACAGGCATTGAACCAAGTACATATGTTTGTACATAAATGCTTAAACTTCTATCTTTCCCAGACTCTTAAAAGTTACATGATAATAGCAATTGTTTTTTACTCCCCAAGCCTTACCCATGAGGCCACCACCTTCTATTGCATCGTAGCTGTTTTGCACCACAGACCCATCACTGGCAGCAGATGCAGCATCACCTTTGAAGGAAAAGCATCAGAAAAAAATTCACAAGGTATGAAGATGTTTTAATGAGTTAACTGCAAAACAATCCTACTTGCTGGATGAATATTTAGGTGAGCATAATTTGGATCTACTTTGGTTTTGTCCCAGGACAAAACTGAATTAAATAAACACTTTGGCCTCTTTCTCACCCTTCCTTTGTGACCTCAACAAAGGACATATATAAAACCTCACAATCTTTTTTCAAGCTTCAACCACCTTCTGGGATTCCTTTAGATAAGGTATTTGCCATAACTTTCCATGCAGTAAAGGATCAGGGGACAGCTTAGGTGCTGAGCTCCCTGACAAACTTCTTCCACTGATAATTCACAGAAACACCAAATTCCCTTCACTTACACACATGGTCCAGTATTGGTCACCAAACAGCAACAGTTCTGATATGGTCACATATCAGTCAAGACAGAAATTCCATCTGAGATAAGAAAACCTTGAAATTGAGAGAGTGCTCCCAAAGGACAGTTTTTGGTAAGCTAACTAGGTCTAAATATACAAACACAATTATCTATTGCTAGGGAGAAATAGGTTCTCAAATTATTTTTATTATCATTAAAATCTTCAAAGATGACCCCATAAAAAGAACTCACATCACACACTGAATCTTGCAAGAATGCAGCAGTCAACCTGCTTCCTAGACTAAACATTTTTATTTCTCCAAGGCTACGAAAATGTTTCTTAATTATGAAGAAAATATTTTCTAAGCAAAAGCTGTTTCTAATGCATTTAATACATTCTAAATTAAGCTAAATCTGAATCTACTATTCTTGTACTCACACAGCTACCACACACAAGAAACTGTCAATCTGAACATGCAAGGAACCAACGGCTCTGACAGAACAAACTATATATGTAAAAATAAAGCTGCTGACTAGCACGTGGCCCTATCTAGAATGGGCACTAAATACCATCCAGCTGCAGTCTGTCTGATACAGAGCCCTGAGGAGTTCCTAAACAATGGCATGTTTGTGCAAGGCCCACAGGAGACACAGAAAGTCAGGTATCTGTCTTCAACAGCTGACACTTAACAGCCTGCAGTAACTTCCTTCAGAAAATGAACAAATCCAAGATGTGTGTTTCAGTGGTTTTACACAGAGGGGAAGAATAAGATACAGCTACCAAGAGATTGCAGGGTCCACATTTTAGCTCTCCCTGCAGAAAAAACAATATGGCAAATTATGAATAGACTTTGTCCCCACAGGAGTCAGGAGTGCAGAGAAATCAGAATTTCACTATCATTTTAGAACACAACAAAGAAAAAACACAATACCAACCATGGGAGACATGGCCATGTTAAACAGCACTTGAAAATTAGTTAGTTCTTAAAATTTTATTAACATCTGTCTACAAGAAGTATTTTACTTCCTTCCAGGTCCTTACCTGCTCCTTTCACATTAAATTATTAGCTGTATTAGTACCAATTTTACAATTCGAGTCTCTAATAGAACAATGTGCTTGACTTCAAAGGTTGCCTATTACAGCAAATTGCCATGTTGGAATTCAACATAAAGAGCAGATGATTTCTTACCTTCTCTATTTGCAGCTGAATTTAGCAGAGACTGTGCATTAGGGGGTCCTGCTACTGCTGTTGGCGGCCTTGGTGGACCTCCAACTGGTGGGGGTCCTAAAGGTGGCCTTGGAGGGTGGAGTGGAGTTAAAGGCTGAGTCACTGGTGGAGGTGCAGATCCTGTAAAAAAAGCAACCTTTAGGAAGAGTTTAACCCAGCTGAAAAAAGTCACCTAAGTTTTCTTAGGAAAACACACAGGCTGAACTCTAAATATTCCTCTTATTCAGAGGATAAACAGCATGAGATACATAAACCCTAATGTGTGTAGAAGGTCTCACAACTTCAGGTTGTTTCTCAGGCTGGGTTCCTGTAGCTGTTGATCTGTCAGCTTTTTGTTGCTATTGGCAAGAATTTCAAGAGGTACAGAAAGCATTCAAACTTCATAACTGAGTCTGGAGTGATCACCAAATGAGCTGAATTAAAAGTGATCATTGTTCTACAAAAAAATACCAAGGAAATGGCTCAGGAGGATTCACCACTGAATGGATATTATTCCAAACACTTGCTCTCACTTCACATGCCACTTTCCAAAATCTCCCACCATTTTCCTCACTAACTCCAGAGTACTAACTGGCTATTCCAATTCAGTGCCAGAAATAGTTTCATAAATTTTGTGAGCTTAGGACATTTTGAACAGCATAACAAAATTAGTCAGGCACATAACAAAAAAACTAGCATCAAGAAAAGTCTCTAATGAGGCTAAAAGCACTTCACAAGAAAAATTATTAGTTTTTACATGGAAAATATTTCTGTACTTAATTCTTGTTCGCATGCTCAGTCAGAAAAACCTCTGTAACAACAGACAGCAGTTTGGCAAAGAGAAACTTCAGTATTAACCGTGTTTCCACAATAATCACAAGTTGCATAATAGAGCTATTTAGTGTTAGAAAAGCTTTTACCACTGCATATACCAGCAGTCAAGCAGCAGGAACAAGTCTCAGACTTTTAGAGTACTTTCTAAAGACTGACAATTATCATCAAATGTGAAAATTGCAAGTTTGGAGGGAGGAAGTTTTACATTGAACTTTTCATTTCGACAGCACAGAATACCTTTCAGTTTTCTTTCCAGGCTGTGCTCCAATTTTTTGCATCAACCTGACTTAGGCTGCTCAGAAAACAACCTGAATCAAGTGATTACAGAAAAGCTAACCATGCTAAAAGGAGACCATGCTCACTAAACAGAACTATAGTTTTTAACTGCAAAGTCCTGGACTGAAACATGTTAATGCTCCAAGAGCCACCCCAAGGAATGGTGAAGATCACAGAAACACAATGTACCAAAACAATGAGACACCATTCAGGAGTTACCTGCTTCAGCCAACTGAAACACCCAACCTGTGCACAGAACTTCCATTTCTACCCCAAAGAAAGCACCCCAGTATTTCCAATGGCTGTATCTGCTTTGAGTCTTGTTCCACAAGCTAAGTGCCACTGCAGAGTCAATTCTATCCTCTTTATTTCAAAAGGACACTGAGAAATGGACATTGCTAAGACATCCAGAGGGGATGGTTACCTGGCTTCATGTAGCTGTTCTGAAGTTGAGGACCTCCTGGAGAAGCAGCATATTGGTAACTCCCTGGGGGATTTGTACTTCCTGACAACGACGACGGTGGCTGAGCCGACCCTGTCCCTGTCCCATGAGCCAAATGGCTTGTTTGAGCCCCAAGTGGCTGACTCACAGGAGGCTGGCTGTACTGCCAGTTTGAAAGCACCGGTGGGCTGGCTCCAGGGGGAAAGCTTCCAGCAGAAGATAGAGCAGCTGAGTTCTGTAACGCGGGCGGCGGCAGCACTTGCGGAGCAGGACCTGTCTGTGGTACTGGTGACCCGGAGAAAGCTGGCACTGGGGGTCTGTTCAGAGTCTGACCAGGTCCTTGATAATTGTTTAACTGAGAAACATTCTGAGAGCCACTATAGTTATACTGTCCAGGAGACTGATGTGGAGGAACCTTTGCCAGCGCCTGATGGGAGTACGGTCCTGGAACCGCAGGGTTGTATCCCTGGCCATCGGGTGAGTGCATCAGCTGGTTCTGAACAGGGCCTGCAAGAAAGAAAACTACACTCTTTAGGAAGTCAATGTGGTGCATCACTTCTGAAAATAAGAGATGTTTTCCTTGGGATTTTATGAGTCCCCAGGCCATTTTTCCTTTAAACAGTCAGGTGTGACAGAAGTATTGCTACAGGGGACATGAATTTGGCAGTATTTTGCTATCAACACTTAGATCTTTGTTTTGTTCTACAGTAGCCTTGCAACCACTAGGCATTTCATGCTCCTGGACTGAAATTCACCCAGGATACCATTTGAATCTTCAGAAACACCCAAAAGCAAGCTGACCACAGAGGAGCACTCTCACACAGCTGGCAGCAGCACATGAGCAGACCCGAAAGCGGAAGATCCATTGCGTAATAACTCCATTTCACATGATGACTGACATCTACTTAAACTTCAGCTCACCACAAAGACACCACCAGCCAGCTCCAGCATAGGTCACCACGCTACTTCTCAAGTGACAGAGTTAATCTATGAAAGTTTCTGCAGTTAATTTTAGTAAGAGAACTATTCATATGCATGTGAGCGGCCTACTGTCACCAACATGGAATGAAGGGTAAGTTTATCATAAAATAATTCACCAGTCAGGAAAATAAAACTTGATAGGTTAATGATGCTCTTTATGCATTTGTGGGTTGGTATAGCTCTGCTGAGTTTTACTCATTTGAAGAAAAAAAATTGAAAAAAGGGTTAATAACTCTCCAAATAGTAACCAACACCGGCAAGGGCATCACCCGATTCCTGCTTTACCAGGGAACACAGAGATACAGAATCCCACGAGATTTCCACTGCAATAAGAGCTCCATCAAGAAAGGTACTACTACAGGTTGTCCATACCATTGCTACAAAACAGACATCCTGAAGAGAGGCTATAAATTCTCTGAAATCCTTCTGAGCACAATGCACTAGATACTGCATGCCCAGCCAGCCACGACTCCTTCAAAATTACCAAAACTCTTCCCAATGTTGTATTTTTCTGTTTAGCCAGTCACATTGTGGCTCTCCTTGTCCTCTAAACACACAGCTTGAATACTGGAGACATTCCACACACACAGTTATACATGTGAGAGCAGAAAAGAACCTCTTTATGGCTCAGAGTTAAGATTCTTTTCTTTGCAACCCTGTACTGTTTTCCAGATTTCCAGATTTAGTTAATATTTGAACAATTTTTTTGAACCTAGATAAACAAAAGCACTTAATTCTCCAGACCAGAAATGCCTGCAGGATTCAACACTTAAATTTTAAAAAAACACGTCAGAGATATTAGCTTGGACAGTGAATATAGATATATAGATATATAGATATCTATCATATGAGTACTGGAAACAGCTGCCACCAGAATGAAGTCACAGAATTTCATTTAACATTAAACCAAAGACAGCTGGTTTCCTACTGAAACATTCTAGTTAAGTTCTGAAAAGTGAGCAAGTTCACATTTCCATGTTAAAACAACTTTGAACTCAGGCTATTCTAACAATAAATTAAGCTAAATGCAGAATACATTGAAATTCTCAGTTAGGACAAACACTGCACTGGTCATTCAGCTCCTCAGTCCCTAGGAAGCCTTAGGCTCTGGGTCACAGACAGGTGGTAAGTCAGGGAGTATTGCACAGATCCACACTAACTACTACAGTGCCAATGATCTCATCCTCACTCCTCTACTATTTGTGCATCAAAAGTACACACCGTCCATTCCCCACCCATTAATTTCAACATGCAATTTATGATTCAGTTAGGAAATCCAGTTATAACCTACTGTCCTTACAATGCTGCTCATGAATCTTTGCAATCAGTCATTCTCTACAATCAGTGGTGGCTCACAAAGATGAAAATGCTGTTATGACTCACCTCCAAAAATTACCCTGCAGTGTATCAGATGGGTTTGCAACAATCAATTTACAAACTCCATTGTCAATGAAACTCGCTACCTTTAAAAATGATGGTGAATTCCTATGTGATGCCAAACCTTCTGTCTGCATTCACACACACACTGATGCAACAGCATTACCATAAGCTGTATGAAAAATACAGAACAAATACTAATTAATTTCCTAACTTGATTATTCACCTTCAGGCACAACTCTGTAGCCCAGACAGGAATCAAGAGTACTTGGATTGCTCTCTTATGCCTGTTTTCCTGCTTGAGGATAAAACAGAAGTGAGGTGATACCCAAAGCCGACCAACTTGATATTTTCTGTGGCACCTTACCACTACTACTACTAAAAAAATATAATTCACCACAGCACAATATTTCAAATGTCAATTTTTAAAATCAGAAGGATGACAAAATGTCTCGATACCCTCGTGTAGTTCATGTTTCCAAGACAAGCCTGCATAAAGCTGCCAACAAAGCTAAAGAAATAGCACTGAGGGGCAAATCTGCTCTACAAAGGGTTTCACAGCACACAAAAACTGCTCAGGACTCGCTGGTTTGTTGCTGCCAGGCTCCCATCTTGACCTGACCTCTTTACTGAGGCCCATCAAAGAGTATCTGGGCCCCCCAGCTTTCCTCAAGTGCTGCTGGTTTTTGTGAAGCCAAGAACAAACAAGGAATTCTGTGTAGGTTGAAGAGCTACTTCACCTGCACTAGACACTCAAGAGACCAGAGAGATGAGTTAGTAACAGAAGAAAGGCCACCTACTTAACAGCACAAGACACCTCTAGAGCAACAGGTCATTTAACGTTTCTAAGAGCTCAGGAATGGCACCAGAACATATACGAATGTTGCCTGGTGGTTTTATAAAATGGTCAAAGTACTAATGAAGAAGGCCAGGATCCAAGTCATATTTTCTGCCACGCACAATTTCACTGCCCCCTACTCCAAGCCAGTTCTTTAGCACATCACTTTCACCAGCCACAAGCTTTCCAACCTCCAGGGAGATGCAAGGATAAACACTCTGAAAAGTTACATCCCAACAGATGCCACGGGATCAGTCACCACCAGTGACTCCAACCCACTGGTTTCCAAACCCTCCTAAAGCACCTCATTAAATGCCATGTTAAGATACCACATAAGAAGAGCAAAGCAGTTCTAAAAGAATTGTTCCTCCTTCTTGTTTGCACTTCAGATCTATCAACTGGAAAGCAAGCTAGAAACCTGCAGTTAAGTGAAAGCAGAATCCTGGCCCTATTAAAAGCCAAACAGGAATGAAGGAGAGGAAGGTTGTTGCCAAGCAACCCGATGCTCCTGCTAAACAATTTCCTGGTCAGCACATGGTGCTGCTCTGATAATTCACTGCCTTGGTGGACAGGCAGGGAGTTACCTGCAAACAGCTCAGCAAGCAACAAGCTGAGAGGAAGGGCTGACAGCCATATAACAATCCATCATTCTGCTGACAGTCTTCTTTCCTCACAGACCAGCCCCACTACAGCACTCTCAACGCTGTTTTAAAAAGCTGTCAAGGATCACAGCACCTTCTCAACATGTATCTTAAACAGTGCTAAGAGCCGTCCATGCTTGAGCAATCTGATTTATTTGAAAGACCAGCAACCCAAACCTTACCTCTAACATACTCTAACAACTGTCTGACTCTTTTACCTAGCATTTGCATAGCTCTACATTTCAGTTCTTTGTTTTTCATGCACCTGACAGCTGAGTAGCCTGAAATTCCTCTTCCTCTGACTGCCTCTCCAGAACTTTCATTATGTGCTTAATCTGACACCAGGGAAATCAGCAAACATAAAGCACTGCCAGCCTGTAAATCATCCCACTCAGTCACTCCATTAGCTAAGGCTCCCTTTGTGCAGGCTCTGCTCAGACCATCAGCTCCCACCCAGAACACAGCCTCTCTCCCCACACTGCTCTCCCACACTTCCCACTGCCTTGACCCCAGAGGCAACTCCACAGTTATTTGTGAAATGTCATTTTGCTGATGACTTTGAGGAAAAGCAATAAACGTGCTGGGAAGGAGGGGGGGGAAGAAAAATCAAAAGATCTCATTATAACTGAGTTGCTTATGCTGCAGCAGAGCTACTGAGACACACAAGTGTATAATTAAGGAAGCAAGTGCAGAGGATGTGGGGTGTTTGTGTGAAATCAGGAGACACAGCAGCACAGATTTGCACACATACAACGAAAACAGATACAGACAGAAGGCTGGCCTTGCATGTCTTTATTTCTAGCTTAGAACACTGGCTATAAGCTGTTCGGTTTCACCTTCAGTATCTTAATTTCATAAAGGTATATTTCGCGAGGAAGAAAGTCACTAGCACCTTCCCAGTTCGCAGCACAGGGGAGCAGATAAGGTCGGCTTTACGGAAATGACAAGATAAGGGAGCCCGGCCGTGGCGCAGGCTGAGCTCAGCGATAACCGCGGTGCCACACGTACAGCGCCGCTCCAAGGGTCAAACCCCGGGCTGTCACCGCGGGGACCCCGCGCGACACCGGGCGTACCGGGGGCGCTGGGCACGAACAGAGATGAGAAGGAAGGGTTCCCGTGCCCGATGAGCCGCTCTGTGTTTGTCTCAGCGACACCGCGGTCCGGGCCCGCTCCCGGCTCACACACGGAGCCGGCGCCGCTCCCGCTGCTTCCCCGTGTCCCTACTCGATCCCGCCGCGCTCCCCTCGGGCCTCGGGTGTGCGGGAGTCGCTGAGGGCCCCGCCGAGCCCGGCCGGGTGTCCCCCAGCGAGCGGGGCAGCGAACGGGCCGCCCCGGAACCCCCTCCCCGCGCTCTGCCCGCGGGCACGGGCCCCGCGCCCGCGCTGCCCCGGGGGGAGCGGGACGAGTCCGGAGCCGCCCCCGGGGCTGCCCTCGCGCTCACCGTTGGTGTAGGGCCGTTGTGGGCCGGTCGGTGCCCCGGGCTGGGCCATGGCTCGGCCGCCGCTCCCGCACCGCCCGCGGGCCCGGGCGGGGGCACCACGCACCGGAACCGCCGCGCGCGCAGCCGCACTGCCGACACGTGGCACTTCCGGGAGCAACGCTGCGGCTCCGCGGGGGCGGGGCCGGACGGGGGGCGGGGCCGGACCGATCCGAACACAGCCGAGTCTAGCCGAACTTGTCCGAACATAGCCGAACTTATCCGAACGCAATCGAACTGATCCTAACACAGCCGAACCCGGCCGAGCCTCGCCTCGCCGGACAGAGCCGAGCCCAGCCGAGCAGAGCCGAGCCCAGCCAAGCGGAGCCGAGCTCAGCCGAGTGGAGCCGAGCTCAGCCGAGCGGAGCCGAGCTCAGCCGAGTGCGCGCGCCGCGGGCGCCGGTGCCGGAAGGAGCGGCGGGGGCGGAGCGGGCGCAGCCGCGGGTGAGTGTCGGTGAGTGCCGGGTCTGTCTGTCTGTCTGTCTGTCTGTCTGTCGGTGTGTCCGTGCCTGCCCGTGCCGTGTCGGTGTGTGTCAGTGTCGGTGCTGGTCCGGTCCCGGGGCGCCTCCAGCTCGGCGGTGGGTGAGCGCGGGGCGGACGGGCCGGGGAGCGGGGGCTGGGCGAGCCCCGCGGGGCTCCGGGCCGTGCCCGTGTCCTGCCGGCAGCGGCCTCGGGCCGGGGCTGGGCGGGGGTCCCTGAGAGCCCCGGGGGCCGCGGCCTGTGCGGCGTGCGGGGCTGGGGGCGGGCAGTCCCCCCTTCCTTTCCCTGCCCTGCCGCTCTCCCTCTCCTCTCCCGGGCGGTGGGGCCCGGTCCGTGCCGCTGTGCCGGTGCCCGCAGGGCCCCTCGGGGGCTCTGCGATGTGACAGTGTGTGTTCAGTGACCCCATAACCTGGGGTGCCCCGCAGCCGCCCTGGGCAGCCCGTGCCACGTTGTGCCGACCCGGCAGCGCTTGTTCGAGGTGGTGTCGTTTCTCCAGGAGTTGTTACATACAGGAATTTTTTCCTAAGCGTGTGTGCAGCAGCCCCGCGGTGAGATGTGCTGTGACAGCTGGGCTTTGTAAGCCGGGGCTGGCCGAGCCTCTGGCCTTAGGAACTCCTCTGTGTGTTGTGGTGCTGTCTCGAAGATGAGTTGCTTTCAAAAAACTGATCAAAACACCCAAAGGAAGTCCATGCCATTACCTCACTTTCCATCTCTGTCCCTTTCTTCAGCTCTTAAAATACAACATCCAGATGCAGTTTTGTGTCATAGAATGAACTGTGCTGTGGAAGGCACCGGTTTGTTCACTGAGTTTCTTCTGGATTTTGACTTTTGTTGCCTGTGGTGACGTTTTGCGGTGTTACAGTGATCACATGTGAAATTATGACTTTTGAGTGATTGTATTTAGATCCTACTAAAACTAAAAATGCACCCTTGGCAGTAGACTTGGCTGTTGCTTGCAGGTTTTGGTTTTGGACTGAACTGTGGCTGGGGTGCAGGTTTGGTGCAGTCAGGCTGGGCAGAGGTTTGTTCCCTGGCTCTTACTGACAGTCCCCACGCAAGCGCAGCTCAGTGTGTTCCCAGCTCCTGCCAGAGCTCTTCAGCTTGGGTGTCACTGGTTTCTGTTACCTAATTACCCCATAAAGGGATTTAAAACTGTCTTTAAAAGCCTGATATCCTCTATTACCTAAACTTGCACAGGCTTCGGAAGTAAGCGCTGTCCTGAGGTTTGGAAGGGAAATGAGGAATTTTTAGCTAGAAAAATGCAAGTTGAGAGTAGGAGAAAAAAATTCCTAGTTTCCAGGATATAAAAGAAGTGTGAGTTTGCTTGCTAGTCCGGCAGCATTCCCTTCAGGAGGCTGGCTTAGGGTGTTATCACAGGCACTGTGTGGGAATTCCTCATTCCCCACAGTCAGAAGTGGTCTCCAGTAAGCAAACCCCTGTCCTTGGACTATGGAGTGGTGGACAGGGCTCCACAGGAGTTACTGGGTGATACTTTGCTGGTGAAATAATGTTCAACAGGGTTGTTGGGGGCATTTTTCAGTGTCAGCCATCTGTTGTTGATGCTAGAAGGTTAACTTTAGTGTCTTTGTGGAGGAGGCACAGTGATGTCTGTAAAAGTAGTTGGTATCAAAAGACTTACTTGGTCCAGCACAATTTTTAATTCAAAGCTTCTGTCTGCTTGCAGCAGATTATTTTCAAGTGAACCCTTGAAATAGCCTTAAAATAGTATCTTTGTCTTCACGTGGGTCATGAACAGCGATTGCTGGAGTTGTCCTTGTTCTGCTTTTATGGTGTTTTTAACATGAGCCTCAGAGTTTGAGTCTGTGTATATTTGACAGCCTCAGCTCTCCCCTAAATTTGGCACAGCTCTGACTGGAACCTGGTAATCACTCTGGATCTCAGTGCAGAGCCACTTTGTGGAGCTTTGATTTGACACAGCTGTGAATTATGTAGTTACTTTTGCTGTGTGATAAGAGTAGATTTAATATCTCTATTCAAATATTGCCTGTGTGCCTTTACAATTAGCGGCCCATTTTTTCCCCATTTGGAAAGTGTTTTCCTTTAGCTGCTGCCAGCTGATACGGAGGCTGTTCTGGGAGGATTTGGGTAGCTCTGTTTCTAGCACCACTTTTCTGGTGCTGATGGAAATTGAGCCCACATTTGTGCCACTTCAGCTGTGTTTGTGGAGTAATCCCCTTCTCACGTTAATCATTTAAATCTCATCCCTGAAAGTTTTTTCTGTGATGCACAAAGATTGTTTTGGTCGGTGTTTTTTTGTAAACATAAGTTTAATAGATGGAGAAGGTTAATGCAGCCGAACACTGTGAAGTTATTCTCACCTCAGAAACCTGAGCACTTCTCTTACATCAGGCTGTTTGCCCTGATTTGCAGGTTATTTGAGTCGATGGTTTTCCTAAGCCCCACAGAGGCTTTTCTCCATTGGTATTTTGCTCAAGCAATAAATAAATCTGCTGACGTGTGTGTTCTGCCATGTTTGCTTATTCTTGACCTTTGCTTTTTAGCCAGGCAAGGGACAGTTTCAGTCATGACGTTGTGTAACTGGGTGTTTACGCATCGACAAGCGTGTTTGATTTGTATCCTTCAAATCTGTGCCTGTTGCAGCTGATGAGTTGTTCAGAGCAATGTAGACGTGGGTAAAGGTTTCAGGGTTAGTGGTGGCGAAACCAAGGCACCTGGTGCTTCGTCATCTGAACAGATTTTGTTCCAGTGCAAGCAAATGTCATTTAAATATTCTCCCCTCCTCTTTCCTTGTTCTCTTTGTGTGATGTACCTGTTGTTGCATAGCAGAGAAACTCTTGGTTGTCACAAGTGTGATTGCTGTGGTAGGTGCCTGGGTTTTGATCTGGTTCAGACCCGTGTTTTGACTCCTGTGTGCTGTGCTCCAGGCTCAGAGCTGCCCTGAAGTCACCTTGGGATGCCCCAAGGCACCCCTGCAGCTTCCAAAGGAGTGTGGCAGGAGCCTGGGGCAGCTGTGCTCAGCAGTGCAGTCCAGTTTCTCCAGGGCACCCAGACTCCAATGTCCACAGGGGTCATGCATTCCAGCAGGAATTAGCTGCCTAAATGCTTCTAAGGATGTTGCCCTTTAGTCTTTCAGAAGGTTTTCACACTAGGTGCTAGTTCACTGTGTCAAACTGGTGCTTTCAGTGTGATTTGGAGCACAAGTCTGATGAGGAGCAGCTGAGGGGGCTCAGCCTGGAGAAAAGGGGGTTCAAGGGGGACCTTCTCGCTCTCCACAACTCCCTGACAGGAGGGGGGAGCCGAGTGGGGTTGGGCTCTGCTCACAGGTAACAAGGGACAGGATGAGAGGAAACAGCCTCAAGTTGTGCCAGGGAAGGTTCAGATTAGATACCAGGAAAAATTTCTTTATTGAAAAGGTGGTCAGGCACTTGCACAGGCTGCCCAGGGCAGTGGTGGAATTACCATCCCTGGAAGTGCTCAAAAGGTTTGTGGGTGTGGCCCCTGGGGACATGGTTTGAGTGTTGAACAGGATGGTAGTGGGCTGAGGGTTGGACCCGATGATCTTAGAGGTTTTTTCAACCTTAGTGACTGTCTGATTATCCTCACTTCAGATCATGAGGAAATTTGGATGAAAGCTAGGAAATTAATTGTTTGTGGCTACACAGTGAACCCAGTGATGGCTCTCAGCTCAGCCTTCTGTTCTTGAATCTAAGCTGAAGGAACTCAGTGTGAAACATGGTGTTCTGATGGGGTTTTTTTAAACATAAGTTCTGCATTTAAGGTTTAAATTGTGGCAGCCTGTGCAGGACAGTAGAGGAGGTCACCACCTTTGAATGGCAATTCCAGAGCTTTGTGCTAGGTAGTTGTTTCCCATGACAAGCCAAACAGACAGGTTCTGTGTGGACAGCAGGGATTTATTTGGCATCAAACTTCTCTAGATTCAAATCCACAAAACTTCTTCACCTCTTATTGCCTCTGCTTTGAACTCCAGCAGCTCCCAGGGGTGGCTGGAGCACTGACCCTGCACTGATATCCCTCCAGTGCCCTCTCCAAAGTGCTGCTTTTTACCAGTTGAAAACTATGTGTCAAGATCCTGTTTGAAATCTTCAATGGATCATCACACATCTCCTCCAAATCATACTGAGGATAAAGTTATTTTTACTTCTTTCAAAGACTTCAGTCCACATAGTGTTTCCCCGAGGGAGGAGAAAGTCTTTGATGTTGAATCACAAGGTCTGGATTCTGTTTTCTATTTCTACACTAATTTTTACTGTGTTATGGGGTCACTTAATTGGTCCATGATACAGTTTACCAAAACTAAATTGGCTTTTATTTTTAACCCAGGACTTCGGATTACTTTTGTTACCTATAAATATTTTACAATGCTTAATGTGCTGTTCTGACAGATCTTAAATGCATTATATTTTCTGTTTATTTCAGACTGTAAGATTCAGATATGTTCCTATTTGATTGGATTTACAGTGGTTTCAGTAGCGTATTACAGTTTTTAGGTAAGTCTTTATCGTTTGGGACTTTTCCTTTCTGCCATTCTTGTATAAAATGTCTGTTCACCTCTGTTATCTTCAAACAAGGCCATTGGTTAAATAATAATATTTGGTTTGGTGTATGTTCAGTAACACTCAAACAAAAGTTTCACTTATCAATAGTGAGCATTTCCAGAGTGTGCTCTCCACTCAATCTCACATTAAGCCTTAACTTCTTGAAAGAAATTACGTTTTCCTTCACGATCATATTATGTTGGACTTTTCTAATCATAGTACATTTAAGCTGGTGTAGTTTAGTTGGCTTTTGTGGACTTTTTTTTTGATTTTTCTCTGCTGTAGAGAACTGAACTCAGTTATTTTAGTTCAGTTCTTTTGCATATGAGGGTGTTACTTCAGAATCCAAATAGGAGGAACTGTCTACAAAAATTAGTGCCAGCTATTGAAGTCCTTTCTCATGTTCAGCAGTGTGTTGTTCTGTGACTGGTGTCACAGAAATCACCATGAAACTTCACTGGTATCTGCTCAAGAGCCTCAGAAAATTATTCCCTGGCCAAAAGAGTCTGCAATCCAGATCAGTCCAAGGTGAAATATTAGTTTGTACTTAACAGGGAGGGGAAAAAACCCCACAACCAGGAGGAGAATGTGTTAGGACACTAAAAAAGGAACAGAAGTTGCAGATCTCATAGGTAAAAGGCACAATTTCCAAGTTCAAAGGATGTTATTGAAGTGGTCAAAAAGCATTTGAGGCTAAGGAATCATGGCAGGCTGTGCCACCTGCCTTTTATCAGTTGAAAGTTTAAAGTTTTTGCTGAATGTTGGACCCTTGGCCTGCTGTCGAAATGCCAGCCAGTGAAATTTTAACTAAGTTGACTAATCCTTCTTATCTCCTCTTCCTTAGCTGTGCAGTGATTGCTGCACGCTGCCCTGCTCTTCCATTCCTGGGCAAGCAAAGGCTAATTCTGGTGTAAGATAGAGGAGCTTGAAGCAGGAAGGAGAATTACTTCCAATATGTCCCTCTTGCTCTAAAAGAAACACTTTCTCTTTTCATTCTCAGTTA
Source organism: Pseudopipra pipra (assembly GCF_036250125.1). NCBI lineage: Eukaryota > Metazoa > Chordata > Aves > Passeriformes > Pipridae > Pseudopipra > Pseudopipra pipra. The sequence continues at coordinate 16,811,451 of NC_087563.1, forward strand.
TGTTCACAACTGAAGAAGGGTGATCATAACACTTGGGAGGCTCCCCACAGTTCCCTGTCCTGTCAGCAGGCTGATGGGATCACGTTAGGAAGCACATCATTGCACACATACTTTTGGAATGCACAAAGAATACTTTTTTATTTATATGTATATATAAAAACTCCAGTCTTGGTGTAGCCAATAGCTGCTTGTTAGTCTTGTGTTTCTGTGACAGACACTTGGGAAGTGTGAAATGTTTTGGAGAAAGCAGCAACATGTTACTGGGGAGCAAAGACTCCTTTATGTGCAGGCTGAGAGTGGCAAAAATGTTATTGTTTTACTGTGTATTGATAGACTTCTGTTTAACTCACAGAGTGAGTTTCTCCTGTGATGTAAGTAAATATATGAAAATGTTTGTCACTTTTTCTTTCTCTGTAAACATTAATATTTTCTCCTCCACTCTGTAGTTCAGTAGTTAATATACATATGGGCATGTGAGAAGGTGAGTTTGGGAATTAAGAGTTATTTGTATTTGAAAGAACTGTGAAGACATTCAACAGGGCCTGGAGTAGTAAAGATCATTAATGACATAAGATGAGGAATATGAGAGAATATCCATTTATGCAAGTTACAAAATATGTCCCTCTGGAACATGATCCCAGAGATTAGCTGAAAGGCAGAGGGAGAGGTGAGCAAACAGCAGCAGTGTAAAGGTCTGGGCAGAGGCACCTGTGCCCCTGGAATGCTGTGGCATCAGCAGGGCTGGCTTAAAATCCCACCACAGAAAACACACACGAGGATAACACTTTAGATGAGACTTTTTTTTTCAGTATGGAACAGAATCGACATTTTGTTTTTAAATTTAATTTATCTTAATGTTTTACTTTGAATATCAATCAGTTTGAGGCAGTGAAAACTAATTCTGGCAAAGGATGTAGTGTTGACAAGTTATTAGAGAATTGCCCTTTGATAATCTCCAACATTAAGAAAATATGGTGTTCATGTTTTAAATGTCTTTCCACTCCTTCACAGCAACTGTTGCATTTCTGGGGTTTCAAACAGAGGTGAGAAGAAGGGGAAAAGTCATTCTTATAAAGATGACAATCAATGAAAATAGGATTTCTTATTCCTTTTATGAAAGCATTGTCACATGGCAGCAGATGTGTCAGAAGTACCCTGGCAATGCCATTCAGGATGTAGCCACCAGTTTTCCTGGGGGTATGGGTGGAAATTAATTTTGTCCAAATGAACCAACACTGAAGAATTCATACATACACTAATTATGAGCATTGACATTGAAACCAATTTCTCTGTAATATTCTGATTGAAGTCTGAATTCTCTTTATGCCTCAGACAAGTTTTTTGCTGTAATTGGAGGCAGCTGAACGAAGCTCTGTGCAGGTTCAGGTCCATGCTCCAGAGCCTGCTGGTGGTGCTGGACCTGCACACTCACCTCTCACCTCCTGTGAGCAAACTGGCCTTTTGCTGGGGCAGAGTAAACTCCACTGGCAGTGTTTAGTCCTGTTCTGCAGTGCTTTTCCTGAGCTAATGTAACTGCATTTCCAGGAGTGACACATTCACACCAGTTTTGTGCCTCTCCCACTGCTGCCAAGCTGCACATGGTACCACGTGGCAAGTGGGAATGTAATTTGTACAGGAGGAGAGCATGGATAAAGGGCAGTGGTGATAAAGTGACACTGATAAAGTGTGTGGTGGGGCTTGGATGGCCTGTATTTTGTACTGGGACTGTAACACTTTGTTCCTGGGAGCAAAATCATCTCTAGGGCTGGAAATGAACTCCCACCACTTGAACTGATTATTCACTGGGTCCTTCTTTGTTCTAGGACTGTACAAGAAATCAGGCAAACTAGTGTTTCTTGGACTGGACAATGCTGGGAAAACTACACTGCTGCACATGCTCAAAGATGACAGACTGGGGCAACACGTCCCCACGTTACACCCCAGTAAGTGAATATTGCTGGTCCCATAACTAGAAAGTGTTGGAAGGATTGCAGGAAAAGCAGGATTTGATTATATGTCATGAGACCAACAGTGTAATTGGGAGAAACAAAGTAATAGTTCAAGTAATATTAAAAAAAAACCCCATGTAGGATTGTTCAGTGTGTTACATTAAATTTAAGAGGTGAGTAACAAGCAGAACAACGAAGCTGAGAGTTTATATTACAGAAACTGGGGGGAAGAGGGGCCTGCAATTTTAGGGAACAGCTTCTCTGTGTAGCTGGAAAGTTAGAGTTTGTGTCTCAAAAGTTGCTGTGTAATTGTTATCCTGCTAACCTTGCAGGAGTAAAAGTTCAACACAGGTTGAAAATGTGGATTGGTGAAGTCCAGTAAGGAGGTGAGAAATTGGGAATGGATGTGAAGAGGAGAAACCTTGAATAGTATTGGACACAAAATGCCATCTTTTTGGCAAACCAGATGCCAGAACCAACTGTTGTTTGTGTATTATTATGTAGGGATACATAATGTATGAATACTCTCTGCTGTTCTTAGTGTTGCAGATATTTCATTTCATGCTTTAATGGTTAATAACATTTTAGTGTTACACGAACGTGTCATTGATTTTGAGAGAATGTTTTGCTCTCATTTGCTTCTTGAATAACAAAATACTGAAAAGAACCAAGAGGAAAAAGTAAAATGTATGTGCTGGAAGGTTAGACTGTTCCAATGCACTGCACAATCTTCACAGGAACATAATTCTGTGTATTTCCAGCTTCAGAAGAGCTGACAATTGCTGGCATGACTTTCACTACCTTTGATCTGGGTGGACATGCTCAAGGTAAGGGTGTCCATTGACTCACTTAAGCTCAGTGAATTGGGTTGGAATTTGTTTCCAGTCAGAAATGCAAAGACTGACCTCCCACACTCTTCTTTGAGAGCATAAAAGACATTGGCTGGTTTTTTGTCTGTCTCCACCACTTACCACAAATCCCAAATACAATTTTCCAAGAGTTGCAGTAGAGCAGAAACTTTTGTCTAATACTGTGAAGGGGATTATGTACTTTGAATTGCTTGTATTTACCTTTAAGCTTTATGCTTCAAGCTTACCTTTGTTGACATAATTCTTGGGGAAACAAAAAAAGTTCTGTACATCAGCATCCATGTGGGATAGAGGGGTGATAATAGTAAAGGAACGATATTTTTGCTCTGTCATTTCAAGTAAAACACGGGATTCCATTCTGAACACGGGCAACATAAGCTAAGACTTAAAAAAAAATCAAATAAAAAAACTCTACCTGTTGCTCCTTAATGACCAATATACATCACTCTGAATTTGGGGATAATTTCCTTTTATTTTTAATTCTCATTTTCCCTGTAGCTCGCAGAGTGTGGAAAAACTACCTGCCTGCAATTAATGGCATTGTGTTCTTGGTGGACTGTGCAGATCATGAAAGGTTGCTTGAATCAAAAGAAGAACTTGATGTAAGTTTAAAGGAGCTTTTCAAAGCATGACCTTTCACTTGTAAGAGCTCAGCTCAAATACCCAGTGTCCAACAGAGCCCTGCTGTCACCTCACATGAGGAGGAGCGATTTGACCTGTATTCTAAATTCATCACTCCTTCTTTCTCCTTTCCTTTGTAGTCACTAATGACAGATGAAACTATTGCTAATGTGCCTATCCTAATTCTTGGTAACAAGATTGACAGACCAGAAGCCATCAGTGAAGAAAGGCTACGAGAGACATTTGGTCTGTATGGCCAGACAACAGGAAAGGTATTGCTCCTTTTTTCTTTTTCTTTTTTTTTGGCAGGTTTTTGCTTTAGTGAGATTTTTTTGTTAGGGAGTTTGTTTGCTTTATTTATGTGTTGGCTCTGGTTCCTTCTAGCTACACAAAACAAATGTTTTTTTAATTTGTAAAGTACTTAGTACCTGATAACAATATATAAAATGAGTTCTGGGGTCTGTTTTTGTGTGTGTTAAATGCATCTTTACTACAACTTTTTAGCATCATATTTAATGCTACATTTTTTCAGAGAAAAAAAGAGAATAACTTCTAATACTTCAAGTTTCTTATGCAGTATTTTTAAACTGAGTTTTCAGAGGCTATAGTTCTGGAGAGAATTATAAGAAAAAAACTGGATAAAGTCTTTCAGTAAGTGATTTTTCCCGTGTGAAGTACAGGCTTTAATAATTTTCTACTTAAAATGTTTACCTGAACCTTGAACCTAAATTTACACCTAAGTCTGTAGGTTGTGGGAAGGAAAAAGTTCCTACTGGTACCTGTAGCAACAAGGCAGATTTCTCATGTGGGTCTTCATGATACTTCAGCTCTTCTTAATGTAAAGTTAATACAGTGCAGTGCTTATAGGAGACACTGGGGCACAGGGCACTGGGAAGGAGTTGCTCCCTTGTCCTTGGCCCTTGGAGAGCCACCTCTGTGCAGCTGATGGAGTCATTCCAGCGTGGCTTCCATCCCGGCTCCCATGAGCTGACCAGCACCGTGGTTCTGCTGAGAGCGCCTGGTCTCGCAATTCCTCTTTGCTTATTCACCCTTAGGGGCCTCCCCTAAAGTTCAGTGCCAGTCAGAGTTTAGGCTGAGCAGGAACAAAATCTTTACCTTCTTTTTTTCGGGTTCTTACACCCCCACACGTAGTCGGTGAGGTCTGAACACTGTTGTGAAGCTCCAGTTGAGCAACAGCTTTATTACACTCTGCTGATCTTGGCAAGCACCTTGCACTCCTGCTTTGATCAGTCCTAAAATTAGTATAAAATACTCTTTTTATCTGGCTGGAAAACTATTGGAAATGCAGCAGGGAACTGTGATTGAAAACCAAAGCTCTCAAGTTCTCTGTGGACATGTTGCTGTTCCATTCTGGCTTCAGGTACTTCACCCTCTCCAGTGTGGATGAAAATATGAAAATATGCCTTCAGCACACGAAAATATGCTTTGTGTATTCCTTGTGTACATGTTACTGAGATTAGGATGGCAGGGTTAGTTTAGAGGTTAGGAGGAAATCCTTTCCTGTGAGGGTGGGGAGGCCCTGGCACAGGTTGCCCAGAGAAGCTGTGGCTGCCCCATCCCTGGAAGTGTCCAAGGCCAGGTTGGATGGGGCTTGGAGCAACCTGGGCTGGTGGAAGGGGTCCCTGCCCATGGCAGAGGGTTGGAACAAGATGAGCTTTAAAGTCCCTTCCGACCCAACCCATTCTATGCTTTGAGATGAATTTATGTTCTAAAATTCCAGTATCCAACACAAGTTAAGTACTGGCATTCGTAGAAACAGCTGTCCATGTAAAGTAGGAGTTGTTTTATAAGGAGACCGTAACTGGGGGTATTTCTGTGTCTCTGCAGGGCAGCACACCACTGAAGGACCTGAATGCCAGGCCCCTGGAGGTGTTCATGTGCAGTGTGCTAAAGAGACAAGGCTATGGGGAGGGGTTCCGCTGGATGGCCCAGTACATCAACTGATGGATGCCAAAATCCCAGCAGCACACCCTGCCCCTGGCTGAACCTTGTCTGCTCCTCCTCTGATCACTCAGTGTGCATAACTTGAATCCATTTGACTGTTCAAGTCAGAAAAATACACCTTTTTAGCTGATTATATCATTGATGCTAAATTATAAGTGTTGAGGATTGAAAAATTATTTCACGTTTGTAAGTTGAAATACCACAACCTGTGAGCTTTCTAATCCCATGCAACTTCCTTTTGCAGCTTTTAATTTAATGAGTCTCCAGCACCATTTTTGGTCAGAGCAACTTTCCAGTACAGTATGTTTGAATGCACTTTTTAACAGCTAAAAACGATGAACATGTGAAAAAAAAAATATTTAATGCTTATGTTAAATTTTTTTATGTACTTTTTTGAAACTGGTTTTATAACTTTAGAGTATATAACCATCTTTCAAGGAATAATAAATAATTAGCTGATGGATAATTGCATGATGCCTTACAGTTTTCAATAATACACTTTCTTATGCAACGTCATGCAATAAATTTAAATCCAGTTTTTGGCAACTTTAATGGGAAATGTTTCGTTTTAATGTGTCTTAACTAGTGAGGCTGCCTGGTGATCTGAATATGTGGGATATTTTCCTGAAACACAGCAGGCCACAAAGTAGTTCCATTGTAGGTTAGAGTAAGGTGGGGTTTTTTCAGACTACCAAATTGCATTTGTTTTAAGGATTTTGCATAGTAAAGGAAAAATCTAAGGTGATGCCCTTCAAGTACAAATAATGTAAATTAGCTGTGCCAAAGTAAATCTTAAACTAATATCAAAAGTGGTCTTAATCTCCTGGTCTCTGGAATTAAACCCCTGATGTGGCATAAGAAATACAGTTTCTTTCTGAAGAAAAATTAAGAATATCACTGCACTAAATATCTTGTTTCCAATTTCATTAGTTTTGGGGTCTGCCAGCAGATTTGCCTGTGAAATTGCCAGGAAAAAAAAGTGTTGCCATTGCTGCTTGTGAAAATTTATCAGCTCACACCCAGTTGGCCAGTTTTAGTTTTGGTACTTTAGACTGGGACAAGAGGGATTCTTTTGTGTGGTTTTTGCCCTGACACCTGGCCAGTGGGGCAGCTGCTGGCTGCCCAGGGGACTTATTTCTGGGGTAAAATTCAGTTATCTGCAGTCCCTGTTTCCAGTCTTCTGGTTTTCCCTGTCTTTGAGTGTGTTGGCTCCCCAAGGAAAAAGCAGGTTATCTTTGAAGAAAGGGTGTTGTCTGTCAGCATTTTGTTGGTGCTGCCTGGGAGCTGTGGTTGGTGCTTCCATGTGCTGGGGATGTTTTATTTTACTGTGAAATGAAGGTGAGGTTTCATCCCTGAAGTCACCGTTTCACCTTGATGGGTTTGGGTTTCACTCTGTAGTTTGTTTTCCCCTTGTACAAATACAAACTGCTGCAAGTTTTACTGGATCCCTTTTACCTCCTGCTGTAGGTCTTCTCCAAAATACTTTAGGCCTTATGTTTCTAATATCCATGGCAGCAAATGTATTTCTGACTGGTTTGATTTCATAAATAACTTTCTCTGGGATGGAATCTCAGATTTAAAGCCTGTAGGCTCATAGCAAATAAATGAGACTTATTCCTTGCCCAGATCTGAACTGGTATGATTGAATATTGATGATCAGTTCCCCACAGTCCTAGACTGTGCATCTGAATAAGATGAATAATTCAGAACATAGCTAATATAAATTGTAAATGAAGTTTATTGCTGCAGAATCGTGTGCAGAGCATTAAGCCCAGTTTGTGCACAGTGAAGTTCAGTGTGATGGTATCAGATGGCTTTTCCAAATGACCAGCACAAGAGAATTCTGCATGTAAACCAGTGCTCAGCTGTAGAGTAGTGTCTCTGCTGCAGAAATCCAAACTGGAGGTAAGAAGTGGCCTCTCACCAGCGTGTGGACAGTGTGTTGTGAGTCTTTACTCCCTACAGCCATTGTGTAGGGGATGTGCCTCTTGGGGTTTTTTTCTCTAGCTTTTTCTGATGGTGGCTGTAATGCAGAGAACAGCTAAATCACTAGATGGTGTAAATATTAAAGGTACTACTTGCAGAGTCACATTGTAGTGTTGATGTGAGAGACTTGGGACTGTGCTGCCTGTGCTGATGGAAATGAAGCTGGAGGTGGAGATGTTCTGCTGCACTTCCACAGGCTGAGCCACTGCATGGGCACAGAGGGTCCTCTTCACCCGCTCTTCCAACCAACCATGAGCAGCAGCAGCAAAGAAAGGGATAATCCTATGAAAAATTGAAAAAGAAGGGGGGTGATAGTGCTTGAAAAGTGTGTGTTAAGAACAGTTCTCACTGTTATGGAAACACTCAGATTTCCTGGTTCCTGCTGTGGGATGCTGCCTGAAATGTGGTTGCTGTAAGGGCATGAAGAAATCTGGACCTTGTGTTTACCCACCTGGGTGCTGGAATGGTTCCTGCTGTGGGAACAGCTGATCAACACTCAGTGAAGTACACAAACAATCTTGCTCTGTTCATTCAGCAGAGGAAGGATCTTCCTTCTGTAGTTTACCTTCTGTTGTGCACTTGAATGTGAATGAGTGTTGTGTGTCTTTGTGTGAAGACTTCATTAATAGACAAATAACTTGATGAGAGTTTTCCTGGTGGTTCTCATTCCTACTCCCCCCCACATCTCCCTGGCCATTTATTTCTATATTATTCCTAAGACTGTGACCAGTCTTGCTTAAACAAAAGCAACATTCACATCTGGGTCTGACTTCTATGAATTGATTTTTTTTTTTGCACTCTTGACTATGCAGATTTCAATTAAACATCACTTTAAAGAATGTGAAAAAGAAAACTCATTAATAAAGATGTTATTTATGAAGTGTCTCATTTTGTTTTTACATTACAACAGTTCCTTAAGAGAAATGAATGCAGATTTCTAAGATCCTCATAACTACTTGTGACAGTGGCCTGTATTTCACTGCAGTGACCCCAGTTGCTGGCATCTCTGGGTTGAGTAAGATTTATTTTGCTTGGATTTAGTTAAAATTGGGGTTTAGTATGTACTGTATAACTGAGAGGTGATTGCTGTATTTCAGTCTTGGTTTAATAAATTTTTCAGCAATTATTGGCATTGGAGAGGGGAAGGATCTCCAAGTTTTCTCATTTGTCCTCTTGCCAGATCAAGATAATTCAATTATTATTTCTGTGTTCGGGTCCTGTCTTTGATGTGCCAGAGGTGACCTGTGGCATTCACTGGAGTACAATACCAGAATGTATGGGAGCTTTATTGGATTTTGATGATTGCAACTGAACATCAAATAGAACATTTGGCACCTATTTATTTATAATAATGTCAGTTCAGAAAAATGATGGAGGTGGTCTCCAACCCCAGTGAATTCACAGGTCTGCTTGAGGTCGAATTGTTCTTCTCTTGTTTGTACTGTCCAAATATTTGATTGTTACCAACCAAAGTCCAGTATTTTTATTGAATGCAGTGTGCTCAGATTTAGGTCACATAAATGTTAGTTTTGGGCCGAGGAGTTACATTAAAACAGCCTCATCCAGTGGCTGTCACTGGGGTCTTGTAACTTCCTCACACTGAGATAAAACCACTCTTTGCACCAGTATCTGTGTGGAACTGGATTCTGTTTGGAAATGTGAGTGCTCTAAATGTTTAAAAGCATAATTTATATAATAAACTGCAGAAGAGAAGCTTAAGACCAGAGTGTCCATTGACATGTTCTCAGTGTGTTTGTTGTTGTGTTATCCCATCCCATGCTGGAAATACAACTATCGGAAATAGAAAATAAAATGTTGCTTGGAATGTGAAGAAAAGGAGTTTTAAACAGGGAGTTCTTGTAAAATTATCAAAACCAGGAAAAAAGTGTGCTCAGTACATGGTCTAGTAATAAGCTGGGTTCTAAGATGGGTACAGTAATAATTCAGTCTGGACAAAATGACATTTCCTTTTCTGCAATTCTAAAATGAGGTGGAAGGATCTGATCTTACAGGCAAATGATGCTGCCTGAGAATCCAGCTGCCCTCTAGGATTGGCACTGTTGGTGGAGTGGGGATTGCCACGGAGTATTATCAAACTGATAAACTCAGCCCTGACACAGCCCATGGGGAAGTGTCTTAACCTACTGTGATAGACAACTATTTTCCAATCCTAAGCATATGTTCTCCTTAGTTTACATTTTCCAAGTTATTTCTTACTTGTCTGCTTTTGAATTAGAAGTAGAAATTCGGTGAGCAGGTGTGGTAAAATAAAAAAAAAATACATCCCTTGTCTTCCTTATGACCCTGGTTCTTATTGCACATGTCCTGTCATGGTAAGAAATTTCCTAGTAATATTTTGGAGCCTTTGATGCCTTTCATTCCAGGATCTCAAAGCTTTCAACCTGCTGATGCTGCCTCATTATCCTTGTGGAGGCAGAGGGCACTCGTCCTGTTTTCCCTGTGGCGAAGGTGATGGCTGGAGGGATCAGGTCATGCTTGGTCCCTGCCTGAACAAGAAGAGCTCTCACAGCAGCCTCGGAGGAAGCAGTGCCTCCCCAACTTGGGCACTGTCTGCCCATGTCCCAGTGGGATGACAGAAGCCTCCCTCACCTGCAAACTACTGGAGATCCTGCACAAACCGTGTGTAAATCAAGGGCATTTTGGGTCCCCTCCTCGGTGTTCGTGGCACCACAGCCACTCTAAGTATGAGCCATTCACTGTGTTGCTTCCAAATGTGACAAGACTTAGTAGATAACAAAAACCTGCAATGTGAGGACTGGGTGCAAAGCTTGGATCCACTTGTAGTCCTGGATTCTCCTTCCTAAATGTGTGATGATAAACACTCTCCTCATTGAAGGAGAATGTGAAGGCATACTTTCAATATTGGGTCCAAATGCCTGGTTTTGGCACAGGCAAATAAGAATTTATGTTGCTCAGATGGATTTTCCCCCACAAGGGTGGTACTTCACTGTCAGAGTGGTTTGATTAACTCCCAGGAGCAGCACTAGCTGGAGCAAACCCTTGGCAGTAGCTCAGGGCAGGAATGAGCTGTTGGAGACCTGATCTTGGCCACTTGGTGATATTTGAGTGCCCGACCCCAGGGGTGGGAACAGCAGCTCTGTTGACAGGGGGTGTAGTGTGACAGGCTGCTGCTCTGGGCAGGGGCTGAGGGGGGAGCTGAGCTGAGGAGAACCTGAGCTTGCCCTGGCAAGAGGCTGTGGGACAATTCAGGTTTTGTAGCACATGGGGGTTCTGATAAAAGGGATTTGCGTTTCCATCAGAATGTGGCTCCTGAGAGGAAGGGCAGAATTTAAGTTGGAGTTTGTTCAAATCTTTGTTGAAGGGCAGCCCCAGGTCCTATGAGCATCTCTAGGAAATACTGGAGCAAGTTCCCACTGTGCAATGGAGGAAGGGAAAAATCAGTTGGGTTGACAGATGTCCCCTTGCCAGCGAGGTAAAGCAATTCAGAACAGGGCTCCTGATGCTGCTGTGCCACAGCTCCTGTGGGGGGCTGACCCCAGGGTTTGGAAACACTGGTGCTTGTGAAAGCAAAGGAGGGAGAGCACCCAGGTAGTGAGAGGAGCTGTGTTTCAGTCAGCCTGTGCACACTGTGGTGGTGCCAGCGTTTGTGAGGATATTTTGAAATCTATCCAGTCTCCTACAACTAAACTGGGCTTTGCTAAGTCACTGACAACTGCTGGTTCTTGGTGGACTGTTCCCCAAGGACAAAGCTGAGCTCGCTGGTTTAACACACTTGACTTCTGACCAGATCATAAGCACGAGCTGCAAAACTTAAACCATACTTTAAGCTCTCTCTGCCCATTGGCACTCAGAGATGGATTTTGAGTTCAGCCCAAGCTCTTGGTCCCAGCCCCAGTGCCCAAATGTTGTTTCCTCTCTGCATTCTTAGAGCAGGTTTTGGTTTAGGTTCAAATAAATTGAAACTGCAAAAGGAAGACTCCTTTATGTGCCACTTAACTCTTCTATTCTTTGCTCTGTGTGTTTGTAATATAGCTACAGGATGTAAATATATGTATATACATATATATACACACACAAGAGGTTTAATATGAACCTGTGCAAAATATTGTTACTGAGATGCATTAGCATGAAGTTGCAGAGGACATTTAGTGAAATTCTCTGCTCATAGTAGGTTTTAAAGGGTAAAAAAAATCAGGAGTTTGCAGTACAGAAAATTAAAAGCTTTTGCTTTACTGGGAAATAATTAATTACGGGAGATGGTGTGAGAGAAATTCAGATGTGCAGCTACAGGAGAGCAGCTGGAGCTTGGTGCTGCCTGGACAAACAGCAGTTAAGCAGAACAGGAGGCAGAGCTGGGAATGTAGTTTTCCCTTTTTTAGAGCTTCTGTTTTGTTTCTGGCGTCAGAGACACTTCTAGCATTGGTGTAAAGAAGTTTGGGTGTTCCTACAAAATGAGAGGTTTACTTGAGCATGTTTTTAGGGAGTGTGTCCCATCCACTTGCTCTGACTCACTGCTCTGTGACAGCTGGCTCTGAGGAGCTCCAGTGAACATCCACAAAAGAAAGTGATGATGATTTGACATTTGTGACTGAAAATCAGGCTGTAAAGAGGACTGCTTTTTGATTTATAGTATTTTTTTTATTTTTTCACTCCCCCTCTAGCCCACCTATGTGCTATTACCACTTCTGTAATAGCCTTTTGTTTCCTAACCTGTATTTTGAATTGCCTCCCAAGTTTAAAAAACAGTATGGTTCTGTTTCTCCCGGGCTGGTTTGGAGGGAGCTTTTTTCCAACACTCTGATGCTTAAAATTCTGGGGAAGAAATTTTTAAAGAGGCCTCTGTCAAAGAAGAAATTCTGCTGGTGTTTTCAGAGCTGTTGTCAGGCAGAATGCAAGAGAGAATTAGTACAAGGTTTACATGTGTTCTTTGCCATTATTATTTTGGGAGAAACGAGGAAAGCCCAAAAAGTTACAGTCTCTGTGGTTAGTTGAAGTTAACAGAGCTGCTGCAAGTCTGACTGCAGAGAAGAATGTGTAACAGATCCTCACTCATGTGACTGTGGATGAGTCTATTTCTGTCTCAGTAAACATGAAATTATGAAATCCATGCCATGGAGATGGGGCTGGTGAAGTCCTTGGCTGACCTGGTCAACTGTCATTGGACTTGCACCTCTCTGGGAGTACAAAGTGAATTTGAACTTACTGCAGAACACTGTCCTGCTGGAAGATGTGTAGTGAAAGGAAAGCAGGTTCAAGCAATATTGCAAAGAAACCACCCAGTATGTTACCAGGTAAGAGGGAAAGTGTTGAGAGTTTCTGTAATAATGTCTTACACACCTCGTGGGCATAAGAGCACTTCACAAAGACAACATCTGGGAAAAAAAATCACCAAGAAACACGTTTTCTTTTGTACATTCCAGATTTGAAATACATTCTTCGTAAAACTGATGCGTGGCTGAGACTTGGATCCTTTCTGCAAAATTTAAAAGAGTGTGTGTCTCAAGGCTGCAAAACAAGGAGAAAAAGATGTGAGGGAAACGGGTCATACTTTGCCTTTGCACTCCTTAGATGGTTCCAGTGATCCCCTGCACAGTGCAAGGCTGTGGTGGGGAAGGAGCTGGTCCTACCCCGAGCCCTTTGCTGGATCCTGCTTCATCAGTGCCCTTCCCTGCTGCTCCTCCAGGAGATGTGTCCCACCTGCACTGGGACCATCCCTGGCACCTCTGCTCTGCACCAGCTCCAGCTCTGAGCATCCCAGGTGCAAAGGTCGGTGATATTGCCCACCCCAAATGCTTAATTCCTCCCCCAGTATTCAGTTCTGCCCTGCCATGGCATCTCCTCTCCAGCATCCCCGTTCAGTGAGCTCAGTGCTGGAGGGAGGCTCAGGCAGCTCTTGGGATCCAGCCCATTGCCAGAGGGGGAGGAGTGGGCAGGTTGCACTGGGCAGGAGCTTGCTGGGACAAGCACAGCCTGCCTGTGCAGGCAGGTGAGTCCTGGCAGGTGGGAGGAAAACCAGAGCCTGTCCTGGGAACAGGGTGAAAAAGTCATGCAAGGAGGGAAGGCAAAACCAGGGGGCAAAAAAGACCAGTGGGATCCTGGATTTCATAGAATCCCAGAGTGATTTGGGTTGGAAGGGAACTTAAAACTCATCTCATTCCAACCCACCTGCAAGGGGCAGATACACCTCCACTAGCCCAGGTTGCTCCAAGCCCCCTCCAACCTGTCCTTGGACACTTGCAGGGATGGGGCAGCCACAGCTTCTCTGGGCAACCTGTGCCAGGGCCTTCCCACCCTCAGGGAAGAATTTATCCCTAATATCCAATATATCCCTGCCCTCTGTCACTGGGAAGCCATTTCCCCCTTGTCCTGTCCCTCCATCCCTTGACCCAAGTCCCTCCCCAGCTCTCCTGGAGCCCCTTTAGGCACTGAAAGGAGCTCTAAGGTCTGTTGGATCCTTTTCTTCTCCAGCTGAACACTCCCAGCTCTCCCAGCCTGGCTCCAGAGCAGAGGGACTCCAGCCTTCAGAGCATCTTTGTGGCCTCCTCTGGGCTTGCTCCAACAGATCTGTGTCCTTTTTATTTACTTAATTCCTGATTTTCTCATTTTGCAGAGGAGGCAATCGAACTCCCACCTCATTTGCAGCAAGTGCCTGAGCACAGTCCTTTCAGAAGCAGATGGTGACCTTCCATTCACACACAACATCCCCCAAGCTCCTGGAGCAGCACGTGCCTTCACCTCCCTGCTGTGTAATGCAGCCTATAGGGCACATGTTGCAACCCTGCACCTGATCCCTTTAGCCTGTATTTCTCTATCTCCCTAGGGAATAATCTGTTCCCAGTCCCGACCTTTTAGAAAGTTTGTGGGGTTTTTATGCTGAGTAAAAAAATTAGGTGAAGTGGAAAGAGCAGCTTTCCCCCACAAGCCTTCTACAGCCCTGGGAAGGTCCTCAGTAGAAATCTGTGCCTGATGGGCAGGATCAGGAGCCCAGGCTGGCACGTTACTGCTGCACAAGAGCCAGAGAAAGCCCTCAAGCCCCAAATCCAGCTCATTCCCCCAGGTCCTGGTGTGTAAGAAAAGCAGGATCAAACCTTTCATTTTGCACCTTTTAAACTCTCAAGGCCCAGTTTTGCTCATGCAAAATTTGTCCATCCCTCACACGCTGCTGGCACTGCATTCCCTGGGCAGCAATGATGTACCTCTGAGTGACAGAGGGGATTCCAGCTCCAAAAGAGCTCCTTTGACTCAGATTTCAAACAGACGTCGTTAGGATCTGTGTGAGAGCTTCAGTAAAGTGGATAATTTGGATGGTGGCCTCCTTTCCCCTGTGAATCCTAATAAATGAGAGGTGTCTCAGGAACCAACAGTTGTTTTTTTCTGCCTCGTGGCAGTTTCTGGAAACTTGATATTTCCAGGTATTTGAGTTCTATCATTTGGATACTTGTCTCTCCTTCCAAGTGTTTGTATTTAAACAGCAGACAGACTGTCAGTAAGACAGGGGTCATGTGAGTGCTCTTCATGAAAGATGATTAAAAAAGCAAATGGAATGATCACTCCAGGTTCACCCTTGGAAGTAGGAACAAACCCAGGCTTAACCAGTGATGAGTCAATGCAGAAATGAAGTGCCTGTTTATTGGTAAATTAAGGTTGGCTGCCATTCCCTGCTTCGAAGCCCATGTGCCCCCTGGGGTTTGGAAAGTGGTGATGCAGACTGATGAGTCACAGTTTAGAACAATAGTTTCTTCATGCGAAATGACTCAGGATAAAAGAAAAACAGGTTTTTCAAGAAGCTGATGAAATTACAAAAAAAAAAAAAAAAAAAGAATAAAACAATAGGACATCTTTAACCCCGTGTTGAAAGTATTATACCTTTTTCTGAAGAGTAAGGTGGTGGGTGCCTGAGATCAGGGGATTAAGTTGTGCTTGTTTTCAGCTCACTTTCCACTTCCAGAGAGTGCAGGTGGATAACCAGAGCAAA
This sequence comes from Pseudopipra pipra, assembly GCF_036250125.1. Lineage (NCBI taxonomy): Eukaryota > Metazoa > Chordata > Aves > Passeriformes > Pipridae > Pseudopipra > Pseudopipra pipra. Next base: position 16,826,798 of record NC_087563.1, read on the forward strand.
AAACAGTAACAACATCTCATATAGCACTGAATTGTGGTAATTTGTTGGCATTGTGCTCCCTGCCCTCTCCTCTTTGCCCAGTTTAAGGTAAAGGTTGGTGCTGTTGGGCAGAGGGCAGCCTGGCCCCCCTGAGGTCTGGCAGGATGCTCTGGGATTGGGAGGTGTCCCCTGCCATGGACCAAAGAGCCTCTTCAGGAGCCAAGAGCTCTGCTAGGTATGATGCTATAAAAATAACACCCATATTATAGACCTGTTATTGTCTATAACATTATCTATAGTATAGGTATCTCTGTTTCCTCCAGTGAGGGTGGAAATGCTGCCCTGTAGCTCCCATGGCCCCACAAATATCCATTTCAGGTGTTCTGTAGAGTTTTCCTGCAGAAATTATCACCTTAGCAATCTGAATGCAAACATGCACAATTTCTTTTTTTTTTTTTTTTGAAGGATTTAATTACATCAGAACAATTAGGTAAAGGGAGAGCAAGCCACAGTCTGTCAATGAAAACACCATAATCGGATTGATCCAGCAAGCCAAAAACCAGGCTTATTTCCTCTCTTGTACTACATGTACTCACATGATGCATAGCAAATTTCCTGCACTTTTTTGGGTTTGTCTGAAGTAGGAGAAGGCTCAGGTCTTTGCCCAGGGCTGCTGGCACATCCCCACTGCCAAGGGCTTTATCCAGAGTTCGAGTCTCCCTCCAGTCAGGCATGCTCCTGGGAGGATTCCTGCTCTCACTGCTTTCCTTCCATCCATAGGTGGCAGCAGGCTTTAAAATCTTTAACCTCTCAACATCGATGTTTTTTAAGAGCTCAGGGAATTGTGCAACGATCTCCAGAACTTTGGTGCACAGAGCCGGTGCAAAGGGAATGGATTGTTTTCCAGGAATGAACCACCCTTTGCAGCTGTTCCCTGAATTGCTCCGTGAAGTCAAACAGCAGAAAGTCAACCTAGGGGAAAGAAAGGGCAAATGGGCACCTCTTTGGGGCCAGCACAGCCTTGCAAAGAGCAGCATTTTTGTCAGATAAGTAACTCAGGAGGAATAATGTGGTTTACAGCTTTCCCTCGCAAAAGCATGTGAGTGCAAATTTAAGCAGCTTTGCTCCAGTTTGCTTTTGGATGCCTCTGCCTGCAGCTGGGGGTCTCTCCTCTCTGTGCCATGGTGGTACCTGGCTCTGTCTGGGTCAGCTGCAGGTGGGATCACCCAGAGACCCAGCTCAGGACATGGGGACACAGGGATGGCTTGGACAGGTTGGCTGCTCGTGCTCCAGTAGCACATGGAGCATGATCTGCTCCATGGTGATGAAACACCAGCTCCAAGGGGTGCTCAGGATCTCCAGGCCTTGGGATCTCCACCCTGATACCTCCACCTGCAGCTGCCCTGGGCTCAGCTGTGAGCCAGCCCTTCTGCAGCCTCTCCATCCCAATCCTTTCCTGAGGATGGAGCAGATGGAGGAAGGTCAGCATCATGGTGTTTCTACTCACATTCATTTTAGGCTGTGGGTCCCTGCTAGAACTGCTGGGCACATCCTGGGCAGTCTGGTGCCACGTGCCAAGCACACTCCAGTGACTCTCTCTTTGGTTTGCCTTTTATTTTCCTGTGTTTCATGCCAGGCTCACACAAACAGTTCAGCTGTGTTGACAGGGACTAGCCAAAAGCCACACTGGCTGCAGGAAGAGCTGAGAGGTCAGAGGGCTCCTCGGGGGGCAGAATGAGGCAGGACTTGCTTGGAGGAGGCAATGAGTCACAGCCACCTCCCAGAGTGATTAACTGGGAATTTGTTAAAGCATGGAGAAAGAAAAGCTAAGTGGCAGGTGCACCAGCCAAGAGTAAGGGAAACTCTCCATACAAGTCATTATACTTCTCCTGCAAAAATTAATCGCTGCTTTAATTGAACGAGATATTCTTCTCCCCCTGCCCAGTAGCTGGTGGAGTGTTGCTGGAGCAATGGTAATGACTCACTTGGAAACCACAAAGGTGACAAGAATTCTGACAGGCAGCAGAGCAATCCTAAATAAAACCTTGCAAGCTGTACATGGTGTTGTAAGATTAAATAATAATCAAATGGTAGTTACAGTAGTGCCTGTATGCACAGGGGTGGTGCATGGCCCGGAGGGGAGGCATCATCCAAGGGGGAAGGAGAAAGCCTGGTTTTGTGAATGTCCTGAGGGAGCAGGATCAGGCCTGGTGAGCAGAGGAGCTGAAAGAGGACATGGTGCCCTCCCTGTCTCCTCCAGGACAGACAGAGCCCATCCAGCTCTCTGCATGTGCAGGAGTGGATGCTGTGCTGTGCCTCAGGGAAAGGCATCTGCCCTGCATTTCCATCCTTAGCCTCGCTGCCTCATCCTGTAAGGAAGAGTACATGCTGACTTACACTTAACTGTCCTAATAACATGATTAAAACCACATGTTTTACACAGCTGACCTGCCCGAGGCAGGGAGGTGAGTCCCCGCGGGGCTGCAGTGCCGGTGCCACCGCTGGGACGTGGGGACCGAGGCTGCTGTGCCCCCCGGGCATTATCCCACAGCCCTGGGGAGTGAGAGCCCTCCATCTCCACAGCCCCTGCTCTGAAGTGAAGCACGACCACTTGTTTACAGCCAGGAGCTGGCTCTGCAGGCAAAATTACCCCTATTTTGACACCTCTCAGAAGCACTGAGTGACGGCTCTTGGAGAGGAGCAGCAGCTCAGCTCAGGCTGCCGTTGACAGTTCCAGATGACAGGAATATGAGGGATAATTATGATATAATTAAGTTGAAGTGATCATCTCATGTCTGTTTAGTGTCTAACATAAAATGAGCTGGTGATCTCGGTCTCCTTTGCAGTGGCCTTTGGTTAGAAAGCAGTAACATGGGACGGGAGAGGGTGCTGGCATTCCAGGGGGAAAAGGGGGTCAGGGAGAAGGGTCCTGCCCAGGAGTGGAGGCCATGCAGGGAACGGGGCTTCTGCAGTGTTCTGCCTGTGTTTGGGTGGCTTTTTACCTTCCCTGCTCTGGGAAATTCCCAAAGAATGATTTCCATGTCAGACAGCTGTGAGAACAGTGGTTCTTCATCTGCTGTAGCATAAAATGCCAATTTGTGCATGACCCAGGCAGTGGCTGTGCTCGCTGGGCTCCTGCCTGGCCCGAGGAGGAAGGGGGGAGCCCTCAGCCCCCATCACCCTCACTGGTCCTGAGCACCCAGCTGGAGTGCTCCCAGTACCCAGGAACACCAGCAAAAGGCAACAATATTTGCAAAAACCACTATTCAAACCACGGATGTGTAACCTCCCTTCTTGGTAGCTGCCAATATCACATTTCCCTGGAAGCAGAGTTGAGAGGATGGTCCCTGTCCAGGGTGAGCACCTGCCACAGGAGTGCAGGGACCCCCTGCACTGTGAGCAGCCCAAGGCTGAGCCTTGGTGGTGACTGGTGCCCCACAGAATCACAGAATATTCCAAGTTGGAAGGTACCCACAGGGATCACGGAGTCCAACTCAGGAGAGAAGTCAACGCCTCTCTCTCTTCCCACATGGAATTGGATTTTTCAGCCTTAAATTCTGGGAATACATTTTTTCATCTATAGATATTCAAGATCTTGAATATCTATAGACAGAAAACTATATTTATATAGCTAGCTATCTATAGATATCTATTTATAGAGATGTTCATATATAGATATTTCAAGCTATTCAATACAGACATGCCTGTAAGATACTTTTATAGGACTAAAAACCTTTTTAATTCCAGGTAAGTGTGGGTGCTGGCATTGATGGGATGCTCAGCTGTAATGCCTGAGCAGTTTCTGTGCCCGCAGGTGGGAGCTGCATAAGGAGATGCTCTTTAACCCAACAGCTTCACCACAGGTTTGCTTTTTGGTTGTGGTTGGTGCCATCAGGCCTGGCTTGGTTGTTTTCCTCTCAGCAGGAGCAGGGTAGGAAACGTTAGAACAGGTGTTAGGACATGTTTGTGTTTTAAAGGCATTTCCCATCGGGGTTCACATCTGTGTTGGGAAAACCAGAGAGGGGAATTGCAGGTGGGTGGGGGACATTTACAGTTTAAGCATCACATGCAGTAGAACCCCCTCCTGCTCAGGCTTGGCTCTTTTATTCTGGCTAGATTATTCCCAGCCTCCATCTGTGCCTGCTGCTCTGACACTGAGTGCCTGCAATTACTTCCAGAAGAAGTTCAAGCTCTGTTTGAAAATACCCATTTCCCTCATGCCTGTATCCAAAAAAGATCTCCAAGTGCTCTTTTTCTCTGAGCCAGGGATGCAGCAGCTCCTGGGCAGCTAAAACAGGGGGCTCTGTGTCCACTGGGTGAATTCTGCTCCATCTCTACAGCAAATGCTGTTTTTTATTTATTTTCACCATTTCCCTGCATTAACCACCTGGGAAGTAGCTGCTGTGCAGCCAGGCAGGGTTTGTACCTGACAAGAGGCCACGAATTTCAGTGTCTCCCCACCCTTCCCCTGTGCTCTGCTGGATTGTTTGCTGAAATAGTGGTTCTAGTGGAGCTCACTGAACATGCCAAAGCTGGGAGCTGTGTCAGAGCTGCCCTTATACAAGCACAGCAAGCACCACCACGAGCAGTGGGACAGTTTCCTCAGCTGCTCCCAGACCATCCCAGGAGATGAAATTGCTTTGCAGGCACTCAGTGTGATCCACGTGGCAGCTCAAACCAGCCCAGTGGCACTGCACTTCCCAAAAATGCTTTCCTGGCACTGGGATGCCTGCCTGGAGGCAGCAGTGCCCAGGCTGGAACATGCACAAGTGGGGTGTTCATCATCAGGACCTTTGCCAGTGACCTTGCTGGGGCCTCATATTCCTGCAGGAAAGAGCAATTCCCACGTGCTGCTACCACAAAACTGCTCCTCCATGCACAGCCGAGTGTCACCCTGGGTCACCTCTGCTGTCCCTCCCAGTGGTGGCAGGTCTGGGAGAGCTGGAGTGGGCTGGGGCAAATGCCACACACAGCAGGCTGAGTGTTGCTTTTTCATGAAGGTTTTATTCATTTATGAGTTTATTTTGCTGGGTCCAGCCTGTCTCCCACCCACCAGCTTGCCGGGTGGTGAGTCACCAGGACGGGCACATGTCATTTGGAGGAGCAGTGATGGGTCCGGTGTGTTCTGCAGTGTAATCACCTGCCTGTGGGCCTGGAGTGACACTTTGCCATCAAATTAGACTCAAGAAGTCATAAAATTATTGTGGTAACATCTTCACAGTGTTTCCATCATTAAGCATAGAGCACTGATCACACAGAGCACAGGGGAGCTGCTGGTCCTCGTGCTGTAACAGTGCTGGGCATCCTGGCATGCCTTAGGGTCCATGTCCTCATCCCTGCCCCCATCCCTGTCGCTGTCCTCGCTGCTGGGGTGGGAAGGTGCTCAGCAGCCAGCGCAGGGGGTGCGTGCAGCAGGGAGGGGAGCAAAGCCCCTCTGCACGGCATCAGACCCAGCACGGGCTGCCCGGAGAGCTGCGGCAGGGAGGGCGAGATCAGCCCCGCTTTGCGTCCCTGCAGCCAGCTGGCCCAGATCGACCGCAAAAAACCCCCAGCCTTGAGAAAGGCAGCATCCTCTCGAGCAGAGCCGGGGGCTGCCGAGGTGGCGGCGGGGGGGAAGGAGGGAAGAAGGGGCCGGGCGCTGCCGGGAAGCCAAAGGCGCTCGTCTGGGGCTCGTTTTGGCGGCTCCCCCCGGCAGCGGGTGGGATCCTGCGGCTCGGGCTGACACCGGCTGTGTGCTGCGGAGATGACTCATGTGTTTCGCTGGGAAGATGATGCTCTCGGTGCCGCCAAGTGATGCCTCTGCTTTCCTCTCCTTCCCCAGGTGAAGGTGCCAAAACCCTTCCAGTACCTAAAGGGGCTGCAAGAAGGCTGGAGAGGGACTTCTGACAAGGGCATGGAGTGAAGGGGCAAGGGGGAATGGCTTTAAGCTGAAGGAGGGTAGATTTATATTAGATATTAGATATTAGAAAGAAATTCTTCCCTGTGAGGGTGAGGAGGCCCTGGCACAGGTTGCCCAGGGAAGCTGTGGATGTCCCATCCCTGAAAGTGTCCAAGGCCAGGTTGGACAGGGCTTGGAGCAACCTGGGCTAGTGGAAGGTGCCCCTGCCCACGGCAGGGGAGTTGGATGAGATACATGAGCTTTAAGGTCTCTTCCAACCCAAACCATTCTGTGGTTCTATGAAAACTGTGCTGAGAGCAGATGATGGCCCTGGGGAGTAGAAAGGCAGGGATTGAGCCCTCCCTGAAACAGGCAGCACCATGGCTCCTTGTCTCAGTTAGGAGGGAGTTATTATGTTCCCTACCTTGTTAATTTGGGTCATAACTGTGCACTGAACTGCAGCAGGACTCAGCTGTGTGGGGCACCTGGGGAGGGGGGAGCAAAACCAGCATGTGGGCTGGGGGACTTGGGCCAGTGATGAGAGGAGCAGGGCTGGGCTGGGCTGGGGACAGCAGTGTTTCAGTCCCAGCTTTTCTTTAGGTTTATGTTCGATGGTGTCACAGGATGAAAAACTAATTCCTCTGTGGACAATCTGAACCTGTCAATCCTCTTGCTCAGACTGGAGCTAAGAGCATCCTAAAAGGGGCTGCAGCACCTGTGGGAAGCCAGGCTTGGGAGCAGAGGTGTGCCTGTCAGAGGTCCCAGGCAGTCACCCAGTGTCAGCCTCTCCACAACCTCCCCACTGCCCCCAGCTCCTGGTGTGGGTTCAAACCTCCCCCAGGTTTCACTGTTTCAGGTGTCACCCGTCCTCCTGCCGAGGGTTTAGTTCTCACTTTCAGGCTGGGATGAGTCAAACTCTCAGAGCAAAATGCAAATGAAGCTGCTGCCTGTGGCTGGGTTTCCACTTGTACCAGCTCCTGAGGGAGCATCCTCTGGGGGGACAGCCCTATGGGGGGACACAGTCATGGCCCCACACGTCCCCCTGGGAAAGGCAAAGAGGCAGAAAGTGAAGAGAAGGGATGGGAATGTTTTGCCAGCAAGACCCCTGCTCCTGCTGCTTCCCTTCTGAGGGCTGTGGATGCTCATTCCATCTGGATTTAGCTGAGGGCTGAGTCTGGGAGATGTTTCATTTGCTGCTGCAAATTGACTCCTGTTTCTTTCCAGCCATTCAGCAATGAACCAATTCCCCTATTATTTACCCCATCAGAACAGCCCTTCAGGCCCACACAGCCCCAGCCAGCAAACCTTTCCCCTGGTTCCCTCATTTCCAACAAACTCCTCTCATTGATACATACAGAAACCAAAAAGGCAAAATGAGTTTGTGAATGCATGACAAGTTCACTGCTGCCAGCCCCTGGCATCTCAGCTCTCCAGCAGCCAGCAACCACCCTCAGACTGAAAAATCAGCTGAAATGTGATTTCTGTGAGGGTCCCAGCACGTTTCCTCTGGCTGTCAGGCAGTGCTGCCCTTGGCCCATTCCTCAGTGTAAGGTAATTCTGTTTGCTCAAGCAGGTGTTGTCCACTTAATTGTCAGGAGGTGGGAATCCCCAGGTAAGCCAAAGACTTTATGAAAGTCTAAAAAAAAGGCAGTGAGCAGTCGTATTATAGGGGCATCCTGTGTTCCCCCATGAGGAAGGAGGGAGTTATACCGAGTTTCAAATCTCAGGTCATGTTTTCCAACAGGCAGCTCTGAGCCGGGGCAGCAGTGACACCTCAGTCACTGACTCTTTTCTAATGCTTGGGATGGAAAACACTGCAGATGCCTGTCAGGTGGGCTGATGGGCTGCAGAGAGGGGGCTGTGGCTGCTGGTGGTGCGGGGGAGGCACAGCCACTCTCAGCACCCCCCTGGCTCTGGCTGTGCCAGTCCCATGCCATGCCCACGCTGCTCCCAGCCCGTGCTCCTGCAGCTTGGCTATTTATACTCCTTCCTCCTCCTGCTGTATTTGTCTGAGCCAGTTTTAGAGCTGTTGTCTAGCACACACATAGGACTGGGGAGATGCTTGCAGGCTTCAGATCAGAGCAGTGACCTGAGTCCCCACGGCTTGGCACATGTCTGGCTCTTGCCACGCCAATAAATGTGCTGCTGCCCTGTGGCTGGACTGTGGCTCAGCATCCTCGTGGCTCAGAAAGCCTAAAAAATCAGCCATGAGTCCTTTTGCTACTGGAGAAGAGCTGGTGCCAAGCAGGTGATGCTCGTGGCACAGGGCATGTGTGTCCCCAGCCTGCCTCTGGCAACACAGTGATGCTGCTTGGCCCTGTGCTGCTCCAGAGCTGCTCTCTGTGTGCTGGATTTAAAATCCTGATTGGAACCACCTCATTCCCATGGCTTTCCAGAAGCAGCCCTTCAGGGAGCTGGCCCACCCCAGGGCTGTGTGCAGGTCTCTCTGGGTGCCCAGGACTCCTGTGTCCCCCAGCATGGCACCTGGCTAAAGCTGGTTTGGGGAATGCAGGGCACAAGAGCATCCTTGCTTGCTGTGCTTTATCCCCCAGACTTACTAAGTTTAAAGATGGAGCTGCAAAAATTGCTGATTTCCCTCTTTTAGAAGTGCTTTATTGATCCTGCTTTCTTATTAAGGGCAGGAATTCATCCCCCGCCTGCCGGTCCCTCTGTGCACTGTGAGTGTTATTTGTGGTATCCCTTACAACAAACACCTATTTTTAGCTGAGCATTCTTGGAAGGGGTTTTGGTACCTTGTTTTCTGGAGGGAATTTTCTCTCTTGCAGGGTGCTGCATTCCAGCCTGCACGGGGAGAAGCCTGGATGGAGGCAGAGCACACGGCAGGTCCATTCCCACATGGATGGCTGGTGACCTGCTCTGACAGCAGCAGGGTCCTGAACAAACACAGCATCTCCCTCCTGAGAATCATTTTCCCAGGAGTTATGGCTGCAGATCTGTTATTTTGCTTTTTGACCTGCCTGTCTCCCAGGAAAAACTCCCTTTCATCGATCCGACCCTCCAGAGCTCATTGCAGGGCTGCTAATGACCCAGTGTAACAGCACTACTGTAACCTCTGCATTTTCTCCTCCTGCTCAGTGTCAGCATTATGAAGCACCACTTAAAATACAAGCACAGGCAGTCAATTATTTTAATCTTTATTACATCTGAATGTACAGCAGCTACTCCTGAGGGAAAACACTGCATCTGATGTGCAGCAGAGTGAGTTTAGCTGGGAAACACCATCCCAAGGCTTAGGGAAATGCCAAAATCCCACCACTTTGGGAAACTCCATCCCACTGCTGCACACACCAGCAGAGCTCACAGACACCCCCAGGGCTCGTTTCTCAGGGCACCCACAGCCCAAACAACACCCCCAGCACCAGAGTCCTGATTTTGGAAGGGAGCTACATTCCTCTTACCTCCTGATTCCCATATAAACTGTTTGCTGTTTGCATGATTTATACCCCATGGCAGGCAAGGTCCAGGATTCGTGCCCAAAGAACTCTCTTGTGGATGGGGGATGGATACAGGCAAAGCTGTGGCCCCCCTGTGCCCCCAAAACTTGGCTGGGGGCTGAGCACTTCCCCACCAGGACTCTGTGGTGGATCTGGACATCCATGTGGGGCCATCACAGGAGAAGAAAGAGCTGCCTGCAAGCAATGCCAGTCCCATCCCATCCCCAAGATAAACCTCTGTGAGAAAAGGTACCTGGATAAATCTTCCATTAAAAAAGTGCCTGGTTAGACCCTCCACGGGTCCATTTTTAACTTGTGCAGTAAATGAACAGGGAATTGAGTTTGTCAAGTGGATTTTGGGACGGGCAAGACATCAAAACAGAGACAGAACTTGTGAAACCCTCTGGATCAGCCAGGGTGGGTATTGCATTGGCTGCAGTGGGATTTTTCCCTTGTTTTGTGGGTTAGTCATAGGTTTGTTTATTTTTTTAGAGGTTGTTTTTTTTTTTTTTTCCTTATTCATCTGTTGCAATCACAGCAGACACATCATTTCTCAGCCCTACATGGAAATCCAAGGCCAAGGAACTATTTTTAGAGCACAAAATGTCTCCCCTAAATGTATTAACTTTGGAAGAGTAAATATTAAATATGCTCTCATCACATTAGAGGCGTTTACGCAGAAGTACAACACCAGCGGTTTTAATGGTTAGGGGAAATTATGTTATACCACCAGCACTTAATCAAACACAATAAAACAAGGTCTTACTGCAATTCTTTCAGGAGAAGCTGAAGGGAAATTAATTCCTTTCCACATCCGTTGCTGATGATTTACTGACACCAGGGTGTATTTGCTCCATTAGTATTTATGGTGGTACTTCCAATCCTTATGCAAAACATATAGGGGCTAGCCTAACATTTATTTTGCAATTAAATTGAAATGATTCTTTGGCTGCTCACTCCAGATCGAGGCACTCAGCACCACCTGTGATGAGGATACTACAGGCAAACCCCAAGGGAGCAACACAGGGAAACCCTATGTGCTCCAAGTGCCTATAAATATAGATTATTACTAAGAAAGGCTTTTTCTACCTTTATTGGGGAATCATTTCTCAGGCTGAGCTGTAGGAGAAGGATGATGTGGTGCTGCTGGTGGAGCACTGGTGCCCCAGGTCTGTCCATCCCTGCCCATGAGAAATCCATCCAGACTATCCCAGATACCTCTGGTCTAAGGTGCCAGAGGCAGAAATGTACCTTCCCAGGAATTTGGCAACCTCTTCCATTAACCTCAAATATTTTGAAGACAAAATCCTTGCCACTTTGTAAGGGCAAGCATCAGATCTCCAAGGTGTGTCTGGGCTGAGCATCATCCCCTCTGACATTCTGGGAGTTGGGAAGGTTGGAGTTAAGCCATGACAGGCAGGCTGGCCTCGCTCCCTGCTTTATGGAATTGAACTCTATTAATATCTCCCTGCCTAAAACAGGTGAAAAACTTATTACAGAAGACAGCTCTTGAACTGGCTTTGTACAGGCAGGTTCATGCCTGCTGCTGTGGGCATTGTGCCTGCACTGTGGGGTTTTGGGACCAGCCAGGAGTTTGAGTTCATCACTGGGGTGCCTGGAGAGCTGTGAGCAATAACACAGCCTAGTAATAAAATCCTTCATTTGCAATAAACTGATTCTTTGCCTTTTCCTTTAAGAGTGACATATAAGCCCATGACAGTTTAAGGTGAATTTCCCCCTCTTCTTCCCCTCAACGCCCAGAAAACCCATCTCAGATTGATGGGTTTTGTGCTGTCTTCACCAGGCACTGTGATTTCCCTGATTAATCACTTAGCTAATAAATTGCACCAAGTATGCCTATTGAACAGCTCATTTTTCTTCAGCAGCTTGGACACGTGGTCAATTTTACAGAAGAAAAATGTGCCAGGAAATGCCAAGAAGGCAGAAAAAAAGAACCATTCTTTGATGACTCCAGTATTTGCTGAAACAGGGCTGCACCCTTGCCTGTGGCCTCCAAGCCAGCCAAGTATTCACAGGAAGATGTGGATCCCATTCAAGTTTTTAAAGCTCTGTGATGAGCCCTGTGCTCCCACCACGCTCCACAGGTGGAGGGTCGGGCCCAGCAACCACAGCCCACACCAGCAGACCCACAGAATGGTTTGGGTTGGAAGGGACCCCAGAAAGATTTATTTCCAATCCCCTTCCATGGGCAGGGATGCCACCCACTAGATCAGGTTGCTGGTTGGTATCATCAGGAGAACGAGGAGTGTCTGACAAACAGCAACACATTGCTGGAGTAATTTGGATTTCACAGCTTGCCTTTGCTCCCACGAATAGCAAATCTAGCAGCGTTTTTCCCTGCCTGCTACACCAGCTCCTGGTGCAAGAAGCTGTTCCTCTGAGCATCCCAGCTCACAGCAGAGCTTCCCCTGCGGGTTTTGCTCCAAATCTGCAAAACAAGACTTAAATCTCCAGGAGAAAGGTGGTTACCTCAAATTATAAAACTTTTGGGCATGGGGGACTCTGTGAACATCCTCTTGCTTGAGCTTGCCCTTCCAGCTGTGACAAATGTCTCCAGCTGCATTTTCCAAGGGCTGGCTGAGGTCTGGCGATGGAAATGTAAATGGAAATGCAACAGAAGTTCAGGAATTTGCTATTCTCAGGCAGAGTGGCTGCACCAGGCAGGGCTGACCCAGCCCTGCATCCCCACAGAGCTGCATCCCTGGGATGCTCCATGGGCTCTCCTGTCCCTGGGTGAGTTTGCTCTGTGTGACTGCTCACTCCAACAACACGAGGTACACAGAAAACACTGCTTTATTGACTGCATTTGCCAACACATTGAGGAATGCAAAGGGGTTTTTCATAAGCAATGGGCCATGGTCCCAATGTGTATTAAAGCATACACTGTATCTAAACAGGATGAAAATAATGGCAGACAGAGCTATTCCAAGGCAACACAAATAGCATGCATAATACAGTCTCACACAGAACGAGTTTGATAACATTATATTGCTTTAAGGATTAACTAACATGGAAAATGTACAAAAAGGAGAAATAGGTTTTTGCATTAATGAAAAATACATTTTTTCTCTACAAAGGAATTTCTAATACAAGAAAATAAATATTGCAACATAAGCCAAAAATAATTTAAAATTGCTCTTTTCAATATATTTTCAATATTTCTCTTTTGTATTAACAAATGGCACATCACGTTCTTTGAAACAAAGAAAACAGAAGGGTTTCTCCTCCTGCGACATTCATATCGTTTCCTGTAACTGATGTGAAGTGGGTTGTTTTGGATGTGGAATGGTGCAAACTGGGGGGGATTTCTTTAAAGAACAACCAAGCCTCACGTCCTGCCCTGCAGCAGCATCCTCCTCCTGCATCCTGCATCCCTCCCAGCTCTGTTCTGCATCCCCCCTCGGGGCGGGCTCCGTGGGACAGCAGGCATCCTAACCCCATCAAAGAGGTGCAAGCAAAAAAAAAAAACAGGAAAGAAAAATAACTGAAAGATGGGTGTGGGGAAAATGGGAGCGTGGAATGGGAGCTGCCCTTGGGAAACTTCCACAGCCATCGGGGCTGGGGCTGGTGTGGGGACTGTGCTCCATCAGGGCATGATGCCTTGTGCATCCTCACCTCAACAGCTGCTGCTTCTCCAAGGAAACAGGTGCTCTTACAGTGCAAATGTCAATTCCTGCAGTTTATACATCTTAAAAGACAACATTTCTCTACTAAAATAAACCTTTTTTTTTTTCTTCTTCTTTCTATTCATTTCAAAATACATTTACATTAACATCAAAAATATTTTCCTTGTGCATTTTCTCTCCAGAACACCAGACTCCCCCGCTCCGAGGACGCACCAGGCAGGGGATGCTCTGGGGTGGCCGCAGCCTTCCCGCCACGGTCCAGCCCTCACTCAGCCCCATGGCTCACCAGAACCCCTTCCCTCCTCTCCAGTCCCACCATCCCATTCTTCTCCCTGTGCCCCACCAGCCCCCTCAGCTTTCCCCACCTAAATGCCATCTTCTTATGGCAAAACACGATGCCTGATATTTTGGGAGTCTCTCAAACTGGTTTATTGCCCGGTGCTGGTGGTGCAGGGTTGGTTGTTCTTTAAAGTGTCCCCCTTTTTGCTTTCCTGTACTGAGAAGACAAGTAGTGCAGAAGCTGATGAATGGAGCTGTGTACAGCGAAATTTGTGGATTGCTTTTTTTTTAACCATAATTGAGTGAAGCACACGGAAGCAAGATTCATTAAAAGGCAGCATATTGATTATTGTTATGACTCTTATACTAGGATACTGGAGCTAAAGCTAGCAAGCCTGATAAGATAAACTAAGTCCTATTTACTGTATTTAACATTATCTGAACATACTGAGCCTTAATTAATGAGCAGATTTTCATTTCCAACCTCAGTGGATTATGCTAATTTATAACAAAGGTGGTTCCCGTTTTGTTGTTTTTTTGATGTGGTTTTTTTTGTTTTCCTTCCCCCCCCACCCCCCCACTAATAACCTGTGTCACATTTTTCCCATCTGAGGAAGATTCCTCCCCAGGCACGGTCAGTCTCAGCCGGGTGAGTGTTGGGCTCAGGCAGGGCTGGGCATCCCACCCGGAGCCGCCGCTGCCGCTCGCCGTGCCCGGGATCAGCTGGGCTGTCAGCGCTGATCTGTGCTGCAAATTTTACCAATAATAAGGACTTTTGGAAGGCTGATAAAGATGATCTACTCTAAAACATCAATCGAAAAGAGTCTCAGAGTTTCAAAAAGAAAGCTCACAGTGAAATGAGCAAAAAGCATCGGAAACCAAAACGGCAGGATGCAGTCTCGGAGCAGCAGCATCCCTCGGAGCAAGCTTGGAACCTAACGCCGCAGCAGTGTGGTATGAGTGTGTCTTTAGTCCTTGGTTGCTAAATAACTTCCAATTTTTTTTTTTTTTCATAGTGACAAGTTTCCGGTTTCTGGCTGTGCTGCTTGACTGTCAAAATATTTCTTTGGCATCCACAAAATTCTTTGACTGATTGGTTTGACAATTGCAAGGTTTTTTCTGTTTAGTGATGGGTTTAACCGGTTGCAGAAGTGTCCCAGGTTTGGGTTGGTTTTATTTGTGATTTTTTTTTTTATTATTTTTTAACATTTTTTTATTTTTAAAAAACAACAACAACAAAAGTTTCAGTGAATTCCTTTTTTTTTTTTTTTGTTCCCTGAGCTCACACTGGGGTCACTCCAATAAAACACGTAGCATGACTTAACTGTGACCTTTGAAGCCAAAACCGAAGTAATGGTGCAATTAAGTGCAAACATGGAAATTCGCCTGACTTATAGGTAACATGGGCTTTTAAACAACATTTAAGGCTTATTGGGGACATTTTATGCATTAAATTATTGTAATATTTATAATGTCAGCTTCTGTGAATCACCCCTCCACAACAAGTCAACAGCTTGTAACCAGGATTTAAGGAATAAAAAAAAAAAACAAACCCCAAAGGATGGAGAGGAATAAATTCACCATTTCCACTGTAGCGTTTTGTAGGAAAACACAATGGTGATGCCAAGGGTTGCCATTTCCCCTCGGTGATGGCACGTTTGGCCTCGGGGCCATTGTTTTGGTGTGCAAAGGGGATTTCAAACGTGCCAGCCCGGCATGGTGGGACCACGGCAGCATCACAGAGAAGCACGGGCAGAAAAAATCGCTCAACTTCCCAGGTTACACCAACCCTGACTCCCCACGGTGGTTTTAAAGGATGCTTTTCTCCTCCACCCTGCCCCACGTTTCCATTTTCCAGCTTGCTGCCAGCTGATCCATTCATCTGAGTAAATCCCTTCAGTTTTCCTGACCTCAATGGGGGCAGGGATGGGGGGAAATTTTGCATCCTGGCCCCTGGACGGATCCTGACCAGATGGAAAGGTGAGGGGAAAAACAATGACCGAGGGGTTTTTTTTCCTAAAAATAGAAATGTAACATTGCTCTCTTCCACCCCAAGCGTTTTCCTCCAACAAGCTTTTTGTGCTTTAGTCATTAATTATTTTAGTATCGCTTATTTTGCTTCCTCGTCTCCGCACACACGGGCGGGAATTTCCCCTCCCACAGCTGGTCACTGCCGGACCCTCTGCTCGCTCCCTGCTCTGAGGGCAACCGTCCCGGGCAGGAACCTGCCCCTCATTAAATAATGCCCGTTAATTGAACTGTCATCCCTGCAGAAAGCACGGGTACCGGCACCCTCCACCCTCCGGGCACCCTCGGCATCGGTCCTGCCGGGCGCCGGCTCGCGTTCCTGGGGAGTGGGGTCTGGCAGGGAGCCGGGGAGGGACCGCTGCTGTCACAGTCATCGATGTCGGTGAAGCTGAAGCTGTATCTCAGGCGTATCGAGAAGAGAAAGACAACAGTGCCGAACTTCCAACTATATACACATATTAAAAACCCCCCTCGCCGTGATACCAGGCAGAAATCGGACATGGCAGTTGGAACTGGGTTGAGGCCTCGTGGAGCCGGCGTGGCGGGAGGAGTTAGGACGCCAGGATGCTCATCCTGACGATGTCCTCTCCGGCCGCGTCCAGCTGGCCCCGCTGTGCCCGGCCGCCGCGGGACTCCCCGTCCGAGTCGCTCATCTCGGCGTCGGAGAAGTATCCGTCCGTGTCGGCGTCGAAGCGACGCAGGGGAGCTCCGCCGGCGCCCTCGGGCTTGGGGGGCTGCGAGCGCCGCGCCCCCCGGCTCTCCTTTGGTAATTTGAACCGCACGATGGTTTTGGGGCTACCTACGGAGTCAGGCACTTTGGCCGCGGGGCTGGGCTCGGGCTGAGCGCAGCGCGGCGTCTCCTCCTCCTCCTCCTCCTCCTCCTTGCTGACACAGCCCCGTGTCCCGGCAGGGGCGTGAGGCTCGCTGGCTTTCTGGAGAGAGCCCTTCTTGGCCGCCCTTTTGGCCTCGCCCGTCCCTTTGCGGTCGGTGGGAAGCTTCGCCGCCCCTTTCTCCGACTTGCTCGGCCTGGAATCCAGAGCGAAGGGTTTGGTGGGATCATCCAACAAGTTGCTGGCGTTGGTAGTCCAGGGCTCCGAGCCCTCCGGGTGGCCCCCGCCCACAGCGGGGGGGCTGCTCCGCGGCAGCTTTTTCTTAGTGTTCGTTCTCGTTCTGCTTTTCACTTTCTTTGTGGCCTCGCTCTGCCTGAATGGGGACCTGAGGGAATGGTCCATCATGAAGCTCAGCAAGGTCTCCTCGTCCTGGAGGAGCTCCTCGGAGAGGCCGGGGGTGCTGTCCTCGTGGTGGGCGTTGTTGAGGGACCACTCGCTCATGGCCATGTTCTCCGCCGTGATCTGCACCGACTGCGCCAACCAGCTGTTGAAGAAGGTCCCGTCGATGGGGAAGGAGGTTGACAAGCCTGGAAAAAACAAGAATGGAAGATTTGCCTCAGAAGCCAGGAACACACACATTGTCCTCCACCACCGCCGACGACTTCACCGAAACTCCCTGGCATCGGAGAAACACTCAAAAGGTCAACTCTAACACAGCACACCAGGACAGAGGAGGGTTTACTCCAGCACTGATGCTGAATTTGGGGTTCACTGAGATCACAGCACAACAACCTGAGCTGTCCCTCACATGCCACACTCCATGAACCTCCCTGAATCCAAATCAAGCATCTTTCTTCAGCAAAGACGTCAAGCAATGACCCATCCCAGCATGGGGGCAAATACATTCCTGTGCAAAGGTGGCAGACAAACAATCCAAGCATACGCTGAAAAATTTGGTGACAGAGCAGGATTTGTGCCCAGGCAAGGGGTGACAGGTTCCCCAGGGAGCAGCTGCCACTAGGCCACCATGTGGGCCAGCACCAGAGCCAGACAGCCAGTGTGGTGATGGGACTGGTGCTATATCTGCATGGGAGGCAGGTCTGAGAACATCTTGAGAGGTGAGGAGGCTGAAGAAGAGGAGCAGAGATTAAGACTGGAATGGAAAAAGCTGAAAAACTTCCTAATAATGATCTCTGAGAGCAAGAGTGAGCGTTGTGGGCTGGGCTGGGTCTAATTAGCAAAGGCACACACCTGCACAGGCACAAGCATTGTAATCCCAGAAACAGAAACCCACGGATTCAACATCAGAGCTGGTTTTATGGATGCAGGAAAAATGAGGTTTGATTTTGGATTTCCTTTGAAGCAGTCACTCTGGCAACAGAGAGGGAAAGAGCAGTGGCACGGGCAGGGTGAGTCACGTCCACAATGTCTGCTGCTTGTGGTGACAGCTTTGCATCACCCTCACCTGTGAGCAACAATGGGATGTGACCCTGCACCTCCTGCGATGGGATGTGACCCTGCACCTCCTGCATCTTACCGTGGTCCTTCTGGAGGAGACAACACCCCACCCTCTGGCACCTGACCAGGGGCAGTACATGCCATGAGAACTCCCAGCCCACGTGCTGTGCTCACCATCGCTGCACAGCACAGAGGACACAGGGGAACAGCCCTACCATGGGCTGGGTAAGTCTGATTTTATCCCCCGAAAGCGAAATCACACTCCAGCAGCACATCACAGGTTTTGTAACACGTTCTCCCAATCCTGAGGCTACGGGGGTGGATTTTACACCCCCTGCCCCACCAGGGACTGTATTTCGGTCCCAGTCTCTCTCACAGGACCTGGATAATTCAGGTTGAGTTCTACAAAGGAGAGATGGAAGGTGTAACTCCACCATGTACGTGCAGGAGGGATCAGGGGCTGGGACTCTTAAACCCTGCTCCCCAAAACAGGGAGTCTCCAGTGGCACGAGTCAGCTCCACACTCATAAAATCAGACTTACCCAGTTGTCCCAATACAGTTTCGTTGACTGATTTCCTTTTCTCTGTCTTCTCGGGACTATTTTTTCTACCATCTCTTCCTTTCCTTCTTGGGTCACTTTTCTTACCCTTTGTCCTCTTCCCAGTTTGTTCTGGCATTTTTTAGGAAAAAAAGGAAAACGCCGTGTGAGACGAGGCACCAGGGATGCTGCAGTGAACAAGTTCCCCTGGGGACACCCCACAGTGGAGACCTGGAGCAGACCTGCAAGCAACTCCAACACAAAGGGGGAACAACAGCCACTTTTTGGAGAGCTGTTAGGCTATGGTCTCTGTATTTTAAGAAAATCTGAATCCTGTAGGTTATATAAAAAAGAGGTTTGGGCCTTGGAGAGGAGCTTGGCAAGGCCACAGGAGCAGCCCCACTGAAGGCAGGGGCCCTGCTGGAGACCCTGCAGCCACCAAGGTGCCCCCCTGGACCAGGGCTTTGGGGTGAGGACTCACAAAGGAGTAACCCCAAATCCTGCTTGGACACCTGCCAGGAGGCTGATCTTGATTCGATTTGACCTTTCAGCAACAGCAGCTGCTCACACTCAAACTGTGCAGGGGTGATAAAAACCCCAAAATTACATAAGTACATGGAGCAGGAAAGATGACCAGGATTGCCCATGGAAAGGCAGGGAGCAAACTCTTAGCTACGCAGACATTCACCTAAAAATTAGCATTTCCTAAATGGCTTTGAAGCCCTACTGGATTTATTCCTCCTGGGTAAACAGGACAAATGCCCTATAAAATTACAACCTGCATTGCCAAGTAAAATACTTACAACAGTTTTTACTTACTCCGTTAGGCCAATGTCCCTCAGAAGTCCATGCTAAAATTTCTATTAATTTTCAGAGGGGGAAGGATATTGCCCTTAAACCAAAATGTGGGTGGCTGATGGAAGTGGACGTGAGACAGGCAGTTTTTCAGAGGCTGGCCCATAGGCTGAGCAATGATTTTAAGGAAGAAATCGGTTTATTGTGTCAGCCAGCAGCAAATCCTCAACAGACCTGGCAGAGAGGCCAAGGAGTGGATGGGTCAGAGGGAGTAACCCCAGCTCTCCCCTTGCTGTGGCAGTGGAAATGTACTGGGTGAGCTGGGGAGGGAATTTGCATTGCACCTGCCTGAGTCTGGATTAACAGAGGATTTACAGTCCTGGGGTTGCCAAGCCAGGAACCCCTCCTGACCCAAGGACTCGCAGGAAGAAAGAAAAGCAAAGGCAAAACTGGTATTTGCCGCGTTCCTGCCAAGTAACGGGAGGAAGGCAGACACATTTTTCAGTTCCCTTACAAAATCAAAATCTTAACTTTGTTTAGACAGCACAACGGGGCTGAAGAGAAACCCGAGCAGCACTTTCTGAAGAGGAACCTGTCAAAATAGTAGCCGTGTTTCAAAGC
Organism: Pseudopipra pipra; assembly: GCF_036250125.1. Lineage (NCBI taxonomy): Eukaryota > Metazoa > Chordata > Aves > Passeriformes > Pipridae > Pseudopipra > Pseudopipra pipra. The sequence continues at coordinate 16,846,307 of NC_087563.1, forward strand.
CAGACAGTGTTTACTTTTCACTCCGTGCAAGAAAAATACAGGGAGGAGAGGAGGGTTCATTTTACACGGGCAGTTCTCACTGATTTTATTAAGAATCTCCTGCTTAAATGATCATTTGACAGCGGGAAAAATAAACCCCTCCTGTTCTGAGTTTTATGTGGGAGCCAGTCCAAAAAAACCTTTGTGCCAAAACCATCTTTGGAACAACCCCAACAGATCTCGGTCGATGGCTACTGTAACAGCAGTTAAAAACTGGCCTCATCCGGCTGGAATAACTGAGACTTCTTCCTTTCTCCAAGGAACCCCAGGTATGGAGAGCAGCCCTGTCAGGAGCTGTGGGGGGGGATGGAACCATCCCCTGCTTCCACACCAGTAAGTGCTTTGTAATGCTGGAAAATTCAGCAGTGAGTTATCCAAAGCTTTGGTCCCACTGGGTGCTGAGTATCTGCAGCTCTAGGTACCATCACCTGGCAAGGGAACTCCTCACAAGCTCAGGAGACTGATGACAAAAGGCATTCATGTCCCTAATGTCCCCCTGACACAGGAAGGACCCAGATGCCCAAACCACCTGGAGATTCCAGGACCAAAGGAGGCAGCTGGGCCCCTTCTCTGGCAGCAGTGACTCCTGGGACCTGGGTGCCAGAGGGAGCAGTCAGTCCCTGCTCAGGCTCAACCAAAAAGTCCATCCCAGGAGAGACAAGCAGCTCATCCCAGTCAGTTCAGAGTGGAAAACGAATGGGCAAACACTGGCCAGGTAGGGCAGGAGAGAAGAGCATCTGCATTCCAGAGTCTGAAGTGATCCCTGAACACCAATTCCCAGCTGGGCCACCCTCTCAACTGGGGGTTTGTCTCTGATCACTCACCTTTGGGTGTTGGTGTTCACCAAGAACAAACATCATGGGAACAGCAGCTGTGCTTTTCCTCAAGTACACATAACATTTTGGGGAAAGGTAATTGCACAGCACTGGCACTGGGCAATGCAGACAATCTCGAAACACCATCAGAAGAGCCCCAACACAGCTCCCCATCATTGGTTGGCATCTACACCCCACTGGCAAGGCCCTGGCTCAGCTCTCCCTGGGAGGATTTGCCAGCTCCTACCCCATCACTGCATCAGAGACAGGGTCAGGCATGCACTGGTGGTCAGACTGCCCAAGGCATTTTGGGCAACACAGGTCCCCAGGGGCATTTCCAGCTATCTAACACCTTGTTTGCAAGGGAGGTGAGCTCAAAAACCTGGCACACTACCCTGCACCTGTCTCCTTCTGAGAGCTGCAAATGATGAACTGGGTTCACCCAGCTGAACTGAAAAGCACCCCGAGGTCCCCTGAGATCCCCCTGAAGGCCAGAGAACCCAGGAGCACAGTGCATGGCACCTGCCTTCAGGATCCTCTTGTCTTCTATCTGTATTCCTGAGCTGGATCTCCCACCTCACCACCCCAGCCAGCACATCACTGCTGGGAGCACCACCCAGCACAAACATCCCGGGTGACAGGGAATGGATGTGCAATGCAGGGTCTCCAGTTGGTGGGAACAGCTGGGAACACCACTTTGTGTGTGTTCAGGTTGGCTCAGTGAGGACGTAGAGCAACACACAGTGTCACAGGGACCAGAATTTACAGGTCCCACAGCTCCCTGGAGAAACCCTGGGGTCCAGCCACCCCTGTCCCCATCGCTGCCTGGCTTTGGCCATCCAGAGGAATTCACACGGGCCTGAGTCACAGGCACCTCAATATACACATCCCTCAGCCTCCAAAACTTCAGTGAAAGGAGACTTTTGTCAAGGAAAGCTCGGCCCAGACGGTTCCTGAAGCAACCCCAACCATGTGATGGTTTCAAACACAACTCCAAAGCCACAAACACAACAACCGTCGGAAGCGGCTGCCAAAGCGCCAGATGCTGCTGCTGGAAAAACTGTTCTGCAGCCATGGGGTCTGCTCTGCCCTGCCACCGAAGGGAAAGGAGGAGAAGGAGGAGGGAGCAGGAGCCGTGGGCTCCGGCACTGCTTGTGCAAAAGGAAAAAGAAGTAGGACAAAAGGAAATCAACTTTATTTCAGTTGCTCAATAAAAGTTGCCAGAGGCTTTGCATGCAGCAGCATGATCTCCACTAATGGGTACGTGGAGCAGAGAGCTGCAGCCCTCCAGAGCTGAAGGAGCTGGTCTCCTGGAGCAACAGACCCCCCACCAGCAGCTTAACCCTTGATTCCTGACAGAGCCAAAGGAAAATGAGAAGAGCCCGAAGCGGGGCTGCCACCGGGCCAGGGAACCAGCTGCCAGGGATCAGCCCAGGATTTACCATCTCCTCCCAGACAGCTCCAGCTCCACGAAAGGCACCAAGCACTGCCTCAGCATCCCCATCCAAGCAAATGCTTGGTCCTTCTGACTGATTCCTGGGGAGAGGAGGATCAAGAGGGGTCTGTGAAAACAGGAGCTCCAGCTCACTGGTCATCCAGGGTCTGGCCTTATTTTGTGTTTCAGAGTCAACACAGGAACCATGTGTTCCAAAATAACACATCAGGGGAGGGGGCAGCTCTGGCTTCCTTGGGGTGGGGGGCTTGGGCACCCAACTTTGGCTTCAGAGGATGGCAGGGACAGTGGCTGCAGGACCAAGCCCTGGGAAGCAGTACTGACCTGGGTAAAGATCCTTCTCAATAAGCTTCATCTGGAGATGGAAGATCTGCTCTTGCAGTTTACAAATGGTGTGTTTCATTTTCTCCCGTCTTGTCACCATGTAACAGAGATTTCTTACCTACAGAAACACAAGAAACAGTGTCTGGTTTAGGCAGGGTCAAAACAGTTCCCCTCAAGTGGCCTTGCTGCTTCTGCTGCCCAGGGAAATCCCCACTCCCTGGGATTGGGTCCTCTTCACCTCACCATCATCTGTGTTCCACCAGAACTCCTACCAGGACCCTTTGGGTGAGCCAGGACTAGCAGTGAGGGCTCCTGATCCAAACTGTGGAATACATATGGGAAAAAGCATGTGGTGAATGATTCCCAGCCTAAACCTCTCTGTTCTGGCTCCAACAAACAAGACCTCAATGGGGGCAAGGAAGGCTGGCTGGCTTCTCCAGCACAGGCACTGGGAAGTCTCAGAAGGAAGATGCTGTAGAAGGACCATTATAACAGAGTTCTGGAGCACTGAGCACTGTGCTGAGCCCACCCAGCAGCTGCATCATGCACATCCCTGTCACAGAGACCTGCACCAAAAAATGCCAAATGCTCAGAAGTACCTTGGTACCCTGAGTCAATACACCAGTTCTCACCCACAAATTGATCCTTCTGCAGGGAGGGAGAGACCCTCTTCCCACAGCCAGTGCAGGGAAGGGGCAGAGCTGGGATGGAGGTGTCCATATCAGGCTAAGAACACTGAAAGCCTCACAGAACTGTCTGATGCCCTAAAGCAGGTACCAGGGCAAAGCATAGAAAACACAGCAAAATACCCCAGTGATGCTGGCCCAGGTCAGCAGCCAGTGCAGCTCCCGACCTCAAATCTGGCCCCTCTATTTGGTTACTCACCCTTGCTCCACATCCACCTGCAAATCCCTGCTGCATTTTGTCCGAGCCCAAGGAATTTCATTAACCACGGTGCTGGGGTTGGAACCAGCTGATCTTTAAGGTCCCTTCCAACCCAAACCAACCCGTTCTACGATTACCTGAAGCTCTAAACACAAACAGCAAAGCACAAGATGCAACTGCTCACACGCAGCAGTGGCTAAACCTTGCTTATCACATGGGGCTGCTGATAAAAACACCCCAGCAGCATAAGATGACAGAGCTGCTGCTGATACCTGCTGGCACCTGCCTGCTGACGAGTCTCAGTGCCACGCTTTTGCCAGCCCTGAGTATGGGTGGCTGCAGAGCCAGGCTCTGGCACCACGGCTGCGGCGGGCACTGAGGCTCCGGGAGGAAGTGGAGGCGTTTGGCTGCGGGACAGAAATGCTAATGGCAGCTAACAGGATTTGACAGCATTTACTCAGCTTTCTGATGCTCTGAGAGAGCAAAGCTGCCTGTAATAAGGTAAGGAGGAGGTGGCCTGAATGGGGGCGTGGGATTCACGGGCAGGAACGTGTGTGGACACGTCCACACCCATGTGTGATGCTGATGTCTTCGATTCCTCCCCCCTCTAGTCTCCAAATCCCTCTCTGCAGAGTATTGTCAGGCTTGGGGGACTGTCCCTACGTGGTCAGGAGGCTTTGTGCCTCTCACAGTGACACTGTCCATGCCTACCTGGTATCTGCCACCAAAGGCTGTGAGGGCAAAAGGACGACTGCAGCTGTCCTTTAATGACACTGGTCTTACCTAAGGACAATTTGGGAATGCTTAGGGATATGGGAGAAAAAGCTGTTCTTTTTTTGTTGTTGCTGTTGAATCCCCTAGCTGTAAATACAAGGCAGTGAGCTTTGTAGTGTATTTTACTATGTTATATCTTTTTTTCATTCTGGATTGGAGAAAACATCAAACTAAAATTTCTTTATGAAGAAAACAACTGCCTCTGGCAACCTGAACCTCCAAGTGTTTGGCGGTATCTCTTCTCTATGATTTGATATTCCTGGAAGAAAACATTACTTTAGCTTTGCTTAGAGACTGCTGGTATTTACCCACACTTACACAGCTCACCACCACCCAGTGCTGCTTCCCCAAGCCAAGCTTAGATGCTGGTGTGAAAGCCTGGAAACTACAGCTTTTTGTTAAAGTTAATTTAAACACTCAGCCCTTGGGAAAAAGCTTTAAAAAAAGGCAAAGAGTGTTAAAAAAAGGCCAAAAAAGAAAACAAGGGGAATGTATTAGGATTCCCAGGCAATAGGTTAAATTTGCTGACACTGTGAAGTGCAGAAACGACAGGGGTTAAAAAATGGCACAGGGAAACACCATCACCCTGCATATCCCCATGTCATCTGCTCTGCTGCTTCTGCCTCCTCAACAACTCTCCTGGATCCAGAGACCACTATTAGTCCTGAAATTACACCCAATTCCAGATTAATTGCTGAAAACATTAAAATCCAACTTGATGCCCCACGGACACCCTCTGAAAGTCCTCCCTCCATGCTGCTTGTCTCCAATCCCAATCTGATGTGAAGCAGGGTGGCTGTGACTGGCACTGCCAGGCAGGATCAGACACCTGGGATGCACTGGAAACAATTGGATTTAAACCTGTATCACCCATATGAGCACTGGACTTTGATCCAGCTGGTGTTTACTGTTCCACTCTTGGAAGTAGAACAAACAAACAGCTCTTCCACGGCCAGGCAGTGAAACCTGGCAGGGAGTTGCTAAGCAGAGGCTGAACGCCGATGGGCACACCCCACAAAGCCTGGAGGCAACTCTGGAAAACGGGAAATCTGGTAAAACACCGAGTTTTGACACAAAGAAATCAAAGAGAAGCCGCTGTGAGCAAAGCGTGGTACCCAGGGGTGCACAGTGGTTCACTGCAGCTGGGAAAGCCAAGCTGGGAACAAGGGGAAGCAGTGGGAGGCAGAGCAGCCTGGTTTAGATTTACAATATGGAGCAGATGAAGGGGGAAAAGTGAGTGGAACTTGTCACCCTTGGATGGGCAGCTGCAGCCTGTTGCCATAGCTTGGTGATGGAGACCCACTAATGGTGGCAGCCCCACACAGAGAGGGGAATGTGAGGGGTAAAGGCAGGAACAAAGGAGGGGCAGATTGGCAGAGCGATGGCAATAATGACCACAGGGATGAAGGCAGACAGGACCACAGAAAAGAAATTAATAGCTTCAAATCCAATTGCTTTTACACAGAAGAAGGCTCTCGGGCTCCAGGATGCACCTGGGAGGTGGGTGCAGGAAGGAACCAGGGCAGGCTGGTCCAGAGCTGAAACCCCACCTGGACATGAATGCAGTGCCCACCCACACCACCTTCCCACCCATAGGTTAAACTCTGCCACAGACCCTCAGCAGCTTGGAGAGAGGGTTCAGGGACATGCAGGGGCAGCATCCCCACCACCTTCACCTCCCAGGGAGCTGCAGCACCCCCAGCCCCCTGCTCAGGGAACCAGAGCACCACACCCACTGAGCCAAAGCAATGCTGTTTTCCTGCTTTCCTCCTTCCTTGCTCCCAGAGACCCCCTGAGCCCTTCCATGGCTTTTACACCCTGAGTGGGCAGTCAGGCAGGGACCTGAGCAAGGGCCATGGATTCACCCCTCTGGCAGAAGGAGGAGAGGGGAGACCAGGCAGGGCTTGGGTCTTAAGCAGAGGAGGAGAGGGAGTTTGGGCTCTGCATGCCAGGCTGAGCACCCCTGCCCTGCCTGTCCCTGTCCCACTGCTCCCCTGTGCTACGTCCATGTGCTCCCCAGCAGCACCACTACTGTACCTGTCCCCTCTCCAGGTTCTGTGTGTGCTTCTTCCCCTGTGCTTCCCTGTGCTTCTTCCCCTCGCTGCCTCTCACCTTTGCTGCCACTCCTCATCTCCAGCCTGCCTCTGCCCCATCCCTGCCTCTGCCCTCCACACAAGCAGCCTGGAGGGGTGTCCCCAGGGCATCACATCATTTTTAGTGTCTTCAGCAATTAATCTGGTGGAAGTGGTTGTGATTTTGGGGCTGACAGTGGTGCAGCCACGACAGCCAAATGCACAGAGAGCAGCACAGTGCAGCACCAAGCCCAGCCCGGGGAGCTCCAGCACCATTTGAGCCCTGCTGCTCCACCAGTGCCCTCACCCAAAAACCTGCTCCCTTCCCCTGTGGATGGGAGGATTCAAGGATGCCCTGCACCACGGGGACCTGCAGGTGCCTGCATGCTCTGTCTGCATCCTCTGGCATGGCTCTGCCTCTGCCAGCAGCTCCCGGAGGAGCCGACCCACTTTCAGCTGCAGCAGGGCAGGAATGCCCGGTCCCACTGGCCCTGCCCTCACTCCTGCCTTTCACACGTCTTGGATGTTTAATGGAAGTAAATAATGACGTGTTCCTGTGCCTTGCTGCTGGAAAGCATCTGAGAGGCAACACAGGGTAATTTTTAGCTTTCAGACTATTCAGACACAGTGGACATAAACTGCAGCATCATCTGCCTCCCACCCACCCAGCCCAGCTGAGGCACTCTCCCTGCACACATTTGTTCTTTTGAACCCCCAGCGGAGACCAACACTAACTTACTCCATCAGTGTCAGTGTTTTGGCAGGGGTGATGTACACACACTGAGCACTGTTATGTTTCTGAATGAAGATGGAAGGACACAACTTTTAAGGGGGTCAGACTGAGCTGGGGGGAACAGGGCTTGTGCTGTCTACAGTCCCCATCACACACTACAGCAGCCCTGGTGGAGCATGTGGGGTACACGACTGAAGGAAAGGCTGTACTCACCCTCTCCAGGTCTTGCCTGAGGTGCATGAAGAGCTTTAAGCGTCGGTAGAGAACATCCTGCTCTTGCTGAGCCAAGTTGTCCACTTCATCCGTTTTTGGTGTCAGCAGCGGTTTGTTGGAATTTGCTTTCCTCTTTAGCTTCCAGTACTGGTAGACAAAATCCACCAACGATTCGCTCAAGTCGAGGTTCTCCGCCACCTCCGAAGGCTTCACGAGTTCATAGAAGTCCTCCTCCAGCTGCTGGAGCTTCTGCTTCCGCAGCGTCACCTTCTCCAAGTCCAGCTGGGCTTGGTCGGGCTCTGTCCGCGCCTCCTCGGGCAGTTTGGTGGCACCGGTGCTGTGCTCGAGGCAGAAGGACTTGAACTTCACCTCGTCGTTGTCTGCCAGGATCGTCCGCATGTCCAGGTTGTGGTCGAAGGCGCAGGTGACGTGGAACGCGGTGACGCAGGCGGGCATGGAGCACTGCGGGACAGGGACAGGGCTCAGGGCCAGGCAAGGCACCAGGGCACGGGGACACTGACCAACACAGTGAGCAGCAAGCGCTTCCCAGGAACCCAGGAGAGCCACCTGAGTGACACCTGTCCCAGGGACGGGTGCTCCACGACACACACTCCCATGGAGAACACCGGTACTGCCCCAGCCAGGGACACCCGAGAGCCCAACACCAGAAACTCAAGCAGAACCCCAGGGTTCAAAAGGTACCACTGGGCACCTTCCCACCTTACCTTCTTTTTAATCCTCTGTGACAGGCCCTGCTCATCTCCCACCCACCACAACCACGAGATTCCGATGCTTCATCCAACAAGACATGTCAAAAGCCAAAGAACAGCCCTGGCCTACAGGATGCCCCAGGAATGTCAATTTGTTTCTCCTGATGGAGAAATGCTCATCTTTATTTCACCATTAAGCTACTCCCCTCTCTTACCACATCTAAAGCCAATATGCCATTTTTATTGGAAGCACAGAGAACATGGCAAAGTTTATTTGTGAACATGGGATCTAAGCAGCAGCCAGTGCTCCCAAATGCCTTCCTCCTCTGGAAATTATACACTCCAACTAGCTCCATTTAAAAAAGAAAGGAAAAAAAAAAAAGGCAACCAGAGCAAAACATGTGGCTAGAATGTCATCAAACTTGTATCAGATTAATTTTTTAACCATTTCCCTAACTTACCTCAGGCTTAAAACACTTTGGATCCCACAGGCAACAAATCTCAGCCTGGTGTCCTACAGAGGAACCCCCACCAGTCAGAGCCCGTGTCCACCTCAGCACCTTCTCCCCCTCTACTCATTAACTGTTTTTTAATGGCTCAGAGTGTCAGGTAATTATTTCAACCATAACCCATAAGAAATCAGGCTATTCCAGCTGCTAATGACCAGTTAAACTACAATAATGAGACATTTTAAGTGGGCTATTAACCGTAGGCACCATTTTGGAGTTAACAGAAGAACTGTTCTTGTGGAGGATGAAGATGCACTTGTGGCCTGAAGGACTAGGTGGAGGCAGGTGAAATTTCCTGGATGTCGATGACAAACCACTCAGTTTTACTGCACCTTAATTCTCAAAAAGAAAACTAAATACATTCTGGCAGTAATTGAGGAGCAGAAGTTTTACAGCTTTTAATCTCCACCCCATCCATCAGCCCTGAATCCTGCTCAGGCATCCAGGTGTGAACTTTTGACATTGCTGCTTTTAGATATTTTCCTTTGGCTTTTTTTAATCAATCTGCTGGTGTTCATGCAGCTGCCAGGGCCAAGAAAAGCAAGACAAGCATTGTCCAAGTCCTCCACTTCCAGGGCTCTCCAGGCCCTGTTCCAAAGCCTCCAAGACCAGTGGGAAGAGCTGGATGCAGCTCTGGCTGTACCAGCATGGCTCCAGGTAGTGATGCTGAGCACTAACTCCTGCAGGCACCACACACAACTGGATTATGAACTCTCACACCCTGTTAAATATGGCCATTTGGTTTTAACTTCAGTTTGAAACTGTTCACAAAAATAGCTGGTAACTTGCAAAGCTCAGCTCCCTCTGCTATGCTGCTGGTGCCTGGCATTGTGAAGGACCCACTGGTGCACCCACCACCTGGGGCACCCACCAACACAGCAGGCAGCAGGGACCTGCCCTGCCACCCTGCCCATCCCATGGGACAAGCCCTGTCACAGCCTCCCACATGGCTGAAGCACTGGCTCCACTCTCCAGTATTTATTTTTGGCATCGAGGGAGGGACAGAGGGAGCCCAGCCTGACTTGCAGCTTCCAGATTTACTCAGGGCAGTCAGTGTATCACCTACTGGCTTTTAAAGCACACAGAGTGATGTCCCTTCCCTCCTGTTTCTGCCACCAGTGCTAAAAACAGCATTAACAACACGGCCGTGTCTTCTGCCAGGACAATGTCCTGCTAACAGGAATGGCCATCACTCCACCTTAGGAATAAAGCAAATCCATTGACATCCGTCCTGGACCTCTCCTGTGACAGATGGCAAGCAGCACTCATCAGAAACCGTGCCCAAAATGCAAACAGAAAATAATTAGGCAGCTCAGCTGACAGGGCAACAAAGAAAGGTACCCGGTCAGCCACAGTTACTGAAGGACCTTGGATAAACTAACAATAAAAACATATTGATCCATCCCAGAACGGCGCTGGAATGAAGCCACTGGTGATGGCAGGGAGGGATCTGCCACCCAGAATAAACCAGGCTCAAAAACTGGCTTCGTTATTGATCGTGCTTCGCTATCTTACAGCACCTCCCATTCAAGGATTTCAGCATATTGCTTATCCAGGCAAATCCATCCCCAAACACAGTTCCCAGAGAGAGAGAGAGAGAGAGGGTGAAAACTGCCCCAGAGATTAATGTGGGCTGTCAATTAGCCTGCAAATCACTCTTACTGGGAAGAAACAGAGGGATGATTTCAGTTGCCAAGGAAATTCAAACAGAAGTTCAGCAGCTTGCAGTGGTGCTCTGCTGCAGTTTGGGGCCGGAGGGGAAGGAAGCGGCTCCTCCAACAGACCTGCGAGGGGAGTTCGGGAAGGAAAAATTAATTACCGGTGCTGAACGGCGGCCAAGCCATCAGAGACAACACTTCTGCATCCTTACAGAACTGCCATGTGATTTTCTGTGACCACAGATGGTCTGGATGCTGGCAGAGCCTCTCAGCCGAGACGGGCACTCTCGGCCTCCCAGACACCCTCCCAGGATGTGGGGCAGGGGGTGGCAGGGGGGCACACAGGCTGCTCTTCCCCTGTGTCACCCTCACCAGAGGACAGCTTTGGGAACCACCACACCGGTTACCCCAGTGGATGGGGACCACTGGCCCAAGCAGCTCAAGGGGAGTGGGCAGCAGCGGGCAGAGGAGCAATGTCAGACAAATGAGTGGTGGAGGACATTTCCAAGGGCTTTTTCTCCAAAAAACAACAAAAGGTAAGCTGGAAGATGATGACAGCAGAAGACTGTGCCCTTTGGAGAAGCCTGCCAGCAACTAACAGAGCCCTGGTATTCCATGCTGCCTCGGTTACCACTTCCTGTCTCTCTGACAAGTGAGGAGGAGGGAGCTGGGTCCCAAAAAAGCATGGTCAGGACTCAGCTGCACCAGAGCCTGGCTCCTGGCACTCTCTTTTCCACCTCAGCAATGCAAACAAGAAAATTCCTGCTACATACCGAGCTCTCTGGCATCTCCTGATGTCTGACCACAAGAACCACCATGAAATAATGACTTCCCCTTAACAGGAGCTAGGGAAAGGGTGTCTCCAGGACTGCATCCCTGCACAGTGTCCAGGAGCTCTGGCTCAGCTACAGCCACACCGAATTACACTGGGTTCACAGCTCTGTACCAGGAAGCAAGGGATGAGCTACATGCAAGCAGCAAGGGCAAAGGCATCGAGAGCAGCCCTTCCTCAGGCTTCCCTGGGTTTGTTTCCCTTTCGATGGACAAATTTGGATGGGGAAAAACACCTCCACGCACAGAGGTGCCTGTGCAAAGATTTCTCACATTTGTCTCTGCAAATGTGGTTCAGGTGGGTGTTTTCTTAAGCTGTGGTGCTCCCTCTGAGCATCCCATGCCCTGTTGGGATGAGTCTCCCCCTCCTCCAGTCTGCCTCCCAGATTCCACCTTTGCAAAACCCAGATCCCACTGCCCACTTGGAAAACCCCCTCCTGGAAGCAATGTCCTTCCTTCCCCAGACCTGCCCACCTGCAGCACCCGATTCCTGCTCCCAAGAATAAACACCCAGTGCTTTTGCAGAAAACAACCTCCTTCTTTCGGAGTTGGGTCACAAACCCAAAATGCTGACAAAGGTAGATCACACCTGCATAAACAGGCACTAGCACAAAGTATGCTCCATAAACATAAGCTTTCAAAACAGACCTCTGTACCACTGAAGAGTACAGAGCATATTTATTTATCTATGGGTGTTCATTTACCCCATAAATCCTTAAATAAAGGCACTGCCTACTTTTTTTTTTCCTTCTCCCCCTTTTCCTTGAAGCAAAACCAGCCTGCACACGCCAGGGTGGCCTCGGCAAATGCTCCAGTGACAATTTCACGAAGACTTATAAACTGTGAACTGCTGGCACATGAGACAAGAAGGCTCCTGTTCCATCTCAGGTGACCTTTAATGCAAATCCACCCAGCCCCCGGGATCTCGTGGCTCCCGTGTCATGCTGGCGCTAAGAGGATGAAGCCTGAGAGACGCTGAATTCTTTTTGATGCTGCCAAGCCTGTTTGCCTCCTTCCCTGCCCCTCTGTTCTTTGAAAGCAGTTGCCATTCTGACACAGTATCTCCATCTGGCAGGGTGAATAAGCATCCAGAGCCATCAAAAAAGAAGTGAGTCAATGCTACAGATTTAAAGGAGTATTGTGAAATTTCGTTTCAAACTACGGGGATTGCTTTTAAATAGCTCCCTTTAAAGGATTAAACCCAAGACGATGGCATAAACACAGTGGAGCCTGCAGACCTCCTATCCCTGATGTCCTTCTGCAAACAGGCAGCTGTTCTGGTCCCCCATCATCACCACTGTGTACACCAACCTCCCTGGTGCAGCTCGTGCTGCTGTACCAGAGCTGATCCCTTGGGATTGCTACACATCCCAAACTTTCTCTCCACTTTTCAAAGCTTAAAGGCTCTTACATTTCCCCCTGAATGCCAAGGCTGCTCCAGTGCCTGCTCTGCCAATGGAAGCAACTGGCACTGTAGATGCTGATGGGCTGCAGATGCTCCAGCCCATCCCCAGGGATCACCAGGATTACACTGGCCAAGCAGGGGGAAGGAGGGGGAATCAGGGGGTTCAGCAAGGCTCCCCAGATGCTCTCACACTAAGTGTGCTGCATTTGAGATGGGAGCTTCTACTCTTTGCTCCCCAAGTAGAGGGATCACAGGGTGGGAAGCTCTGTTCCACTTTTGCAACAGGAAAGCCCAGAGCATCCTGCTTTCCATCTGAAAAGAGAATGTCTGCCCTCCTGCTGCAGGGAGGGCAGGCAATCAGATGTCTGCAGTAGTTTGGTTAGGTGTGGCAAAACAGAAAATGTGGAAATGCAGTACATGGTAAATACTTTATTTTCCAAGCCAGCAGGCTAGTGAGGACTCTCCAACCCTGGGGTTCCCTGGGATCCCCCCAACTGAAACCCCAAGTGTTTGTGAAATACTTGGGCTGTGTATCTCACGAGCATCTCACTTTCCTGGCAGCTTCACGAAGCTCTTTCTGCTGGAAATTCCTGATCCAAATCAAGGTCATTTGCAGTCCCAGTCATTAGTGTCACTACAGCAACATCACTGTGTTATGCAAAGAAAGTTAATCTACATTTCTAGCACTCAATGCATTAAGTGATTGTAAACAACATCTGATGATGCCTGACGGGTTCTTGTCGTCAGGTTTACTCAGAGCAGAAATAAGCCTTTGGCCAGACTGTGTCCTCCAGCACCTCCAGAATCTCCAGTGGCTGATACAGGCACAACCCTGGAGGTCTGAGTGTCTTCAGTGCCAAGCTACATACCTGAATACATGTCCCAGTGCACTCCTTGCAGAGGCTGCAGGACAAAGCCCATCTGCTTGCTGGGATATGTGAGATCTTCGTAATGGGTTCCATTTTTTCAGGACATCCAATGCTAACCTGGCCATGAGATAGAAGACAAGTTGTAAATACTGGCTACCATCCCACATCTCCTACAAGGGGGTGTCTGTGGCGGTCTGAATGAGGGATGGATTACATTTATTAATTTTTGGGGTCAGTTGCAATTTTGGAAAGAAAACCAAACCCAAACCCACATCTGGATGAAACAGAAGGAAAAATGTATGTTGGTGTTTCCTCTGAATTAATTCCTCCCGTGGATGTTGCTGCGTATCTCAAATGGGCACATGAAATTAGCTTTACTCCACTACACAGAGCTATGTCCCCCAGCTCTGTGCCCTTGCACCCCAGCTCTGTGCCCTCCCTCCACAGGGTGCCCCTTGGCTGCTAATTAAACACACAGTCTGATGACTGCCCCGCATCGCTCTGGCATAGCTTGACAAGCCAAACTGGGTTTGCAATTTAGACCATTAATGAATGGCCTGGGCCGAGACCTGAAACCAGGTCTGTGCCCAGCCACGTGCCACGAGGAGGCTGCAGAACATCTTACTTCAGGAATCCATAAGGCACAGCTAACGTGGACCCATTTCGTCCCGCTCCGCGTGGGCTTCAGCGCTCCCCCTCTCTTGGGGCACAGCAGACACTTGGGCTGAACTCCCAGGGCACAGGTCCGGCACAGCCAGCTCCCGATGGGGACCTTCAGGATGCCATAGCACGCCTGGGCAGACAGGAGGGAGGAGGGTTAGTCCCAGCAGCCAGGATGAGCATCCTCCCAGACCTCCTCCATCATTCCCACCTTTCTTACCGCCGCTGCCTCCCAATAAACAGCAGACAAAGCCACAGACAGTGAGGTTAAGCTCTTCCTTCCTTACTACCTTCCCTGTTTTCACATGGATACTCGTGGCAGACCAATATGTCCTGGGCTTTAATTAAAAATTCCAGGCTGGGAGTGGGCAACCAGGCTGCTCAATCAGAGCACCCACCACCGGCAGCTCTGCGGTTTGGACATCTGCCCACTCATCTCCTGCCTGTTCCTGACCCATGACAACTCAGGGAAGTAAGAAATGCTGTGCAGAGAAATCCTCTGAGGTCACTGAGGGCTGAAAAGCCACAAGCCCATGATTGAGAAAGTTGGTCACACTGGTTACAGACCCAGAGCAGCCCAAAGAGGAAGCAAAAATAACTATGGAAAGGTAAAAAGGGGAAACCAATAGTCATGAATGTAAATTAGATGAGAGGAACCAAAAAGGGTGATAAATCTTAAGGATGACACATCCAAAGGAGGCAAATCTACAAATGGACAAATCTACAGCCAAGAGAGTGAGAACTGAAGGACTTGGGTTGCCCACAGAGCTCCCTGACCTGCTGTGGTAATGCCGGAGGCAGAGAAGCCAAAGTGTTTCATAAACATTTCTCTTCTGTACTTGGGGAAGAGCCAAATGATAAGCTAAGCTGTATCACATAATGATAAACTACTTTCCACTTTGACCATAATTCATGATTATATTAAACAGCTACTACTAAAACTAGACAGTTTTTAACCAGCAGGTCCTGATAACTCGCACTTAAAGGGTTTTCAGAGGGCAACACACACTGCCTTGGGCACTAGCACAGGGCTGTGTCTCTATCTAAAGTGAGGAGACGTAATTAATTCTAGATCTGTCTGCTCTGACATCCCTGCAGAAGGCAAGCGGGCAGGGCTGACAAGGATCCCCAGCGCTGGTGGCTTCATGTTGAGCCCAGGCATTTGTCAGCTCCACTTCTACAAGTTTACCCCCAAAAAGAACAGCTTTTCATCCTGCTGCTGCAGGGCATTGTCACCGTGAGTGACAGTGCTGCAAAAGGGGATGGGGACAGAGGGGGCACACGGAGATGTGTGAGCGTGAGAAAAACACATCTTCGGTCTTTACTGGCCAAGAACAGACTTTAGAACGTGACTTTAGGTTGCCCCAAATCATAAGTTGACTCTGATATTGATTTCCAAGGGGAAAAAGCCACTTTATGAACAGATTATTGGGATAACAAGGAATTAGGGGAGGTAATATTATTGCTGTGAGTCTACACAGTTCAGAGAGACTTAACTGTGTGTTTCACAGCACCTCCAAATCTGGTAGATAAATCATCTCTGGAACAGAGTTTTATAAAGCACATGATTTAGTACCAGACAAGATTCAGCCTGATATGTACTACCAGGAGAGTAAACTGGCAGACTGATCTCAAAATCCAGGGGAAAGCAGGAATTATGATCAGGTGTCCATCTCTAGCAGATTCTTGGCTCCTGGTTATTTATTTCTAGTGGTTTTAGAGTGTCTGAAGGTGCAATTCTGCTCCTTAGGAGCAAATACTACAGGGCCTCTGTCCTGGACAAGGAGCAGCTCTAGAAATGAGGTGCATTACCAGCTAAACACACTTTCCCAAGTCCAGCACCAGGCAAAAGGTGGAACATGGAGCCAGAGGAATGCTGAACAGGAACAGAGCAGCTATTGCTATCACTGTCTGTCACGGTGCAACATCACTGAGAAGGGGGTGCCAAAAAACCAGGGAGGATGCCAAGCCACAGACAAGCTTGGTGTGGTCCACGGAACAGAGGTTGGGCTCAGCCATGTGCCCACACCAGGGAATGGGAATTCAGCCATGACAGGACCATGGCAGGGTGGCTGGAAGCTGGAGGTGGATCGTTCCCATGCTGAACAGAAGTGTGACGCTGTCACTGCGAGAGCAGTGAACTGTGATTTAGCAGCAGGGGGTACAATTCCACCTCACTGGCAATTTTAGAACGACTGCATGTGCCTCCTAAAAGCCACGCTTCATAGGAATTAATTAATAGCAAGCCTCGTGGCTTGTTATGCAGATGAGATGATTACATCGATACCTTCTGGCACTGTAACCCACCACCGTGTGGTCCTGAGCCCCTTCCCGATGGGATGCAGGATGACAAAGCCTGTGGCACCAGCACCCCTATGCCCACAGGGAAGCATGGTCCCCAGCAGGTTTGGGATGTGGGGCAGGTTAGGTAAGAACCACGATGCCATGTAACACCCTGCACTGTGGCTCTGGCTTAGTGGCTTAGGGTGTAAATTGGGGCAGAGATTAAATCAGGGGCAGCTTATGGGCTAGCACAGGGCTTAGGGCTGGACTCTGCTCCCTGAAAACAAGGGAAAATCCCTCTTTCAACAGCCTTGAAATCCACCCCACTGTGGCCCCTTCTGCAGCGCTGGGGCTGCTGCTGAGAGTGGAGCCCACAGGGTGCCACAGCTCCCCCTGAGCCCCTGCTGTGGCACATGCCAGCCCTCAGCCTGACATTGCCACTTGGGTTGGTTAGAAAAGAACCCAACACAAAAAAAGTACCCCAACCCCAACCCTGAATCATTCCGGTATTTTGTGGGATCTGATTCACTGATGGAAACCATTCAAAACACCCACCTCCCACAACTATAGATATCTCCAGTGCTCTCCCACCTCCAGGAAGAGCTGATGGAAAACCTGCCCAAAAGATGAGCAAATGGCTCTCTTTAGAACTAAAAAAAAAAACAAAACCCTTCACACAGAGGGTGAAGCCCAGGAGCTGCTGTCCCCCACCAGACGTTGCTTCCCCTCAAAGCACGACCAGTAAAACTTCCCTGGGCCCACGTGGGACCCAGAAGACCCTCACTTGGCTGCCTCCTCCTTGACAAGGTTTCCCCAAAAGCAGGAGCCCACAGGCCCCCCCAGCAAGGGCTTGAAGCATTAGCATTCAATTCTAAAAATAAAATTATTTTCCTCCAGGCAGCAAAATAAAATGAAATCCCACGCTCATGCAGCAGGGAAGCTGGGACAGAAACCCTGCAATGTGAGACAGAGCTGGTGGAGCGGGAAGGTCCTACCACCCCCCAGACAAAGTGGAGGAGGAGGAGGCTGGGGGGTCTGTGCAATCCCACCCCTCTGGTGAGTGCAGGGCTGCAGACCTACATCCCACCAAGCCACCAGCCAGTCCTGTACACGGTGCTGGGGTGCTAAACGTCCCACTGCAGCTCAAAAAATGGGATAAAGAAAGAAGAATACGCATAGTAATGGATGAGGAGACATAAAACATCACAGAGACCAGAGAATAAGGAGGAAGGAGAAATTCAGCCTCTGGTTGTGCATTTCTGTGGGCACCTACAAAAGGGTTGGGGGCAAGAAAGTAGGAAAAGCAAGTTTGCTGACTGCCAGCTATCCAAAACCCCACTGCTATGCTCGCTCCACTGCAGCCGCCTGGGAATCCAGCGGGAAAGCTTAACAGGAGTCCAGAGCAGCCCAGGGCAGGGGGACAGTGGGGGTGGGAGGAACCCAGAGGAAGGTACCAGAGCACGAGGGGCTCACCTGGTGCACGCAGACGTTGCACTTGTCACAAAACACCATCTCGTTGCCGTCCTCCCCCTCGGGCGAGCGGCACACGTCGCACACCACGTCCTCGTCGTACTCGATGCCCAAGCCCTCCTCGGTCTCGATGGCGATGTTCATGTTCTCGTAGCACATGGTCTCCAGCTCCTCCAGCACTCGCTCCAGGGTGATCTCGTCCAGCTCGGGCTTTTCTGCAAGGCAGAAGGCAGAGGATGAAGGTGAAGCCACCGATGCAGCTCCGGCGCCTTCAGGGAGCGTCTCCGATCGCGACTCCAGAGGCAAATCCACGGTGACGGGAAAAGCGACGATTCGGAAAACGGCTGCTCCTAACTCGGGATGCAGTTTATATTTCATAGACAGTAACGAAATATTGCTGCTGGCTGAGAGGAAAGAAACCCATTCAGCCGAAGCACTGCGGATAATTGGGGCTGACAGTTTAAATGTTCAAGGAGACAAGTTTTGCAAAGATGCTTTCTGCAGCGAGGGCTCAGACAAGCTCTGGCAACACAAAGTCAATGCTTTAATTGTTAAGACTGAAAACTGACCCTTTTAAAGCCAATTAAATGGAACTGTAAAACTGAAGACAAAGGCGGAAATTGATGGTAAATGAGGGGGGTTTTTTCCTGGTTGGGTTTAGCAGAATCAGAAGGTTGGACTCGGGTGCGTCTTTTATTCCCCCCACACCAGGATCTTTAATGGCAAGAGGTGGAAGAGATGCTTCACCAGAGCTTTCTCCACAGAGACAACCAGGAATACAAGGTCAATAACCAGGAGAGGCTTTTTCAGAGCAGCAGTGGGACACCCAGCTGCCTTTAGAGGGGGGATGCTGCTGCCAGGAGCTCAGCCGCACTGAAATGGTGCCACACTGAATGCTGGTCCCAAAGGTGATGCTTCTCACCTGCACACAAAGATCCTGGTGCCATAAACACACTGTGAGGTCACTCCAGGTAAGGAAAAAAAGAAGGAAAAAGATCGGTCAGCAGCAAAACAATCTCCTCAGCAGCAGGAGTGAGGATCTCTGCAAAGGGCTGGAGGCAGAGTTAAGCCCTCACCACACCCTGTCTCCTCCCATGAGCACTATCCCGTCACCCAAGGTGGCAGAGAGATGAGGATAGAAGTATCAGAAGGATGCAATACAAAACAATTAAACGTTGCATTTCATTAGTGTGTATCACCCAGAACGGGGCAGACAGTGAAGGAGCATGACCTGCACTGCTGTCCACCCTCCTTGCTGCAAAGAAATGGGAGAAAACACCTCACTTATGAGCAGAGAGGGAGAAAAAAAGGCTGGAGGAAGCACTCATAAGGAGCAGTTACTAATTAAATGTTCAGTGAAAAATCTGACTTCCTGGGTATCTCTCGAGCCACAGTGTGATGTCCTGTCCTGGACTGAGCTCTGGAGCCCTGATAAGCCCCCAGGGGTGGGGAGGGCTGGGGTTGAGGGGTTCCCAGAGAGTGCTCCCACCACCTCTGGCTGGATGGGGCTGGCAGAGGCTGCACCATTCCCCCACAGCCACCGACCTGCTAAAAAAACTCTGTCAAGGGGGAAAGCATCCCGTAGGCGAGCTCGGCAAGCAAACACACCATTGTCTGCCTTTTTAAGCTCTTCCCCAATGTTTCGCATTGGCACGGTTTCCCTTGGCTTGACAAGTCTCTGCAAACATCCAGCCTGGCATTTTACACGTCTATGTCGAGTCTGAGATACCATCTAAGACAGACAACACTGTTCCCTATCACAGCCCTTTCAAGAGCTGGAGCTGCTGTGCTGCAACACGCCAAGGAACCTGCCGGTACCTGTCTGATTCCGGAGCAGCCCCGGCGATGGGCGCGGGATCCCTGCAGAGCCCCAGGCTGGCACAGCCTGCTTGGGGCTGCTGGAGCTCAGCAATGTGAAGCATCCTGCTCTAGAACAGCGAGTTCTGAGCACCAGAGCTGGGACAGAGCCACCGTCTTGCTCTTGGCGCAGTGCTGGTTGGATGCAACAGGTCAGGAAGCACAAAATCATGGAATGGGTTCGGTTGGAAGGGACCTGAAAGTGTACCTCTTTCCAACCCTCTTTCCCAGGCAGGGACACCTTCCACTATCCCAGGTTGCTCCAAGCCCTGTCCAACCTGGTCCTGGACACTTCCAGGGATGGGGCAGCCACAGCTTCTCTGGGCAACCTGTGCCAGGGGCTCCCCACCCTCACAGGGAGGAATTTCTTCCCAATATCTAATCTAAATCGACCCTCCTTCAACTTTAAGCCACTTCTGCCTGTCCTATCATTGCATGCATGTTACAGAGAAAGTCAGAGCATTATTTTTGCCTTAATGGAGTCCCTTCATAAACACACCACCCAAGGTGCACTTGCTCAACACTTTATGTGAGCATCAAACCAGTCCAGCAAGAATATCCTCCTCTTGGTCAGGGTTTCAACTCCCTGTCTGTGACTACAAGCCTGGGCACTGGAGTGTCAGCCCAGAGTTATTCCCTTCCTCCCAACATTTCAGGCTGTGTTTCTCTGGAAAGCATTAAGGTGTTCCCAGTGTTTTTTCCCCACGTGCTTTCCAGAGTTGCCCTGTGCTCAGAGGACAGGGCAGGCAGAGAGCTGGCAGCTGCAGGCAGCACGAGGAAGCAAAGGGAGGGTGTTTTCCACAGGAATCATGACCCTGACCTGCCCACAGGGTCAGGATCACGCTGGCACTGTCACCGTTCCGCTTCGCCTCAAGTGGAAAGAACCAGCGCCCATCCCCATCTCCTGCATTTTCCAGCATCACCTGCTTAACCCCGGGAAGGAAGTTCATGTTGATCCCAAAACTGCTGCACCAGAGCAAGACCAGCCCCTCAGCGGGGTTTCCTTGTCAGCCCACGAGCCGTGGCTGTTGCACCATTAGATGGGGGAATACAGACCCGCGTGTCCAGGCGCTCTCCCACTCCATTCAGATGTAATTACACTGGGAATGCGTTTGCCAGGCGTCACTCCCAGTACCTCCGAGCTCATTGAATCGACAATTGCACTTGATGGGGATGAAGCGATTAATCGTTTATGAAACACTAAACAATGGGGCCTGGGGGTGAAGTGCTTTTTCCATTTGTGCTCCATTTATCTCCTCCTGCATCACACGACGTTCGTGCTGTTAAACTCCATTCACAAAACTGTCATCTTTTCGGCTGCCAAAACGCTCTCTTTGTTGACTGTGGCCAGCCAAAATGGCAAACACAAAAAACCTCTCCACCAAAACACTCCCTGTGCACACGCACAAGTGACACTATCACTGTCCCCAAGGAAGGAAAAGTAAAGACACAGATACTAATATTGGCTACAATTAATAAATCCAGTGACATCCACATTTTTGAGACCATCACCGGGACAGTGGACTCTACCTGCTGACCAACAGAACTACTTTCACCTGGTTAAGGTATGCCAAGGTCTTGTATGAAAAGTGGGGGAGAAAACGAAGCCTTTCTGAGCCTCCACAGAGAAGGGCAGTGTAGCCACAAACTTCTCAAGAGTTTCTGTCCAGAGGAATGCAGGCAGGAGTGAGGCTTCCATCTCATGCCAACACAATCATCAGCGATTTGGAGCAACGTTCAGAACACTGACACAGGAGGAAAAGGCTCCATGTCCCATCACCCCTTCCAGGAGGCCGCCTGCACCCTCTCCTCATTAACACTGAGTGTGTTAATGATGATGGGGTTTGATGTTGCCACCCAGCCTCCCCGAGACACCCTGGCATTACCCTGCAGTGGGAAGGGCTGTTATCCAGGGAGTGCTGCCTCCCATGGCATCCCAGATGGACAAAGGATGTCCCTCCCCTCTCTGCGTGGGGCAGGCTGATGGGGGCTGGCACATCCCCAGCTAAGGGAAGGATCAAAAAAGGGGGACTTTGCTTCAGAAACAAAGGAGGAGAAGAGGTGCAGGTGATGATGCACTACAGGAGGTCTCCAGATCTGATTCAGGAAGGGAAAACATGAAGGAACTTTGCTCCAAGCAAGGAACTCTTCACCGTATCTCTGCGTCAGGGTCTGCCACGACCCCTGAAGCTCCACAGACACCCAGCCTTCCACTTATCCCAGGGGGCTTCCAAGAGGCCCAGTCCCAACCCCACATAACTCAGCTCCCCCAGCTGCCTGTACAGCACCTGAAACACAGAACTTAAATGCTTTATCCCAAAGGGGCTGGGCTGGCTGGGCTGGCACCGGAGCCACAGCGCCACGTCTGGGAGAAGCACCAGGCACATTCCTTCACACAACGCCGCTCTCCCTTATAATTGTGTCTGTAATATCGTAATTTATGTGGCATGAAGGAGCAATATTCTTCTGCTAAATGAATTCTCAGCTACTCCTTGTCGTGGTGTGAGCCAATTCACTGTGCAGGGGAGGAAAAAATAGCTGGAGAGCCACCTTTCACAACACCGAGACCTATTTCTGACTGAACTGTGCTCCACTAATATCAATTTACTGAAACAATAAATCCTCTCCCCCTGTGGAGAATACATGGAGATAGAAGCAGCTCATGAACAAACAGCTATCAGGACTGCAGGCTGTGCCATTTGCTGATTCACAGCCTATAAACCTGGAAGTCTACTTTTCAGTAAAAATATATCTATAAACAAGCAAAATTACTGCCTCTTCATAATAACAATAAAAAAAGGGAAAGCATTTGTGAGATGATGTAGGCTTGTCTCTTACTCTCTTTGAAAAACTGGGAGTGAAAGAATGACAGGTCCCTGATGGGAACGGGGTGTTCACACATGGCATAGGAATCACAGACTCCAGAGATCTCCTTCCAGCTCACTGTCCCTCCAGCTCGCCCCAGGCAAGACACTTCAAACCTGCCTGCTTTGGCACCTGAGGGGACACCAACCACCCTGCCCCAGGCTGGGTGATCCCCAGGGCATTCCACATCCTGTCCCAAGATTCCTTCAGGGACGTCAGGGACTGACAGCCAACCACCTGAACACCACACTGGGACTCCCCCAGTCACCTCCACTCTCCCATGTGCAGGCCCACAGCACTTGGGAGATGCAGCAATCGTACATTAATCTTTTATCAATGTTATTTATAAACAGACCCTGCACGTAAAGTGTGGCCAACGCACAAAACAGTGAGCTGAGCATCCACAGTAAAACTTCCAGACATTTTGTTACAAACACAGCCTGCTAATGCACTTAAAAGATTTACAGGAACCAATTATCACCCTTTCTGCCACCCACCGACATCAATTATTGCTCAAATTTAAGATGATGACAAAATGTTTCAGGAGCCACTTTACAAGGCGCTGCCTCTCTGCGGCGATGCTCGGCTCTGACAGAGCTGTCCTAGAGCACTCCTGCTGAAAGCCTCCTCGCTCTACCCAGCAGCAAAACCTGGAAACTACTGCAATTACTGCCAGGAATTTATGGAAACAGCAAAACAACAGCCTGACGTGAAAACTGATTGTGCTGGAAAATGTGGAGGCAAAACGTCTGAAGGGTCTCCCACTGATCTCCAACCCTGCTATTCTGTACATCAATACATCATATGCATACAATTAATACATTAACCTACACATGGTATAGATTATCTGTTTCTCTAAGGAGCTAAATAAGCCCAGTTCCCCGTTCCAGAGGCTTGCAGTTTTCATCTCTGCCAAGAACTTAAGAAACTGCCACCTGAAAATTTTCCTGAATTTCCTTGCTTAAAGATAAGCTTAAAGGCCAAGGCTATTTTCACACATGGATTATTTGTGCTTGGGTTCCTCTTTTTTCCTCCCTTCCCTTCAGCCACCCCATGCTGCAGCAGCCCAGCAAATGGTCCCATCTCACCTGTTCTCACCTGGGTACAGTGGCTCCCATTGTTTTGGGAGCACCCCTGGTCAGTGATGGAGGCGTTCGTGGGAGTGATGCTGTTCACAGCAGAGGCAGAAGCCCTACACACCCACCTTTGGCTTTCCAAGACCCCCACCATACTTTCAGCAGCTCTCCATGGACCTGCCACAGTGTGCTCTCATCTTCATCATTCCTGACTGCCATCAGTCCTGTGCCCCTTCACCCCCTGAGCCCACCAACTCTCCTGCTTACAAGGCGAGTTCTGCTCTTGACTTAAATTGGGGGATGGAGTCCTACACTAAGAGCAACAACCCAACAGCAAAGTGTGAGAGTGGCACCTGCCTCTGGGCAGCTCAGGTGAGTCCTCCTCCCTTTGACAGCAACAGCATTAATCCAGACCAACACAGTGACATTGAGAGCAGCTTCCAGCCCTAAATCTGTTCCCAAAACACTTCTACACTGTACATCAGTACCTCTGTCAAATATTTCCTGCTTGTACAACACCACCAGGTAGTGGAGGGTTTGCTGGTTCCTCTGTCCACACAGCCCACCCTCCTGCTGCTGAAATGGTACCTGTGCCATGAGCTTACCAACCCGGGGGAGAACAAAGATTCCAGGATTCCAGGCTACACACGGATATTTGTTGTGGGCTGCAGCACAGACACATTATAAAACAGATCCAAACTGGCAGGATTTCTTCAAAACAACAACAATAACAATATCCAAACAAAGAGACCCTGAGTTATTAATGGGCTTTCCCAAGCTCTGAGTGGCAAAGCAGGGTGAGCCTGGGTGTGGGGCCACGGCAGGGAAGGGGTGCAGGGCCATTGCTGGGAGTGGTCCCCTATGGCTGTTAAAGGAAACCCTATGGCTGTGTGACAGACCTCTGCCCCTCCTCCTGCCAGCCTGGCCCGGGGAGCACCCCGTGGTGGGACAGCAGCCCTGGATCCCCTGCAGCTGGGTGCACCAGTGGATGCTGCAGCCACGGCACAGTGGGGCATTGCTCCTCAAGCTGATAAAATAATGGGAGAGCTGACAGACTTCTGACAAGGGCATGGAGAGAGGACAAGGGGCAATGGCTTCCCAGTGACACAGGGCAGGGTTAGATTGGCTGCTAGGAAGAAATTTTTCCCTGTGTGGCTGGTGAGGCCCTGGAACAGGTTGCCCAGAGAAGCTGTGGCTGCCCTGTCCCTGGAAGTGTCCAAGGTCAGATTGGACAGGGCTTGGAGCAACCTGGGAGAGTGGAGGGTGTCAGAACTGCATGATCTTTAGGGTCCCTCCCAACCCAAACCATTCTAGGATCCTACCTTGGGGTGGCTCTGCACAGCCCGGACATGGGGAGGGACACCCGTGGGTGGGCAGCAGCTGCCTGGAGACAGGCTCTGCTTGGGGAACGCCAACTTGCTGCCTCAGGGTGGAAAAGGAGCTCCTAGAATCCCAAAAGCATGCAGTGGGATGGGAGCAGCCTCAGCCTGGGACATGCAGCACTGCCAGGGAGGCAGCGTCAGTCTGCGGGAGTACGACTAACTGCAGCCTCTGCTCCAGAGAGCACATCTTCCCCAGGGGTCCTCCACTGACTGCAGCTTATTTCACATCTACTTGACCAATCTCACCTCTGCCAAGGGAGGTATCATCTCATTAGTACACAGACATATCTCAAGTATGCAGCGATGAATTCCCCCCAGAGCTTCAAAAGCAATCCATGTGACCTTTGCATGTTCCTGCCATAAAATACCAGGAACACCTCCAAGCTCCCAAGATAGAAGCTGTGGTGGGCATATGTGAGCAGAATACACCATATGGATTAAGTCAAGGGAATACTTAGAAACTTCAACTCTGCCTTCAGCAAAATTGATTCCGACAACAATTTTAGCAATTTCTTCAGGATTTTCCATGTGTTTATGAAGTGCCGATCTCTGCAAAGGGATCTTTCAGCCTTGCTCTTTGAAGTCTCTCTAGCCCTGCTCTTACAATGGCTTTGGATTTAGTGGAGATCACAAAATACAGCATAAAATGTTAATATAAAACCAAAAACTTACGGCACGGTTCCCATCTAAAAGGAAAGGCCTGTGCTGCCTGCAGTGGCATGGACATAAATCTGGCTCAGGGTTTCATTCAGCCCTCTTCAGACCCACTTTTTTTACAATCTCATATTGCAGCAGCAACAAATAAAACACTTAGGCATGCCTAAATACTGACTTCATCTCTAGCACACAGAGGTTCTTTAAACAGCACATTTCCACCAAGTACAGCAATAGCTCCTGAGGCATCTTACTGGGGGGTTTAAAACTATTTAAAGCTCTTTTATGTTTGAAAGTTTTGCTCTTCATGTAGAAGTTTTGCTTTTCACAGCAATTCCACCTAATTGGAAGAGGAATCAGCAGGCAGAACGCAGAGAGATGGAGCTATCTGGAGGTTTATCTGATCCCAGTGATAAAATTCCATCCCTGGGGTGACCTAAAAAGGACTGGAAAAGGCATGTGCTACGTGGATCCACGAAAGGAGAGCTGGATGATCTCATAGGTGTTTTCCAGCTCTCCTCCCCACAGATCCTCAAGAGCCAGTCAGAGATCAGGATCCTTCTCTGTCATTAAATATTTTGGGAATGACATATTGTGCCCCTGGACTGCCCAGTGACAACAACTCAGCCAAACACCCAGGAGGAATTTAAACTTCTGCCTATCTCTTAAGGCTGGGAGATAACTCCTGACTCCTCTGAATGGAAGGGGAGGCTGCAGTTCTCCAGTTAAGTCACGTTAATGATCTCAGAGATTAGCAAAGAGGGTTTGGAAATCTCAGCGTGTCGTTAATGTCAAGGGCTTCCGGGAGAAAGCACTATTTATGGACTGCCTTTGGACCAACCCAGGCCACAGCAATCCTCTCTTGGGTGGTGAAGGGCACCCAGATCCCACCCTGGCTTCTCCCATATGGGAAGCAGAGGAAGCAAAGCCTCTGCTCTGGCACAGCCCAGGAGGTGAGAAGCAACAGATGTGCTGCAACAACTTTCCTCTCTGAGCACCCAAACCCCACCACTCCCACAGGCAGGAAAATGCACCCCCCCAAAGAAGCCCACTGCCTCAAGACTCTGTGCTGGGCGTGGCTGCCATGGGGGGTGTGACTCTGACAAGGAGATGGAGGAAGAAGAACGGATTTTGCTCAGAATTGCAGAGGGTCAGTGGCAAAGCATGACCTCTGTCCTGACATGGATCCACGGGGATGCTGAGGTGAGAGCCCACCCAGAGCACCTGCACAGAGCAGGGCTACCAGGGGGTACTGCTGTGATGAAGCTCAAGCTCCCTTCCTAAACCCAACTGCCTCCCAAGGCAGTGCCACTGGAGAAGCTGCCTCTCTCTCCTGGCACACTCGGGTTGGGCCCAAAGGTGACGTGGGGACACCAGCAGCCAGCTCCCATCTGGCCTGGGGCTGAGACCTTCCAGCTATCTCAACCTTCCATCAGCACAGGAGCTCCATATCTGAAAGCCATTTAGGACACTGCACTTGAAACCTAATACTCTGAAGAAATAATAAAGCGAGCCAAATTTAACCAAACTGAGCTGGAGAAGCCAAACCTCTGCCCACGACAGAGCTGAGGCTGCTAAGGCAGCTAACAAGGGCAAAACTGACTTGTGATTTGCAAGTGATGCTACAGGTTCCACAATGCTGAGATTATGGGAATTCCAATATACAGGATACCTATAACAGATAATCAGAGCAACTGTCAAAGCAACCTCTGTAACTTTCCCAAGGTCATGGTAACAAAATTTACTTGTAAATCGTGAGTACATCAGAAGAGAGACATCTTCCAAGATCAGGCAATGTGGTGGCCAACTTCTGAGCTGGTTTATGCTCCAGGCAAGCTCAGTGAAGTGCATCTTCCCTGCCTTCCTCCTGAATCTCACTGCAGCCCTCAGCCAGCTGCCTGTGAGACCGAGCACAACCCTCCTGGCTCCACAGTGCACGATCCCATCTGCTCAAGCACTTAGTGACATACTCTGCCCCACCCTTGAAAGACCTTTGCCACTGCAAGGAATGCTTCATGCAGGCACACTTCAGCCTTCACTGACCTCACAAGGTGAATGTTTTATTGAGGTGTTATTCTTACCTGCACAGCAGCAGCCACATCACAGCAACCCTTACCTAACAAGGACTGGAAAATCCCTCCACGGTCTGGCAGGACTACACACCCAGGGGTCTGTGCCAACAAATCTGCCCAGCAGACCATGCTAAGCACTTAGTGCCAGTGGTCAAATTCCAAGCTCAGGTACTTGCACTCAACCAAAATGCACTAAAGGATTTGAAGAATGTGCAGTGATATAACAGCAGTGGTGCAGGCAATGTTATGCTGTGGTATTTAGAGATGCCTGGGAAAGGAGGCAATCAGGACCAGTGTTTCTGAGATTTCTTCCTTAGGGCCTTCTGCCCCTTATGATTACCCAAAAAGCCCAAAATGTCCACTCTAGGACACCCAGGCAAGGAAAAAAACAACTGTAACACTCACCCATCTCCTTGAGCTCCATATTAACAAGCTCCAACCAGCAGGCATCGAGCTCGTCCAGGTCATAGCGGCTCATTCCTTGCAAGTAAGTCCTTGTGGCTTCTGAAATCTCAGAGCCAGGCAGGCTGCTCGGTGACACCTGTGAAAGGGAGCTCTCCAGCTGGGGGATGATCCTGGAAGGAAAGAAGGAGAGGCTGAAAAAGAGCTACAACTCACAAAAATTCTGTTTCTTGCCCCAGAGGGTGAGACCACGCCGTGTACAAACCCTACTCCAAGAATGAAAGCACCAAAGTCAAACCACGTGCACTGACAGTGGCCCCAGCACAGGTCCATGGCAACTTTCCTTCTACTACAGCAACAGTTTTCCCATTCACCTGCGGAAATTTAATCTTTACATGAGAAAAATGAGCTACAATGAATATGATGGTCCAAATACTGAGAGCAACAGTGACCCCCCCAGCCATTACCTCCCCCATGAACACCTCCAGCGTGCTGTGCCACTGCAGTGCCACAAACACACCGTGTTGAGCAGCACTTTGGCAGCCTTGGCACTGGAGGACATCCCACGGTGGCCTGTGACATTTGTTCTGAGTCTAATCACAACCACAGGGGTGGGGAGAGGAGTTTATCTGCTGCAAACTCCCTGCCCAGAGAGCGACCAGGCGCTGGCTGTCAGCTCTGCTGCCTTTCCTTGGCAACTCTGCAGCAATATGCCTGGTACTTGCCATGCACATGTCAACAGTGTCATGCCTAATGACATGCAAGCAGAGGGCAAGCTGGAAATGAGAAGCAGCCCGTGGTGCCAGCTGACAGATCTCGGCAAAGTTGGGAGCTGGAGCTCGCTGCAGTATTTGCACAGCTCACATTTCCTCCCACAAAATCCACCTCCTGGCACAGATACCGAGACAGAAAGATGCTGCAAAGAAACAACAACCAAATAGCAACCTGCTGCAGCACATCAACCCCTTCTAAGCAGCTTCTCCTCATGCAGAGCTGGAGGACCCAGCCCTGCTCTTGCACCAGAGCCAGCTGGGAGGGCCACTGATGCCTGCAAGACTTTTATCTGCCTTCTGTCCTGCTGTGTAAGTTAATGTCAGAGCACTGAGTGCCTCGTGCTCTGTGATGTGTCTGGGGCAAAGCCATCATGCCCATCACATAACCAGATGAATCGTGGTACCAGATGCTCCAAGGTCTCTAAGTGCCAAGGGAAGAAACTTGTGCCCAGCTGTCCTCGGGAATGGGATCCTACCTGCCTTGCCCAAGGTCAGGAAGGAAATCTGTGGCAGGGCAGGAAAAAGAACCTGGAGTTTCTACAGACCCAGGCATGCAGTTTAATTGCTGTCTTCTGCAGTTACAAACACTGGACGAGCTTCAGGAGCCACCAGCAGGAGAAGCAACAATTTGAAACATCAAGACATGGATTATTTTCATCTCTTTTGCTTTACTTTCCCCACCAGTAAACTGAAAATAAAGATGTGACCCAATGCCCTGAGTACACCTCCAAATTTCAGGTCAGGAAATGAAATAATCCCATGAAAGGACAGCTCTCAGTCCCCACATCTTAAAACGAGCTCACTGTAATCTAGAACAGGTCTTAGGGATTCAGTAATGTCTGTATTTAATGCAGACGGAGTAATGACACTGAAACTAGGCATGCTCCAGCCAAAGCTTCAGGATTGACATCTAAGGAGCTCCCAAACCCCTAAAATCATAGAATCACAGAATGGTTTGGGTTGGAAGGGACCTTAAAGATCATGCAGTTCCTCCTCCTCCTGCCACAGGCAGGGACACCTTCCACTAGCCCAGGTTGCTCCAAGCCCTGTCCAACCTTGCCCTGAACACTTCCAGGGATGGGGCAGCCACAGCTTCTCTGGGCAACCCCTGCCAGGGCCTCCCCACCCTCACAGGGAGGAATTTCTTTCTAATATATAATCTAAACCTGCCCTCTGTCAGTAGGAAGCCATTTCCCCTTATCTAGCCTTTAGGCACTGGAAGATGCTATTAAAAAAAAAGCAGAAGCTGCTGGTGTAAGGTGCATTGGTTCACAGAGGACTGAACCTCTCCTTCCCACGTCCAGCTCACCCCTGAACAGAAACAGGCCCTGGGAGGGTCAGCAGCCAGGCTGGACAACAGGGCTGTCTTACAGGAGAGACCTCAGAGCTGCTGAGAAAAAAACAATCCTCCAACTGCAATGGATGTTCTGGCTGGAAAGAGCTGCCTGAGCAGCACGAGGCTGGCCCTGTAAGCCTCCCCTAAGCCGAGTTACACAAGCTGCTCACCCAACAGGCGGCTGCAACAGGTGATGGTCTGACACCCGGCCAGCCCGGGATGCTCGGGATGGCAGCAGGAAGGAGCTGCTATTTTTACCCTGGCATAAAAGGGCAAAGATTAATGCTCTGTGTACATATCACAGGAGTATCCTGAGCAGGTCATTCACTGTACTGACAGCACTGCAATGCCCTCGGTGTGATAAGGATGCTGACGTGACTGGAGAAACTTCCTGGGGTTCTCACTGACACGGGACACACGACACCACTGAGAGCTGAGCACTGCACTCCCAGTGAGGGACACAGCACCTGCCTGAGCCTGGGCATGTCAGCTCCATGTGCAGCCTCCACCTTCTTTCTGCAGGTACCTTGTAAAGAAGGATCTTTGCTGAACCTGGTGCTCAGAGACGGGAGACAAGTGCCCCTCCCCAGTCATGCTTGCCCCATGCTCCCAAACCTCTCCAAACCTGATGTGTGTAGACTCTCAGGGCCTGGCTTTGCACAGCCCCTGATGATGCAGAGACCACAGGGAGCTCAGGGGCTCACTGATGATA
This sequence comes from Pseudopipra pipra, assembly GCF_036250125.1. NCBI lineage: Eukaryota > Metazoa > Chordata > Aves > Passeriformes > Pipridae > Pseudopipra > Pseudopipra pipra. The sequence continues at coordinate 16,877,139 of NC_087563.1, forward strand.
ACAGCACCACCAGCCCTTGACGTCCAGCTTTTCCTGACACTAATTAAATGGAGTTTGCTTTGGTTTAATGGGAACTGGCACTTACAGAGTGATGCTTTGCTTCTCACCGTGTCACTGATGATGAAGATCAAGGTAATTAAGATACAAACATCTAACAAGCTCCACGTGCTCGCTGGCACTCTGTTCAAAGGTTTGAAACGTGCCAATGCAGAGATGGCAGGTGCCTCCCCCATCTGGGAACACACGGATCAGGGAGGGATGATCAGGTGCTGCAGCACTTGGCAGCCACTTTCCATTACTAGCTATTGGTCCTACAAGGAATAAGTATTAATATGAAATGTATCTTCTTAAGAGAACCACTAAACTTTACTTTCGGAGTTTCCTCTCCATGGGCACGACCCCATGCCCCCACACTGATCAGGCAGCATGGGCTGGATTCCCAGTTAATTCAGGCTTGGGGATGCTGGGACACATCTGTGCCATATTCTCACCATTTCAAATATCAGCAAATGGAGGAGGTCAGAAATGAACAAACTGAAATAACTGCTAAATTATTTGTCATACAGTGAGCAGCTTGTATAACCCTACGGAGACCCGCTGGAAGCCTGGTCCAGATCAACCTCCTGACTCATCCACAGCACTTAAACAAGAGGTTTTCCTGGCTTGCAAACAATTCAGCAAATCCTATGAGAGGCTGTGCCTGCTCCCATGAGTATCCCCTCCCATCCCCAGGGGAGCTGGAGGCTGCCAGAAGCTGAGGCTCACATGGGACACCCCAAGCCTCTGGGAAGACCGAGCAGGATGTGATGCCCAGAGGTGCACAGCCTCCCATCAATTCCTGGATTTGCTTTAGTGGGTAAAATCATGTTCCTAAAAAGCAGCTCACTCCTTCCTGACACAAGTTAACACACCTGCAAAGAGCTTCTTGGTGTTCAGGTATAAAGATCAATGACTGCAGTGACAGTGCCTTGGGCTAGAAAGGAAGAGATCCTACAATTTAATACAAGAGAGCAATCCTTTGGAAAAGCCTGTGCCCTGCCTTACAGCAATACAGAAAACAGACCAAGCTGTGCAGCCCTCCTAAACTCCAACAGCATCAAGAAACTTAGCTCAAAAAGCTGCCAGCTTTGTGCTGCCCAGACACACTGCAGTGGACTCACAGCGAGAAAAAGGGAACAAACCACGGGGGCTGCCCTCAGCAGGGTCTCCTACCCATCTCCTGTTGGGTCCTGAGAGCTGGGCATGTCATCAGGGCTCCAATTCCATGGAGGAACAAGGTTTAATTCCTTTGGAAATACTCAAGTTTCCAAACAGTTGCTCAGTGGACAAAAAGAAACCCAGGCTGGGTGATGAGGAGCTTGCACACATGCCAGCAACCCACCCAAATTCCCTGCAGCATCAGGGTGAAGAATCACGGAGGCAAAGCCTCCACCAAGAGCCAAACCATTTGCAGGATCTCCCTCACACTGGAGGAGCATTCACTCCTTTATTTACCCAGCCAGAGACATGACATTTTAAAAAAAATCTGTATCAGTCAAAGGTTCATTTAAACGAAGGGCTGAAAATTGGGATCAGCCTGAAAAAGCACAACAAACCTGAGGCCATTAGTCTGAAAGTGGGTCTCAAGGGCACTTGAGGAAAAGGAGTAAGTGGACCCCAACACTCCTGAGGATCACATCCATCCCTGGAGAAGATTACACAGTAATAAAATATACTCAGCAAATTCCCATGGTTAATCATCTCTGTAAACTGAATGCTTCACTTGGCTGAAGGGAGAAGGCATTTTTTTCTATATGCTCTCTTTTAATATACTAGATAGAAATAATTAATCCTGCATAGTGTTTCTCATCTGAAAATACTTAATTTTATTACAGCAAAGGCTTTAGTCTGTCATCTTTTCTTTACCTCCATTCCAGTCTAAATTAGTCTTGCCCAGTGTCCATAAATAAATCAGCTTAGGAAAGTCAGTGGAAAGATAACTCTGCCAGCAACCTTCAGTGGATGCTGATACTGTTCCTACTGCCAGCTCTGCTCCCAGGGGAATTCTCCTGCAGCACACCACAACTTTAAAAGGCCAATTTAAAGGATGATTTTCACTTTCTGTTTATTAAAATAGTATCTAGCAGGCCATTTGGACCAGATGCCCCATCTTCTTATGAACTCAAGCTAACAAATTTTATAGATGGTACTGCTTCTCCACAGCAGAGCAGAATTTAAGATGTTAGGAAAAGAGCCTGGGGGTAATAAGGGTGAAGGATGGGGTTGGAGATAGTGGTGGCTGGTCACAATAATGAGCTGCAACCCACACACAAGATTTTGTGACCCTCAGCGTACCCACACCCGGATTTACTGACCATGTTACACCTACTTATTGCATTTTTATGGCTTCTAGTAAAGTCTATAAAACCATGAGCCAAAAACTATACTCCCAAAGCTGGGTTCAAAGAAGAAAGGGAACGCCAAGAAGACATTAAATGGTTAGGTTTTAAATTAACTGGCCTGATGTTCAGACCTGCATGCAAGCTGGCTGGACCGGCTGGACGAGCCTAAAAGCATCTTTAGGATCCAGGTTTTGGTGCTAACAGGTACCTGTGCACTTCACCCCTCCCCTCCTTCACTGAAGATACTCCAGGAAACATCTGGAGCACCCTGGTCACCAGCACAGGGTGCTGGAGAGCTCAGAGCCCTGTGGGCATCCTGTTGTCACCCCTGGCACAAGTCACCCCTAACCAGAGTCCCAGGACCCCATAGGAGGGACCACTGGTACCCAGGGTCTGCCAACACATCCTCCTGCAGATAGAGCAGAGAAAGGGCTGGAGGTGGCTGGTCCCAGGGAGGTGACACAGAGTATGTCGACAGGCCACTGTCACCAAACCCTTTTATTTTAAAACAAACAAGAACCTGAGCAGAATCAGATGGCACTGCTGGGACCACTCTATGTGCAGAAAATAAAGGATTTGCAGTATTTCCTTACTGGCTGTTGGAGCCAAAACCCCCTCAAGATTTGGAAACGGCCTCTGCAAATCCACGAAAATTCCTACATATATTAACAGCAGCCAGGGGGTCCGGGCTGGGCCTGGGAAGAGGATCCTGTGGTGGCTGATGGCCCCGTCTGTCACCCCTCTTTGTGCCATTGTAAGCTGTCCACATGTCAGGGGCTGTAACAAGCACATTCCTTGCAAGAAAAAGCTGATGGAGGGAACATCACACCACCCCTTGCCGTGCACATCCCTGCTCCAGCAAGCAGCCCAGTGCCACCGTGCAGATGGTCCCCACTGCTGCTGCTGGGCACAGCACGTGGCTGGGCTGGCACTGCCCTTGGGTATAACCTAAACCTTCTGTAAAGTGCTTGTCCCAAAAACCTGCGCAGGCAGCAAATGCCTGGTTCAGCTCTGAAGCTCCCGCTCGGCTTTTGCGGCAGTTCTGGGGAGAACAAAGCAGCTGGATTTGGCCCTGGGAGGATTCACCAAGCTCTGGTAACAGGAGCAGCCGTCCCCAAAAGGCACTCCCTGACTGCACAGAGACCAGTGGCTGCTGCTCAGCCCCGGGAAGGCCCCTTTGTGGTACCCAAGTGGCACTGAGGACGCTCAGGAAGGGGTTAATGCTGCTTGCAGCAGCGTCCTGCCCTCCGGGTACCAGCAGCCAGTGAGTGCAGCTCCAGGTGACGTAATGCCTGGGTGGCTGCGCAGGCTGCACATCCACCCCAGCCCTGCACACCCCATCCCTCCTGCGCTGGGGATGCGTCAGGGACCGGGCAGGGACCACGGGCAGGGACCACGGGATGCATCAGGGACCCCAGCACGTCTCAGGGACCCTGCTGCCCTCTGCCAGGCTCAGGCACACCCACTGTCCCTTCAGCTGACGCCCTGGTCCTTCCCCGCTGAATTCCGACACTCGGCACTACCCGGTGAATGTCAGAAATTATCATTATCAGCTTTTAAAACATCCCCAGCAATCAGGAGTGTCTGATCCATGACCAGCACCACACAGCACCACAGGGCAAAGCATCAGCACGGTCCCAGTTGGGAAACTCCTCTGGGCTCTGGGACCATTAAAGGTCTCTCCCTCTGGGCTTGGAAATCCCCCTGTGACAATCCCATTTCCATGCAGAATGTTAAGGACAGGGCAGGGTGGCCCCTCCCAAGCTGCTGGCAGTTTAGGATGTACACAGGCAGGTTCTGGAAGTTTTACAGAAATGCAGCTGAAGCTCCAAATCACAATTAGCAGGTGCAATAAAAAAAATGCTCAGTTTTCCCCCCACCCACCTAAAATCTCCTCCAGTAACAGCCTGTAACCATAGTTGGTCCTTCCAGGCCTCTGGAATAATGTAATCCTCTAAGGAGAAAGTGATTCACTCTTCTTTGATGTGATAAAAAGAGGAAAACAAGTGAACAGGAGGCACTAAACAGCCATCTTGTGAAACCCAGACAGCTTTTCCAATTCCGTTTCTGAGCTGTTTATCACCACATAAAAAGCCTGATACCCAGCAGACTAGAGAAAGACCGGAGTGTTGATGTCCCTGTCTTCCTCACGTTTATATTCCAGCCTAAATCTCACCGAGATTCAGCTCAACAAATGAATTATTTAAGTTGCAACCCTGATTCAGTGCCCAGAAAATCATTTGGATGTAGAAAGGAGCAGGGACCTGGAACAGAAGCACTCAGGTGCAGAGCAGTCTGCCTTCCCAAGGCAGGGGAGAGGACAGGCACCATGGCACAGCTGGGCTCATCTCCACACTTCTGAGGGAAGCAAACCACGGCTGCAGGGACACAGCAGTGGCTGGGCAGTGGTTTGCTGGTGGGCTGGTTGGAACAACAAAATGCAGATGTTTTTCTGGTTGACTAGACAAAAGCGGCGTCTGGGCTGAGAGCAAAGTACACACGTAACTTTCATGCTGTGCAAGGATCTTCCCCATATTCCTTTCCCCCCTTTCTCTCTGTGCCATTGAGTTTTAACAGCAATGCTGAAGGCAGCAGGAGGGGACTGTGCCCCGCTGCTGGGACAGAGCACAGCCTGTGCTGCTCTTCTGGCTCTGAAACCCAGCAAACCCCAGCAGCCTCTGGCCCCAGGGCAGCTGCAGAGGATGCCCAGGCAGCATCTTCTCCCCACAGGCAAGCAGGGCAGAGCCAGCCACAGCCCTAACACTCGTGGGTGCTGCTCTCCATCTCCTCCCAGAACATCACTGACCTACCTGGTGGCCCTTCAGGGACCCATGCCACACACCAACCTTCTCCAAACCCAGCCCACAGGTTGCTAGCATTCTGCTCTTTCCCATTTAAGCAACATATATCTTGGAATTGCTACTAGGGAAGCCAGGGACACTTGAGTGTGTGTTTTCTGGATATAAAAAGACAAAAAAAAGTTGCTTCCTTATGTAACTTAAGCCAAGCTACTAACATTAAAGCATCTGGAATTAATTATCCCAGACAGATAATGTTCGCACAATTACTTCAGTAACGCAAACAGTTCCACTTGCCTTTGTATCCATCTCCTAATGGGGACCAGAGACAGAAGATGTGAGAAATGGTGGCAGCTCTGCACCTGCCATGGTCTGAGCATGAGCCACAGCAGATCAGGAACTAGCCAAGTGCCCCTGACGCTGCTGCTCCCAGAGCTGAGCATCTGAGAGCTCAAAATACAGACAAGGGCACAAAGAAGACAATTCCCATCCTCAGCACAGTGTCATCCCATGGGTCTCCTGACACAAACCCAGCCCAAGGAAAGCAAAGCTTTGAGGAATTTGAAAAGGCAGCATCCAGACTCTTTTAATGTGTTCTGGATGGCTGCACTAACGCTGAACCCTGAAATACATGAGAACAGTTCTGATGCCGAGTCACCCCAAGCAGCTCACAGCCCATCCCAGAAAACCAGGAGGGATCCGTCTCCCTCTTGCACCATCCACGTGCAGCTACACTTGTCTGGGTGCACTTCATGGAATCCTACCATGGTTTGAGTTGGAAGGGACCTTTGAAGGTCTCCAAGTCCAAGCCTCCTTCCATGAGCACAGACACCTTCAACTAGATCAGATTTTCCGGATCTTCTTCAAGTGCACTGAAAAAACCCACCCACCAGCTCTCCTCCACCTCCCCAAGGTCCTGGGAGCAGAGGGACGCTCACTTTCCAGCAATACAGGCTTCACCTAAATTCAACAGGATTATGTGCAGCAGCACCAAGAACCCAGCAGCTATTCCTGATGCTGGGCTGTCCCGCTCCTCCCATCACTCTGAAGAGCACTTAAAAATAATAGTTCAATGGGGACCTAAGGTGCACTAAATCACTAAGAGGTGATTTAATTACTCCTGCGGTTGCAAGCCCAGCAACCAGAGCTGCTGGGGTTTGCCTGGCTAGACACTAAATCCATGGTTCTGGATGGGGAGCAGAGGCAATGGAGCGGGATGGGGAGGCTCCCAAAGCTGTACCAAACTGGAGTTGGTCCCAAGAGCTGTAAACCTCGTTACAGAGCAGTAGGAAATCAAGCTCACTCATTCTATACCTTTGCTGCTGAAATACACTTGACTTTCTGTGTGCTGGATCCAGTATAAACCACAGGCATCCACTGGGAGGATTAGCAAACATTCAAAATAAAAGTCCAAGTGGCTCGGAACAAGGTAAGAACAGGCTGGATTAATACATTTCCCACAGGAAGCTAATAAAGGTGAGGACTTGCTGAAAGGCCACACAAGAACTTGTCAAGCAGAGAGTAAACCAGAGCTGAGGACGAGTAAGAGGCAGAGTAAATCACACTCCTTTGCAAAGCACTTGTGGGCACCAGGCATGAGCTCACAACCCTCCACAGCACCAGCACCACCCTCTGCATGGCCCAGACCCTCTGCACCACACTGGGAGTGTTCCACCCCATCCCAAACCAGGTACCTGAACCACCAGCAGGACAGACCACCCTGTGCACAGCCCATCCCTCCCCACTGCCTGCAGGGACAAGGGTTTCCTGAGCAGATCTGACTGGAGTCCTCCCTTTGCCAGTGGCAGAGGGAACTCACTGATGTTACACCACTGGGGTGGTTCTGCTGCCATGGATCAGTGCCACCAGCCAGCCTGTCCTCCCCGTGGCCAGGTGTCCCTGTGGGGGTCCCCAGGAGTGGGCAGGCAGCGAGCTTTCCTCTCCCCATGTTCCCCCGTCCCAGGGCTTGTGATCTGAACATTTAGGCCCAGGGAAGTCAGGATTTTCACTTCTTTTGATCAGAGCACAGCCTCAGATCTTGAAAGGGAAGCGTACACGTATTTCTGGAGCATACCAGAACCCAGGCACATTTAAGGGCAGGCAGCCACAGAACGGGGATAACCAACCCGAGAAATAGCCCTTTGTAAAATCACCAACGTGCCATCTGTGAGCTCCAAACTCACACATTTTTCATGATGAGTTGGAGGGAAGGAAAAAAAAAAAGGGGGGGGGGGGAAGAAAAAAAAAAAGGATTATGTTAAAAAAAAAAAAAGCTCTACTCCAAAAGCTACTCAAACTGCTGCAGAATCCTGCCTGCCCCTTCTGCAGCAAAGCCCAAGGGAAGCTGCTGATGAGTCAACAGCCAGCCTGCGTTGCCGACCGAGGAAAGGAAGTCCAATCTCACCACTCGAGAACAAAGTGTGCTGGTTCATGCAGTACACACTGAACACAGCCTCGGAAAGCCCTCCCCGGGCTGGGAGCAGCAAGGATCCAGCCTGGCTGCCAGCCAGGGCTCCTGCTGCACGCCAGGGAGAGGGAGAGGTGACGTCCAGACATTGCTGGGACATCTGCACCGTGCCACCCTGCTGCCAGGCCAGCCTGGCCACAGCTCCTCGGGCTACCATGCTCCACACCACAGCAGAGGCTGCTCCAGGGGGATTTTCTCCCTTGGCTGGAATTGCTCCCTCCCAGGACCACGTGTTCTGGATGCAGCACCCAGCCCTGCTGGGATGAGCAGAGGTGTCTGCTCACTGCCAGATGGGGGGCAGGGATGTGTCCCAGTCCTAACCCTCTACTGGTGCCCCAGTTAGTTCTCCCTGCCTCAGTGCACTCATCTCCAGCAGCTCCTCGCAAGCAGACCTGCTCCTCGGGGATCCTCTTCCAGTGATGCTGGTACTGCAAAACCACGGCCTGCCAACAACTATGTACCCTCTGAAAGAGCTGCTGGAACTCCTGGAGATGTGAAGGAGACTGTCCAGCAAAGAGCAGCACAGCTCGAAGGAGATGAACACCAATTGGGCAGCCCCACACCGTCATGATCCGGGCACAGGAGCCCTGCACCATCTTGATGTGTGCCCAGCAGCACAGCAAGGGGCTGCCTGACCTCTGTGTGTGGCCATCAGAGGAGAAGGGCAGAGGGGACCTGAGGCAGGAGGACGGGGAGGGACACAGCCCCCGTGCGACGTGGCAGACAGCGTTTGTGCCGGTGCCGCCGCCATCGCCGAGCTGGTACTCGCCGAGGTTGTGCCTTCCTGTTGCCACAGCACTTTCTGTTTTCTGTTAAAACAGGGCCACAGCGACGATGCAAGTATAGATCTGCAATGCCAAGAATATCTGGGAAGCCTGCCAGCAAGAAGCAGCCTTCCTGCTCGTCCTCCCGCTGTGTGCAAATTCACAGGAAACAGAATCTACAGCACATACTAATGTGGCTTAATGCAAGATCCAAGAGCCACCTCGAGATCCTGCTTACATCCCTGTCAGCCTGGGGAAGGAGCCACATGCCAAAAGCATTAAATCATTAAATAAAGGAGGAAATAAAACCTGTACAGGTGCATAAAATCCCACGTAGACGAAGCTGCTTTATGAAGGGGTGCTCTGCTGTGTGAGCTCAACACTCTGCCAGCATCAGCGCTGGCATCGCCTCCAGTGGGAAGGGACGAGCCTGGGTCTGATCCCGGCACACCCGCTGTGCAAAAAGGGCTTCACAGCCTCCTACGAGCACTCATGGCAAACCAGCAAAGCCTACTTTCCCCTTGGGTTTATCACAATGTGACTCTGGGTAGACACAGCTCATCTGAAGCATCTCCTTCCCATTTACAACAGGAGAGGTACTCACAGCTCCAATGCTCCAAAACTGGTGATAACATTTACCCGCACTTTATCTTCCTTAATCCTTAAACTCAAGCTCTGCTGAGATGGGCTAGCTTTGCATCCAGCACCCAACTGCACCCCACACCAGACTGGGACCTTGTGCCCGGCTCTACCACTGACTTATGGTGTAAATCTCCATGCCTCACTTTGCCCAAGTGTAAAATAACTGTAGGGCTCACACAGGGGCTTGTGAGGCTCATCTCTGGTCCCAGAAAGCCAGTGGGGATCCTTCAGCAATGGGGTCTAGCACAGGTGGAACATCCTGTCACCACTGGGGTGGAGTGTCACCACCACCCATATCCCAGGTGGGTGACCAGGAGACTCATGGGCAGAGGATGCCAGCCTGCCTGTTGGGAGGGAAACTCACCTCCACTACTCACTCCTCTGCTCCCAGCTGACTGCAAGCAGTTTTTATCACCACGCTGGAGCCCTTCAAGCTTTGGGCAATTCTCAGACATGTTACCATACAAAATAAAACCCTATTCAGTAGCAATGAGCCAGAAATGATCATGGAGAGGAAACATCTTATCTCCTGCACTGCCTAATGACCCTGGCACACAGGTGGCCCCCAGCAGCACCCATGCCTCCCGGGACACCAAGCCAAGAGATGCTGCATCTCTTCCCCTACCGCTTTCCTCACAACTGCACCGTGATTTGTGCTAACCTAGAAAGGACCCTTGAGTTTAAGGTGGCTCTTAGTGGAGGCATTTTGAGACAGCTGCTTTCTGGGAAAAGCATTCCTTAAAATACAGCTCTTTCCTTCTGCCTCACCCCCAGCTTTTGACATTTCAGAGGCTCCAGTAAAACAAGATGTTTCAAAAATCTAATTTTCAGCTTCGGAGGCACAAAACCTCGAGGCAGGGTGCAGGCAGGGAGAGCTGGTTTCCAAGCGCCCGGGTGGGAGATGAAAAGAGCAGCAGCGGCTGCGTGAACGGCAGCACCTTTGGAGAACAAGATCCACCTCTGGAGCAGGAAGCAATTCCCACACACTCCGCAGCACAATCCGCTGGCTGGTGATGGCTCAGCCCAGGAACCAAACCCCTGGGCTTCAGGATGATGGGCTGGGTATTATTTCGCAGGCAGCGCTTGCCTGCTCGCCAGCTCCTGGGGCTCTAGTGGCTTCTCCCCCCTGCTGCCTCCCTCTAGGAATTTCACATGGAAGTGGCTGTCAGAATTGACAACATCAGGTCTGGGTTACCACAGGAATCCCTCTCTAAGGGCAGGGTGCTGTGTCACACCTCTGAGATGGGGGGACAGCAAAGTGCTGCCCCGACAGTGAGGAAGAGAGGCAACTGCTGGGCTCAACATTTCCAGTCTACAGAAAACATCACTGCTGGTTTTTCAGCAGATTAAAGGAATTTGGATGGTTCATATCTCACACAGAGAGGATCTGCTGGGTTTATGTGAATTTTTTTTGTTTCGAATAGGGAAAATGGAAAGTTAGGAAGCAAAGGGGGAAAGTGATGCTGAGGCCATGGGGCAGCAGCTACAGGGTGGGAGCAAAAGCTGCAGCTCAGGGGGGACCAGAGAGGTACCTGCTCATCCATCACCTGGGATGGAGACTGGGGTGAATTAAAGCAATTAAACTAGGGAGGTAAATGGAGTTGTAAGGCTTTTTAAGGCTGCTCTCTTTAGGCAGATGAAATACAGTCATCTCTTGTGAAAAAACACTTGACATTTCTCCAACGCAGGGCAAGCTGCAAGAGGGAGTTGTCTAACCCTGGAGATAGGAAAACAGCTGCAGTCTGCACCGTCCCTGGCAGTCCAACGCTGCCCTCTCCACCTCCAACTCTCACAGCGTGACCCAAGTGGGAAAACACCGAGGGCAGGGATGCTTTTGGAGGGAGAGCTGCTTGACAGAAGCACACTGTCCCCACTGTGCCTTCTGGTGTGGCACAGCAGTATGTGCAGAGATGCTGTCCTGACCAGAACAAATCTGGCAATGTCACTGCCTGTCCCCCTGGGATGTGCATCATGGCCACAAACCAGGTGCAGCTATTAATGCTGCTGTAAAATGAGCTCTTCGTTCCACTCACATCACACCAGTGAAGGCAAAATATCCCAAACAGGCTTCAGTCTGAGGAAAAAGTCCTTCAGGATTGATTGATGTCCTGCCAGCAAAGAGAGATGGTTCAGGCAGATGGGACGTGGTGCAGGACAGACAGACAGAGCAACAAAAGAGGAAAGAACTCCAAGGAAGTTAAGGCTTTGGGTGAGCAGCACAACCCCAGAGCATCCCTGGAGCAGCCTGGGATGAGCAGGGCATGGTGCAAACCTGAGGGGCTGCAGAAATCCACCTGGGATTAGCTGGGAGTGATGGAGCCAGCAATGAGTATCTCTAAAAGGTCACAGAGAATGGGTCAGATCTTAGAACCATAGAATGGCTTGGGTTGGAAAGGACCTTAAAGAACATGCAGTTCCATCCCCTGCCATGGGCAGGGGCACCTTCCACTAGCCCAGGTTGCTCCAAGCCTCATCCAACCTGGCCTTGGACACTTCCAGGGATGGGGCAGCCACAGCTTCTCTGGGCAAGTGCCTTACCACCCTCACAGGGAAGAATTTCTTTCTAATATCCATGATACACATTATCAGACTTCAAAAATAAAACAAACTCTTTGGAGAGAAAGGCTTGAACACCAAATGGTATTGAGGAACTGAAGAAAGAGCTGGAACCATGGCAGGAGGCAATGCATCAAGGATTATGGAATCGTGCCGAGATTGAGAATAATCACATAAGCAAAATTACCCCAAGAACTGGGAAATTCTTCAGAGGAGAATCCGATGGTGGAAGTGAAACCTCACACTCAAGGTGAGTGGGCAGCACCAGGATGTCCCCTCCAGAAGCCGTGGGCATGTCCCTGTGGTGGTGGTGTGGGTGAAAGCAGGGGAAGCCTCAAGACTGACAAACACGTTCACAACTCCAGAAAACACAGCCTTTGATGGGAGCTTAAAATAAATGGATCTGCTTTGTCTTGAGGAGAGGACTGAGAGAAGACACAAGAGTGGCCTGAAAAATGTGAAAGATATCAGGAAAGGGCTGGTGCCAGAGCGAGACAGAGTGGGATGGGGACATGGGAGGGATGACCTGCACCAGGAGTAACTCTAGGAATATCCATGCATGGGAACACATGGCAGTGGCAGAGCTGCCCCAGGACCCCCAAAATCAAGAGCTTAGAGACAGGTAGAAGGGTACATTTTCAGCCTGCCCTGTGCCCTGGCAGCTCCTGGCTGCCAGGTCTGGGATGCCAAACCCCACCCCACAGGCAGCCACTGCCAGGCTGGATCTAAATGGGCACTGCCAGCCTGGGCAGCACCAAGATCACTTTTCACTGGAAACAGCCCCGGCACGAGCCCTCAAGCTGGGGAGCAGAGCACTGGCAAAGCCAGGCTGTGGTTAGCTATCAAAGACAACTAAAAAACGATATAACACACAGATTTTTTTTTCCCCTCTCTTTTTTTTTTTCTGTTTGGGGTTGGTGTTTTTTTTTTTTTCCCAAGGATTAAATCAACTCAACAGCCCCCTTTACAACTTCCCTTTTGATGTGTTCAGACTCATTAAAGTTTCATTTCTTTCTCTGTCTTCCCCGGGGGAGGAAGGGGAGCGTACACAAAAGTTTACTTCAGGAGCAGGGTCGGCAGCTGCAGCAGCAGCTGCTGTTGCTGTGGGACAAGCGGAGCCTCCGCCGGCCTCTGCTCCCTGCCGGGATCCCTGGGCAAAACACACCCCCCCTGCAGCCTCCCTGCTCCCACGAGCAACCCCAGCAGCACCCGGGCACGATGCTTCACCAGTGTTCCTGCAGGATGCACACCCGCTGTCACACGTCACGAAGGGAACACATGAGAGCTCCAAAGCTCCTGCAAACCCTGTGGGGAGTTTCGGGTCTGACCCCGAGAGTTTTGGGGTCCCTTCCCAACCTGCCCGGCTCACCCCAGCAGCAGCACCAGCCTTTCCCCCACAGCTTTGGCCACTGCCCTGGGACAATCCCACACACACATCGAGTGGGTGGCAGCTCCCCCACGTTTCTTTTTTGCCTGAGCAGCTGTTTAAGTGTCTATTTTAAAACCCAGTTCCCTATTTTAAAATAGCTAATGAGCCCCCGATCTCGGCTGACAGACGTCGTCTCTACAAGGTCTGGGAGATGCTTCTCTATTCGCTGGGCTCCTTTTCCCAAGCCCTGAATCTCAGCATGCCCAGCACGTTCCCAATCCACATAAACATAGTAAAGAGGGAAGTTTTTAATTTAAGGGCCAACTTCTGCTCCCCTGCCGTGAAATACCAGCAGTACAGCCACGTGTTTCTAGGCAGAGAGGCATCAGCCAGCCAGGCAGAGGCTGGAGTTCTGGGTGGTTTTCTGCTGGTACTTTTTTATCCTCTCTTTGATTTTATCACATCTTTTTTAAAATTCCCCGATCAAGAGGAAGCAGGGAGCTGGCCCGCCTGGCCACTGCCCAAAAAAAGCCAGGCACACAAGAGGGACTTTTCAGGGTGTGGTGGGAGGTCCCTGTGAATCCCCGTGCAAGCCCAGGTTCCCATGCATCACCTCTGCGTGCCCCCCGAGATGGTTTGCACCCCACCAAGGCAGAGGGGACCCCGCAGAGGGGACAGCGCTCGCTTACCTGACCACAGGCTCAGGGATGGCCTCGGCACTCGCCGGCACCTGGACACCCTTCTCCCACTCCTGCCTCCAAGGATCAGCCAGGACGTAGTACTCGTCAGGGCTCAGCTGGAAGGAGTCAGGGATCTTCATGGCTGTTATCAGGTCCGTACGGAAAACCTGCACCGGAGAAAAACCCGTCCTGAGTGAAGGGGTCTGGTAGGGGCTGGGGGCATGTGTGCCCTGGGGAGATGTCCTGGGGGTTTGCATCACCAGTGGTATGGCTTCAGGGTGTCATTTAGTGTCACTTCAGGGTGAGGTCTGGGCAGGAGAACACCGGCACACAGGCAGGGACTCCTCTCCAGCCAGGCAGTGCTGAGAGCCCAAGCCCTGCAGCCACAACCCTTCCGAGGTACCACAAACCAGGCAGTCAGGAAATCCAGCCACAAGGTGTGAGCTCCCATGAGACATTAACTTGGATTAATCCTAGTTTTTAATCCAAAAACTAGGATTAAACTAAAGAAACAGGCTGCCTTCTCCTAAGGGATTGATGATTTCAATGTAGCCATACAAATATCTACCCAAATGCCAAGGGATGTTCTGCAACTGGGTTTCTCTGCACTTAGCCCTCCTGGGGGAAGGGAAATTATGTTCTTGACAGAAATGAAGCTGTGGGAGACAAAGAGCACATCATCCCAAGCACCTTCATGTCCCCATCACATCACCTCATGACCCTGAGCATTTTTGTGTCCTCTTCATGTCACCTCATCGCCCTGAGCACCTTCATGTCCCCATCGTGGTTACCTCATCACCTTGAGAACCTTCATGTCCCTGTCATGTTACCTCACTGCCCCAAGCATCTCTGTGTGCCCATCATGTCCCCTCATCGTCCTGAGCAGGGACAACCAAAAGCTAAAGGTGGAAAATAACTGACTAAAAGGTAATCTAGGTGCTGCTCACACATCCACAGCCAAACACACCGAGATGTGTCCTGACCCAAAAAAACCCTTGTCAGATCAACACTGGACCCCTCCTTTAGGAAAATCATCCAGTCCTTCAGTCAGTGAATGGGCTCATTTTCCATCTCACTGCTGGCCCTGCAGCATCTTCTCCCAATACACCAGGATGAAAAACTCATTCCAAAAATATCCCTCACGGTAAATAAGGTTTTCCTTCCAGAGGGCTGCCTGACAGCAATGACTCGAGCAATCCTGCCTCTTGCAGCATAAAAATAAATTGTAAATGAAAATGGATGATTTCTCCTCTCTACCATCTGCTATTAGCTGGAATAATAACTGCCAGTGCCAGCAATCCTGCCTGGACACCATCTCGCTCCATCCACTCCATCCCTGCTACTTCTGCATTCCTTCCACGAGGCCGGGATGGATCAGATGTTTTCTTCAGATGTTGTTTAATCTCTTCACAGAGTCTATTCTCCAAATGAGTATTGCTGTGTCAGAACCACAAGAAATAATACAATATAGTTTCACATTTTTGATACAAAAATAACATGCTTTGGAGAGTATTGGGGAACCCAAATCGGCTGAGATGCAGGAAACTAGACATTAACTAAGACCACTGAGACCAGTATTTAGGTCAGTTTGTTTAATCCTCAGAGTCTCAGCTGCTAACCCAATTAGAATTAAATACAATATATAAACAACCTTTGCTATATTGGGACCTCTTTGAATTTTCCTGGTGCTTTCCTCCTGATGCAGCTGCTTGGAGACATTTTTGACTATGCCTATATAAACCTGATTTGAATTGGTCAGACAGTCTCAGTGCATCCTTCAACAAACATAATTAACAGCCTATATACTACAGGCAGAATTAGTCTCAGTTTGGGAAAGATCATGGTCCTTTAAGTCTCTGTGTGCTACAAAAGCATCGTTAGAGATACTACAGTAACCTCTTAATACACTGCCAGTGTGAGAGATTTAAAAAAAAAATTAAAATAGGCATTAATTAAACATGAGAAGGGATATGGGAGATATCACAGTCCTTCCAGTGCTGTGTCTGAGTATCCAAACAAGCACAGGAATCCTGCTGAAGCTCATTTTCTACAAGACAGGGTAGAAATACACCCTGTTCTTGCCAGCCCTGCACTGACAGGTCACAGCTTGGGCAAACACCACCTCATAACCCAGTTTTGGTGCCCAGTTCCAATGAGGACAATGCAAACCCCAGTCAGTGTCCCTTCCTTGGAGCACCTGGCTTTGGTGGATGAGATGCTCCCCTGTGCCCTAACCACACAGGCTGAGGGCAGCATGAGGACCAGTGCCACCTCCCTGCCCTGGCCACCAGCACCACAGAACCACTGAACCACAGAATCACTCAGGTTGGAAAAGCTCTCTGAGATCATCGAGTCCAACCATTAACCCGGCACTGCCAAGGCCACATCTACATGTGTTTTGAATACCTCCAGGGGTGGTGATTCCACCACAGCCCTGGGCTTAACCATCCTTCCAGTGAAGAAAGTTTTCTTAATCTCCAGCCTAAACTTCCCCTGGCACCAGCACAATGGTGTCACGGAAAACACCATTCTGGAGACACGTGCCCTGGGGATTTGTGGGCAAAGCCAGGTAGGAATGGTTTCCAAAGGTGTGGGGCACCTAACAGCTCTTCTAAACCAAAATCCTGGCCCATCACCCTCCTCCTAACTGATGAAGAGGGAGATGGAGAAGCCTGCAACATGTCATGCAACCAACCCAGGGAGGAGCTGACAGCACCACTGGGGAGCCCTGGCCACCCCTAGGGCTGCCATCCACGGGTAGGAAACACAACAGCTCCATACAAACCTCGTGTCACAAGCTTAACTCATTTTCCTTTGCTTACAGCTATCAGGAAACTTCTTCAGTGCTCTCAGCTCTTTGCTGGGGTCATGTCTCCAGCAGTCCAAGTGCCCTGGGGCAGCCTTCTGCTGCTCACCACTGCTCTGAACAAGGCTCAGCCTTACCAATGCTTCCCAACATCCTCAGCAGACACAAAACCCTCCAGAACCTCGGAGCCTGGGCACTGGAAAACGCAACAATGAGACCAGCCCTCGGTATAATTCCTCCCCTCTGCACGGTGCAGATCCCAGGCTCCTGTTTTCCCGCATTAAGTCTTCCCCAAATTCATCCCTTCTGGATTCTCAGCCCGCGTCGGCACAGGCAGCTTAGTTTTAATTTTAAGCCAAATAAGCACGATTGTATCTATCTCCCTGAAGATAAGGAGCATCGCGGGCTGGATTTGCAATCTCACTACTTCATTTATTTAGTCCTTCTTGGAAAACAGATAAGCTCGCCCCTCCGACGGCAGCACGCGCGCCCGCACTTTATCACAGCGACGCCTCTGTCTTTTCATGAAGAACTGGATATGCTCAAATTATTAACTATCAAAGCAGAACACTTTAGAAATGATAGAACAGCGCAGAAATTGTAAAGGAAAGCAGATCAGTTGTCTGGAAATCTCCCAACAGCTAATACGCTCAAATTGTAATCTAAATGTCTTTTTGTTTTGAATTGTCTGGGATTAGGGTTGGGAAAAGACTCAATTATTCTACTCAAACTCTTCTGAATTATTTATGAAAACCAAATAAAGGATAAATTGGGCACTGATGAACCGAGGACCTGGCGGTGAAGAAAAAGTTGGGTACCAGAAAACAAGCAATTTTCCCTCAATAGGAGTGTTTACTGTTTCTCCCCGGCCCTGGGAGATGAATTGTCTGCTGCCCTGCACCCTGCTCCCCCTGCCACCACCACAGCCCTGGCCAGGCTCTGTCCTCCCCTTCCAGCCTGGCAGCAGGATCCAGGTTATTGCCTATTGATCTGCCAGCAGTGGGAAAGGCCAAACCAAGATGTTCCTTTATTGCCTCAGCTTGCTCAGAAATCTCAGGCACGTTTAGGGATGCTCAGAGATGCATCACACCGATGCCCAGGGCCAGCCTCCCCTTTTGCTAGTGTCAGCTTTAGAGATGAGGAAAAAGAACATTAAATTGCAAAATCCCAAGATATTTTTGCCTTCATACTGCCAAATGAGAGGGACACGGAGTCAGGGTCAGCGTAGTTCTGCAGTCTCAGACCCCAGGCAAAAAAAAGCACATGGAGAAAACTTCCCTCTCCCTCATATCTCACAGGCCAGGCATCTGGATTACCCATCTTTGATACTTCCCCAACTTTTCAGCCCACCAGTTCATGATGTTGGACTGACTGCCTCACTAGTAGAGCCAGTCCCAGCATCCTGGGAAGGTGAGAAGTCACTGGGACACCAAAGCCATCACATTCCCAAATGATACATCAGTGTCACTTGCTATTTCTGTAATTGGCTGTTCTGAGGCAAAAGCTGTATTGATTTTATCTCTCAAAAAGAAAAAAACCCTGAGTTAATAAAATGTAACACATCCTCTGATTTGACAGCCTATTGCTTCACCTGGATCCAGCCTGGCACTGGAAGGATGACACTGTGGGTATGGCACAGACCTGCAAGGCAGAGGTTGGATTCGGCTCCTCCTTGAGCCCCCAGTGCTTCGTGCATCAGCTGCTCCACCTTGGCGAGGATCTGCTGCTTCTTCCACCAGACACAGCCCTGCAGCCTCTCCCTGTGCCCTGCAACAGCTGTGAGGCACCTCCAGGAGCCCTCCATGGACCAGCAGCAATTTGTCCAACACTTGGACAACCTCAGAGAAAAACACGTACTCCTGGGAGGAGATGCCTGGGCACACGGTGCCTTGCCATGACAGGAAGGATGATGGGCATTGGAAACTCCATCCCTCTCTTAGCAAAGGGCTCCCAGGCTGTGCAGCTTTCCAGCATCCTTCTCCTCCTCCTCTGCCTCTCCCCCATCACCATCCAGCCCCTCTCAGAGCCTCTCCACCACCTTTCCATGCAACCCTTGCATCGATTTCCAGGCTCTTTGATTCATTCACAAACCCCTCTTAGCGAAGTGTCTGACAATCTCCCCATCATTCAGCTCCCACTCCATGTGCTCTGCCAAGGGCTCAGCTTTTCCAGCGACTGTTCTGTAGGTCCAAGCCTGCCAATTATCCCCTTAGCCCCAAATACCCACCCAAAACCACCAAACTCAGACCCCGTGGTAACAACGTTCTGCTCGTACGAAACCGGCTGCTGGGAGGGAGCCAAGAAGACGGAGCTGTTTTGGGCTTTAGATCGAAACGAAAGGAAACACTCGTCTAGCACTGGGTATAATTAGCCCTTAGAGCAGCAGCCAGCCCGGGCACCGCTGTGCTGGATCCAGCGTGGCCCATCGCTCCGCCGAGGCGGCACGGTCGCGGCATCACCCGGCTCCGGGCGCCTGCTGCAAACCAGCCCAGGAGAAAACCAGCTCTGCAGGGACCAGGCAGCTCAGCAGAACACAGATGGGCTACAGCAGGCCGTGTCCCTGCACATGAGGCTTCCCGGGCTGGCAGGAATTCTGTTACACATTCTCCCCTGCCATCTGCACCCAGCTGACCTTGGAGCTTTCAGACCTTGCTCTTTGGGGCAAGCTCTGCCCCTCCTCCCAGTCCCGGGATAGGATGGTATTTTTAAAAATATGCACTGACATCTTTTTTTGTCTGCCTAACAGTTTTAGCAAAAAGAAACCTTTCCAAAGCACTCCACGCTGGCAAGGCAGTGGTACAAAATGTAAGAGAAGCAAAGCTGGTTGTTCAAAATGAAGTCCATGAAGGAAAACACACTGAGGTCACTAGGGAGAGGGCAGATGGGAGAGGTGGGAAGGGAATGGTCACAGCCTGCATCCGAGATCTCACATTTGATCCATTCCCTCCATCACCCAAGGGACCTGCAATCCTCCTCCAGTTCCCTCACACACACAGTAGCTGTGTGGGATCTCACAGTGGTGACCTTGCCACAGCAGGCACAGGCACTGGGTGCTCCAAAGGATGGGCAGCAGCAGGTCACCACATGGGGATGTGGGAGTGCTTTCTGACAGTGAAATAACAGGTTGTCTTCAGGTTTTGGCTCAGTGCTCTTTTTCCCCCCTTACTGCAGCCCTGGCAGCTGTGTCCTGCTACCCTCCCTGCCATAACCACCCTCCTCCATCTGCACCAGGACCAGGGCAGTCTCCAGCTCCCTCCTCACTTCCAGTGGGCTCTGTTAGCCCTTCACTCTCTGAAGCACAAAGTTGTTTGTTGTAGCTCATGAGTCACAAGGCTTTTTGGAGAAAGAGAAAACAACGGGAACAATGGGAGCCCTGGGAATAGTTTTTGGTTGTACAAACTGTCTTCATATCAGCCTGAGACGGTACCTCCGTGCCCGGCCCCACTCCCCTCTAGACTCCCAGCCCTGCTTCCCTGCTGTTATATCACATTTTTCCAGTCCCTTCTGAAATGAGAGAAGCGTTGATACTCGGTAGCAAGGCTCTGAAATGTGACAGTGCCTGGAGCGTGTGTGCAACCAGCAATAATATTTGCCTGTGGGGAGAAAAATCCTGAACTCCTGTGGCCATTTGGGAGCCAGCCTCCTATCTCTTCATTTAGTCTCGTTTCCTCTCGAAATGCTGGATGTTAAAGATCCAATGAACAACAGAACTTAAAATAGGAACAAGAAGCATTTTTGTCTGGCCCTTCTCAGCATTCAGAAGACAATGGTATTAATCTGTTATCCCCGTGCCAGCATGGGAAAACTGACAAAGCCACTGCAGTCAAACCTTTCAACAGAGACTGATCTTCTCATCCAGCCCAATAAAAGCTTGTCCAGTCTTGCTTGGCCATACTCATAAAAGCTCTTCTCCAAGCATGGACAGCTAAATTCACATTATATACCTACTGCAGGGGGAAAAAACCATGATCCAATGCATGAATAATTACTTTTTAGAAGGGAAACAACGAGGATGTTTGTTAAATGAGTTAAAACCTTGTATAGAGATATGAAAAGGCATCTTTCAAAACACGGAAGTAACATCTAAACAAGGCAAGCAGAAAATAATGTAAATTGTATAAATTTGTGGTTTCCCCTTCATCCTGAGCCCTGTCTGCAGCTGTGGTCTCCCCTCGCCTCCTGAAGGTCCCGAGCAAAGGAGAAGGGCCATGAGGATGTCCGGTGGGATGAGCAGCAGAGCTGAGACTGCACAGGGCTCTCCTCTCCAGCTGAGAAAGGGGATGGCTGGAGCGCTGTCAGGCAGGTGGTTTGCACAAAAATGCAGGCTTTTGTCCCTCCACAATGTATTCCTGCAGCGCAGGTGAGCATTTTGGATCTCAAATAGCTCTGGAGCTAATGACGAACACAGCGGTTCAGGCAGTGACTCAGAGGCAGCATCCCAGGGAGTCCCCGGGCTGCTGATGGCTGGGAGCTGGCAGATAGAACCAGCTACTATCATTACACACTTGCCTTGTTCTTATATTCTCTCCTTAGACACTGACAACTGTTCCCTGTCAGGAACAGCAGAGAGGCTTGATGACTGCAGTCAAACCAGCGAGCCTTGCGCTCACGTCCCCAGCAGCCCTACAGCCGGGGGCAGGACTGTGCTAATGTGCCACCAACACAAGCAGAAATGCACACTTCAGGCACATCTTACTCCCTGCTGCAGACTCAGAGCCATGACAGGTGGGACCTGAGCGAGCATCTCCTCCTTCCAGCTCCCAGGGCAGGGAGCATGACCGGTGTCTCCTCGCAGGCACCCAGGGATGGGTACCAGCCACCACACTCAGCCTGAATCCAAGCTCTAATGAGATTAATTAAAATCACCAGATTGGTAGACTGCTATCACTGCAGATGCACGAAGCTGCTGGCAGCTGCCCACGTCCATCCTCTGCCTTCAGGCAGAAGGAGGGCAGCAGAGCCATGCCCACACCCGGGGTACCATCAGGCTTAGCCCCAAAGGCTCTGCTGCCCAGGAAGGGGCACGGGAGGACGGCTGTCACCTCTGCAAGGGAGACAGCCAAGACAGAGGCCTGGTGCCTGGGACACATCAGGAAAGAGCCCGGGCAGAGCCCCGTGACAGGCACAGATAAATATAATCACCCTCCCTGGCAATGGCCCCTTCGCGGATGTTTACAAACAGCTCAGTACTTTTCCATGGTAAGAAGCTTGTTTTTCCAGATGCCTTGTATCGGGTGGTTTTTAATGTGTATAGTTAATCCCTTCTCACAGAGTCTTTCATAATAAACATCACCCCCTGACCTGACTAATAACTATGTAACACTAATGCTTTTGATTTTTTTATCTCCTGCCTGGGTTGTCAGGGCGAATGCATGTTTCTCTAGGACAGCAGCTCCCAGAGAAACGGGGACACGACTTGGAGAGGGGCAGGAGAGGCCAGTGGGTCCTGCTCCACCAGCCCATCCTCCAGCATCACCATCCCTCAGGACACGCCTGCACCCACTGCAGCTCTTGACAAATCTAAAAGCCACCTGTAAAACTGGAGTTTGAGTTATTGTTTGAAAAGATTTGTCCAGACCCAAATGTCTGGGGGTTCAACATCTGATAATACATTCATCCTGCTCTCCCTGTTACCCTCCTGTCGTTTCCATCCTCAGTGGGATGGACAAGAGAAAGGTACTTCGTCATTTCATGTGAAGTAGTTTGACAGTGGTGTGGTTCACATTTTAAATTTCTCAGTATTTGCTCCAGCAGGACATGATGCCCATCCCAATCTGTGCCTGAAATCCTCCAGGGTTCCTACAAGGATGTGTCAAGCCCTGCAGTGTGTCACAGATGACAGGCAGTGGATCCCACACGTGGACCAGATGGGTTCACGGCTGATCACAGAACAGCAGACGTTGGGTCACTCGTGGAAGATGCTGTTGTAGAAGAAATCCATACTGGAATGACCTCCAAACCACCACCCTGCACTGCTGCAGATCTTGGGGCAATCCTGTGTCCAACCTCACACACTCTGTCCCGATCCCCGGGTTCCACCTGGAGCTGATTTCCAGCAGACCTGGACACAGGAGCCACAGGGGCGATGGAGGGCAAGGGGAGCACGGCCAAGATCTGGACTGCTCCATGTGCTTGTGTTCCCACCACGCTTTTGCAAAGATGGTTTGTCAGCTTGAGCATCCTGGCCACACTCCAGCTTGAGCAATCACACATCGCCTCCCAAATTCCCCTGGAGTTTTAGTTCAGATAAGCCACAGAGGTTCACTTTCTGTCCCAACTGTTGCTAAGTTGGGCACTGTTCAGCTTTTGCTCCACTTTATTTGTTCCAGAGCTACATTTCACTGAGAATCCTCCTCAGGGCATAACAGAGCATGAAGCAGAGGGATGAGCCTGGCCCTCCACAGGCACCACATCTGACGTCTCCCCGGGTGCCATGGACTAAGATCTAGTTTTCACTCCAGCTGTTGTTGAGCAGCAACTTGGATCCAGGTCTGACCATCCTTCAGCAAGTCCAGAAGCATTTTCACTTGGAGTCTTAGATTTATATCCAGTAACTTCATTAGCAGCCGGGTAAAATCCTAGATGGCTGATTAAACTAATTCATATTATAAGCAAAAGCGTGTCTGTACCACCGATGCAGTAAAGAGATGCATCAACTCTTGGAGGAAAGTTTTACTGGGCAGCAGCAGGGTGGCACATATCACACTGTCCTGATGCATGAATCACATCCTGTCACATCTAACCAGGTCTAGCACTGGACATTTCCACCTTAGGGACTCCTGACAGCACCTGAAGGGCTCACCCCAGGCCTTTATGGGCACATCATGCACAGGGGTGAGCATTTTTTTCAGAGAGGGATAACGGTGCCAGAGGAGGAGGAGGTACCCTAAATGCTTCGCTTTCCTTGGGAGGATTCACCTCACAAAAATCACCCCTTGATCTGTATCAAGACACATCTATAACCAGTGATAATGTTCAACTTTCTAACAGCCTTGTCAGCAGCCAGTGACATCTGCACCCCGGTTCTTGCTCTCTGGAGTGTTTCCAACTACCTCAGCTGGTCCTAACAGCTTTCCAGTCCCTCTCTTTTCCCACGGCACAAACAACTTGGACTTTTTCAGTCTCTGTCCTTCACCAACACTTAAGATGTATCAATGTAAACCTGTCAGAGCAGTAAAAAAACAAGTGCAGCTGTAATTCAGGCAGTGACCACAGGAAAACCTCAAAATCTCTACTCAGCTTGATGCAAAAGGAGGATGTTACAGAGGTTTGTGCTCACCAGGCCACAGCATCAGGAGAGGTGAAACGGGGGGAGCTTGGGAAGGAGTTCACATTAGCCATGCCAGCTTCACCTGCCTCTAAACTTAGCTCTGTCTGACTCCAGACCCTGGTCCAGAGGGAAGGGAATGTGAGAACAATGTCCCTCTGGCTTTGCTCAGGCTGCTGCTGAAATGAAGATGACCACTGCCAAACACCGTGGTTGCTACAACAGCAGCTCATGCCTGCTGTAGTTTCCATGGCTCGTGGAAATGTATCCGAGGCACACGAAGGAAAACAGGGCACAGCACTGTCCCTTCCACCACAGCCCCGGGGACACACGGCTGCTCCTGCCCCAGTCCCAGACCCTGCACTCAGAGCTGGCAGGGGAACCTGGGCAGTGTCCCCAGGGTGGGCAGCACTGCCCGTCCCAGCCAGGGAAAACCCTGTGGGCAAGGTCAGACACTGACGGCCTCGGCTTAATGCCCTTGAGCCCCGTGACAGGAGGAAACCAACACAACATGATCTGCAACTCAGCTGTGCTGTCTCTCATTTCACAGCTCCCTGTGCCTCCCACTTGTTCACGGGGAGGAGCCTCCACGTCACCCTTCCCTGCCATCAGTGCTGTGACCTGTGCCACTAACGAAAGGGCACCGAGGCGGGCACCCAAACCAGGGAACCTTGGCACACAGACACCCCAAAACTGTAGGACCTCCCAATCCCACCAAACTCAACCCACGTTTACTTGCATCAACAGGGGTGGAGTGGGCACAAGGACCCCACACCCTTCACCAGAGATGCCCATCGGGTTTCCCCCCCTGCTCCCTCCAAGCAGAGCTGGGGCTGGCACCACTGCCAGGAGCTGTGGCTCTGCCTTCCTGGAGATGCCTTGTCCTGGCACCCACTGCCCACAGCCAGCCATGGGCATGCTGGTTGCCACATCTGGGCAAGCTCAGTGCCATGGGAAACCCCTCCCTCTGGCAAAAGCCTGAAAGCCCACATACCTCAGAGGGCTTCTTCTCCTTCTGCCGTGACCAGGGGGATTTGGTATTCGGAATTTTGGAGCATCTGGAGGTGGATGTGGTGTGACCTGCAACGAGGCAACAGAGACAGGTTATCCGGAAAAGAGTCAAAAAGTTTTTCCCACATCTTTGCCACCAGCCCCACTGCTACAGCCTCAACCAACACTCTGGGTCAGCACTAAGAGGCAATAACACCTTGACACGGCATTATTTTTGTGCACACCCCAGGGTACCTCACCAAAACACATTAACATCAGTCCTGCTACTGATGATGATGTAGATGATGAAATAGAGGCCCCTGAAATTTAAAAACACTGTTTTCAAATGCAGACATCAGAAATGAGAAACCCAGAGTCACAAGTAAGACAGGCTTCTGAGAGGGAATGAACCAGGGCTCATTCCTGGAATCAGGAGTCTATTGGGATTAGGAATTAAGGAGATAAAAGTTTTCTACCAAGGATGCTTAAAGACAGGTATCTGAACAGCTCATGGACTTCAGACCCCATGGACAAAACTACTGACAAAATTGGGTCAAACTCCTCTGCCCACACCACGACTAAGAATTCCCACAGCTGTGTGCAGTTCAGCATCCACTGGGGACCACACAACAGAACACATCAAGCAAAGGCACTTTACACTTTTCAGTAGTAAGAGAGTATTTGCTTTGAGATTTGGGAATACTTTCCTCAGGGAGCATTATGAATGATCTCTCATCATCCTCACTGCAGCAATATCATCACCACTGCTACCACCTCTGTAAGGCAAGGGTAGCTAAAGCCCAAAATGTTCTGGGACCATTACACTACTGATCTTTATTTCCAACCCACATTTGTTAATAATAAATAACAAACTAATTATTGGAATTTTTGTATAAAAATTATGACAGTCCAGTTTACCACTGACTTTATCCTTTTATCCTGAATAGGAGGAAACAACACTGCACATAATCAATGACCAAACACAATGGAGCCCTGCACATGAGGAAGGGCTCTGGCCAGGAGCTGAGCTGAGCTGACCCAAGGGATCAGGGTGCAGTACCACTGCAATGGGAAATGTCTGTTCCTCCACCAGCTCAGGGAATTGAGCCCAGATAAATCCCACATGCCTATTTCTGCTGGCAGGGGAAGAGGCACCAGCTCACCTTGCACTCTTTACTTGCAGTACACTTTCCTGTTCTTCATCAAATGAAGACCAAATGTGGGGGCATCACCTGTTCCCAAAAGACAGCTGCTTTTTTCACTGCAGTGTCAGGCTAGATGTCACTAAAGAGGGTTCCATATAAATGACTTTTTTATAGCATTTCAGTGCATAACAGGACAGTGCAGGCAAAGCCCACAGCAGACATCCCTATGCTGCAGCCACATGGACATGCTGCTTTACTCAGTGAGCTGCTCAAAGGAGGGCAGCAGCAGCTCCACAGCTTTTATGGAGAGATTGAGCCACTAATTTCCACCTTGCCCCCTCGTTTCAAGCTACAGTGTGATGCTACAACTATGCAAACCTGGATAACAACCACTACCACCCTTTCCTGGCAGAGAATAAAAAAAGATGGTCACCACTCTGTTTACAATTATCCTGCAGGAGAGCATTTTGTCAACAGCTTAGATATCACCTGCAGCATAAATATCCAAGCCCAACAGAGATAAGGCCATGTTGTTTAATGCCATGATTAAAGATGCCTTACCCCTGAAAGGCAGCGAAGCCAACGAGCTGCTCCGTAAGCCTTTGAGCATCTGGGGATTAGGAGATGGGAAGTTTGAAGCACAGCTTCCAAAACAAACCCCTTTCTGAGATAGAGATGTTTCGTTTTACGAGAAGCCAGTGGTGCTGACAGAGCCTGAAACACTTTCTGTAGGCACAGCTCAGCTCCCAGGCCTCCCCAGGGCTGCAGCAGGACGGGGGTCCCCGCCAGCAGCCCAACAGCAGGTTCCTGTCGGCAGTGCTGGTGCAAACTCCTCTCACACTGACAATTTTTTTGGCTGAAGCTGTGGGAACGGCAGCCAAACCCAGCAAGATCAGCCTTTCCATAACCCCCTGTAATCTCCCCATCATCCTGTTAGGAAAAGGCCCAGAAGTTTAGTGTCTTTAGCAAAGTCCCTTTCGTTCTCGGGTATCCAGCAGCCAGATCCTGTAAAGTGTGGAGAGCAAATTCCCAGCACGGCCCAGATGAAATTACTGTGACATTTGTAAAAGACCAAGAGCAACTAGTAAGAAACTCTGGAGCCCAGACAAGGGATTAGGCTGGTGCCTCGAGGGTTCTGAACACCGAGGCACTGCGGTATGTCTGCAGTGGGTGAAACCCTGGGATAAGTGGGAGAGGAAAGTGCTCTATTTATAGCCAAAATTCAGCACATTTGCACATGTTTATTGTTGAGCACATGCTCCTGTGCCTTCCTGAACGAGGATGAAGTGAGGTAGATGTTGAAAAGCAAGCGTGGGCTTGCAAGTTTTGCTGGCTTGAGCTTTATCCCTTTTCCCACATCACTCTTCAGCTTGCAAAAGGGAACAATGCGGCTCCAATTTTACCCTGACTCCAATAAAAACTTCCCTTTCCCCCGTACGACCCAAATCAAGAGCAAACTAGTCTCAGGCTGCAGCTCACAGGAAAGGACAACTCATCTACAAAGGGTGTTTGCTGCTTTGTTAGCAGATCTGCAATCAGCAGCTCTCCTCGCCCAGACTCCTCACACGAGGGAGACACTCTCATCAGTTAAGAGGAGCCACAGCCAAGTGTTTAAATAAATTGGTATCAGCTTGTTGCTGCGTTTCTGACAAACCCAGCCCTGCACACAATTCATTGTGCAGGGACTTCCCAGTAAATGCAGCTTCCTCCAATCTTTGCAAAGTAATTATTCAAGCATTTTCCCTGCTGGAGGTGAATCTTGTTCAAAGCTTTGAATTAAAGGTCTTACTGTCAGTGGTGTCTGAGTTATCACTGCTGATGGAGTACTTGCGTCGTTTTTCTTCCATCTGTAACAAAAGAAATTGAACATTATACTTAATGTACAGAAAACTCACCTCAGCACCAAATCACTGTTATCTCTAAATATCTGCACACCCTGTTAACCCAGCACCAGTCAGTCCTTACCCTCAAGACAGAAAACTACCCAGAGGCTGAAAAAAAAGGAAGAAAATGATCCTCACAGGGCTTTTGAAAACTTTAAGGTGTGAGTGTCTCTTTGCCAGCCTTCCCCACTCCCAGGAGTTACCGTGGGTACACCTGGATCACTCAGCTTTGCATGGCAAATTGTCCAGGCAGGATTTGCAACCAAATGGTTCTTCCTCTGGAAGAGCATTGCCATGGGAGGATGCTCCACCACGGACCAGAGGATGCTCCACCACGGACCAGAGGATGCCCCACTGTGGACAGTGGTGCTGTTGGATGGGACAAAAGATGTCCTGTGAACCACAGTCCTGGGCTGCAAGGTTGAGAAATGTGAAGACAGAAGAATGGAAACTGCACGCTCTCGGTATGTCTGCAAGGGGAAGTACAAGCATCCCAGACCTGAAGAGAACCCCTGTGTACCACAAGCCTGGGGTTTTACCCACTGACTCATCTTCCCATTCAGCCAGTATCTCCTTCTTTTAAAGACTTCTGGGGTATGTGTCACACAGGCAACACACACCAGCCCAGCCCAAAGCACACTTCCCACCACCCTGCACTGCTCTGCCCGCTCCAGCACAGCCGGGCAGCCCCGCAGCAGCTCCCGCGGGCTGAGCAAGTGGCTTCTGCACAGCTGCTGTGACTTCTCCATCCTCTCAGAGTCAAAATCACAGCAGCAGGTACCACCACATCGATTAGGAGACCCCGTTTTAAGCTCAGCTGGTTTGCTTTGTGACTTTGAACAAGCCACAGAAGCGCTTGAAATCAGCAGGTTCTCCTGAACTCGCCCCTCGGGAACTGAGCGCTCGGAACTGAGTCAAGTATCTGTACTGGTAGGTGCTTTTAAAAAAAAAAACACAGAAGAAAAAAGGTATTCTAACTTTTAAAGACCTCGGTTTACCAATGTGGCTAGTGACTGATGAACGTGGCCCCCAACACAGGGCTTGGGGAGCTCTGCAGGGAAAGGGATACCCATGGACCAGACAACACTCAACAGGCTGTGAGCCAAAATACATCCACAGGAAAACAATGTTAATCTCATGCACATCTTCCTAGTACTTTCTGAGATATTTTGTAAGAATCTAAAGGCGTTGAGATGTCATACACACTACTGCTTCCACAAATGATAAGTGGGAATGATATCAGACACCAGGTTTGTGTGGTTTGGTCGCAGCAGCTACAAGCAGCACACACACTGGATAGCAAGCTAGAGCATGACATTCCCCCCAAACATCAGGAAATGTTCCACATAAGCAAAAAAAACCCCATGCAATATCTGTATTTTACAATATATGTGCTCTGTGTTATCATAGCATTATCAGGGAAAATACTACAAAGTATCCTAAACATTTTAACTATCAGTGTTGTGGTAAGGCATTGCCCTGTCAAAACGTGACTTAAAACATTCCTTGAGAATATGGCAATATCAATAGTTTTCCCCCAGTGATTCAAGGGGAAACAGATGTTATTAAAACAGCCTGGTTCCAAGTAGCCATTAGGTTTTGCTCGGGAAAAACGAAATTGAAGACAGTTTTAACTGCAGCTTACTTACTTTTTTAGTGGACATTCTACCTGAACCTTTTAAACTGGTTTCTACTGGTCTGAAGTGGCAAACAGGCATTTGGAGCACAGAGCAATGCTTTTATTGATTCTGGAGTTCCTAATCACAGAGATTAAATAAGCCAAAGCCAACGGAGGGAAAATAACCACCTGAGCTGAAGCAAAGGAATGCTATTGATAGCCTGTGAGATTTCCCAGGTTTCCCATCTTTGCCTTTACAGCAAGACAGTATCACTGACATCACTCTCCTTCCAGGGCAGGGAAAAGGTTTACAATCAATGCTCAGCACAGGCATCAGATGCTGGGACTGGTTTTGGCTCTGATATTTATGTGAGGAGATGCACTGATCATCCCTCTAACTGAACTTGGTCCCTGCATCCTGCTTCTGTCCCACACCCACATACAGAACACCCCTGAACGTGCTCACTATATAACAGGAGGGACTGATATTCACATACAGAAGTGGTTCACATTGCAGGTGAAACAGTGGCTCTACCTCAGTAAATCATTTTGCCACTGTTTGGCAGGATCCAGGACAGCATCCTCTGAACCAAACTGCATCAAATTTCTGAATGAAATTCTGGCTTGAGCAAAGTGGGGACATCTCTGAACAGCAGCACTGAAAGCCAATGACCCCCCGGGCAGGGGATGGCACACAAGGTACTGTGTGCCTGAAGGGAGCAAAATTTGTGACCAAGACCAGCCCATTCCAGAAAATGGTTAAATTCCAGGCCATGCTAAGAAGATGCTGTTTTCCGAGGGACTCATCAGGAGCAGCCCAACAGTAGTAAACCGAGGGCACTTAACTGAGGAATTTACTGTAGAAGAAGGGTAATTTGGCCATTTCCCCATCTGGATCACAGGGTTATAAAGTCTGATGGTGGCTGGGCTCCCACCACCCCTTTGGCACCGCGGGGGGGACCCACTGCCCACATCCTGCCCAGGGCTGGAGCTCCAGCTCCCACAAGCTCTCAGGAGCAATTCAGTTGGTGAACTACTGAGCAACTTATGTCTCCACAAAATACGGTCTCCGCTCCAAAATTAATCTTTTGTTTACATTAGAAGTTAATTTCACCTTTAACTGACCCATTCCCCGCATGGCATCATTAATAAAGTCATAAACAAATACCAAAAAAATTTGTAATACTTTGAAAAGGTCACTCTTAGGTCAAACTTGGCCCAAAATCTAGTTTTTACAGAGCCAGAAACCAAGTGAAAGGTTTCTATGTAGGCTTGCTTAAAAAATTCAAACAGAAACAGATGTGGGTTTCTTTTATAAACAAATGAACATCCCCCTGAAGTGTCTGCAACTCAAATCCACAGGCACAGCCCTGGCTAAAGCCTGGAAACCAAAAAAACAGAATTGCTTGCAAACCAACACATGTTTAGCATTGCCTTTGTTCAAGCTGAGAAAGGCAGATAAATGCTAAACCAAGGAAAATGATGGCCCTCCATCAGCCTAAACAAATGTAAATCACAGGGGCCTTGGACAAATTAGCACCAGGATTGGCATTAAAATTGAGATGATGGTCTGAGGCTGGCTGGTCCTGCTTCACAGCAGGGGGGAGGGCTGGAGAGGAGCTCTCGGGAATGCAATTTTGCCCATGCAACCTGGGAGAGGTGAAGGCAGCAGCACTCCTGGCACAGATACCTGTGCCCAGGTCCTGAGCTCCTGTCCCCTCTGGGCACAGTGCCCAGGGACAGGTGCCAGCTCCCATCCCCACTAAACCAAAATGCCTTATCCAGCCTCCAGCCAGCACAGAACTCTTCCTCTGCGGACCCCTCCACCATCCCTGTGCTCTGGGGAACCCCCTGATGTTTCCCAGCTCCCTGCAAACTCTTCTGTACATCAAGCCCCGTGTGATTTGGAGATTTTAGTGGCACCTCAGCACCCCGTGCAAGGGCTGTTTGCAAGAATTAACCATTCGGGACTGTGGCAAGCAAAGAGAGAAATTCATACACGCCTGTGCTCCCGAAATCCACGGGGAACAGGCACAGAAACCTGCGTAAGTTGCAGTAAAAAAAAAAAAAAAAGGGGGGGGGGGAAGTATTTGTTCATCACCTCTCCCAGCCTCCCCGCAGGCTGAGGGATGCGCCGCGCCGGTCCCCGCGCCGTCACCTCTGACGCTGTGAGCAACACCGGCTGAATGATGTGCTCTGTTTGTGAGCTGCAATGAGACTGCAGAAAAACCACTTCCCTGTTTGTTCTTCCAGCCCAGAAATAGGAACACAAACGGAACATAGTGCCCCCAGCGGCACACACACCGCTCCGGCCAGCGGACCCCGCGCCGGGGACCCCCGCGCCCGTCCCACCGCCCGCGCCCCGCGGGGGATGTGGAGCCCCGGGGCTGCTCCCAACGCACCCCCTTCAACGCTTCCCCTCCGCCTTAATTGTGTTTTTTTTTCCCCCCTCTGTCTAGGAACACCCGTTGTTAGAAAGTGTAATAAGAAGGGTGGAGGGCTGGAACGTCCCAGTCTTTACACCGTGGGAGGGTTGTCCTCTTCCCATCGCCTTTTCCCATTAGCGATTCTGGAGCCAAGTGCTGCTACAGGAGGCTCTGAGAGAGCAGTAGCGTCCCCCGAATTGGCCCAGCCCCAGTTCCATAGTGACAGAGGAACAAAGTTTTGGACCGAAGGATGCGCAGCGGCTGGGCCAACAGACCCTCAGCGAACCGTGGTGCACAGCCCTGACGTCTGGGAGGAAGCTTTTCTTAACCTCCCTGGAAACCCTGCAGAAGTGTAAAAGCAGACAGGCAGGATCCTGGTACCCAGAACACCCATTTTCCGGGCAGTGGGAGCCTGTCCCTGCCCGCCGGGGCTCGCCTGCCCCTCGCCTCCTCCACAGGTTGTTGCCAGCCCCAACTTTGCAGCAAAAACTCAGGTACCCAGTGAGGAGCGAGGCATCCCTCCTCTCCTCCACACCAACTCTGCTGGCTGTCTTGGCTCCCTGGGGCAAAATTTAATCTCATTTCAATTTAAAACAAAACAAGCCCTCGTTTACTTCCTGTGCTTTGCCTTTCTCCACATCTACAAGGGGATTTTTTTTCTTTACCACTCACATTTATAACTCCACTTGCCTCTTCTGACTCGTTACCCTCTAATTATCTATTTTTTTTTCAGCAAGCCCAGACAGAGCACAGGTAATCAGAAAGGTTACTGAGGGCACTGGAAACATCTCTGCCTTTGGGGGGGAGGGTGAGGGCAGGGACACCGGGCAGGGACACCGGGCACGGCTCCACGCCCCATCCTGCAGGTCTCTGAGCATCCAGGTCAGAGGAAATCAACAGGAGCTATGGGCACTCCGATCTCTGTACGGAACACCCACAGAAAGGCAAAGACCACATCTAAATAGTTTGGGGACCACCCATCCATCAGCTTTCAGAACTTGGGTGTCAAACACTATCAGCAGCCATCGATACTTTAAAGGAATTGCATCTCCCTGCCTACAGACCCCCTAACATGTACCCTCCATCCTTTGCTCCAAGCCTACATTTTTGAACATCGAGCCTCAATTTTCCTAGGAAAAACAAATTTAACCTTCGATTTAACCTTTCTGCAAGCTATTTTTACTTCTATCTCAAGCTTATTTTAACCCCAGTAGCCAATAAATGCTTAAAGGTCAAACACCATTCCTAAGAGCCAGGCTCCTTACCCCCGGGGAGAAGGCTGAGATCACTGAATTTTTCTTCCCTCAAGCAAAATCTCCTCCTAAAAATGTCCCAGCCGTCGGAGGGTCCTGGCTCAAACCCTTCAGCAAACAATTCTCACTGTGGGTGCTGAGAAGGCGCTGGGAATTTTCCCTGCGAGTGCCATGCCATCCTTCCCTTCCCACTCAAAAAGCGCTCAGGATGTGCAGGTATGGCGAGAGATAAATATATAATTTATTTTTTTTTTCCCCTCCGAGGTTGACAATTCAGCAGCCTCCCGCCTTTGCAGCGCTTCCCAACTTCCAGCTCGCTGCTCCCACCCCGGGCGCGGGGGGCTCCCAGCCCCGCACCCTGGGCGGGAAGCGGCTCGGCAGGTGGGGAAGGGGCAGGAGCGCGGCGGGGGCGCCGCTGGATCCCCGGAGGATGCGGGAGAGCGCCCGGGGAGGGGGCAGGTGGCCGGGGATGGAGGGAGAAGGGGGGGCCGCCCCGCGGGGACCACAGCGCGGGGAAGGGAGGGCGGGACGCGGGATGTTTTCGAGCGCGGTGATGCCGCGGGGGGAGCGGCGGGTACCCCCCCCCGGGGCCGGCAGCGCCGGGACCCACCAGCGCGGTGCGGCGGGGGAAGGCGGCGGGGAAAGCCCCGCGGTGGGGAGGGAAGGGAAGGGGGGAGGAAGGGGAGGGCAGGCGGGAGCCGGCAGCCGCCACGCCCCCGGGCACCGCCATCCCGGCCCCGCGCCGCGCTCCGCGCCCGCGGCCCCGCCGCGCTCCGCGGCCCCGCGCCGAGCCCGCACAGCCCCGGGAGCGGAGCCCGCCCGAGCCCCGCGGGCCGCCGGGCCGCCCCCTCCCCTCCCGGCGGGCAGGGCAGGGCGCGGGGCCGCTGCCGCAGTCATTAATTCGGGGGGATAAAGGGGGCGAAGCGGCGAACCGAGCCTCGAAAAGTTCTTGTTTACGTCCCCGCCGCCTCCCTCCCGCACTTCCAAAGGAGAGTGACCACCGTGCGCCATCCGCCCCGGGAATGCTGCACATCCCCCGCCCGGCAGCCGGGGGAGGGAGGGGGGTGAAAAATAAATAATAAAAAAAAAAAAGACAGAAATACAGCAAAAGCAGGGGGAGCTGCAAAATAACCATCCGCTGCAAACCCAGCCCGCTCCCGCCGCCACCCCGCCGAGCCTTTACCTTGGCCAGGAGAGTGTCCGCCCGGAGTTGCGCCGGTCTCTGGGGTGACGGGCGGGAGGAGGCGGGGGCGGGGGATGCTCCCGCAGTCCCCGGCCGGGAGAGCCCCCTCGGCGGCTCAATCCGGTGTCATTGCCGGGGCCGCGCCGCCCGGGCCCTCCTTAGGAGCGCCCGCTCGGTAACTCCATGGATGCGGCCCCGCTCCCAGCCGAGATGGCCGCTCCGCCGCGGCCGGGCGAGCCCTGCCCGCCTGTTTCTCTTTCTTTTTCACCCCGCACTTCCTCCGGCGCTCCGCGCCCCGCCGCCGCCCGGGCTCCGGCTCCGGCTCCGGCAGGGAGGCGGGGAAGCGACTTTCGGAGCGGGGACGGATAATGGTGGCGGCGCTTCCACCCCCCCCACCCACCCCCCCCGCCGCCTCGGCCGCCCCAAATCTTCAATTTCTCTCCCTTCTCCCCTCCCCGGGCGCCGCGGCAGGGCCAGGTGCGGGCAGCGCGGGTCCCATCGCGGGCCGCGCCGCCGCCGCCGCCGCCCGCCCCGCGTCACCCCCCCGCCGGCCGCCGGGGCCCCATGGCGCTGCCCGGAGCCCCGCAGCCCCCGCGCCCCGCAGCCGTCCCGCCGCCCGGCCCTGCACACGCACTCACACTCACACACACTCGCACACACCGCCCGCCCCCCCGCCCGCTCCCCCTCTCCGCGCTGTGCACACGCGTACACGGGGCGGCTTCGCCAACCTTTCTGGTTTTTTTTTTTCTTTCCTTTTTTTTTTTTTTTTGGGGGGGGGAGCGGGGGGAGGAAAAAAAAATAAGCTTATACTTAAAAAAAAAAAAAAGCTTTTGGCGCCATATTAATGACGTACTTAAAATTTGCCATTTCTCCTGCGTCAAAAAGACGGCTCTTGCCCATCGCGGGGCGGGCGGGGGCCGCGGTGCGGAGCCGCTTCCCTCCCTCCCGCACCCGCGGAGCGAAGTTGCGCGGCCGCGGGGCGTGGGAACCGCCGGGGCGGGGGGGGGGGAGAAGCGGAGCCTCCGCGCCCGCACCGGAGGGGCGAGGAGCGGCGGGGCTGGGGATGCTGCTGCGGCAGCAGAGCCCCCCCCCGACCCGCCTGTGTGCGTACACGTGTGCGTTCCCCCCAAAAAAAAACTTCGCAGACTTTCCGCGCAGAGGTGCGGAGCGGCGCGGCCGCCTCCCGCCTCCCCGCGGGGTGACCCTGCTGCGCGCTGCCCAAACGAGTGTTTTGGGCTCTGGGTGGTTCAGGGCTGCCTGTTGCCAGCTG
Source organism: Pseudopipra pipra (assembly GCF_036250125.1). Lineage (NCBI taxonomy): Eukaryota > Metazoa > Chordata > Aves > Passeriformes > Pipridae > Pseudopipra > Pseudopipra pipra. The sequence goes on from NC_087563.1 coordinate 16,912,637, forward strand.
TTTTCCCCCGGATTAAAAACAACGACAGCGGTGCTGTCGGGATAGAAACGGTTTCTTGAATTAAAATAATAATAACTGGGTGTACACCGTGCATCTTCCCCAGCTCCCGGGGGCCCTACAGAAGTTGGCTCGCACTGTTTTAAACCATTGCTGCAGAAGATTAAAATTCAGGTTAAAGACAGTCTTTCAGTCACAATCTGCCATCATCTCTTACGGTCTTTCAGTCGCAATCTGCCATCATCTCTTACGTTCGTTAAGCTGGTGAGCTCTAAAACGCTGAATTACCGGTTATAAACCACTAGGAAGCACAGCTACGGTAGCCAGATGCTCCCCACCGTACATCCCTGTTGTGGCTCCTTATAAATTGCCAAACTTGAATGAATTAGTCTGCAACTTTCTGCCTTGGCAGCCTGTACTGGATGTTTTCTGAATGCTCCAAATCCTTTGCCTCTTCCAAAGATGAAAGCAGAGTAGAAGAGCATCATCTTGGTCATTCTTGGGCTTGCCATGTTTTTTTGACTGTAACTCTGGAAATAGGGTCTTGAAATTTGGCATGAAGCAGCCTTTTATGGTCTTTTAGATAAACCCACCCAAATTAGTCCTATTGCTGGGCTTTGAAGAAGAGCAGCTCACAACACAGGGGAAAAAAAAAAAAGCCCGATGCTGCTGAAATCTCTGAACATGCTTTTGGGGCACCTGCTGCCCCAGGTGCTCAGAATCCACTCAACAGGCCCCCCCCAGGGAACAGGAAACATCAGCCCCTGGTTAAAAAGCCTTTGCTGGGATTACAAAAGTAGTGGGATACACAAGCACAGCCCCTGTCTGTCAGTCCCCGACAGCCCCAGGGATCTCTGTGGGTGCTGACACTGCTGCTCCAGCATCCTGCAACACTCACTGCCAAGACTTCACCTGTGGATCCCACCTCATCCATGTGCACAGGCTGCCTTAAGGGATATTGTGAAGGTCATTGTGTTACCTGGTGAGAACATCAGAAGTGTCCAAAGTGAGGCATTCCATACCAATTTTATTCTGCACACATAGTGTAATGCAGTTCTTAATTACACTGCCCCAGTCTGATTTCCTTACAACACCTGCACACCCCGGACCTGCTGTGTAAGTCAAAAAGAAAACACTGGTCAGATTCTCATCTTATCTGCAGGACCATAAACTGCCCAGGGAGCAATGCAAGGGCTGTGAGACTCAGAGAGACTGTGACAATAGGACAAAACTCTCCCAAAGAAGCAGATTCCCTCCATGCCCTTGCCACAGGCTGTATGATGCCAACAAAGTCATTAACCCAAACTTTTGGCTGCTGGTGGCTGCAGTGCCCACACTGCGGGTGCGTGGCTGGAAACCTTTAGCCTGAATTGCTGACATCCATCTTCGTGCAGCTGGAAGCAGTGGGTGCTGTGCTTGCATGTATGAAGTGCTGTATCATGTTAAATGCTCTGAAAAAGCAGACATTATGCTTTTCAGATGGAGTACCCTGAATTAGTCAAAACTGACCTTAATCCATCCATGTGTCACCCTGACCCATCTTCAAAACGGGCGTTTGGGGAGGATTAATGAAGGTGCTGAAGCACTGAGGCAGTGTAGTGGAAAGTGCTACAGAAAGAACCATGAGGACATTAATAACTGTGTCTTTTGAGGAACCTGCAGGTCCCCCTGCTCTGGTCCTGTACTGCACACTGCAGCCTTCCCACCCTTTGAGGTCATTTCTCCATGATTTCTGGACCACATCTCTAAGGAAGGTCACAGCATGGCAGGGCAGGTCCACAGCATGCCTAGATACAACCTCAATGCGTTTTTGCCATCCAGAACATCAGCACCTGGCTCTGCTTTGAAAACTGCACCGAGAAGTATTTGAGCCGTGTTTTCTATCGCTGTGAAATCCAAAAGTGGTCAGACATGTGAATAATGTGCTGAATAATGTACTCTGCCCAGGCTCATGTGCTGAACAATAGGCATCACTGAGCCCCTTGCTGCCCATCTCACTGCACACACAGCGATGCAGAAGGAAAAGAGTATCTGAACATGAAATTAAAGTCTTGTTCTGCCTCAACGAAAGGGGGTAGATGAAGAACTCTTCTTGCACTGACAAGAAGAGTTCAGACATTTCTGCATTTTGAGTACTTTCCATAACAGAATTTTGGCTACCATGCCTGCACACTTAAACACGGCTTGTGTACAAATACATAAATGTGACACACACACTCAGATAGCACCTGGTGGATGGTTCTCCAAGAAAAGTCATGTATATGATACATCCAACACTCAGTTTACATAGTATGACATTTATGTAACACTTATGAAGGGCTCTGATGGGGTGTTGTCAGTTGGCATTTGCTAAGAGAAGAAATAAATCTAATAACAAAAACAACAAAAAAAGGCATTTTGGAAGAAACAATACTGCACAAATCCTCTAAAAGGACAGAATTGTCTGCACAACAAAGGCTCGGCTGATTGATGCTAAAATAAGCAGTTATGCAACAAGTAAGAAATACGATCTCCAGGGAAGAAACCAGCAACATTTCCCTTTCATCTTCATTCACCGGTGCTTATTTTTGCAAACCTGAAAGGAAAAATATAGGCAGCCTTTCGATAACGAGCACACAAGCAGAATTAACAGATGTTTTGAAGTGAAGGGCAGGGTCTTTATAAGTTTTGTATGAGTTCTGCAGAGTTAAATCCCATCACTAACCATGAGTCCCCAAAATGCTGCAGAGCTGTTGCCTCATGGCTGCTTCCCCACACGCTGGGGGAGCGCTGTGCTGGGGTGATGAGGTGTGAACACCTTGATTTTAGGGGTGACTCTGCTCAACCCTAGAGTTACAGCTACAAAAGTGTTGAAGCAACTTCGGGAGAACAAGTGTATCAATTAGTTCACCTCTCAACGCTTTGGTGTAATAAAATTTCTCAGTCAGAGTTGAGAGCAGTGAAGATCTTGGTGCAGATGGGAGAGAGAGATGAAAACCCAGTTGCCTTGTTGGCATCAAAGTTAATTAATACGTGGGCACCAGACACACGGGTGGGACAGGACCATGGGAGTGTGAGTAGTCCTCAAATACAGCAAAAAAATCCAGTGTAATTTTGAAGACCTTTAGAAACAATCTATTTTCTGACATTAGCTAGTGAGAGACCATGAGGGAGGCTGAGCTCCCTCAGCCTGCTCCTGCTGTGACACCCACCCATCCCTGATGCTGGGGGAGCACCACGGAGCAGGGAGCTGCTCTGATGACAGAGAGCTCCCAGAGATCCTCAGAAGCACCACACAACTCGAGAACAGCACAGGAGACACGTGGCTGCTGATTTACTGCCTTGGATACCCTCTTCTGAGGCCTCTGGTAGCCAGAAGTCATTAGAATAGCCTCATGGCTGCTTTAACTCCTATCAAAGACCAGGGCAGTGCACAGACATTCCAGGAGGGGAACACAGAGATGACGAAAATCTTGCTGTGCCCATATCCCAGCTGGGGTCATCCAACACCCCAGCTATAATCGGGATGTTTAGTTTTTATTAAAATATGTGTTAATTTGGAGAGTAGTAAGCAGATGCAGCAGAAGGAAAGAGAACAAGCTCTGTTCTAAATTACAATAATAATCATTCCCATCTTCGAGAATAAACTATGACAGATCAAGGGAGAGATGGCTGCTATGGTCATTATATAAACTAATCCCTTTTCTTTCTCATTCATTTTGCATAATTCTTTTCCTCTCTGAAGCTAAGGAAAAACACTATACTTACAGGAGAAGAAATTTGATTTGGCAGATCAGTGGATAGTGAGATTTTGTTTGCAGTCTCAATTACCTTCAGTAGCTGGAAATTTGGTATCAAACTGTAAATAAAGTAGATATAGCATTACAAATGTCCATCCCTTGACAGAGAGCTCAGAAATTCTCTATGTTCTAGCAACAGCTGTTTTAATATCTTTCAAAGAAATGGCAGCTTCACTCTGTCTGAAGGGATTACCTTTAAGGAATGCATCCATAAGTGGCTTTGTGCAAAGATGCTCACATTCCTGTGGGGTTTGTGCACTGCATTTTTTCTGCCAAATTTCAAGATTCCTTTTTTTGTTGTTGTTGTTGCTTTTCCCGTTTTCTCTAAGTTTGCCTCTATTGCCAAGTGCATGGAATACATCCCACATTTCATGCAGTCACCAGACTGGAAGAACTGGGGCTTTCAAAGGGCCTGTGAGTTATATTTGGGAAAATAAGGGCCATCAGTAGAGAGGTGAACAGCCCCAGTGCCCCTCCTGTGACAGGAGACCTGCTGTAGCTCCTCCTGCTTTGGAGGGATCCTTGGGCATCACAGCAGACTCCCCTGCAACACCCTCCCACCCTTCCCTGCTTTCATTCCTTTGCCTCCTTTTTGGTGGCATTTCACACTTTCCACCTTCAGTGCAGTGAGGGAATAGCACAGCTCCTCAGACCACGTGGGGTTTTGTATGAAGATATTTGACTGCTACAGGCAAACTCAGTGGGTGATGGACGATGGAAACAGAAGTAGATTTAGAATAATAATTCAGCTGGAAGGAACCTACAAGGAGCATCTAGTCCAGCTGCCTCAGTACCTCTGCTCTCCCTCGTGAAAGACTATCCCAAAGGCAGGACAGGCCATTCTAAATTCTTATCCTCCCCATTCCCACTCCACAACCCAGGAAAGATCCACCAAGGTGTAAAAGCCATTGTGTTTTACTCCCCTGAGCAGGCCAACAGAGCTTTCCTCCTCCCACAGGAGTCCTGGCTTGGGAGGAAGGTTACAGTCCCATGCCAGTGGGTGTCTTCCTACTGCACATCCCACCACAGAACATGCCATTACTCTCCCAAATAAAAAAAAAGAGACATTAATGATCCCAGTCACAGCTCAAAGCACCATTTGAGTGAATGGTACATATGCTAAACAATACATGCATCAGGACTGCATTAATCCACATTTTGTATGGATTCAGTTTATAACCCAGTTGGCTATTTCCCTGTATTTCTCTGGAGTTGGAGGGTGTGAAAAAGACATTTCCATTTCATTGACTAAGTTCCCAAGGGGAGAGTTTATGAAAGTGCAAGTGCATAATTTACTGCCTGACAGGATAAAGATGGTATCTGGTTTTAAAAAAATAGTGTACCCTGAAAAACAAAATTGCTAGAAAAGACATTTGTTTTCCATAAGTACCATATTTTAGAAGCATTTAATTTAGCTTAGAAGCACCGATAAAAATATATGCATTGTAAATTGCAGCTGTATAACACGATATTTATCAGATAATGTCACTGAATAGTCTCCTGTTGCAATATAAATGCCAAGGCATTTATAGAAAATAAATGTTGAAGTAGCAAGCTTTCTTTTCAAAGTGGAAAACCATTATCTCATCCAAAAGTCATAAATAAAATTATGAGGGTTTGCTTACAAGGTTGGTTTTAACCGTAGGGGGGCTGACATGGATACTCCATCGCCTGAGCAGTGTTCCCTTGCAGCAAACTCAGCCTGGGTGCAGCCAGAAGAGAGGGAGGCACATGGGATGGGCAACGATGGCTCAGAAAGACCTGAGAGCAGCCAGAAGGACAAGTCAGCTGTTCATGCACTTGAGGAAAAGAGATAAAGATGAAGAGTCAGGGACTTCTTGAGATACACAACTTAATATGATATTTATAATGAGATTCCTGCAGCCCTCTCCTGGCTTCCATGAATTTATCCTTCTCTGGTTCTGCTCCTTTAGCCACTTCTTGGTTCACATGATGCACTGTTTGCTTCCTTCTCCCTCTGTTTTCTCTCTCTGCATTTTTCTTTGGACAAACCAAGTCCACTGATCCTCTTCAGTGACCATACTCACAGCAAATTGCTGGTTATCTGCCTTTCCACACTCACTTCTCTCACACTTTGACCTGCCCTGTAACATCACACAGTCAGAGCTGAGGCTGAATGTGCTGAGCCGAATCCCTTGCTCTTCTCACCAAGCTTCCCCCATCCATCCATCCATCCAGTCTCCCAGTCAGAGGAGCAAAACACAACTGGCACAGCTCAACTGGTACATTGTCAACTGGTATATGATGAATGATATGATGGACACCAGGAACGTGTCTAAAATAACTTTTACGTACCAGAAGTGGCTGGCTGGGTGCACAACTGATTCATTGGCCCATCAGCCACGGAGGGGAAGCACAACACACCAGCAGAACACACCACACAACAACTCCCAGGTTTCTGGGCCACATTCAGAAGAAAATACTTCAGTCCTGGTAGCTCCTTGCAGGGAGGATCCCACACTGAGCACTGCCCTCCTGCGAGCACCAAGGACCTCGTGGATGTGCACCAACCATATTAGGAAAATATCACAGCAACAACAGCATGGAGACTTGTTAAACCATGAGTCTGTCATCTCCTGGGATAGGATTACAGCCCTTGTGCAGAGGATGCACCAGCTGCTGATTTGAATTTACCTTTGCCCTTTGGCCACTCTTGGCTGGCCCTGCCAGGCTGCTGAGCAGCCCCACATTTGCCTGAGCCGTTCTCTGTTGGGCTCCACGGATCACAGGCAACCATTGGAGCAACAATTCCTGCCTGCCAGGACTTCAACACATTGTATATGCAGCACATACCCCCTTCAGAGTGGTTATAATCTTCAAATCAATCGGACCTGGCAGCGGAAGTTTAACATTAATGACTTTCTTACTACGGATGGAAAAACCCTTCAGAGCAAACGAGCAGAAACAAGATCGCTCGGCTCCTACCCCAGGAGGTGACTCTGCGGTCACAACCAGCACTTGGGGCAGAGCTGCACCCTGGGTGCTCCAGCATGGCCAGGAGGGTTGGTCTGGCAGGTCACTCTGCCTTTGGAGCAGAGACCTGAGTTCAGAAGAGGCTTTAAGGATCTCAGCTCCTTAAAATAAAGATATCAGGAAAAGGTTCTTCACCCAGGGTGCGGTCAGGCACTGGAAGAGGCTCTTCAGGGAAGCAGTCATGGCACCAAGCCTGAAGAGAGCTGAAGAAATGTTTGGACACCCCCCTCTGGGATTTCTAGGGTTGTCCTGTGCAGGGCCAGGAGTCAGACTCAGTGATCCATGTGGGTCACTTCCAACTCAGGACATTCTGTGAGTCCATGAGTGCTAACAGTGGTGAGGAGACAGATACCCATCAATCACATCACACAGCCCTGCAGCCAGAGGCACCTTCCCTGCAACAGCAGCTGGGACTGTGGTCCCAGGGGAAGCCTTGCTCTCCTCAGCCAGGGACAGCTGGGGGGGTTCAGTTTCGTTTTATCTTGACAGCCAGGAGAAAACAGGACCCGGCCAGTTACACATTTAATTTCCAAGCTGGTCCCGCAGGGCAGGAGGATTGGGTGAGCCAGGGAGGGTGAGCAGTCCTGTCCTGAGCGTGCCAGGCATCCCGCAGTGCCCGGGGGTGGTGGCATCTGCCCTGGCATCCCTCGGGGAGCAGCAGCCGCAAGCCTGGCTGCCGGAGGAAAAATAAACAACTCCAGTGAGTCACAAAGGCAAGCGGCATATGACGGGGACAGGTACTTATGCAAATAAACTGTTAACACCCAGCCAGACAGAGCTGATAAGCCTCCTAGGCCAGCTGGAGGCTTCCTCATCCTGCTGAGGGCTGGGGGGGAGGAGGAGGAAGACAGCTTTAGGATAACAATAGAAAACCGAAAAGCAAGAGCAAGGCAGCTCTGGGGAGGTTGCACAGGGCTGCCTGGTTTGGGTACCAATCTGCTGCACCCGGCCATGCCAGTGTGTCCCTGAGCTGCTCTGCTTCCAGAAGCATCCTTCCGTGCCAGTGTGTTAGTGTGTGCCCATCACCGACACCTCCCGAGGTGCTTGCCAGGACACATTTCCCCACACGCCCAGGGCAGCAAGGAACTCCACCCCACGGCAAAGTCGGATATTTGTGAGGCTGTAGCACAGGAAATACAGGGGGAGCTGCCTCCCCCCCCTTTGGAATATCCCCGTAGCTCCCTCCTCTCTTGGCTGACCAAACTCCCAAAAGCATGAATGAGAGGCAATTTATCCTTCTGAAACACTGCTGGGGATCCCCCAGGAAGCTTCATATCTGGCCTGGCTGGGTTGATGATAATCAGATAGAGGGGGTTTAAAATAATCAAGCCTAAGCAGCTGAAATCCAAACTGGAATAAGTAATGGGGTCAGAAAACAAACACTGCAGGCAGGGCACAGCCGGGGGGTCTGCAGGGCACCACACACACACACTTGGAGTGGGCTGAGCTGGGAGCTGTGGTGCTTCTTTCAGGATGCTGCCCAAAAACGACAGTCTCCCAAGCCCTGCACTTTTCTGGTACTGGGAAACCTGTGGAAAAGACCCCCCATGTTTCACAGGGAGCCCCCAGAGCCAGGTGGCTCCTTCCCCCATGGCAGCCACCACCACAAGCCTGAGCCACAGAAGAAAGAGTTTTGCTGCCCCAGAGCTCTGTCGGTGTCCAGTCCCAGCAGCTCAGAGGATGCAGGACACCTCCCTGCTCCTGTAGCATCACCACCCACTCCTGGTCCACTGATCCCCACCCCCCTGGCTCTGCCAACACCTCCACCTGCTTTACCCCTGGGCAAGGAAGAGGGACAGAAGCACCAAGGAAAGAGGGAATTAAGTTTAGGGAATTTGTTTTGCCCGCTGCTCGGATTTCCAGCTCATATTAATGATGTAATGCTCCAATGGTGAGAAGCCAAAGTTTGCCCTTCCTGTGGTGTTCCCTTAGGAAAAGCATATTACTGCAATGTAAAACTGAAAATTGAAACAGGCTGGTGCTTCACCAGAGAAAATGCCTCTCCCTTTTTCCTATTCAGTGAGGCGGGGATGAATGTTGTGAGGTTTGAAAGAAAAACTGAAAAAGCCTTTAATTAATCCCTGGAGGCTAAACCCTGCCAGATATGGACAGGATTTCTCCTCTGCCTTCTTTTCGGAGCAAGAACACAAAGCTGCCTTCCTGCTGCAGCTCTTTCCGGGGGATTCTCAGGTCCCCAGAGGAGGATCCAAAGCATTTTCCAAAGCTTTTTTTTTTTGCAGAGAGGATTGCTGCCAGGGAAGCCTCGCTGCTGTCCCTGGACAGCAAGGAGAGCAGGAGCCCCAGCACAGACTTTTGGAAGCTCTTACCTGCTGGGAGGAAACTTTCCAAGTTCAAGGTCAGGTCTGTTTGTCTTCCCTCCTGACAGACGTAAACTGTTATGCAATATTCAGGAAGTCACTTTTATCAGACTCGATTCAATTTCTAAGATTAAGAGCATGGAAAAACAAATACTAGTGCTGGATGGAAAGTGCTGGCACTAACCAGGCCAACACTGTGTTTGGACAAGGATTGCTAATAGGGTATCTCTTATTTCCACAAGTCAGTAGGGGCAGGATACAAAATGTTCTGCTCTTTATGGGGGGCTGATGATGAGGAGGAGGAAAATTAACCCTTTCTTAGAAAGAGCAGAAACCACAGCAAAGCTGGTTTGGTTTTTTCTTTTGAGAGCAACTTCTATGGTTGCTACTCCAGCATCTGGGAGCATCCTGGGATATAAAGCTGGGACTCAACCCCTGGCAGAAGACAGAGGACTGCATTGCTAACAGTGCCTGTGCTTTGTTTGGCTATAGCTGCCAGGCAGGTAAAGGCTTTGCTCCCTAAAAACCCAACTTGCAAAGGAATGGGTAAAATATAGAGCACGTGCAACTTTCACAGGGATCCACAGTTGGGACAGCATAACCACCTCATTCAGAAGATGCACTGGAAAAAAGAAATCTGAACTTGCAGAGGGAAGACTGTACCAAGCAGGACCCAAGCTGGTCCTATGATCTAACAAGCCCTGAAGTCTTTAAAGAAAAGCACCAGGAATTGCAGTGGAGGAGGATCAATCATTTGATCTATAGAGGTGCATGCTAGAGGTCACACCAGCCACAGCCCAGCAAACATACCTGCCTTCTTGACACTTCTTCCAACCATGGCCCTCACAAAGTTTCAATAATCACCACTATTGAGACTGGTCCAGTGCTTTCTGTTGATACAGGAAAAAAAATCAGAGGTTTAGCTCCCAGCACAGGGAACTCCCTTAATTCAGTACTGTGTATATAGGTATTATACAGAGAAAGTTAAAATGTGGAAATAAGGTGCTCTGGAGTTTGATAAAAGCTAAGGGAGAACCTGAGGTTTGAAAGAAAACCATTAGCAATAGCAGATTTGCAAGTTCAGCTGTGGGAAGGACCACAAAATCCAAGCACATGCTATATATCTTCTTTTTATTGACTGCTTTGTGGGGAGCTGCATTTCTTGTTGGAGTTGGGAGCTACAGCCTGCACTCTGTGTTGATTTTGATTATAGAGTGGTGGTAATTAAACCTCTGGAGCATTAAGTTGCCATTTTAACCAAATGCCTGCATTTTATCTTGATGGGAAATTGAGAGTGAGACTCAGATTTTCACAGTAAATAAAAACTGTTGGCTGTTTCACAGATAATCCGTTTCCTCAGCTTATGTATGAGAAAATCCTCCCGTACGGCTTCCTCTACCCTTTTGCAAAGGCACACGCTCCTTGAGGAAGCTCAGCAGCAGCACTGCCAGCTTCTGCACGCTGTTCAGCTTGTAAAATAATAATTATAATCATAATGTGCCTCCCTTAATGACACTTTTAATCCAGAGACCAAGTGTCCTTATCTCCACGTGAGCAAACAGGAGCACGCAAAATTTTTCCTCCAGTGATATAAATGGCCAAGGTCAAAGTCAGGAGTAACCCAGCACCCAGGCTCAGTCTATCAGCAATATCCACTGCCTGGCTCTGAGGTAACGCTCTTATCTACAAACAGATAGGCAAGGTGCAAATCTACTTAATTCCTGGACTCAGTTCTCTGCTGACAGGCACAGATCTGCCACAGCACACCTGTAGCTTAGCAATTGGGCAAGTACAGCTGTTTCAGGTTGTTATTTTCACTGTGTACCACCCTGAACAAGCGACTGAAACGGGTAAATCCCTGAAATGCCCTTGTATTGCAATTAACAGCGATGCTGCTGGAGTCAGACCGAGATACTCAGCGACAGGCCGTGAGGCTGCAGCGTGTGCTGGCTCCTTCCGTGCAGGCAGGGCATTAAGTGCTCTGGGAGATCAGTTATTCTGATAATAAACAGTTGCCTGTGCAGAGGATTGGGCTCAGCCGCTCTCAAAGCGCAGCCGTTGCCACAGAGGCTTTTCATCCCCTGCTTTCAGAGTAAAGTGCATCCTCCCTGCCCACAGCAGCAGCAGGTTTACCACAAAATACTTGCAGGATTTGCTGTCTGCAGAGGCAGCTGTTACTCACGGGTTGCTCCTTATGCAAAGGCACTGGGATGGCAGAGTGAGGAGCTGGGACTGAGGCTGCTGGAGGTGCCCGTCTGTGTGTGCCACCTGAGACCAAGGGCAGCCACAGGGCTCCTTTGGGGCCGTGTTTTCAGCAGACAGTCCTGCAGATTCACTTGCAATCAAAGCTGCATCTTCCTGGGTACCAGAGTCTGAGGCTGCATCACTTCACCTCCATCATCGCTGCCCTCCAGCCATCTGTTGAGAGGAGATGCTGGCACAGGGGTGCAGGGACACAGACAAACCTCTGCAAACCTCGGGAGAGCTCCTGGCTGCACAGCTCCCTCGGGGAGAGCTCTCGGGAGGAGATGCCTCAAGCACACAGACCTGCTCCCCCCTCAGCGAGGCCACACGAGCTCGGGTGTGATCCAAACCCTCCCCAGCAGAGCGGCAGGAGCAGCACAGCTCCTCACTGCTCCTCCCCATCCCACCCCAGCTGCAGCTCGGGATCTCCCCATGGAAACCTGAGCGAATTCCAAGCCAGCGCTGTGCTGAAGGTTTCTCCAGATAGCAACACAATTGCTGCTGGGGTGTTTGAGGACTCAAATAGAGTAAGGTGGCTTCCAGTTTGAAGAGGATCACTTACTGAGTCAATTTGGAGAAATCCTTGTTTGCTCTTGAAAGTATGAATTATTCTATTATTTCTATCTAATATAGGTAATGAAAACTAAAGGAAGTATTGCTACTGATGCTGCTGGATGCAGGATTTCATACCTTCTTCCCATCATACTATACTGGGATATGACACCCTCCAAGTGTAACTGATAAATCCCCAACCCATCTCCAACTGTTCTGCATCCTGGTTTTTTAATCCAACATGAACAAACAAACAAACAAAATTAATATTATTTTTTTTTCGAACCAAGCGAACTGAGGAAGGAAAACAAACCTAGATGTAAATATTTAGGGTAAGAGAAAGAAAAAGCTGATTATTTCTGCATTTGACAGGACAAATATAAAATTATCTTCTTTGAAAGCCTCATGTAAGCTTTATCCTGCATTCTGACATTGAGGAAAATGTTGCTTGATTGCATTTTTTTCCCAGGAATGGGTAAACTGCTCTGGTGGTTTGGAAAGACATAAGAATCTATTTTTCAATTATTTTTTCTTTTTTTCCACAGCCCACTGCCATTTTTTATTTGAGTGATGGCCAGGGTTAGAAGGGATAAGCCACCACAAGTCAGAACTTTCTCAGAGTATTTTTCTGCTGTGAATTTCTGGAAACAGCAAAGGAAACCAAGTTTGTGTGGAGGTGGTGCCCTGTGAGGAAGAACGAGGCTGATCATGTAGCCAGAGAACACCTGCAGTCACCAACGTTCTGGGACACTGTCAGCAATGATATAAAAATAATCAAATTAAATTGGAAAAATACTCAGATAACTCAAAAAAACCCTGCAAGACCTGTACAGAGCAGTTTGGTCACTGCTTTCCACCCCTCCCAGTAAGCTGGGAATAGGTGGTTTCCTGCCATCCTCCCTCTTTTCCCCCCTTTCCTTCTCACCCAGGTGATACCAGCCTGGATTTCTTTGGAGTGGTGTCTCAAAGTTTCTCTTTTTCTCATCTCTAAAACATTATATTTTAAATAATCTCCTCTGAGCCTCCCTCTTCTTATATCAGCTGTTGCCATCTTCACTTTGAGCAACTACCCTCAAGACACATCAATTCACTCCACCACCATACCAGTCCTCTTACATAATTTACAAGCTTCTTGCCTTCTCGTCTTTATTCCTGTTACCTTTCCACATCTCCTCTTACCTGGTGAACCAATAACCCACCTACCATACGGCCAGCCCATAACCTTTGCCCCACCAGCCTCCACAATCCATCTGTCAGCTCCTTCCCAAAGAACAGACTCACATTCTGCCCAGTTTTTCTTCAGAGCCTGAGAAAACCTTCCCGATAAAATCTGAACAGCCACTCCTTTCTCCCTCCTCCAAAACTGTCCTTACAACTCACTTCTGCCAGAAAAACAGCCAAACTCAGCTTTGACTGTGGCTGGGCAACAGATTAGCCAGGATTTTCTTCCCTCCTTTCCTTGCTCCCTGCATCTGCTCTCAGCTAAGCTTTAGCCAAACCAAATTGCTACCAAAGAAAGATCATTGCCATATATATATATTTGTGTGTGTGCATGTGCTGTATCCCCAAAGTTATAAATACCTGCAGAACATGATGAACTTTAAGGTCTCTTTCAACCCAAAGCATTCTACCATGATTCTTTGATGATTAATTCGTATCACAGTTAAAATATTCTTTATATAGTAATATAGTTGAATTAATAAGAATAAAGCCCAGAGGAAGGATATAGAAATCTCTTGCAAGTATTCCCCATGGCTAGAGCACATGATGCATCTGAAAAATGCAGCTGAGGTGTGAGGACACAACCAAAGTGACTGTGTCAGGGTGGGTCTGTTGTGCCCAAATGTCCCTTCTCCTGTTGTCGTGATCTGGGACAAACAGCAAGTGGAAAAGGGCCAGGTATGTTCCCAGAAAGGCTGAGGCCATGGCCAAGTAAGAGGCTTGGAGTATGTGCCAGAGTGGATGTTGCTTTGGTTCCAGGTAAAATATCTGGTCTAAAATATTGGATGTTGGGAGCTGAGTGTGTCACTTGGCTGGAGAGTCTGAGGCACTTACAAAAATCCCATTAGGATGTCTTCAATGTCCTTAAAAAAGCTATTTCTAAATAGTTACATAAATTGCCTTTTTTTTTTTTAAATCAGTACAAACTGCATAATTTCTATGATTCTATGTAGAGTGAAATACAAGAGCAGAGAGCACTGAAAGTGGTGCTATCAGGTGTGGGAGCAAGTGACCACCAGCATGCCCAGAAGCTCCTGTATTTCCATGGTCCAGCCCATCACAAAGCTTCCAGACAGTCAGAAGCATCCTGGTTTCCCTGTACTTTAAACCAAACTTGTTTGCAGCAAAACTCAGCGTTTTCAGCCTTAACTTTCTAAACCAAGCCCATATTACGACAGCTAAAATGTCAGAGCTAATTAAGAAGAGGAAGCCAAGAATAAACCAGCCAAGATGTGCATCTGCCACCGAGGAGAAACCCCGTTCCTGCAGTTCCTGCCGCCCGCGCCAGGACCCGCCGTCACACCACGTCCTCCCGGGAGCACAGAGCTGGCTGGCAGTTTGGTCAAACCCTGGATGATATCCTGCAGTGCTGGCTTCCCTTGTGGTTGCAAAAAAAAAAAAAGAAAGAAGCCTTTAAAGACATGATTTTAAATGATGCCCAGGGGTTTCTTTAAGGAATAGGTGGCCAAATTCCACCCAGCCCGCTGGAGCACCAGTGGGGCTGCACAGCAGGTAAGAGAGCACGGTGTTTGGGCAATTAGTTTTAACCATCATTATTTAATATGGATGTCATATTGACTGCACATATACATTCTGGCATGGGGAATGAAGTTACATTGATTTATTAAGTTGATAGTGTGCACGGGTGCCAAGCTGCCAGGTCATTGATCAGCTGCCTGGGCTGAACTTCAGTGTGTAATTTCCAGCACAATGTGACTGATCAGCAATACCATAATTGGTTGCAAATGTCCTTCCTTCTATTTGTTTTGTTAAGTGGCTTTTTCATTAACACAGCAGAGCCAAGGAAATAAATATGACTTTACTATTGGACTGAAGGCAGAGAATAGTTGAGAACTGGATGCAGACTGGGATGGGACTGTGCAGCATTGTCAAGCCAGCTCTTTTTTGTTATAAATTCTCTATTTTGCTGCATTTGGGGGTCTGGTTGCTTCAGAAGAGATAGCCTCTGGCTAGAAGGGACTTGGCCAACGCTATGCTCAGTAAAGTACAAATTTATTGTATTTATGCCCCCAAACACCCTGAGTCAATAGGTTTATTATTAGGCCAAGCCATGATGTCTCTACTTAGAATATGGCCCTCAGTTGTTCTTGCTAAGAGAGGAAACCAAGTCAAATCCCTGGGAACAGGCTCTCTGCTCCATAGAGCAACACCCCCAGGCATCTGAATGAGCTGGGAAACTCCGAACCAGGCACAAAGACTTGAAGGGAGGTGGCACCTCCCTCCTCCAACACCAAAACCAAGGCTGAAACAGGTCCCTTCTCCAGAGCATCAGCCCTGCACTTCTGCAGGACCACATGGAATGAGCCTTGCTCTTTGAAAGAGCAAAAAATGCCAGATGTGGTCTAAGTGGGGCTAAGTGAGTTGCAAAGCTCCTGAAAATATTGACAAACATTGTGCCTGTGAGCAAGCCCAATTATTGGAACAGAAGGGCAGGAGTGCACTGCTGTGGCACCAGCTATCCCATGAAATAGCTCTGGGCATCACCAGGCTATCACCTGCCCTTTCTTATTTCCAGCAGATACATAAACCATTGTTTTCTGTGTGTCTGACTCCTCAGCACCTGCTTTGTAATGCTCTCTCTCTCTTATTTTACCCCATTCTATCAATGTCAGCCCATTTCTGGCTATATTCTAAACATACAGAACCGTGCAGGACCAGAGGATGATTAGTGGTTATCTGATGACTTTCAACAGCAATGAAACATTATTACAGACCTTCCACATGAGTCACCACGATGCATTACAGGAGCAAAGGCAATAAAAAAATAAATGTCAAAGAATAAAGGTATTGAGTCAGGAGAGAAGAACTAATCCATTATTTTTCCACCACTTTCAGCAGTTTTGGACTTTATACCTTTGGTACTTTTCATCCACTGGACTCTGCCAAATAGAGCCATTGTTTTTCTCCTGTTAGCTCCCTGAAAGTGTCTGGCAATGGCTTACTAAAGCCTAAGCTCCTTACCCAATGTGTGTTCTTTGAACTATCCCATTTAAATCTCCAGGACACCAGCATGTTGCAAACAGGCACACTCCACTAGGTGATTCTGAAACATGTCCACAAAAGAAATCAGGATGGAAGTGTTTGATACCTATTTCTTTTTTTTAAAGTTTAATTCTGTTGCAGGTTTCAAAGGACTCTGGACTGCTGCTCTCAGACCTGCAGGGCTGCTGGAGCACCAGCACTGGGGATGATGCAGCTTGACTGAAGAGGTGGTGGACAAAGCATCACTCCCTACCCATTCAGAGGACACAGGGCTGAGGACTGTGATTTTATCTGTGCTTTATGAAGAGCTCAGCATAGTCATTACTCAGCAAATAACTGAAAGTAACAGGTTTGTAATTGGTTTGTTCAGACAGTTGTAAATTATTAGCATTTACTATGCCCTGGTGCGTGTACAACCCAGGGAAAACACCCTTCTTGTAGGAGCCTGTCCTGCAACTTCTGCTCAGAGCATTTGCTGCTGTGGGTGGGGTCACAGAAACCACCACCACCATCATTGCTGTGAGGAAGCAGCAGGCACCCTGCCCCTGCACAGAATTTGGAAAGTGCTTTTCAGTGCCCCAGTGCCTGGACCATGCCAGGCCCCTCCACATCCCATCCCCACCTGGCTGCACAGCAGCTCTTCCCACACTGCCAGCTGCTTCTGTCCTGTCTAACTGCTCCTTCCAAAGCCTGAATCCCAATTTCACGGGATCACAACCTCCCCAAAATCCAGAGCAGTGCTCCCAGCAATGCACAGGGCAAACCAGAGGATCACTTTTCATGCAAAACACAACATAAATGTGCCCCAAAGGACTGGAGGGGATTAACTGAGCCTGGAGTTTTTTCACCCCTGCTCTTCACGGGGAAGGAGGTCGGTTTGGTTTGCAGCTATTCCAGAAGTTCTACATGAGAGGGAAATGCTCACCAGCTCTCAATGATCTGTCAAGGGCAGCGGCTGCTTCTTGGCAGGAGCCTCTGCTGAAACACCAGCGAGCATCTCTCCCACTCCCAGCACAGCTCTGCTGCCAGTGACTAAGCAGTTTCTATAAATCAAGCTGCAGCAGAGTTCAGAAGCCTAATAATAATCTGAAAACGTACAATAATAATAATATGGTGGTTTTAATGTTAAGAGGGTCACAGATAAGTGTAATAGGCGTTCTGATGTTGAGACTTGTAGCTTGGTTTTGAATAATTTTAACACTCTATTTGATGTCTAGTCTCAGAGCACTAGAAACTGGAATTAAACAATGCAATTAAAACACAGCTGTAATCTGATCTTATGTTCTACTTCTTAGCCTTCCTGCTTCACCTCTTCCTCTGAGCCCTCCATCTCTCACACCATGAGGTTATTTGCCATTGCCTGTGTGGGGTTTGGTACCTGCTTGCCTGCTGGGATACCAGAAGGGCTCCTGTTCCCCATCCTGCTCTATTTAGCAGCTGAGGCAGCTGGAGGTTCATGGGTTGGCTGTGAATGTCCTCCCCAGTAGCACAAACACCCAAGGCTTTGCATCCCAAATGCTGGGCCGTGTCCCTGCAGCCGGCACAGGACGGGTGCTGCTCACTCCATTTACTGCAACTGTCATTAATACTTTGTTTATATCAGTACAACTTAATCCAACTAATTACCACCATGAACAGCAGCACATTAAGGCCCTGGCTATAAAGGGCTATTGTACTGCACTAAATGTAATCCTTCTTAAGACGTCCTGTGTTCCTACCTACCAGTTTTCCAAGATTCCATCTGTGTAACACACAGACACAGGAGGTTTTGCAGACCTTTGATGTCCATGTGCTGCAGCAAAACCTCCCCAAAGCAGGCACAGCTTTGCACTGCTAGCTCTTGTGGGGCAGGAATGGTTTGTTCCATGTGTGTTCAGTACCAAGCAGTACCAGACACTGTGGCTGGAAGTAATAGATATTCCCAGAGCAAGGTTAATGAGAACCGTATGAACTGCTGCCTTCCTATAGTTTTACTGGGAGAAGCCATTTTCCTGGAGTTTCCAACAGTCTCAAGTGCAATGTGGTTCAGGACAAGGCAAGCTCTCCTTCTCAACAAAGCTGGAGGTTGAGCTCTGCATGTTTTTTTGGGGAGGATGGGAACTGATGCTAAGCACCTGCTGATCCAGCTCAGCCCGGTGCCACTCACTGGACCATTCACAACCTGGTCTACTGGAAGGTGTCCCTGCCCACGGCAGGGAGTTGGAACAAGATGATCTTTTAGGTCCCTCCCAACCCAAACCATTCTGTGATTCTTTATGATTAGCCAGAGTTGTTCCTTGTGGCACAAAACAGCAGGTGCTTTGGGGATGCCCAAGCTTTGTGATGGCCTGCTGTGCAGAACAAAGGAAGGAGACACCTCTGGATGCATAAAACCATCCCACAGCAGGAGTATATCCATCAGCTTATGGAAGGATCCCTGTATCAACACCAGTCCTTTGCCCAAATGTCATCCTTCACTGACTGCATACACCATGCATCCCAAAGCTGCTCCATCATTAGGGAATAGTAGTAAAGAGCTTAATTATAATGTGTCACCACCATATTACCTTGCAAAACATCACAGTGATCAAGCATCCAAATAGTCCAAGCCCTACATCACACTCCCATCAGAGCCAGACCTGAAACCAGAGCTGGTGATGCTGGGGAAGTCAGCAAGAGTTTCATACCTCAGAGTAAGGCTGCCCTAGTGGCAAACCAGCATAAAGAGGACTGAGTTTGAAAATCAGACTTAGAGATTCTGAGTGAAAGCTGTGGAACCTGGAACTGTTTGCACCCAGAAGGAACCATTTTGTCACCCAGACTTGGGTTTGAATTAGCTCATGTCCAGCAGCAGCACAGTACCGTTCAGGGGCATGTCTAGTCCAGGGGGGCAAGAAATAACTGCACTGGAAAAGAATCCAGCTGTCTGCCACTTCAGTGTGGTGGTTAACTATCACTACACGTAATTTGTGGATGGGGAAGCTGAGGCATGGAGGGAGAACAGCATGTTTGGCATCTCAGAGACCCTGCAGCCTCACCAGGCCAGGGGGAAGAGCCTCACTGTTCCATAACACAATTCCATGTGTGCCCACACAGCTCTTGGGGGGCCCTGACCCCACTGCTGCCCTGAGTTCACAGGAGCCTGGCTCTGGCTCCTCTGCAGCTCAGCTGCTGGTTGACACCAAGGGTAGCTGTAAGAATCAAGCAAGCCCTCCATCTCCTGTTAATCCCTGCGAGTACACCACTGGTATTTAAGCAACTAAACCTCAGCCTAAATTTCTGAGGTCCTGAATGTCTGCACTGAGTCCAGAGACATCAGAGGTTCCTCAGAACCACTGAAAATGAGGGCACTATTCTCAAATTTATATTTATGTCTCTTAGTATATGATCTTAAATTAAGAGAATGTTGAAGCCCACAGAACACTGTGGGAGCTACAAACTTAGGTGAAAGTGGTGTTACAGTCAAGGCATTGCAGTGGGTTATAGGAAATCCTGCAGAAGTCACTTAATTTCCGTGTGCCCTATTTCCACATCTGTGAAATGGGGATAACAAGACATCATGTTGCGAGGTGCTGAGCCACCAAGAGTTATTATGGGAGCTGCAGAAGCTGCTATAAATACCTGAAGAACGAGGGCATTCAGTGTTACACTAATAGAATACAAAGTCTATAAAAGTCTTTGCATTTTGGAGATGAAGGCTTGAGATAACTACAGGAAGCTGAAAAAAAAAATCCTGCCAGACCTTCCTCCACAGGCACTGCTGTTCCCCCTGCAGTGCAGGGCACGTCAGTAAGGTGGGAAGGCAGAGTTTATTCTTTACAGGGATGGGGATCTGAGAACCTGCAAGCTGGCTAAACTTCACTTGCACAAGGAGAAGGTTATAGTTTCAAAAGTAAGCAGGAGGGCTTTGGAGCTCACTTTCAAGTTCAAATTAGGGCAAGTTTGGAGTCCACAGACATTTTACTGCTCTTGGATCGGACTCTAGGCTTTCTCCTGAAGTCAGGTTATGTCAAGTCCCCTTCACATCACCCAAATGGTAAAAAAAAGGCTGTAGAAGAAATCAATCCCAGGCTTCCCACAGCAGCTCTAGTCCTTTTCTAAATTAAAAAGGTGCTCATCTCCTGCATAGCTGTGACCTCCTGCTCCTCGGACTCACAGAGACTCTCCTGCCAGATCCAGCAGATGTAGACAAAACAAATGGATTAATTTTAGGGAGAAGGGAGTAGAAAGACCTACCCCTGCACAGGTGGTGCAGCAAGGCTTGTCTGGAATCACAATCCTCCCTTTAGGTTAAAGAGCCCATTTCTGTGGGCAGCCACAGCTGGCAAGTCTCTGCAGCACAGCCCCGAGCCAGGAGAAAGCAGCCTCAGACAGGGGCAGAGCTCCACCTGGTTGTATCTCCACTCCCAAAGGGGTGGTCAGAAGCCTCTCCAGCTTTGGGAATCCCCAGAATTTCCCCTAAGGGGCTGCAGTAGCTTGATTTTCCTTAGTTACTCTTTCCAGACCTTTGGAAGGAGCACATGGACACCTCTCCACTTACCAAGAGTGAAAAACGTCTCTGGAGGAGTTGTGAGACTCCTGCAGATCTGAGGATCAGAAGGATTTTGAAGGGCTAATCCCCTTCCTCTTCCAGGGCAATCATCCCTGTGCAGGTTAATTTAGCAAAAAGGCAGCAAAGGAACTTCATATAGAGGGTTTTTTTCCCCATGCTGTGATGAGAGGCAGGAAGAAAGAAGAGGGGAAAGCTGTCAATAATCCCATCTCACCACTGTTACCATCATCCCTCCTGTATATTATGTTGGCAGCAAAAGGGAGGTGCCTCAGGCAGAAAAATACCATGAAAAGTATTTTTCTACCCCCGACCTTGTCAAACAATATTTGTTCCTGGTGAGATGTTTCATTTCTCCAATTCAGCTGTTTTCCCAGCAAATGGATCTACACCTTTCACTGTGTGCTTCTGCAGGTTAAAAATTGACTGAACACACTGATTTCGTGAGCTCTCCGGTGGCTGCTGGAGCTCCATCAAAGCTGCAATCAAATATATTTATTGAGCCATCTATGTGAGAGAGATTAAGATGAATTGTGAGTCTCTCCCCGTTAATTGTGGGGTCTGCCTGACCATCCTGCACGTGCCAGTCAGTGGGGAAGGAGAAATGAATTTATTCATAGAGCAGCCATGGTTGAAATGTGCTGGACGAGGTCGATTTGAAGTGCTACCCTGGCAGAGCTGCTGCCCAGCTCCCATTCCCTTGGGAAACATTGAGGAGGGGGGGATGAGAACTCAGATCAGTGAGTGCTGGAGCCACTGGAAAGATACGTGAAAGATTCCCATGTAATTCCTCTGAGCTTAATTCTTATTCATTTGAATATATTACTACATAAAGGATAATTTAACTATAATATTGATTAATCATGATAGAATGGTTTGGGTTGGGAGGGACCTTAAAGCTCATCTTTTTCCATCCCCTGCCATGGGCAGGGCCACCTTCCACTATCCCAGGTTGCTCCAAGCCCCATTCAGCCTGGCCTGGAACACTTCCAGGGATGGGGCAGCCACAGCTTCTCTGGGAATCCTGTTCCAGGGCCTCCCCACCCTCACAGGGAAGAATTTCTTTCTATTATCCAATCTAGTGGTCAATTAATGTTCATTAAGGTGAAAAGGCAAGCTCAAAGCTGATAAAGTGTGCTGTTAGATTTGCTAGAAGAGGTCTGGGTGCTCATAAATCAGCAACAGTCAAGGAGAGACCCAAGTCCTGTGTGGGTAAGTGTTTCTATATATCCAGAGGCACAGCCTGGGCAAAGATCAAGACTTAAACCAGTCCCCCACTTCTCATGGATCCTTTTCTGCAGCCTCTTAGTCAGGGTGAGGCTGAGACTGCTGGAGACAGGGTAAGGAGCCAGCTGGACCCCAGCATGGTACAGTCTGAGACCTTATACACTTAACAAAAGCCAACCTCAACCACATGCCTATAGTTAGGAAAGAACCAGCTTTTAGAGATTTTGACTGCAGACTTTAGTTACAGGAGAAAAAAAAACTGACCTCAGAAAGGCTGGGAGTCTTTCTGCCTCCTGCACTTGGGAAGAATTCAGAGCAGGGAGGATGCAAGGGGCAGCCTCACACTCTGAGGCAGAGCAAGCGGAGAATTTGGATCGAAAAGCCTCCAGACTCCGGGGGAGTTCAGGTCCAAATCTGCGCTTTCCAACTTCACACTTCTCCCTTGTTGTGGGATCTCGTTTCACTTGGCTCTCCTGCCGTGTTTTTCAAGAAGCAGCCGTGGAAACATCTTGGTTTCAGGCCTGTCTAACATTCTGGGAAACGGTTCAGGGAGCTGGAATTTGACCGAGACTCATGTCTAAGCTCCACTGGGCCCTTCAAGCACCACTGTCAGCATTCTAATAATGAGGTTTCACCATGTCAAAGCCATGGATCCAAACCTCCAAACCAGTTGCTTCTCACAATGTGGTACCACACGGTGCTGCTCTTTGAGGGGCCTCTCCTCCAAAAAAATATCCATTTCCACCCATTTACAGAGACTGCCAGTTTATTGTCACAAACCCCAAGCAGAATCAGCCACATCTGGTGGCTGCAGCTCCAGTGTTCTGGTTAAAACCTCCCTCAAAGCCTGTTTGTGTCTCAGGGTGGCTTTGAGGCCCCTCATGTCCCATCTCCAACCCAGCCCTTCCTCGTGCACCTTGAACAAGGCTCCCACTCTCCAAAATCCTACAGCAGCTTTTTAAAACACATTTTTAAACTTCCAGCACATGCATGTTTCCTGTTATTCCATCAAAGACTCGAATTTCTTTTTGGTGACATAATTTGTCAACACATGCAGTTCATAACAGAAAAAAGGTTGATCAAAGAATAGCAGGTAAGTCTTATTTACTGCCTGATAGCAAACTAAATTGCTGCTATAGCTTTGTATTAGCAGCTCCACATTTAGTGCTTTTATCAGCATTTCAGCTGCAACACACTCTTCAACTTTGGATAGACAATTTAATAACCAGAAAAGAGGTTTTTTTCCCCCCTGACAGAGCTCAGTGCCAATGTCAGGATGCAGGAAACTGTTTCTTACAGCTTGTGATTAATCCAAACAAAACATTGGGTTTGTACCAGTGCAGAAACATGGGAGCAGTGCATGGGATGACTAACCATGAGACAACAGCACAGGTCTGTGGTGCTCACAGGGAGCTCCTTGGCCTGTGAGGGGAAGCAAAGGCAGCAGAAATGGTTGAAAATATAAAAGCGAGCCATGGGTGCCAGTGGCTATGAGAATTTAGATTCAACTTCAATTAGGGATAAACCTGCAGGTATTTGGATTGATCAGTTCAGTTATACACCAAAATAAAACTGCATTGTTGCCATATCACATAGACTTCTTTAGGAAAGTATCAGACATTAGGAGATTGCTTCACACGTGGTATTACTAGGAAGTGAGGTAGAGTTAGTACCAACATCCCTGGGTTTCAGTCTTAGGTTGGATGCCAGCATTTTACACTGATAACCTGGACATATGGAACTATGTTTTTAACCATTCATATCACCTATCATTATAATCCTTTTTTTCTTTTTTCTTTTTTTTGTAATTCATAAGGTTTCAGGTGCATAGAGCTCTGGTGGTCCTGTGGCAGCTGGAGTCCATGGGCTCACCTGAACACCCCACATCGCTCTTTGAACACCCCCCTGTCCTCCTGCACCCAAAAAAAGGACTTGGCACACCCCACACTGCAAACTTAATCCATTTACCCCTCCAAAATAAACCTTCATTTACCACCTAGAAGGCAGCCCTGGGCACCACCATCTCCCCAGCACAAGCTCTGTAGTCCTGGGGAAGAGTCACATTTTACTGACTTCTTCAGCCCCTACCATGAGTCATTTCACCAAACTGAATTTAAAACAAACATATTTAAGGTTTAAAGGTGCTTACAGGGCTGGAAGGCAGGAGCCCAGCCTGGTCACACCCCCAGCAGAGCCCTCGGTACCTGAGCAAGGTGAGCAGAGCAGACCCACAGGTCACAGCCAGGTTCAACCAAGAGCCCGCAGCATCAGGCAGGTCTGTGGTGATGGGGCAGGTCAGAGGACAAGCCACAGGTCAAGGTGAGATGCAAGAAGAGTAATCCAGGTCAGACACCATCCAGCAATTCCCAAGCAGGTCCATCGCAGCAGAAAGTCCACGGAGCTGAGCCTGACTGAGGGGCCCAGGGGCAGCACAGGCTGGGCTGGAGACCAGCACCTCCCTGACTCAGCTCAGGGAGAGAGTGAGGGTCCTGGGTTGAGCTTAAATGGGCTGCTGGGCAGAGCTGAGGGTGTGTCCCAGCTGAGAGGGACCCCAGCTGCTCAGGGTCATCAATGCCTGGCAGTGGCCTCACCTGACCCTGGAGCCTGTCCCAGGGAGAACCCTCCCTTCCCTTGAAAGCAAAGAATAATGACAATATCTGTACCTTATATGTGCCAATACCTATGTGCATCCATACCATACTCCAAATCTTACTAAATCTGGCCTGGCCAGAGTTAGCAATGTGTTTTAAGACTCTGCTTTTAGTTTTCTGAATGAACTGTAAATAATGCCCAGCAGTTAAGGTATCTGTGAAGGGAACACACCGTGAGATGAGGCCATCTCCTCACTCATGGCTACATCAAAGGCAAAGCTGTTCCCTTCAAAGGCAGACAGGAGGCTTTTTTCCAGAGAAATCCACACCCTGACTCCAAGGCATATGCAAAAGGGAGGGTTTTCAACCTGTGACTTAAGTGACTTGAAACAAATCAGATGTTGAACCATATGGGTTTGGGGCTTTTTGAGACTGTAAACTTTTTTCATTGCAGATAAAGCTAATGATGAGGCAGCTGCCTGCTCCAGAGCTGCAGGCCAGGAGGGATGAGGACAGGCAGGTGGAGCAGGATGGAGGGTGATGCCATAAAAATATACAGGGAGATAAAATTGCAGAAGGTGATTGTGTGCTGCTGGGTGTGGTGTGACAGCAGGACATCACATAAGAGCTGAAGGGCAAAATCTGCTCCACTGAGAGGCACAGAGCTGGCTGAACAGCAGGCTCAGGGCAATACCTGAGTGCTACAGAAGACAACAAACTGCTCTTGTGCTTGGCTTCAGTTCAGCTGAGCAGCCCAGAGAGGTGAGAGGGCTCAGACCACACATTATACCTGGTGCAAGTGCCCATTACTCACTCTGTACAGCTCCAGAGGGCTGTATTTTGGCTTGTAAGCTGTATACTGCTCATTTATCTCTCTGTTTACTGCTGATCTTTTTTTCTGCTGTGCCCATCTTTGCTTCCTCCATACTATTGCATTGTGCCTATCTCAGAAACAAGAGGATTGTTCATGCTCCACAGTCCCATCCATTTTCCATTCCCTATTTCCAGCGGTCTCCATTAGGTAGGTTTGTAACAGAGTGGTTAAGAATGCCAGACTTACAGAAAAAAAAATAAAGAAAAAGAAAGAAAAGAGGGTGGTTGTGTCCTTTTACTTAAGCTGGGACATTCGATGGAGTGGTAACATAATTTGAGGGGAAACAGAAGTTTTGAGAGGGAGATGATGCTTATCACGAGCCAAATATTGATGCACCAGCAGAGTAAAACTGTCAGGACCAAGAAACTTCTGGAAGAGGCAGAGGGAGATGGAATTTTGCAGCTTGCATTCTATCTGAAGAAAGACTATCTTTCTGCACTGTAAAACAATCAAATCATCACAAAGCAGAATAAAAGGTGATGGCAGTAATTAAGCATGGCCAGAAGTTTGCTGTTAAGGAAAGAAATGTGTGTGATGTGTTTTACAACAGTGCTGACGTGCAGAGATAACGAAGCAGGAGGGAGACTTCTCAGTTTTCTGGGAAATGTAAAGGGACATAATCCAACAGTCCAACATCCTTGTTCTCATATGTACAACTGCACCTGCCTCATGCCCAAATACATAATGTATTTTTCTCAAAATATCATGCTTTTGGCTGCTAAAATATTATTACCCACGCAGCATAATGTCTTCATTTCTTTCCCTGAGCTCCTTTCTCCCAAACAGATGGTTGAGCACAGAGGTGGTGGCCCCTGAGGGTGGTCTGTGTTTCTACAAGGCTGAGTTGGACAGGGAAAATGAGACCTTCCCATTGTGCTCTCCCCTAGTGAGCCTGCAGTGGGAAGACATCTCATTCCTCAGGTCTTTCCTTGTAGTCACAGATGGACAGACACAAACACCCCATCCCCTAAGAGGGGTTGTAAGTCCTCATCGCCTGAGAGGGGATCTAAGCCCCCTTGTGAGTTCTTGAGAGGTATGGAGAAGTTTGCCTTGTCACCCTTCACAAATTCTAATGCTTATCCTCTGTTTTATACTTTATTTTGAGCCATTAAACTTAAAAGGGTCTTTTAAATTGGTTAATAATAGGTTTTCATTTTTCTCTGGGTTATTTTTTAAAGGAATTTTAAAAGAAAGGGAAATGCTGCAAGGGACAAAAAGCAAAATACCATCAGTGTCAAAAGCCTTACTGAAGTCAATATATTTGATGTCTTCTGTTTTTCTTCTATCCCCATGGCCTGTTACTCTTTAAAATTAACTTAGAGCACTGTGACAGGATTTGTTCTTGACAAATCTGTATTGGCTGTTGCTCATCTTATTTTCCTGGTATGTGTCTATTTGCTGCAGCATTTTTCTGGATTTTGAGGGTAAGCTGACTGTTCAATTCTCCTGCTCTTTTTCCTCTCACCTCTCCCACCTTCTAAAGACAGGCAATACATCAGTCTGCTGGTATCACCCTGGCCCATCCATGAATTCAGAGACACCATTAATAGTTCTGAGATTACTGAAGCCAGTTCTTCAAGGACTGCAGGATTAAGTCAGCCCCAGCCAATTCCAAAACCTCCTCTGACTGTTGCTTTGGTCTTGGGTGATTCCTCTATCTCTGATAAAAGGCATCAGCTCTCTGACCTTCCTGGCTCTGCTGCACACTCAGAGTGTATTTGATGGGTGAGCAACCCTTTCTCCTTTTTATTTCACTCCATTATTAATAATCCTTTTCTCTCTATTCTTTCACCCCTTCTCCAGGTTCCTGTGGGTCATCTGTACTGTAGTGTCTTTGAGTGATTTTTTTTTGTTGTTGGTGAGCTTGAACCTAAAGTTTTTGAGGGTTCTTTTTGCTGTTGGTTGGTTGGGGAATTTTTTGTGGGTTTGTTTTGTTGTTGGGTTTTTTTTTTGTTTGTTTTTTGTGTTTTTTTAGTATCATCTTCTTCTGCAGAAAACAGTTCAGGAGAGTTTTGGCCATGGGAGTCAGAACTCTCCTGCCAATATCACCTGAAGAGCTGTGAGTTTATGTCCGTGGGGTGGGGCTTAGGAAGCTGCAGAGAGGGGCAGAAGTGGCCACACATCACCTTGCACTGCTCTGCAGCTGTGGCTGCTGGAACAGCCTGTGGGACCAGATAAGAGTTTTCAGACTGTGCTATCTGCCTAACTGGCCAAGACTTGTATAAAGTGTTCACGTTGCCAGAATTCAGTCTGAGTTTGCAGCTCCCTGGCTATTCATCATTTTTTCCAAGGGTCATGAAGAAGATATCATTGAGCTGGCAGTGCTGAGCCTAGGATGCATCAGGGAGTTCACTATACCAGGAACTCGGCTATAAGTCTGCTTTACACATCTGGAGCAATGGAAATAGCCTTAATTGAGGCTATAAACTAGCTCATGATGACATTTCCTGCCAGTTCTGTGTATCATAGAGGATATCCATGCACTGAAAGGTCCTAAATCACTTCTGAGCTGGAACAGAAAATCAATCTATTTAAATATGTTGTTAAGAGTAAAAGGTTCATTGAAAACCATCTCCTACTTTCAGGAGCAGAGACTCAATGGTGTGTATAGAAATATCCTTCACAAGTTTCTTCCCATACATTTTGCTTGAGACGCTTCTGGAGCAAGTTGAGAGTGGCCAGTTCCCCTCACTGCATCATTTTCTAGACCTGTGTCAGCAGCAGGTTTCAGTCAGGCTAAAGATCAAAGGCTTTGATCTCTGTTCATCTCAGCATAACTAAAAGGAAGCCACATCTGGAGAATTTATCTAATTCTGCAAGCTATAAATACGTATGGTTTTGGTACCATGCAATTAATCAAAAGGCTGAAACAGAATACGTGTGCTAACCTGCAAAGATGTTGGGTTGGACTGGAGGAACTGATGAAATACCTTCTGATACATATTTCTGTGTTTAAGTAAACCACTCTGTGGTTTAGCACTTTATCTTTGTTATGGTGAACTCAGCGCCGAGGACACGAGCCCTCCAGAGTCCTTAAGAATTAAGTCAGTTATTTCTAAGCAAATACAAGTTTACTACAGGGGAATAACCCAGAGCCCTTCCTTGCAAGATTTTGAATCAGTCTACTCTGAAGACAGGGGCCTCAGGACAAAACTTGGATCTGGGTCTGAGTTTGAGTTGTGAATTTTTCATTCTCAAAATCTGGATCAGCTTAAAGTGCCTGGATCCCATCTCTGATTTTTCCCATTTGCTCAAAATCAGCCATAAACAGCACCAAGTTTAATCTAATCAGGCAGCACTTAAAATATGTAATCAGGCTCCAGTGGTGACTCCCTGCTTCAGCCTCCGAAATACGTCTGATTTGTGAGCAGAAGTGCCGAGACAATCGGAACTCCTGATTAGCTGAACACGCCACTCGTGTGATTATTTTTAAGCCTATGCTCCTTTGCTGCAGTTTTTCAGGAGTATGTGGCTGCTTTCTGTGAAGGCTGTACCTGAATGCTGGGGGCAGAGCTGTTGGAGTGGCTGCAGGACGCGCTCGTGGGTCCGTGGCCAAAGTTCTCTGCAGCAAATGGATGGATGGGTTGGCAGACACAACATCTGGTTGGGAACCAATCCCAAAATTCCTGAAGGCAGACTGGAAAAATCAGTAATTAAGATCCCCCCAAAAATACTCCCCAAACAAACAAGCACAGTGCCCTGCATCCCCCTGTGCTGCTGCTGTTGCTTCTTGCAGGGCAACACTGCTAAGGAACCTCCACAGGTCCTTCACCTTCCAGGCCCAAGAACCAACTGCAAAAAACACCAATGCTCAGAGAAAGACTTTTCAGTCATTTCTCTCCTTTAAAACTCCTTTTCCACAAGTAGAGGGAAAGATCTGTAATGAAAGGCAAATATTGAGGAGCAGCCCAGGACAGCTCTCAGTTTCCAAGCAACACAGACACTCTGGTCATGATTATTGTGATTTCACCTTTTAAAGAATCTCCTGTCTATGGCTAATTTTACATAATGGGCTTTATTAATATTAATTACATCTCAAACTCATGCGTGGTGTGCGTGGTGTAGCAAAAACATACAGTTTTGAGGCAAAACCCAGAGCAGTTACGTGGTTGTGAAAGACATGAAGGTTGTAGTGAAGTCAGTTCTCCTCCTCTCTCCTGATTCCCTCATTTTTGGGACCAAACCTGCTTCCTCCCCAGCTGCAAGGATGGCTGCTCATGTTTTCCCAAGGAATGGTTGTGCTCTGTACCTTCTCATGGCCTCCTTCACCTGGCATGACCACCCACCCAAAGCTGAGAAGTACCTCCAAAACAGAATAAATGAAAGAAATAGTGTTGTGCTGTAAACCCAGCATGAAGAATCACATCTGACAGACAGTCCCATCATACTTTTAAGCTTCTCCATGCTTTCTAGAGCAATTCCAGAGCAAGACTGACTCATCTACAAAGGAAACCACTTTTCCTCCTCTCTTCAGAGGCACTTGAGAAAGGTTTGTTTCACTGCTCTTGTTCCTGCCAAATACTTCCTACAGTGCAATACTCACAGCCACGCTTACTCATCAGAAGACCATCCTCTTGGGAAAACAGCTCCTTGCTTTGCCATATTTAAAGCAGGATACTCACAGAACTGTAATTGGAATTCTGTTGACTCAGTATTTTTCTTGTCTCTTCGCACCCATCACTGGGTAATGGAAATTTGATTACTGATGGTTTGCACCAGAACAAAATAAATTTAATGCTTTTACTGCTATGCTTACATGGAGTCTGTCCATACCACTTTTTTCATTATCCGGCTTGGAGTAATTAATTATTATTAAGCCTTGTGTGCTGAGTTTGGGCAACCACTTTGAGCAGAAGAGAATTCTGGATGGTGAAAGACCCATTTAAAACCCGGTCTCTAGGGTTTATTTCACCAGATTTTTGCATGCTTGACTGACCAAGTCTGCAGCATGAAACCCAGGGGCAACACAGAAAATTTAGCTTTACACTGGTTTTGAAAAAAGGAAATAAATCTAATACTCTAAAATTTATCCCCAGGGTTGCAAAGAAGAGAGTACTTTAATTGTAATGGGTGTTCAATAGTTAGGAATGTATAGCAACTGTAGAGTCATTCCAGCAGTAGCAGTTAAATATCCTGTACAAGGGAAAGAGAACAAAATGAAAAGGCTGCAACTAAAGAGGTACCTCTCTAAACACACTTCCTTTGCAGGACAGAGTCACCAGACCGAAGAGAAAATAAAAGCCACAAGGCAGCCAAAAATAAAGAAAACTGGTCCCTGAGTGTGGATGGTTTTGTTGAACACAGTCACACAACCAGCTGTCCTCCAGCCTAGGGGTGTAAATCCCACTGTAAACCCTGGAGGGTGAAGAAAACCATCCTTTCACTGAATATAACCTGAAAGTCAGCTTTTATGGATCCCTCTGGATTGGTGTCTTACTGAGGTGTGACAGACCACACATAAAGCACAATCCAGCTGTGCTTTGCTTCCCTGGGCCCTGCACGAGGCAGAAAAGGTTGGCTTGGTGTTTAATTCATGCAGGTAAGAGATGCAGGCTGTGCTGTATGGAAGAGCTCTTTGTGTCCCATCCACGGTTTGACTCAAGGTCATTCTGCTGTTTCATGGGAGACACAACACTGCCAATAAAGGGGCTTGATAATATTCACAAAAAGCCCTGTCAGTGACTAATCCCCAGGGAGAAGAAGGCAACAACATGTCCTTCATCGTGAGGAGGACAGAAGTTAGTCACCAAACCACCTGAGAATGGTGGAGCCACAGTCACGGGCCGTGTTTGTGTGAGGAGTCCGTGTCAGGCAGGGTGAGCTCTGAGGCTGGGGCACAGCCCTGGCTCCTGATGGATGTGGAGAGGTCGCTGCCCCAGCTCCTGCATCCCAGGAAGATCTCCCACCTGAGATGCCTGAGCTAGGTCTCGTGCAATGTTAATTGGTTGGAAATGGCCAAAGGAGGCATCTGCTCTTGGGATGTTTTCTTGGCTTCATGTGGTTTCTTCTTGTACCTGCTCTGGTCCCTGTGCCTGTTGGCTGCAATGCCTGGCCAGCGTGAAACACCAGCCAAAGGGATTTTGGTAGAATTTAGAAGCTCTGAACTGGGGTCAGTATTCTGTTTGTGTGTGCTCATCCACAGGAAGGAACATGAGAACTGCACATCACATCGTGGCTCGTTCCTCGAGCGGCTCCACAGTCCACGAGTGCCAAGGCACTGCTCCCAGCAAGCAGAAAATCCTCATAGCGGTGACACTCTAAATGGCTCTTTTTATTTAGTATTTAAAGACCACTTCTCTTTTTATGCAGGTTTATACCCTTGAACTCCTCCTGTCAATACCAGAGGGCTTACGAGAGGCATAAACCCGGGAGGTGCTGTGAGCGGGTCTGTGCAGACACAGCCCCTGTGCACGGGCACAACCACTCAGGAATGAGACTCTGCATTCCAGCTCCTCTAAGACTGCTGGATACTCACAACCACCCTCACTTGAGCTCTGCAGTCAAGGGTACTTCAGTTTATAGTTTAACCCTTGAGGAATAAAGGCTGAGCGGGCTCTCAGAGCCAGCGAAAGGCATTTACTCCCCCACAGCCTGAGTACACACAGATTTAAGTGGTGTATTAAACATCTCCAGGCAATTCTGAGTCCTTCAGAACCCACATCATCACTTGGCTTCTGCTTTAATTTTGTCATTTGCCTTCTGGGCTCCCTGGACATGGGCTGCTTCATGATTCCTGCCTGCAGTGTGTTTGTACCACTTCTCCCATCACCAGATAAGTCCCCTCTTCACAGCCCTTAATACACATCTGCCATTACTCCTTTCTGCTGGGGGCTTTCCACTGCTGTCAGTCTTTTGCAAAGCCCAGATTTCCTCTGCCTTTCATCCAGGTCAGCATCCTCACCTCCCTCCAGCAGATTATTGCAGTAAATGACACTGGGTTGTTCCTCTCAAAACTCTTTAAGCTCAGACTTGAAGCAGACAACATAAATTTTGAAACAAACCTCTGAGTCTTTGTACAGCGAGGCATTAAATAATACAACAGCCTCATGAATTCAGGCAGAATTCATAACTTTGGTACAGTTGAAATGTCCTAAGCCTTCACTTTACATTTCCACACTTTGATGCCAGAGGAGGTTGATGACTCTCTGAGGGCTTTTCCACAGAATGAAGTTGTATTGCTGCAGAACTCTACATGAATCCATAAACCAACACAGTCCTGGAGCGAGGGCTGGGCCCACACTGATTTCCATGTAAAGTGGCTTATTATGGGTTAGTCAAGTGTGGTCCCAACCAAGCCAGGAAAAATTGATATTACTCATATTGATTGCAATGTAGAGATCAGTTGTAGCAGGTGGCTTCCTCCTGCAGGTGATCTCTGAGACGTGTGGGTGAGGACAGCACAGTGAGGTGCCAGCACAGGGAGCTGCAGAGGGATTCCCTGCTGTCCCTGCAGCCCCTTGCCTTGTGCTCCAAACATTGGTCCTGTACTGGTACGTGGCTGTTTGGTTGGTGTGAAGGTGCTCATGCTGTACCCCAACATCTGCCTGTACAGAACTGCAGTGGTTTTACCTTCACCTCTGGGGGAAAAAACCTCGCACAGAACGGTGTTCATCTGCTGGGTGGATGGAGCAGATAAGCAGCTACCCTTCCTCTAATTTCAGTGATTTTTTTCATTAATTGAGTTCTATCAGCTTCAGAACCTTCAGATCCATCCATAAATGTAATTTTAAAAGCTCAGGGTACCGTGGGTCTGTGCTGTCAGACAATCACCCGGCGCACAAATGACTTTGCCTCAGTAAAAACCCCCGAGTTGTCATTTTCTATTCTATCTTTTGCTACAGAAACAACACCTCAAATGTAGGTAGTGGCTAACACAGAGAACAGTGGGTGAGGAGATTCCAATTTGAGTGTGTTTTCCTGGTTATTTTAGGGACTTGTTGAGTAACAGTGCAGGGAGAACCCGCCCCATTCCCCTGCTTGTTTGGAGCCTGCGCTGTGATTAGCGGGACTTCACAGCACTGCTGCGAAGCATTCTGCAAAGTTTTCAGACAGAGTAAGTCACAGAATTACAGGCATTTCCATGATTATGCAGTGTGTGGCGATGCATTTTTATTAATTGAGTAGCCAACCGGGAAAATTCCAGTGCTAATTGTAAGTCCTAAGAGGTAAAGGCAAAGTATTAGCTAAGAACGACTTAAAATATGTCTCGGGGACGTGCTGTCACCTGGTGTTGACACGTGCAGAGAAGACATTTGTAAGAAATATAGGAATTTGTAAGACAGACCCATCAAGGTAAGACACGAGGAAGCCCTGTGCCCAGGATCAGAGTGGGAACAAATGGAAATAATTATTCCAGAGAGTGAGTAACTGAAATTCCTGTTACAGGGACTGTTTTAGCCATAAGCTAGTGAAGAGATGAAAAACTGCCATCAGAATGAAAAGTGCTAGAAGCAGCAGAAACTCATGCAACAGCAAGGTTAGCAATTGGGTAGGAAAAAAGGAGAAAAAAAAAACCTCTGCAGAATCTTCGCTCTCAGCAAAAATTGAAGGCAAAACCCAACAGATTCTGTTTAAAGAAATCGTTTACAGCGATTTTCTTTACTCCCAAGTTAAAGCGTGCATGTTCTCATTCCAGCTGAATAAGGGAGCCTTTTTGCTGATGCAGAACACATCTTACTAGTTCATTTTCAGTACAATGCACAGAGAATTAAGTGCACAATTCCTGGTAACAAGAATGGAGATTGCGCACGTCTCCTTCCTTCCTGCACATCAGGGAATAAATAACTGGGAGTGTGGGGCAGAGAACACCAGACACATCACTCTGGCTTTGGTTATCGTGACAGTTAAAATCTACACTAAAACAGAGGAAATATTTCTCTGTATAGCAATTCTTCCTATCTCCCATTTACAAGAGCAATGACCAGCCTCAATAAGCAGCAGCTGAATACAAATCAGGCTGCGAGCCCTGCAAAGCCATCAGAAATAAATGCCTGAGCTCTACCTCCTCAGGAAATCGCGTCAACATCAGCACAGCCACGGCTTGCTCACGGTATAACCTCAATCAGGGCACAATTCAGCTCTGATGGGCTTTTGTAAATATGGGGCTGACCTTTCTGAGCGTGTGACACGGGCTCCGCTGGCCTGATCCGCGGAGGTGATGAGCTCCTCCCGTGCTCACCGAGTTCATCAGGATTTAACAGTGTGCAGGCTCTGAGCTGGGCCTTAAGCACTCGGTTCAGCATCTGGGAAACAGGCATGACATTGATCCTGGACTTGGACGGGTCTAAGCCGGAGCAGTGGCAGAGCTACAGTCGCTCGCTTAGGGGGAAGAAAAAAAAAGGTGTTTTTTTCTGGCAGCAAGAAAGGCAGAAAATATCTTATTAGAGAGGCTCCAAAGCAGGGCTGTGAAGATGCTCCGAGGGCTGGAGCACCTCTCCTATGAAGACAGGCTGAGAGAGCTGGGCGTGTTCAGCCTGGGGAAGAGAAGGCTCTCTCTCCTCTCCTCTCCTCTCCTCTCCTCTCCTCTCCTCTCCTCTCCTCTCCTCTCCTCTCCTCTCCTCTCCTCTCCTCTCCTCTCCTCTCCTCTCCTCTCCTCTCCTCTCCTCTCCTCTCCTCTCCTCTCCTCTCCTCTCCTCTCCTCTCCTCTCCTCTCCTCTCCTCTCCTCTCCTCTCCTCTCCTCTCCTCTCCTCTCCTCTCCTCTCCTCTCCTCTCTCCTCTCTCCTCTCTCCTCTCTCCTCTCTCCTCTCTCCTCTCTCCTCTCTCCTCTCTCCTCTCTCCTCTCTCCTCTCTCCTCTCTCCTCTCTCCTCTCTCCTCTCTCCTCTCTCCTCTCTCCTCTCTCCTCTCTCCTCTCTCCTCTCTCCTCTCTCCTCTCTCCTCTCTCCTCTCTCCTCTCTCCTCTCTCCTCTCTCCTCTCTCCTCTCTCCTCTCTCCTCTCTCCTCTCTCCTCTCTCCTCTCTCCTCCTCTCTCCTCTCTCCTCTCCTCCCTGGATTTGGCAATCATCAATGTCTCTTATGAAGACTACTGGATTTATGTACTATATAACTCTAGTTTCCAAAACTGGTTGACAGGAGAGAAAATCTTCCAGTAAATAAACTGGAAAAGTTAATTCCTGAATGACATCCTATAATAAACATAGAATTGTTTGAGTTGGAAGGGACCTTTTAAAGGTCATCTAGCCCAACACCCTGCAATGAGCAGGGACACCTTCAGCCACATCAGGTTGCTCAAAGCCCCATCCAACCTGGCCTTGAATGTTTCCATGGATCCACCACCTCTTTGGGCAACCTGTGCTGGTGTTTTACCACCCTCATTGTAAAAAAACACTTCTTTATATCTAATCCAAATTGGCCCTCGTTCAGTTTAAAATAACGAGAGGAGACTGCTCTCGGTGTAAAGGACGCACAGCATCATTCCATTCTTTCTCTGGAAAAACAAAACACGCTCACCAAGGAACAGAAAGATGAAATCCAGCAGTGAATTGCTCCAATGTGCTGCATTTCAGGCTCTCATCAGAGGCTGCTGCTGTGGCATGCCCACGTGCTCGTACAATCAGGGCACCCTGAGACTCTGCCAGCTACAAATTGTGTTTCTCTCGCAGCCCTGACGAGGAATCATTTTCGTGGCTCTGCCTGGAGTTCCTGTCTCTGAGCCTCTCCGTGCATCTATAAATAGCAAATCATCAACTCACCTCCTCTGAGCTCATCACACCCTCGCTGCCTTCCCTGCCTGCCTGCCTGTTGAAGCTGTCACCGTGACTCAGAGCTCCCCTATCAGATTCCCTGTGCAGGGAGATTCCCCACACATTATATGGCATCGTGGAGCTATTAAGCTCCTTAGGTTTATATCACCTAAGCTGCTTAGGTTTCTATCACCACCAGTGATATGCTGTTGAAGAACCCGACATTTGAGGCAATGTAATTACAATTTGAGGTCTCAGAGCTCCTGAACACTTCAGTTAACAGAGAGGGGCTGCATCATTTTGACAACAACACTGACTGAAAATAAAGTGTCAACATCCCAGATGAATGTCATACACAAAACCAAGGACAAACATAAGCTATGACCATGTAGGACTGCAACATTTCACTGATCCTCCTGCAGAATTCCCTCAGATACCGGCCATCAATCTCTTTCCATTACATCCAGCCCCCTGCTCAGCAAAAATATTATTATTTACACTGTAAAGCAAAACTCTCTGTTATTCTTTGCTTAAGAAACACACAGATGAAAAAAAAGGTGTTTCTCATTGTGATCACCTTAATTTTCAGAGTTTATTATAATTGCTGAAATGACTGTACCTTCAATCTAATCTTGCTTCCAACCCCCTGTAATGGCATTACTCGTGTATTCATCAAAGCACGGGACTGTTTGCACTGGAAATCTCCAGATAACCTGCTTATTCAGTGATGCTGGAGATATCTGTCAGGCCCTAATACTTCATTTCCTGAATAAATGTTTCATAGACTCCGTACTCGGCATGTGAAAAGAGTAAAATATTCTTTTGATCATTCGTTTGAAATATTTGCTTCGTCCTTTAAAAATGAATGGGACCGGCGTGCAGTCAGCAGTGAGACAATTGAGCTGGATAAACTGATACACAGAGGCTTGATGGCATTTTGTGTTCTTCAAAGTGATGTAAAACCAGAGAGCTTCACTCTCCTCCTGCACACCCCTGAGCTCTCTCTGGCCAGGCTGAGGGATGAAATGTCCCCGGAGGTGCTGCACAAACATTCCATTGGAGCTGAGTGTGGATGCACCAGGCACTCAGTGTCTGTGCAGTTCCACCCTTGAGACCCAGGAGATTTTTAACAGTTTGACTCCACGATCTTAAAGGCCTTTTCCAGCCTGAGTGGTTCTATGATTCTGTTCTGGGATCTGTACCTGCACGTGCCCACTTCACCTGCTGACATCGCCGTGAGTCCTGCCCTGGCTGCAACAAATTCAGAAACAAAGTCTCATGGCTGACCCAGGAGACCTGTTTCTCATAAAATAAAAATCCTAGAAAATCGTGTATTTGCTAATTTAACCCACAGAGGAATGCTGTGACATGAATACCTACAAAACAGCAAGGAAAGTGTAATTGCAGGAGCTTTGGGTCCATTTTTTTTAGGTGGCTGTGCACCAGCAGAGCTGGAGAGCCAGCTGAGAGCAGGGCTGCTCTTCATATTGACCCTCACGAGCCTTACCTGCTTGGTAAGCAAATTCAGTTTGCAGGAAAGACCACAAACAAGCAGCAATTTAACTTGTAGTGCTTCAGAATGCTTTTAGAAATGCAGAACTGCAGAAAAAGAGAGGTGGAGCTCACCTGGTCTATGAAAACTGCATTGTGTAACCTGGTTTTGGAGCTGAAATGCCCATGCTGAGGACAGTTCCTACTTCAGGTGTGCCTGACTCTGTAATTACAGCTTTTATGAAATGTATAAACTTCCAGACTTAACTATTGATTTATGATGATGTTTGTTAATTGATTAGCAATAGGAGACCAGTAGCTTTCTTGGCACTAATTCATAATTTTGTTATTTACTTTACTTCTGTGCCTGACTGTTCCTGTCATCACCTGCCTGTGGTGGAAGTCCTTTGGAGAAAAGACAATATGCTGGATTTGTTTGTGTAGAGCCCATGTAGGCTCCTTGCCACGACCAGGAGTCTGAGACACTACAATAATTCAAATATTAATATGCCAACAGAATCCAATGTCACAGATTGAGAACCTGTTCCTGCACTGCTTTAAAACACCAATAAATAAGAATTTTCCTTGTGGTGTCTCTTATTTTGTTATGGATTTTTATCAAGGGAGCCAGTTGCAACAAGTAGAATCCTGAGCTGGTTAGAGCTTATTTCAAGTTAATTTAAAGTAATGTGTTCCCTCTCTAGACTCATCCATCTCTGCAAAGCAAACTACAACATTCAAAGTGTAATGACATTCAGATGTGTCTGGACATAAATAGCAACTTCTAAACCAAGAATTTGCCTCTGGAGCCTTTTCAGTAGGTCCTCAAATAGAAAATATTTAAAGGGCGATCATGATAGTATAATTTCTCTTTGTTTGAGACAAGGATGGAGTGAATGTGTCATGAGGCACCAAGAAAGAACAAGAGAAATCTCAGTGAGACAAAATGAAAGGACTTCATTATAGACAAGATCCTCACTCCAGTTAAATCAGTGATAAATCTGTTGACTTCAGTAGCCAAGGATTTCATGACACAGCTTCAACCAAAAACATTTTTTAGCAACATATTGCACAATTTGAGGCCTCAGTTTCATCTTTTCCTGTAAATCTGTACCCCAGAGCTGCAGGATCTACCCACGTGCCTGTGGCAGAGCCCCTACTCGAAGCTGGGCTCACCAGGGTCTTCCAACAACCCCTTGAGAACATCCCAAACTTCCAGAGTGGGAAAACTCTTTCTGAATGTGAGTCTACTTGGGATTTCTATGGGTATTAGTAAATAATTGGCATTTCAGTGCTAACAAGTTGCTGTTTCAACAAACTGACATTACAAGTGTCCTCAGGCACAGGTGGCACTGACACCACCTGGGAACAGCAGCCAGCTGTCCCACTGGCCTCTGCCAAGCAGGAGACCTGGGAGACTGGAACCCTCTCCACATCCCAGATTCCATGGAAAGACACCAGCAATGAGCACAAGGAGAGCTCTGCCTTTGCCCTGTGGGTCATCTCCCTGGAACCCCACACCCCCTTACCCACAAACCCTGAGCTTGCAGCAGATGAATCACAGTGAAAAGACCTAAAATTTCCCTGGGTTTATTTCTTTTTACAGCAGAGCAAGCCCACAAACAAGACTGGGAACAACAAATGGAGTTCTCCAGTCTACTCCTTTTCCCACTTAATAAAGGGTATGCTTTGCTACCACTTAATTAAATGGAAAAATTCCTTTAGGTCTCCATGGGAACAGCATTGGGTCTATAACACTTAACTATAAGCACCAAATTCTATAAGCTTTGGCTGAAACTTTTTAGTGTCCTTTTAAAGATCTCTGTGGATAAAGAACTTCAGGCTCTGGAGTCAATAAAGTCAATGAAGCAGCTTTCACAGGCATCAAAAGTTCACTTTCAAACTTTTCTACAAAATAGTTACTGGAATTTGGGGGAAGCGAGCACAAAGAAAACACTGTAATAACTCACACAATGACCCTTTCAACAGGGCAGGCGAGCAGCCTTCTTAATGAAATTGGACTTAACGTACATTTGGACCAGACAGTGAAAGAAAATCCTCTCACCAGCACATCACAAGGCCAATAATGTGTAAACAGATAATAGCAAGAGCTGTGTGGTTCATAATTAATTCAGAGGAGATGGCATTTCTGCCTTCTTCCCGCTCTGGTCAGTCATTGAAGACAATTTGCCTCTCAGCCTGTATGAAGGACCATATTTCAGAACTAAATCATTCTATTCCCATCAAGATAGCACTAATGTGAAGTGATAAAATAACAATATTTACATTTACTGGACACTGTAGTGTGTGTCAGAATTCTAGACAAACCCCTGAACCCACATAATCTTCTGTTCACACCCAAATCAGCTTCAAAATGAACTGAAATATAAATAATAAATAAATGGTAACAATCATGAACAATGTATTTAATAACCTGAGCGGAGACCGAGCAGTTCAAAGTTCAACACAGCTTTGAAAACAACATGGGTGTGTTCACTGATTTCTGTAAGCAGAGCTTTATCCAGGATAAAAACCACTGAGGGTCTCAGATGCTTGGGGTGACCTTTCTCTGCCCAGCTAGTTCCCTCATGAATACATATTTAGGTCCCCCTTTGTGCCCGAGGTTGTTGCTGTGCCAGGTAGAGCAGAACCCTCCCCAGCCTGGTGGCTCCCAGCTCAGCCCATGGTATGTGTACCAAATTGGCAGCTGTCAAAATTATTCAGCTCAGAAATGCATCAGACACGGCAGTTAACGACCCAAACTGAAAAACAAGGGAAGAAACTCAAGATCTTTTCAGTTCTAGGGGCTGAGGTCTAACACCCTGTGCTACAGGTGGAGGCTTGGGCAGGGAAATCTGCCCACCTTCAGTGCTGGCAGCCTCTGCAGCCAGGTCTCAGTTCCATCAGTGCCATCAGGACATAACCCTGCCCTCATACAGTAGTTTGACCCGGCCCTGGCACGTGTTTAAGGGCAAAAATAATTCATTTTATGACCCCACTGAACTTCCAATTAAAACATTCACAAACTGGGATTTTAAACCACACTTTCTTCTAGTAACATTTGCACCAGCTCAGAAAATCCCACGCTACGT
Source organism: Pseudopipra pipra (assembly GCF_036250125.1). NCBI lineage: Eukaryota > Metazoa > Chordata > Aves > Passeriformes > Pipridae > Pseudopipra > Pseudopipra pipra. Next base: position 16,953,229 of record NC_087563.1, read on the forward strand.
GCCCTGACCACATCATAAAGAAAAAGGCTTCATTCTGGATGCTGAACAACGTCCACTGTTTGACAGGAGCATGTTTGCTTTCTGGCAGGATACAGCTTTCACACAGACCACAGCAGACACAAGCATTAAGAATGGATTCACGCAGTCACGGAGGCTGGAACGTTACCATTAGTGGGACAGCGCTAAACACAGAAGATACCCTGTCTAAAAACCTTTATTTTCACTGCAGAAACATGGGATAATGACAAGAAACCTGTAGGGAATATTGCAATTTTCATAGCTTGTGATGCTAATTACAGTCATTATCACAGGGTCTAAAAAGTTCTGCCTCTTTTTTGTCCTCTGTTCATGGTGGCTGGGCATGAGATGAACTCAAGGTGCAATAACAATGCTAAGCAAAAAAAACCCCTCAAACTCTAAATCCCATTTATTTTCAAACACTCCTATCTAACTGAGGTTTTTAGAATAGCTCAAAAAGCCCTCTCCTATGTGTACACACCCATAATCCAAGATACATTCTTTTCTAAAATGACTCATATCCTTTGAATGCACAGCAACAGCAGAGCAGCATTGGGTTTTTAATGGGTTTTGTTCTTGGATTCTACACATTTAATTACTTTTTTAGATTTAGCTCCTTTCCCCTTCACCTCTTTCACCACTCTTCTTTTGATATGAAGAGATTTCCAGATATTAACTCTGAAGAAGACTCGTGTTAACAGAACTGTCCATTTTTGTGCAGTAATACACAGTTCGTCATTGGCCTCCCAGTTTTGGACTGGTTTCATCCCCAAAACTTAATTGAAATAAAAAGAATGCCTCCTAAATCATTTACCACTCTGGCTGCACGGTGTTTGTATGGCCCAAGGCTGGATCCAAGGGTTTATAACACACTACACCTTCTAAGGAAGTCGGGTGCACTGAGGAGGATCTGTGAGCCATCGCCACCGCGATGACACGGGACAGGAATCCTGTCCTCACCTGAAGCTCCTCCATTAGAAAGATTGCCAAAATCAGGGAGAGAAGGCCAGATAAATGTTCTGATACTTAAATAACAAATTAAACAGAGTGCTGGAGCTGCCCACTCACCCACAGTCTGGTCCCTGTTTCCCACTCACAGTCCAACCAGCCACTCACCATGCATTCCCGTCCAGAGGAGAGGTGGGGAACCTGCCTTGCCAACTCACACATTACAGCAGATTGCCTGCTGATCACGTCTTTCCTCCTCCAAAAAACAGCTCTAAACAAATAAAGGCATAGTGTTTGCCTGGGACAGCTTCCACAAACAGTAAAAAAGCTCAAACAAAAACACAGGTTGGGAAGTCCGGCCGGATGAGGCAGCTCTTCCTCTCCTGGTGCATTTTTATATACATCAAAAATTCTTACAGAACCATGACATGGTAAATGTGAAGCATTTACCTGTTATCTTACCTATTTTATTTTGAATTACTCAGTGCTGCTGTAGTGATCAGGGAATCTTCCTTTTTCCCTGTGAATTTCTTATTAGGCACCTCCTAATCTCTAAATATTTAAAGCTTTATTTGTTTGACACATTGGATTAATTGACTATTAATACAAAACCTCCCACAAAGAAGCTGAAGATATAGTACCTCAAGCTGTGATTTCTTCACTTCTCACAGCCTAAGGCCTCAATTCTGCAATTACACACATTTATCTGTAGTACGGTGAAGAATCCCAATGGGACGACTCACACTGCTGAAGTTAATCACATTTGTGAAGATCCAAGTCCCGTAGTTTTGGCTTGGGACTGTATTTGGATGAGACATCTTCAGGGAACCGAGATCTGAAGAAAGCAGCACAAGCAGTGCAGTGTTTGATGCCTCTTTATGAATAATGTTGCTACGAGAAACTTGAAGGCAAAGGTGGACCTGAAACTCCGGGTGGGCAATGCCCAGGAATGGCTCACACCTGCCAGGGGCTTCCTGGCACTGAAATCCTGCAGATCTGGAGGTCTCCATCTGTCCACCTGTAAAATCAGGTGAATGACTTGGATATACAGGACAAAAACTCTGGGGTGAATAATTTAAAGACGTCTCCACGGTGATTTTCAATCTTTATATGGAATCCCATGGAAAAGATGTGATCATGAGCTGTTCAATATCAAGGAACCAAAGCCCCGTGAGAAGCTGTAAACCCCACACCCTGTACCCATCAATCCTTCCTTAATTAATCCCACTGTCCTAGCAAGCTTAGTGTATCTCCTAATTAATTAATTAAAAAATCAAGCATCCCAGTGCACTTTTTAAGAAGGTGACTGTGCTCTTGTAAACTGATGTACTTGAACCTTTGGGTCCTTAAATTTCATGGGACTCCTGGCAATAAATTGTTTCTCTATGAAGTTTTAGCAGATTTTGATCTATGCTCTGTGATTATTTTTCATGTGCTGGTGGAGGGCTCGCAGAAGTCACCAGTCCTTCCCCCTCCCCAGCTCTGTGGGACACTGCAGCCCCCAGGGGCTCCAGGATCCCACCTCAAGAAATGCCAGTTCCTCTATACCAGTGTCTACCCAGGGGTTATCATCCAACCTGGAATCTCACCCTCCCAACGTTCATATCCAGCTGCCACAGCCATCACACAGTGTTAACATGAGAATTAAGGGAATGTCCCTCCCCACCATACACTGGGAATACAGTAATTCACAATCACCACCTTTGTCTGAGGGCCAGCAGGACATTTTCCACTGAGACTTTACTACGTGTAGGCTCCAAATTCTGCCCTCAGCAGAGGATGCTCCTAAACCTTCAGACACCCACATGTCCCTGCATATTGTGGGTCCCAGCTCAGGCAGTTTGCAGTGCTTGATCACTTAATTAAACCTCCTTCTGCTCCAATTATGTTTCTCAGACATCCACTGCCCCCATCCCAGAGACACACAAACATGTTCTGAGCATCATTGATCTCTAACTAGGCCAAACTGGCTGTCCAGGAATAATCAAATTAATGTGGACACTAATGACTCTCGTGCACACGTCAGAGGAACAAAAATACTGAAACAGGAGGCAAAATTTAAAAAAATAATCCTCAAAGCTTCGATTAATTCTTAGAAACAGGAAGCTTTTCCACACTGTGTTTGTGAACAAAAAAAGTCTCTGCCCTGATGCTGCTTTAGGCCACACAGCACCACTTTGCCAGTGTTACTGGAACTCCACCACAGCCAAAAGGCAAATTGGATCCTCTGTGGCTTCCGTTAATCAGACACAGATTGAAGAATTTTTAAACACAAATTCACCAACTCAAGGAAAGCAAACTGACTTCATGGGAGTGTAGTTCAGTTGTTGCTTAGCACTGATGCTTCTGTCACTGTGCCTTTGCACACTAATTCCTGTCTAAGCTAGAGCAGTTTTACTCCACAAGCTCCTAAGAGCCTTGACAATACTCTGAGTGCTGGTTTTAAACCTGAGAGTGCTGCTCCTTAAAATCACAGAACTTCACAAGGTGTGAGGTGTAAAGTGATATTCCTGTTCCAGTGCACTGAGGTTTTTAGTCACGACTGTTGCAAATAAACAACATTTTCTCTTCTAGCTGAAATAAACTTCCACTGCTTTCCAGGCAACACTGAGCTGTATTTTGGTATAGGATTTGGAGGTTTTAATACATATGTAATGCTGGTTGGAATTATGACAAAGGGGTTACAATTTTGCTGCTGGAAGAAAAAAAAATGGCCTAATTCTTTACTGTACTCATCCAGCCTGATTTACAGAATACAGTAAGAAATTACCACCACATCAACGCTTCCAAAAGCAAAGCCAAACTTCTTTAAAACCAGCAGTTTAGGAGTATGTGGAACCTCTGTGATACAGACACGAGACCTGACCAGGCAATGCACAGCCAAGCCTCAAAGAATAACTCCATTAAATCTGCAGGCATGTTTTCTTCTGTTGGTGATTAATTTTTTCCCCACCCCCAAGGGAAACTAATGGGACACCTCTTTAATTACTGGAAGGTATTCAAAACTATATTACAGTGTGTGAATATAGGACAGATTTAGATGACAATATTTTACAACTTGGTAAAATACAATCTCCCTGAAAAATAAAAGTTATTAGAATACATTAGCACCAAGCCTGGTTCATCCAGGTGGTGTTTCCAACTCCCCTGCTGGTTTAAAGTGGGACTCTGAGCAAAATAGTTACATCTGTTTCCCCATTTGTCATTAGCAGCTACCAAAACTCTTCCTCATACAACTGAGGACACACAGAATCAAGCCAAGCTCTGGTGCAGAAGCAAAGACATCCTGTGGAGATAGTTACATCATGGATTAACTTTCCTGTTTGTAAAGTGCATGGCATCACCAGCATAGATGAAGGAAAAATGGACTAAAAATGAGCCCCTGGAAACAGATACAGAGTGAGAGCAGAATGTCTTGCACTAAGGTTATGTATTTAACAGTTTTACATGAAATATTCATATATAAAAACTTTAAGTGCTTTTCTCCAATTTAAAAATCTAAAGAATTCAAAAATAAGGCATTCAATATTTGAAAAAAGTACAGATTTACAAAATGTGTATATTCTGTCATGAAAACTCCACACCAACATTATACACTTGGAAAAAAAATACAAACAGGATATATTACAAATTTATGTAGCAATAACTTAGTTCATACCATGCAATAAAAAGGACGTTAATTGAGATACACAAGCTTTTAGCTTTCCTAAACTGGAGGGCTTAATTTTGTTTGCAAATGAGGTTTTATGCAAATTCATAGAACTGTGGCACTTGAAATTTCTGGTAGCCTTTCTACTGAGAGTTAAATTGTACATAAGGATTATGAGGATGGAGAGTAACACAGCAGCTGTTACGAATCATTCCAACTTTGTTCCACAATAGCTGAAACTCTTTTCTCATATTCACGTTTGTTCTCCTGGTAAAGCTGTGCTGCCTGACTGTTTGCTGGACTGTTTGGATTGGGTTCATCAAGCAGAGACTGGAAAGAGGGGAAAACATAATGTGAGACAAACCAACACATTTAAATCAGGGAAAATCAAGTTATAACTTTCAAGTCAAATGTGTTTCACAGGGCAGACATGACTCAGAAGGGCCAGATGAATAAAACCTGGTTAAACTCATGGTTAGGCACCCATAATTACATTGCTGAACCTCAAATTACACCCTGCTTAAGCATTAGTGCTGCACACACTTGTACGTTCACAAGCTTAACAGGGACGGGGTCCTTTGTGCCAGTCAGCACTATGAAGCTAATTGACTATTTGATAATTACACTACTATTGTCATTCAGGACTGAAGAGGGGCTTAAGATGTCTCCTACAAAACTCCACTGTAGAAAAATATAATCATATAGGAGAAAAGGAAATGTGCTTTTCTGCTGTGCCAGGCCATTTTCACTCATTCCAAGTAGTAGGTTCCAGCAGTACTGTCCCTTTGAGGACTTCAAAGGGCAGAGCTTCATGATAAAGGTTGGTGTTTGAAACACTAGGCAAACTTCTGCAGCTCATGTCCTATCTTGACTAAAAATAGTTAAAAATGAACCCAAATCAGTAACTGCTTTCCTGTCCAAAAATATATAATGGCAGTTTTGTAGCTCAGAATCAGTAATTATGTAGGTCAGCACCTCTGCCTTCACCTGATCTGAAAAGCTACTGCTTAGCTCACAGGGGTTTGAAGTTCCCCTTGAAAGAGATGCCTGGCTTATCCCCATCACTGAGCTGGGTATTCTGGAATAGAGACAAACAACAACATCATTGTTTGGTAAAACAGATGCAAAGTTACCTGAATTGAAGTTAAAATAGATGAAACATCATATGTTGGACTCCAGCGGTTCTGAAGAATATCTAAACATATGCTGCCATCCGCATACACTGCGAACACAACAGAGCATTTAGAACCTGTCACATTTATAGTTCATTACATACTGTTCAAGGCAGAGTTATTGTTCCAAAGCACTCTGTGCATAAATTAATGCTTCAGGAAAAAGGACAGCAGTTATGTCTCACGAGCTTCTGTAGCTTGACACGTTGTGTTTTGGAGATTTATTACTGAAATTAGCAGAACGCTTAAGAGGAAAAGAAGGAAGGTCTGAAGATTTTGGCATTAGCACAGGAATGGGCAGGCTGGGTTTGCTGCTCCTCCAGTGTGACTGATCCATATTGTCACACAGAGAGGCCTCCCAGGGAGCAGCAAGGCATTTACTGCAGGACTGGAACCCACTCAGGCCATCACACACTGGGTGGGGGAGTTCCTGCCCTGTTTTCACATGCCCTGTGCTCACTATGAGATGCACCAAGGCAGACAACAGAAAATACGGGAAGGTGTGCCTGAAATCCTGCTTCTGTCTGGATTAATGGAGCCTGTGTGAACCTGAGACTCACCACTGAGTCCTACACCCTTGTGCTCCAGGTGTTTGTGCCAATAAAACCCAACAAAGCACAACCCCCCTGGCAGAGACACACTGGCCTGCACAGGACATGATGTATTCTTGCTACAGAGGGGCAAGAGGCAGGGTTTGGGTTTTTCTCAATAAAATCTGAATGTAGGCAGGAATAACTGAGCCAAACCTATCAAGTGCTGGGAAGGAACCCCGGTGCACACCCTCCCAGTGCTGCCCTCATCACCGAGTTCAGGTCAGCTGCCTCCTCTGGGACTGAGCATCCTCATGTTCTCCCTGTGCTAGTCCAGCTTGGTCCAGAGCACAGGACAAAAGCAGGGACTTGAAACCTTGCCCAGCAGAAATAAATAACATTTGGCTCCATCAGGTCCCTGCAGTCACGATGTGGCTGCACACACACAACTGCTGTTAAATGGAAAGGGGCAGGAAGCTGCAACCAGAATTGCCTCTTGAAACCAACCTAAGTGCAGCTGCTGCTGAAAATACTCACAGGCTTTGCTACTGAGGGTACACATTGGTTAGAAAGAGGCAGATAGCTGCTTCTTAATAGCATCATAACTCTTAATTTTTCATCAAGCAGTTGCTGTCCTAGACATCTACTTAGGAGATGGAAGAGAGATGAAGAGCTGTTAAGCATTCTGGAGGTTTGGAGAGTACATGACCACACCATAATATTTAATGGGTATTACAGCTAAATAAAGATGATTCACTCACCATTTGGATGGAACATTTTTGATAGAAACCTAACAGTTGGAGGTTTATTTGGATATTCTTCGGAGAATTCTATTACTAGTTTAAAAGTACCTGTCCAAACAAAGATAAGGACAATCAGATAACTAACAACAAAAGAACATCTCCAGGAACATAGACAAGAAATTAATGTATGTGTTCCATGATCAATATTTCTTCTCACTATTACATAAACAAACAACACTTTCTGATTTCTTTTCATGTATTTCGAGTGACAATGAAATTTAAGAGTAATAAACCCAGCAGCAGAAGCTGGGTAGAAGCTTGGAGACTCACTGTATGCATGGCAAAGGCAGCTAGAGCCAACATTATCCCACTGCTCTCCCCTTTTTCCGTGACCCAACATGCTGGTTCTGTGGACTTGGGTGACTTGAAGGCGTTTCATTAAGAAGGCACTGTGGTGCCAGCAAAAAAACACTGGAATTTCATAATCAGCAATCTCAGTCTTTGGAGCTCATAACTGATTCACTGAAAACCTTTATTATGGATCAGTGAATAATTTACTGTAACTCCTCCAACCCAACACAGAGAAAAACCCATCTGCTGCCAATTACTGCAATAATACTATAATTATTAAACTCATTATTCCTCATATGCCTAAGGGAGGTTCATTACACACCAACTTTCATGTTTATGTACAAATTTGGGATTCCCTCGCCCTCATTGAGTTCTATATTCAGAACAATTCAAGGTTTTTCACCTGTTCTTCATTAGGAGAACAGCAATGAATCAAACATGCCAGGAAGATGAAACGAGAAAAGCAGAGTCTTGTTGAGCTCAGCTCTGGAGATGTGAAAACACATCTGGCAGCATTAGGCCAACATCCCCTGCTAAAAGCTCTGGTGTACATGTACAAACAAGGCTTGATGGCAGCATCACTTCACAGCTTCCTAACTAACCATCAGCCACTGTGACAAGACACTGCTTAGCTCAAGATGCATATTTTTATGGCCAACAAACCTTGGTTTGTTTCAAATTATATACAGATAAAATCTATTATTTTTCCCAAGCAGAACAATGTTAATACTGGCAATATTTATAAGAATGACAAAGAATATAAAAGTTAGTGGCTTACCATCTTCAAAAGGTGTCCCTTCTGGCCTGAAAGGTTTTGAAAAGAAACTCCAGTTAAAAGTGACCATTACCTACTTCCACACAGGCAAATTAACTCAACAAATTTATATCTTCTTCATCCTCTCCAAGGTACAGGTAGAGGCACTAATCTAAATATTTAGAAAAGCATGCAGAAGCAATCTCTGAGAGCTTTGTTGTATCTAAGACACTTGTCTACAGTCACTCTGCTATTTGGGATATCTACTTTATCATCATCCCAAGCAATACATGTGCCATTATGTGACCAGATGGGAATTAATGAGCAGATTACTAGCAAGCATACTGCAGTTTTATGAAAGGATACTAAACCAGCTCCTCTTCTGTAGGATACATGTAGCTTCCCAGACAGAACCTGTACCTCGTCCCACTGGGAATCAATCCAATCACTGCCAGTACATCTGGATTTAATGGCCTGGAACATGTGATGCTTATGTACTTTAAAGAGGAGTCCTGCTTTTTCATAACCCAACTCCTACACACTCTAACCCTTTCATTAAGCCACATGCAGGCTTTATTCAACATAGAATGCTGAACAAATTTAAAATTTTAAGTTTTTCTTCCCTACGCATTCCGCTTTATTCCTGAAAACGAATTATTACCACAACAGCATCCTTACTCATTCTTCTCAGTTTGCTGACTTTATGTACAGAAAAAAAGAGAATAATTGTAAAAACAAACACCAGATTATTATATTTAGCCCTCTGGTATAGAATTTCCTAGAGACCAAAAACTCTTACCCAAATATAACTGCATTCCACTGCATTATATTATTCTCGGATGGTGCACCACTGACACCCACAGGAGGGTCCTCTTGCAATCTAAAAATCAGAAACACAGAACGACAAGTCTTATATAGATGAGACACTTTCACCTGCAAGTATAATTTAACAGCAACATCCACATTTTGTAAATATTTTCTCATTCCAAATCAGAGAATACACAAAGCATTACATGCAGATTATCCATACTCTGAAAGACAAACCTACAAGGCAATGCACATAAAAGTTTTCTCATGTTTTACTCTGAGACACTCCAAGAGCCCAACAGGTCTGATTAAGTGTTCAGGGAACAAAGGATTAACTGTAAAATAACTTAAAGCACCATGGACAGCTGGGATTTACAGTGCTGCATAGTGAACTATGAAAGAGCAATTGCTGTTGGCTGCTACTATGAAGAGGAGAAAAAGCTGCAGCCACAACCAGGAGCTGAGATCCAGGCAGTGACACACAGAGAGCACACAGAGATCCAGGCAGTGACACTCACACAGATCCAGGCAGTGACACTCACACAGAGCACACACTTGCTGGGACTCAGCACAAGGGACTGTGCTGAGTGGTGGAGCTTTTCCTGCATTCTCAGATCCGTGCATGCGACGTGGCTAAATTTGGTAGAAGCCTATTTTGACTGGCAAGCTGATTGCTTCAAAGGGGAGCAAAGGGAAAACCTGTGCACTGCTCCCTCCTACCAGTTCAACAATGTGTTTATCTCTACAGCAATCACGGGAGCATTTAAAACTATTTTTAGTTCCTTAATCCTAAAGCATGTTACTTACTGAAAGCCTCATAAACTTGGAGCAGACAGAAACATGTATTGCAGCCAAAGAACAGGATTCAAAGACTCCCCTCTGCCCAGCCTTCTGTGTGTCAGGGTTTCTGCTTAAGCATCACATGAGACCCTGAACAACACAAATCAGTGAGTCCCAAACAACTTGCCTGATCAAACCTCCTCAGTGTTCTACCTCCAGTTATGCAAGAATAAGGAAAATGCAGTGACTGCCTTTGCCTCACAAGGAATTCTGAAGTCTTACCATGAGGTTTGATCACATCACAGTAACTTATGAACAAGCTGCCACGAAAAGCTCTGCAGACCAAGGGACAAGTTTTAACTAAATGTCGATGTGCAAATGCAGATTTATTGAGAGCTGACAAAAGCACAGGCAGGCAATGCTCCTGCACCAGCACTGCCTCACCTGGGATAAACCCCACGTGTCCATGGCTGCTGAGCCTGGTGCTGCCCCAGAGCCCCTCTGAACCCCGTGTTTACATCCCTGCTCTCCGAGCACATGCAGTTCAGACAGCTCAGGATCAACAGCATAAACCACCTACTATTTTGGTCAGGGAAAGGAGGAACAGGACTCCCTCCTCCGTGACAGCCGGGCTGTCTGCCAGCAGCAGTGCCTGAGCACTGGCCTCACAAATGCATCTGGAACACGGCTCGGGGGGTTAAATCAACTTTAAAGCACATGTGCACCCTACTGTCACAGGGGCTAACTGCAGAAAGGGTCTGGCAAGGGCTGCAAGTGGCACCTGGAAGTCTTAAACACCTCAGGAAAATGTGTTTGTAATCCCTTTTTATCAGCAAAAATAAATAAATAAATAAAACTGGATTGTGTTTTTTTCCCCTTTTGGTTTAGTCAAACAAATTAGAGGAGCTACAAAATCTGCTGAACTGTTCTCTCTTCACTGCTCCTGACAATCACAGTGTCTGAAAGCAGTTTGTATTTGATGACGTGAATCAGAGTTCACAGCACACGATGTGTTGTTCCAGTGTGATGAAGTACAAGTAACATGAGGCTAAACAAATATATAACTAGGAAAGGGCAGAGTAAAACAAAAAACGACATGAAAAGGTTACATAAGTTTTGGGGTGTCATATATATGAAAAATAAATTTTATTTGCTTTGTGTATACTTTGTTATACTTTTCCACAGCTTTAAAGTCTTCTCTCCAGCCTTAACAGCAAAATTATTAAACCAGTCAGTCTAGGATTATAAGGGCATAAAACCCACATCTGATCGCAATCTTCAAAAATTACTTAGTCACTCAGCCTGAAAAAAAATCACTGGTTCGTGTCATCTGTGTAACCAAACACAATAAAGTCCGAATATCCTGTTTTGATTTGAACAGGAATCAAGAAACACCCTCTTAACAAACACCAACACTCGCACACAACAGCGGGGGAGGGCTCCACGTCCCAAAAAAACCTCCTACTTCTTGGAAATCCACAAACTGGGCTTTTCCTGCTGTAGCCTTACGTGCAACTACAATACACGTCAACTGTTTGCTGATGTATTTTCAGGGCCTGGGATAACATCGCTATGCTAAAAAAAGAGACACTATCAAAGCTGACTCACCTCCAGCTACTCCCGAGGAACTCCAGCCCAGAGAAACCCCAGGACACACTGTAAATCCTACAAAGGAACCCCCACCCTCCTCCACACTCTCTAAGTGCGTTTACGTGTCAGACTGGAAACAATTTATTCCAGAGTCAGTGGTTCGGCCATTAACATTTAAAAGAGTGCAACTAATAACTGCTCCTTTAGGAGTTCGCACGCATTACACAAAAGGTTCCTCACGCAACTTTAGAGAGGGCGGCATGTGCTTAAAAACACCGACGGGCACTTTGGCTTTTGCTACGTACAAACCAAAAGGGCACTTCGGCTTGTTTGCGCTTCGGTTTTTTAGGAGCCTACCCCAAAAAAACCCCTTAATTTTCAGGGAGACACTGCAAGCCTGGAAGGCTCCTAAATTCCGCCTGAGCTATCCCAAAAGCCGGAGCCTTTGGGTACCGGGGGTGTTTGGCGGGGGGGGCGGGAGGTGCCCACGGACACCTGGAAGAGCCGGGATCCCACGGCGACATCCCGACGGCCCGTCCCCCGCCGGGGCATTCCCGGGGGCATTCCCGGGGTGCCCTCCTTCGCAGCCACCGCTCCAACTTTTATCCTCACACGCCCCCAGCCGTCGGCGCCGGGGCTCGGCGGCACGAACAAAGCCCCGCTCCGCTCGGAGAGACCCCCCCTTCCCCTCAGCCCGACGCCGCTCCCCTCAGCGGGATCCCCCGCTCCCCGTGAGGGAGCCCCCGCGCCGCCCCTGCCCCGGGGGGCTCGGCGCCAGCCCCGCGCTCGGCAGGAAAGCGCAGGACGGCGGCAGGTCCCCGTTCCATGCCCCGCTCACCTCTTGAAGTCGCGCATCAGCCGCCGCCGGGCCGGGGTGGACATGGCGGGCAAAGAGTCCGCGGCCGCCGCGCCGCCTCGGCCCGCGCTCCCTCCGCGCCCGCCGGACCGCACAAACAACCCGCAATGGCGGCTCCCTCCGCGCGGGGCGGAGCCTCCGCCGGGCCAGCCCATGTGCGGGCGGGGCGGGGGGGGCCGGGCCGGCCCATTGCGCCGGGGGGGGGAGCGCGTGCGCAGCTCCGCGCTGGGAGGAGTTCGGGAAGAGCGACCGGGAAAAGGGTCCGGGAAACGACCCGAGCGTCTGCGCCCGGCCGGGTCGTGCGCTGAGAGAATCCCGGGCTGGGCGTTGATCGGGTTGGGGTTTCTCCGCGGCACGCACGCCAGCTCGGCCTGGTTTAACGCGCCTCTGCAGAGCACAGCAGCAGCAACGTGCGGATTGCGGGTTATAGAGTTGGGTTCTTCTGTGCTGCGCGTTCAGCCCGCTTCCACTCCTTGCAGTAACAGGGTGGTTTAAAAATTCAAGTTTTCATCAATTTTTAATTAGAGGTAATGACACATTTTGCAATATGGGTCCCCCAGCTTCTCTCGAGGTCCCCTCTAAAGGCAGACTGGTGTCCAGGCTCCCAGAGCCCTTCTTTTAATCTCATTACTCCAGCAGACAGAGCAGGTCTCTTTGGATTCGTGACCCAGTTCTTCCGCGGAGCCTTGGAAGTTATCCCTGAACTGGGGTCAGTGTGGTTCATGTGCCTCTGCTTTGCTTCCAGACGATTTTTAGGAGGTCAAATCATCATGAGACTCATAAGGAAGTGACAAGAAAAAACACTGTCTGCATCCTCTGCCCATTCCCTTCGCCTCCAGCCACCCAGGTGCTGGAGCAGCATCAATCCAGGGTTTAACAGAGCACCAAGCTCAGTTCTGATTGTTGAGAAAGCTTGTGCCAGGCCCACACTGCAGCACCCACTGACTGGGGGATTTAGGAGAGGCTGATCGGACACTGCCTGGAGTCGGTACCTCACACAGGGTGGGATTTAACTCTGCAAGGCTTTACCTCTGGACACTTCAACCCAACACCCGCCTCAGTGGAAACATTCAGCTCCCAGCAGTGAGACAGAAGTGTAGGGATTCATGTAAAGCCTGGTACTGCAGGGAGAAAGCTTTCCCAAGAGGTTTGGTAATAGGAAACTACCATTCCCCAGGCACTAAAACATTACTCTCCACACTAGTGAAGAATGGTCCCTGCCAAGCAATCCCCCCCTCTGGACTTTTCCTCCTCCTCCCATCACACAGACATTTTCACTTCACATTCCACTGCTGCTCCTCTGCCTTTCTACAGCTTATATTTAGCTCCTGCTAAAGCAGACTGTAAAAAAACAAGTGCAAGCTTGGACCTGTACACATAATTAGTGTCATTTAAGAACATTAATTAATTCATCATTAACAGGCACTGCTGCAGTGCCCAGACAGGGCATCCCCTGCCCCAAGGGCAGCTCTCTGTCCTTTGAAGCTCGAGCCACCCTCAACCTGCCCAGCAAAATAAACAAAACCCAAACACCAGCACCAAACTGGAGTTAAACCTGAAATCCTTTGTTGTTCCCACCTGGCTTGGGAACCTTGTCAGCCATATTTCATCAGTGACAATATTTCTTCTTCTCTGACACCACTGGGGAACAGTGTGTTGACATTATCTAATGGAACATTTTCTTTTTAATCCCGCCTGGCAGTAACATGTGTAGCTTGCAGTTTTATTAGTAAGTTGAAAGCTTTTTTTTTTAACTCTGAAGAACCACCTGCAATTTCTGCTCTGTTGATTGCATGGCACATGTATGTTTTAAAATTAATATATATTGTCAGTCCCAGCTAACAATTAGAGAGAGGCTCTGGCCTTGCAGAGGTGGTTTAAAATGTCTCAACATGAAATCTGCACTAAATAAGCACTTTAGATTTAAAGCTGCTGATAATTATTTCCAGTACCACCTTGCTTAATGAATGTAAATGCATCACTGCCATTATAATGTCACTATGGGCATCTCAGTTCAAATCTTTTCAGGAGGGGGTGTGGGCTGTGGGGAGTTGCTGGTTATCCTGCCTGGGTGTTGCTGTGGCTGTTTCCATACCAGCTCTCCCCTGTCCTCAGCTCAGAGGGAAAGCAGAGCTGGCTGAGAGGCTTCTCCTGGTTCTGCAGTTCCAAGGTCGGGGTTGGAGCTCACACTGCCCTGCCCCAGCCTCCCCAGGTGCCCTTTTTGTCAGCTGGGGATTACCTCACTGTGCTCTGGCTCCCTTCCTGGCATCCCCAGAGCACATTGGCCACCAAAGGGGTGGTGTATTTGTTACACCAGTTCTGTGCCAGCCCCAAACACAACAGGGATCATCGACAAGTATTTCCTTGCAAAGATAATTCAGCATTGTGGGGGTGCAGTGGGGAAATCTCCTCCAAGAGTTTAGTTTGAGTTCAGACCTCTGTCCATGAAAGGTCTGCAGGAATTCTAGTCTGGACATGGGGGAGGTTGGATTTTCTCCTTGCCAGACACAGCAGCTCACTCTGATTTAAGTGAACTTTTGCAAAGTACAGGAACAATAACTTGCATATATATAAGGGTATAAATTTGGGCTCTTGCTTCTGTGCTGTATGTTCATCCCACTTCCACTCTTTGCAGTAACTGGATGTTTTAAAAATTTAGTTCTTATCAATTTTTAATTAGGCATAATGGCACATTTTGCCATATGGGTCCCTCAGCTTCTCTTGAGGTTCCCTCTAAATGCAGACTGATGTCCTGGCTCTTGGTGGCATGAAGGAGACGTGGCACCATGGAGAGTGGAGCCCTCAATTAAAATAATAAAAAAAAAGGGTAATTAAAATGGCAGATACTTTTATATTGGGTTAAAACTAGCTTTGGTTTTAACCTAAAGCTGCTTCAAAATATCAACAGAAACTAATGTAAAAATGAAGTGGCAAATGGACCTCAGTGTGAAAAAGTACATTTTTACTGTGATTCTTTTAGTACAGGAGTTCCTATCTATGATTTATTAGTGTAAATAAAACACAGTCAAGAGGGCATTTTAAGCTAATGAAAGGAGCTGCTCCCTTCTTTGCTCTATTCCTGGCATAGCTGTGTTAGTTCAGAGACTGGAGATGCACTGTGAAAAATAATGTGGTAAATGTGTGTGAGTATTGGAGAAAGGCTGAGGGAGCAGAGACAAAGACTTTCAGCATGTTTTCAAATTAATGACAATCTTTAATTAAGCAAATTATAGTTCCTGTTATCAGCCTTTTAAAGAGGAAGTCTCTATGAATTGAAATAAAAAGCCATGGTAAAACTGTTTTTCTTCTCTTTACCAACAAGGATTTCATCATAAGAATATTGTCACCCTGATTCGAGTATTTAGGCAGGAAAAAAAGACTTCACTTAGTGTTGGAATTTATCCATCATACAATTCCAGAGGAGCTTCAGAATTATTTCCATGGATTGGATAACAAAGGGCTTAAAAATACCTTTTCCAGTTGGAAAAAGCATCTGAGTACCTTCACAACAATAAAGTAAGAACTCAGGGAAAGACTGATCATAAATAAAATGTTATTGCTTCTAGATCACACCTTTTCTTTATTGTAGCGATTTGTCATACAGATATCAAAAGTGATAATTCTTTATTAAGAACAAGAGTTTGTTTCACAGTTTAAGGCTTCCAACTGGGGTGAAATGACCTGCAGAATTGGAACAACCCAGTGAAGAGACCTTGGATGGATGATGGGAGGAGGACTTGGGGTAGCAGTGGTGCCACCGCAGAGAATTTGGACCCTCCTCTGAAAGTTGGAAGAGTTAAAAGTGTTCAGTACTTTGCCTCCCCACCTTGTCCTTCTCCTTGGTGCTGTCTCATCTCTTCTAATCACTTCTGGTTTGTCCCACTGGTAGGTTGGGTACTGTGCCAAAGCCCTGCTCTCTTTTGCTCATCACCTACATTAGCAGTTGCTAATTGCAGCAGGATCAGGACATTGATGACTTTGGGAAATGAGGGCACTCTGTGCCTCAGAGCCAGTTCTGATGGAGCAGGAGGGTTTTTTTCAGTCCATGCTTTCATGCCTTGGGAACTTTTAAAACCAAGAGAAGCTGATTTTTATTAAACTGTTTTGGGGTTATTTTGGTGGTTTATTTTTTCCCCTTCCTTTGTTATACGCCATGATCTCATCCAAGAATATTTTGTTAACACAAAGTGGAATTACTGAACTTTCTGATTTAGGTTTTGCTTAAACATGAGCTACCCCTGGTGATGTTTATACAGATGATGTGGTTACATGATGGTGCAGGGCTCGTGAACTGGTTTCAAAAGACATGGAAAATATATATGAGGGGTTTTTTTGGACGGGGAGGGCACCTCTAATTCAGCTGGTACAGAAGAAGCTGTCTCCTGCACATCAACTTCTGGATACAATGTCAGTTTAGCAAAAGGAAAATAATCATCAAAAAGCTAAATTAAAATGGTGACATACAATATGCCTACATATGAGGTCAGAGCTACCATTATGCTCTGGTTCCAGATTTAGAGCAGTGCAAGGTTTATCTCTGAATACAGCACTGTTATTGCACCAACCAAACAGCAGAGTTGTTTTATGAATATCTAGAAAATGATAATCTGTGTTATTCCCAGGTACCCTGTGCCTGTTTGCCCTGCAGATGGTTTTCCATATTGTCCATATCAAAAACATCCAGCAGTGCTGGCACTGAGCCCCTGTGACGATCAGTGACAAGAGCCCTGTGGAGCAATGCCAGAGAAAATGCTGGAAAAGTGAGGAAACAGCAGCGTGGAACTTTGGAGACACAGCACACATGGATAACAACATGGTAGCTTGGAAGTTTTTCCAAGTGTGTGCTTAATTCCCACTGAAGCTTTTATTCTGTATTTTATAAAATTCCGTTATTGCCCTCCTATTCTTATGGAATTCTGTAGAGGTTTGGAATTGTGGAGAGGAGTGATAACTCCTGTTATAAGCCACGCTCTCATTCATACTGTGAGATATTGATTACTATTATTCTTAGTAATAATAATAACAACAACAACAGTGCCCTGCTGTAGTTATTCTGGCAGTGCTGAACTATAAATATTGAGGTAAATAGCTCCTTAACAAGCCAGGATAATTCCCTTAGTCTCAAACCTTGGATAGGGTTTATGGAGCAGAATGAGTCAGCGGGAAGGATCTGCTCTTACACATCCCTCTTCTCCGAGGGGAAGCACAGGCAGGAACACAGCAGGGATTTGGATTCATCTCAGTTTGGAAGACAACAGGCTTTTTGGGGAGAGGTTTGGAATGTATTTTACCAATCCCCACGTGGGTACAAGACGAAAATGGTATTCAATCTTTGTATCTCTTTTAACCAGCTGATTTATTATCTGATCACAACGTCCTGTTTGTCAAGCAGCTGGACACTTCTCCAGAGATTTTTTTATAGAGCCCAGGATTTTCAGGGATGTTACTTCCTTTAGCCCAGCATCCTAAAAATGCAGGGAAAAGGTTTTCCCAGCTCACTGCCTTACTGGAGATGCTATTTCTTATCAAAAAACCTATTTCCTCTTAGAAACCCTGTTCAGTTCCAGTCTGTTGCCCTAACTCATATGGGGAGGGTTTAATTGGGGTGTCCACACAGGAGGAATGTGGCACATCAGAAACTGTTAATTGGAGAAGTTGGGATTTTCAGAAATGCCAAGGAGACTCAGAAGTGTAAGTGCCATCCACGGTTTTCTAAGCATTTCATTTAATTTAAATTCACTGATGTCATAATTACTATATTCACTGAGATGCAGTTGCAGACACTAATGGTTTAAAAAAAATGTGTTCTGTTCAGACATTGAATCTCGTTTCTCCTGATGTCAGTGGGAATGGGAATGGATTTAAGTTTTGCCATTTCCATTAAGCAAAATCAAAAATCCAATAGGCAATTTCCTGCCATAAAAAGATCTGAGAGAGCAGATGGAGGAAGAATAATCTAATTGAGATGCATTTTCTTTTTTACTAGCTTGCTGTATTTCATTTTTAAGAGCATACCTAAAATGTCTCCTTCCCCAAAGAGAGCTTGTTCATTAAGTCTTAAAATAAATGGCGAGCGAAAAAAGCTCTTTTACAAATTCAGGGTGCTCGTGGTGATACCAGGCATTTCTCATAACTGATTAACACCATGAAAACCCAAACAAAAAAATGATGAAGCACTCTCCTGATGACAGACCAGCAAAGCTTTCACCAGCAGCAGGCTCTTCTGACTCATTCTTTGTGTTGCAATCGAAAATGCAGTCGCTGCAGAGGAATGAAGGATCTCATTCACTTGTGGGGGGACAGGGAAAAGGAAAGACCAGAGGCTGAGTTTTCCTCCCGTGGCTGGATTAGAGCTTTGAGAGGGGCTACTCCTTCCTCCTGTGCTTCTGTTCTGTCCTTCCAGACCTCTGATAGCTGTAGAGGGAAATCTCTACGAGGGAAATCGTTGAAACCTCCAGAGCCACTGAATTTGTTGGTGGTGGGTTGGCTCTGTGTTATAGATGTAATTTCAGAAGGTTTCGAATTGTAACAACTGAGTTTAACGCTTAAAATGAAACAGAGCTTTGAAGAGCATGAGAGAGGAAAGGGAAAGCATTTTATCCATTAGGCTGCTTGGATTCCTCAGAAGGTCTTTGTAACCCTTCAAAATCCTTCCACGTTTTGAGAAACATCTCTCAAACGTTTTGAGAGATTCCAGGAGGATTTTTTTTATTTTGTCTTAGTGTGTTTATTTGGATTTTCTTTTAGATTTTCCACATAATTGAATCCCAGAGAGACAGCATAAAGGGATAATATAAAGTGCCCCACTTTGGAAATGGCCACAACCACCCAGCTGTGGTAGCTGGAAGATAAATGGAAGTGCAGGGAGGGAGGATGTTTTTTCAGAATGAGGACATGATACAGGAAGTTGGTCTTTTCTTCTGCATTTAGAGGGGTATCAGTCCATCCATTTCAGACATCTGATTTATTTGTTTAGGTTGGAAGCATCTGTTTTTCATCCCAACAGCCAAGGAAGAGAAGCAGAAATCCTCAGAAAATGCTTCATATGACCCCAGTTAGGCAATAATTAAACTATTAAATCAGATGTTCCAAACTGTTTATGGAAGAATACCCTCTGTTTATTGGAATAGGGATCCCACCTCTCTCACCTGGGCCCTTAGCTCCAGGCTGGCAGTCTTAAAGTTGGGTGGTATCCCTGAGAAACGCAGAAGAGGATGTGGATGAGCTCTGGAAACACTGCTGGCAGGAGCCTGAACCCACCTGGGCTGGGCTGCAAACCTGCTGCATCTTCTGACACGCTCAGAGATGATGCTGCACACGGGGGGAAGACTCTGCAGTAGGAGCTGCTGCATGTCCTGGCTGCCCAGAAGATCCACGTTGATGATCTTATGGTGCCTGCCTCGTTTCCTATTCCATGCTCAAAAACTGCATGACTGTAAGGACTTCAGGCTCTGTTCATGCTGTGAATCGTGTCCACAGAAACATAAAGGGTAGGGCAGCACATGTAAATGCCATTTGGGAATAAAGATACAGGGATAGATCCTTGTTTATAGAGAGAAGGAGAGGTGAGACAGCCTTCAGTCGAGGTACAGTTGCCACAGCTACCCTGACAGTCCATTCATAACCCCTATCTAACAAATTAGAGGAGTATTTTGGGACAGTCCTCAGCCAGAAGAGTGCCCTGGAGGGAACATTTTCTCCGGTATAATTTAGGTAAAACTCTGGGGCCCTTACCTACCCTAGAACTGGGAGCTAAAATAATAACTCCCCTTCCACCCACCCACTGTACCAATTCAGAATGACGAGCCAAAAACCATGAACTAGGTTACACAGCAGCAGAACAAGGCCCAGACACCCCAGATGTTACTGAAGGAGGTGCAATGACAAAAAAATGATGGGATATTTTAAGTAGAGAACGGACACTGAATAGCACCAGATGAGAAGATTCTTAATAGCCTAATGATATTAATTTATGGATTATCTAATTTTATGAACAGTTATCAGTTCATAGCTATGTACACAGTGGTAAACTGCTCCTGTAGAACAAACTGTCCTTGTGCAGATGATCAGAGGAGCCCAGGAATGTCCCAAAGGGTCCCCAAAAGCCAGAAGTGTTTCCCTAAAGTTCTATAAGGTCTTCCACAAATCATTAATTATATGTTCTCCTACACAAGACAGACTCAGAGACACTGCCCATGTCTTCAGTGTGCTGAGCCTGCTCCTTCAAAGGCATAAATGTATCCTGGAAAAGTGTTGGATCCGTCCCTTTGCAGAGTGAGGAGAAATCACACAGTGAACAGTGAAGAAAAACCATTTTGTTGCCACCCAGGCAGAGGGGGAATAAAGCAACCCCCCCAGTCGAAACAGCAGATACCTTTTCACATGTAAAGAAAGGCCAATGAGTTGTGGGAGCTCAGGATTTCTGCTTTTTACCTTGTCGTGGCTCGGCTTGGCCACCAAGAGAGGTTTTTACAGGACACTTCTTTAAAATGCTGACCCTTTTTCTTTGTGGCACACCGGGGGCACCACACCCCGCTGTGACACGGCCTGAAGCGTCGTTTTGGAGTGATTTCTCCCAAAATCTCCCAGCACAGCCCGCGCTGTGCCGAGCTCTCCAGCCAGCAGGTGTGGCTGTGGAGCCTTTCGAAATCCAGGGATTCCTCCCGTCCGGCCGGAGCCTGCGGGGAGGTGGCATCACCCTACCCACTTCCATCGAGGGTATCCCTTCATCCTGGGAATTCCCAGGGGAACCGCAAACACGTGTCTTTTGCACTGATGTGGCCTCGGGATTTGTCGCTGCAAAGGAAAACTGTGAGTTGTGTCCTTTGCTGTCCAACTCCGTTTTTACTGTACAAAATTGCCGTTATCCTTGGAACTACTCGTGAGGGATTTGTCTCTCTGAGTTGTTAAATAACAGGTTTAGTTTTAAGAGAAAATATAACTTAAAAGATCATTTCACCCTTTGCTGTCAGATCCTTACCAGAGCTGAAAGCCAAGTTCTTACAAGAAACAAAATTAAATTCTCCTTCAAAGCACAGAGGGAACTACAAAGATGTAGAACTACTAAAAGGTGAGAAATGCTGGTTTTAGGGCCTGCCAGAATGGTCAAGGATTTGGGAAGGTGAGAACTGCCCTTCTTCAAATATTTATGGCTGCCTAAAATTGTTATTGTAATTACAACCCACTGGTGATTTTAAACACCAGCATCAGAAACGTCCTCACTTGTTAAAGCATCTTCCAGGTAGGGATTTGAGACATCCTTTAGGGTTACATTGCATTGTTACAGAGTATTTCTCTTGCAGATGATCATCTGCTGTTTTATTCCAGGTGAGTTAAGAAAACACTGGACTGAGTGTTCCAGCTGATGTTTTGTCATAGTTTCCAAAAATAAAAGAAAGTAAATGAAGATTGTACAAAAGCAGTTGTGATTGTGGAGTCAGCAATTGCTGAGCTGACTTAACTTGGAATAACAGCCAGGGAAAAAAAACAACAAAACTTGGCTCATAGAAATTTCCTGAACTGGAACAGTCAACAGGATTATTTTTAGTTCAGGTTTTAATGTTTTATCATTTAAAGGGAAAACAGTTGTCAGATGAAAAACATTACGTATAGACTGAACAAAAGGTATTTTCTTACATGCTAAACAACCCGTTTTTACAGGTATGGTTTCTCAACTACAGCTGTTTCTTAAGTTTTCCAGCCTCAGCATCATTAACAAAAATAAAGCTGATGTGAAAAAGTGGGAAGGGACATTTTAGCCAAAAGCTATTTTTTGTATACTTTTACAGTGATGTGAGGACATGCTTGAGTGAGGGATCCAGCATTGCCCAGGAACCTCCTTTACTCCTAAACACTGATTAGAGGCTGTAGTCTGGAAAGGAGGATGACAAGCATGAGGGATTTAAAACATTAATTTAATTTTTTTGTTGTTAAATAGCTAGTATTTAAATATGCACAGCAAAATTACCTATTGAGGCTCCACAGTCCAATTTTGTATCTGTTTATTCTGTATAATCAGGAGCCAGATTTAGCTTTGGCTGTAGCCTTTTATCCCAGCTAAACACACTTCATCTACAAGTGTTCTGAAACTATATTTCAAAATTGTTTCAAAACAAATATTTGGTACAGCTTGATCAGTGTTTCTTTTGGCAGCAGCTCTGGCTGATGCAGCCCAAAAAGTCGTGCTGTTTGTTTGCAGTCCCACATCTTTCCCTGAGCTGTGCTGGCCTAATTGCACGGGGGGGGGTTGTGCAGTGAACCCGGTCAAGGGGCTGATCTGGACTAAAATACCCTGACCAAAGATGGGTATTTTGAACTTGGATCCTTTTCCTGCAAAACAGCCTCCCAGAGATGCTGTGGCACCACTCAGACAGTGGCCTGGGGAGGGACACAGGGAAAAGAGGGGCAGCTTCACCCAGGACATGGAGCCACAGGCTTGGCTTCACAAACTGAAACCCCTACAGTGACTTTGACCCCTTCAATATCTAAAGAAAAGAAGAAAACAAAAAGAAATTGCATAGCTCTGACACTGCAGTCTTGTTTTAATTATGTTTCTCCAATATCCATGCCTAAAACAACTGAGCGTACTGTGAATTAATGGCATGTTACAGGGATTAGTACATACAGAGAACACATGAGGAATCTGCACAATAATGTAAGATGAGGGAAAACATGCATTTCTGGGAGGAAGATCGACTTACAGAACGTAAATTGCAAACAAACAAAAAAAAAAACCCTAACACAATTAATAGGTATTTTATAGTTATCTATAAAATATAATATAATATAATAATAAAATATCTATATCTCAATTGGTGGTGGGTCTAAGCAAGATGAGCAGTTACCCATCAACAGCCAAGTAACCACAGCATGATTCAGGATTGTGACTGAGGATAATTTACCTGCAGAGGCAGCAAAAGAAGCTGGGACTAAAAAAATACTTAGTGGAGGTGAATTAAACTGCTGTTCCCACATGTTTAACTGAAACTGGAAGGAGTTTGGGTGACACAGAAAATGTGTTATTGGGGCTGCATGGGAAGTGTTGTTGGAGCTCTCTTGTCCTTCCTGGGTTTTTTGGGAGAAGTGATTTCTGCTCCATCACGACACAGTCTGGTGTCAGGAGGTGTCTGTGGAGTATTTAAAGAATGTTGCTGAGCAGCAAAGCTTGTGCAATGAGGAAACTGGAAGAGTTAATGAGTTGTGAAGTCTACAGGTCTTTGTTGATCACAGCAATTAGGATGCAAATTCCAATTCTTATTGAAATCACGTTTCCTATTTATTGTCACATATTTAAAATTTTTCATTAGCTTTCCCCCTGTGCATTTTCCAGGTGGTCACTGATGTTGCTAGGAAAAAAAAGCACAAACACCCTAATAGCAGGACACAGTAAAAGGCTATGAAAAGCCTGGAATGTGACAAAAATAAACAATGTTAAAAAATAAAGAGCCCTACTACTATGTTTAAAATAAATATTTCCTTTATTGGGGGGTTTTATAGCATGATAAGTACTTAAATTCAGCAATTACAATATAAAATCTTGAAATATGAACAGTTTTGTACAACGTCTCATGGCAACTAAAAGTCACATCATCACAATTAAGATAATTTGGGCGCATCTTAATTTCTTCCTCTTTATCCTTGCACTGATGATTAAACTTAAGCACTAGGATCGTGCTGCCCTTTCCTTTATGCTCTCTGACCTGTGTTTTGCTGCCAGCTGTTACTATTTGTGAAGTGTGTCCTGCACATGGCTCAAATTTACCAACACCAGGCTAGTCCAGCCCCATGCCCTGTGCTCAGATACTGGGGGAATTAGAGGAGATTACACCCACATTTAGCTGCTAGGCTATTTTTAAAACCTCTTCCTCTCTTAATGCGTTTTCCCACATAATCCCATCTAAAAATTTATTTTGAGGGCTTGGGGTAAGTAGGGAACTGGGGGCTTAAAGTCACCAAATCCAGAAAAAGCTTGCGTGGGCTCGGGGTGAGAGCTCAGAAAAGCAGATTTCGTCCACTGCATCCCAGCTGAGGAGAAGGAAGAGCACACCTTGAAGGTCCCAGAAAGAATAAGAGTAGCTATGACACTCAAAAAAAAAAAAAAAGGTGTGAAAGGGAGGCTGAGCTAACAAATCCTCCCAGAATAAATAATGAAATATTTTCCATTTTAAATGGCCAGCTGGATCTGACACTATCCTGGCTGTCTGGATCATGTTCCTTCCTTGTTGTGCTGCTGGCTGAGATGGTTTGGGGTAAATAAACTCATTGCTGAACAGGGCAGATTCCCCATCTGTGAAGTGGTACTGACTTTGCAAAGCCCACTGAGAGCTACTGATGGAAAATGCTATTCTGGAGTTGGTAATAACATGTGCACTTTCCCTATAAAAGACCAGTATTTAAATTATTGTAGAAATGTGCTCAGTGTGTTCAGGTAAAAGCAATTATCAGGTTTAAAAGGGTGGTCAAAGGAGACTAGATAATCAACTCATCTCTGCTGTTAAATGCTGTGGCCCTGGGAAATCAGTAATTCTCTGCCTAAGTGCTGTGTGCCTCCAGCCACTCTGCAGAGGCAGCAAAGAGAACATCATGGAAAGAGGAAATCCTGACACAACCAGGAACCTTCTTGCTGGAAGAAAACTGGGGGGAAAAAGGTGGAAATAACTACTCAGTGCAGGGACATCTGCTTTACTCAGTGATTCTGTGAAGGCACTGCTGGGTCACAGCATTGCCCACCAGGGGCTGTGCAAGAGGCTTTGCACAGTCACACCAACCCAGCAGCTCTGAGACTTCTGCTCTTTGCCACCCCTTTCTATCTATTGGGGATTAATTATTTTCTGCAGAGGAACTAACATTAAAATTGTTAAGTATTTTATTGCCCCTGTGGATAAATGTTTAAGAACCACGTCGCAGTTGCTTGACTGCAGAAGGGCGTTTTCCAAGGGAAAAGCCTGATTTTAAGGGACTGTGTCAGGCAGAGTACCTTATTTACACTTTGAAGGGCTTCAAACAGATTTCCTTTCTAGTTGGTTGTGGGGTGTTACTCATGGTAAGAGCTGTACTTACACCTCTGATGAACAGCACTCTTTAGATCTAATGGAGGAACAGTTGCTCCAGCTGTTGGAAAGAAAATAGTCATTTTCCTAGTGTAAGTATTTTGGACTCATTGGATAATTCTTTCCTTTGTTGTGTTGCAGAGGGAGCTTACACAGGCTGTGATGAGACAAAATTACCTCAGATATACAAACATCCTCTCAAAATTCAGCACTCTGGATCTTCCTTGGAGTCCCCTGAATACAGCTGCTAATTACCTCATGGAATGTGTTCTGCTGCAGTGTGAACCCAAAGGAGAGGCTCTCAGTAAAACCAGAGGCTTTACTTCAATGGTGTGAACGTTTCTCCAAACCAGAAGTCCCTGCCTTTTGAAGGGAAGGAGGGACAAGCTAATTGTTAAAGTAGAAAAGCAAGAAACAGGCAGTGCAGGAGCCATTCCTCAGCTGAGAGCTGCAGGGGAAGTACAGGGAAGACAAAGGAAAACAGGGAAAAGGGAGTGACACATCTCATGCAGGGGTGGGCGAA
Organism: Pseudopipra pipra; assembly: GCF_036250125.1. Taxonomy (NCBI): domain Eukaryota; kingdom Metazoa; phylum Chordata; class Aves; order Passeriformes; family Pipridae; genus Pseudopipra; species Pseudopipra pipra. The sequence goes on from NC_087563.1 coordinate 16,978,999, forward strand.
GGCTTGAGCACCACATATCAGGTTCCCTGGCAAAACCTGCTGCCATTACAGCAATGTTCTGCCTTGCTCTGAGGGAGGTGGGATGTGTTATGCTCTGAAACCATTAACCATCCTGTTTTTCATTTCCTTACCCCAGGTAGAGAGACTTCAGTGTGTTCAGGAGCTGAACGCTGAACATTTGAAAACCTGAGATCTCTGTGACAGATAAATATGTGCAGTTAATAAATGTATTGTTCTTTCAAGGCCTAGAAGCAAATGCAGCATTACTGAAGACGGAAACAATTTGGTTGATATCACTTAAGCCAGAATGAAACATAAATGCTCACATAATCCCCTGTGACCTCTCAATTATTCCCACACAGTGTGACAGTCATTTCACACTGAGGGGAAGTGCAATTTAAACTTTCTGTGCTGTGTGTGCTCATCCCTTTAACTTTCTTGCTCAATAGTCACCAAGGCAAGTTAATCTGTAGTGTATTTTAGCTGGAGTAAGGGTTGCAGCAGAGACACTTGGGCCCATTGTGAGCCTTTGTGTTCTTTCTAGTACTATTTTCCCTGATGATTTCATCCCAGTCCCAGTGTCTGATTATCAGAGGAATAGCCTTTGTATGCAGGAGACAATGTATTGATTGCAGGCCATGGTGGAGCTGTGTGGGAGACGGGTATTATGTATCTACAGCTGGAGCTTGCTGAGTAAAGAATCACTAATACAAGACATTTGCTGTAGCTTTCCATAGATAAAAACATTTCAGTAATAAAACAGAGGATTTCCCCAAGTGTAGCTTAGACAGGCCTCGCTCAAATATTTACAGTCAAGTATAAATATTTTCTGAGATTTAAGAAAATCTGGCAGTGTCCACTGCTGCTTATAAAATTCATTCACCTACTTTTGGATTTTCTTTTTCTGTCTTAGCTCTAGTAGTTAAAAACCCTGTCTCAACAGAAGTAAGACAGTTTGCTCTCTGAACTTCTGAAATCTCGAGAGTAGCATCTTGATTCCTGGGATTAGCAAAACACTCACTGATTTTTTACCAGTATCAATGTTTGGTTTGGATTGTCTGCCTTAAACCTACCTCTGAAACCACGTCAAACCCGACCCCTCTTGTTACACCAGTCTTCATACTGGACAGGCAAGCTTGTGCTTCTGAATATCTACTCCTTTTTTAAACACAGGCAGAATACATTGTCCCCTTTTCATGTCACATAAAATCCACAGGTGAACAGTCAAAAAAAGATTCACTGTCGGGTGGCATGTGAACTATACTGGCATGGAGGAACACCCTTTTCTAGCTGGGTTGGTCATATGATTGGTATTTGGCAGAGAATCATAGCATGACTCAGTGAAATCTTTTCAACAGTGAAGCTTCTCATATAGTAAACATTCCCAAGCACTAGACTGGAGTTTTATTTCACTCAAGTAAAATCCCATTATATTAAATTATAACGTGGGGACATTCTCTACATTAATTTAATGGATGCAGCTCTTCAGGTTCTCACCATCTGTTCTACCCTTTAATTACAACCCCAAAAAAGCACAATTCACAATTCCATGATAAAAAAGGGAAGTAGAAGTGATTTGGATGCACTACCAGCATCTGCTGCATGCTTGACAATAAGATGTACTTTGCTGGTAACACCCCTGCTTTAAAAATACATATTAGTAGTTTCAAGTGGATAAATTTAGTCATTCCCTCACCTAGAAATCTTACTGTCCAGTGCTGTGGTTCTGACTTTACCTTAGACAGAGCTGCTTTTCAGGACAAGTGAAAATACCTTTGTGTCTGCAAGCCATTGAACACTGCAGAACCTTTTGAGGCAAGTGAAAAGCAACACATACCCTCTGTCAGTATTTTTTTAGAGAGGCTGCCCTCTCTAAAAGGGATGTATATATGTATATATATGTATTCCTTCTGGATGATATGTAGAGAGCATTAACATTTAAAACAGATGAACAAAATGCAAGTATTTGCATTCAGTGACACTGCCCAGAAGCTTTTTCACAGACATAATAATGAGTTTGTTCTCCTAATAGTTATTACTTTTCTGCTAAAGACACCTCATACTTTGAAGAAAGTGTATTTCAGTTTAAAAAAATCTACTCATATAAGGAGCAAAAGTAATAGTAGCTGTAACACTTCACAGAAGGGGAAGTGGGAGTTGGAATGGCCCTGAAGATTTTAAACAGATACAAGAGACATCTCCTGTCTCCTGATCTGTTCACCAGCCCGTGGTGCCTCCTGCTATACTGGTTTCCTAGTACAGAGTGAGAATGAGAGTTATTTTCTTCAACACAGAAGTGCATTAAATAGTCACATAAAACCAGAAGAACTTGTTTTGGAAGAAGTCAGCCCTATCTCAAGGCTACTGCAACGTACACACCTTTATTATGGAAATTCTTTCACTTGGTGTATTATCTACACATGAGTAATTCTTGACAGATTTTGGTGCATTTCCTGACTCTCCAGTTGGACACTGTCAAAAAAATGGAGCTGTAGTAGTGATACCAGTGAAGTTTTTCTGACTACTAAAAGAATAAATATGAATGATTTTCTGGTGTAAGAGAGAAAATTTGTTAAGGGAAATGTAAATATAGAGAGGGAAATTTATGAAAAGGTACATTGAGAGACTTCATGTAGGAAACAGCTGCATTACAAGAATGGTTGGTTTAACACTTATGCTGTTGAGAATAAATTGTGTTATAGCTCTGGTGCCTGGAAGGTGATGTTTCTGAAATAAACATTCTTCTGAAGAAGTTCAAATGGATTTTTTAAAGATTTTTTTTTTATAGTAAAGTGTGAATCAAAATTAAACTTGCTGGGCAGTGCCCCCCAGCATGAGACCAGTGATTCTGTTCCCTTGTGAAGCTGGAACTCCTCCCTCTCATTCTTCATGGCTGAGATCAAGCACTGCTGTGATAGACCCTGCACTGCCTCTCACTCACTCAGTCCTGATAAATATGCATTCATTATGGAATTGAAAAATTCTGATTGCTCAAGTTAATGACAGTTTTCTGAAACCAGTTCTTCTCCCTGATAATATACCTGATAACATTATTTGACTATGGAGTAATTATTCACCCAATGAAAACAACAGTCCTAATTTCACTGATCTTTTCAGTTTCTAATCTGAGGAGGAAAACCACACTGCTGAAGTGTACAAATTAACATCGTGCTTGTGCTAGATATGTACACCTGGGAGTACATCTCTGTGTACCTGGGCAGCAAGGGCAGTACGAGCTCCTGCCTTTGAGCAGAGAGACTGAGCTTTTGGATGCCCTCAGTGCCTGTGAGTGACACTCAGGGGGTTACTCAGCTCAGGGTCAGTGTGCACTGGGGCAGCCCAGCACAAACCCAGCTTTTAACCTGCAAACCTTAAGGATTTGTTGGTTTGGGCTTCCAACAGCTGAGGAGGGGGTGACATCTGCATGACAGACAGGCAGGACAATGCAGTGCAGTTGTGCACTCTGGGGCCAACACAAGGAGTGTTACTTTGCCAGGGAAAGTGCTCAGCAGTTCCCACTGCTGCCATACCCATCACTGAGGAAGTCAGATGCTCTGGCAGTAAGATCCCAGGCCCAGCTGAAATGCCAGGAATTTTGGCATTACCACCTTCCAGTGAGATTAATGTGTCACCCTTTGTGGCCATTTCTCATTCTTTTGCCAAGTGTGAGATTTTCATCAGTCAAATTCATAACAGTGTATTTTTAACTTTCAGGATATTTGCCTTATGCTCAACTCCAGGGAGAAAAGCCAGTTTAGAATGACATTTCCAGAGCTCCTGAGGTGTTGTGGATCATTTGGCCAAATCCAGTTCTGTGAGACTGAAAAGGGGAAAAAAGAAAGTTATGGACAGGGAGAGGGATAGAGGAGAAGAATAGTAATCAGGAAGAATGGGTGCTAGCTTTGATGTGATAAAGGCATTGATCAAAGAGGGAGGTCACAGCATGCAACAAAATAGGACATGAAAAAATAAAATCTGCTCTTCAAATAGAAGAGATCAGGGCTTGTTGTTATTGTGATCACAGGGAGAGCAGGGAAGCTTGTTACTGCTGAATATTACATCTAATAGATCTAACACATCTAATTGTAATATTAATGTACTGTAATCTTACATCTATGACATGTAATCTTCACAGGATTGATCACTACCTCTTCCCAACATTTTTCATCCTTCCCAAGTCACATGTGTTTGGTGGATGTGATGAGGAAAGGTGGGGAAAGGTGACACAGCTCAGGGGTGGAAGGGTGAATGTCTCAGCTACTAAAAATGGAGACAGTACTTTGTGTATGAACACAGAGTTACTAATGAGGAAACTCAGGTTTATCAAGTGCAGCTCTATCCACCTGGGGGTTATTCTAAGTAATTTACCATTGTTACTCCATTTTTCATGTTTATATATTTACTATTCTTACACTCACAAATATTTTGACTGTCATTGAGTTGGAATGACTGGTAGTTTCTGCTTAGGCAAGGTAGGATTTCCAAGGATACTCATGCTCAGGACTGAGGTGGGCTGACAACACAGGACTTTGTAACTCCAAAGCTGAGGCAGTCCACACATTTTGACTTTAATGAATATCTTTATTTTTATTAATATTAAAATGACATCTCAAAAAAAGAGGAGACAGTTCTATTTAGACTCTATATAATAGTGCAAATAATTTCAGGTTGCTACAGCATGTTCTTCCAGACCACCCTTAAAATAAAGCTTTTGATGGGAATGCTGTTACGTAAGGCTGCAAATGAGATTTGGAACAATAAAAATAATTATACAACTTGCCACCTATTTGTAATACCTAAGATGGAAGGCACTGAAATTCTGAATGAGAATATTCAAAGAGCAAAGCACAGCAGTGAACCCTCCTGATTACAATGAAATCTGATTCAGTATTAGGTTAAAAATAAGGTCAAGTTCTTATTTGTAACTAGCTATTACTAATAATACACTTGTTAACCACAGTGAAGCAAAATCAGGACCTAAGAATAAGTGTGGCTGTGCAGTGCATTTCTCCTTTGTCCTTTAGCACACACACAAAGAGATTTCAAAAGAAAATACCCCTCCCCAGGCTCTCTATTCAGGGGAAGCATTTAAGCAGCAGCCAGGACACAGCACTGCTTGGAACTGAGCTTGAGAGCTGGATGGCAAGGCAGCAGTTTAGCCAAGCCATCTTTAGCAGGTCATATGTACCTATTTTGTCACACAAGACACCTGTGACATCTCCAAACCAACATGGATATTATATTAACATGCACTAGAGGTCATGGGTTCTCCCCAACTGGGTTCATGCTTCCTTCACTTCAAGATGGTGGCAGGAAAGTGAGGGAGGAATAATTCACATTTTCTTGCTGCAATTCTTTTTTGCACAGTTTCTGTAGCTTAGCTGCTTGGCCCAGATCAAAGTCATTAAGGCAGTAACTGTGATGTAATATGAACTGATGAGTAAATATCTGAAAAAAAAAGAAAAAAGCTTTAATATGCAGAGAATCTTCTGCATTCACCCAAATAAACAGGGTACAAAATTGCTCCAGCAGTTGCCTGGCTGAAGTGTAACAGGATCTCCAAGAGGCACAGAATAAAGGTAAGAATGGTTAAGTGCACAGGGAACGACTTTGCAGGGGCACAGTTAAAGAGCAGAAATGTTATGATAATCACAGGCAAAACGTCACCTGGATTTATAGACATTTAATGGGGTAGCAGTCTCATTCCAAGGAAAACGATCCTTGTTATGTCCCTGAAGCCTCCCCAGCTACATTAGCCAGCTGCCTTCTTTTGGATTAATTCCTACATTTTGGCCTAAGTCTGTGTAACAAGAGGAAGAGAGAAAATGCATCCTGCAGAGGTTTTAGCCAGAATTCGGCTGCCTCGTATTTTTCACAGGAGTGAGCAGAGCAGCCCCTTGCTAAGATGTTGCAACTCAAAAAAACCCACCTCTTACAAGTCCTACGTTTTTCAGATTCCTAAAGCCAACCATCTGAAAGCCAGAAACTGGTTTCTCCATGGGGTGCTGGCACAAAAAGCAAAGATATATCTATCCCATATCTGACACAGGAAGCTTTACGTAGGAATTGTCTGTACAAGGCATGAGGGATGTGCCAAGTTTGTACCACTCATAAAAAAACCACTTTGGATCATATTATCTCCATGACAACTGTTTGTGTGTATTAATAATTTGTTGTGTGCTTAAACAGAGCCTATGGGAAGGACTGAATAATAGGAGTTCTTCCAAAGCAAGCACTTGTAACGCAAGCTGTGCTGATCAGAGTCACACCAGCGATCAGCGAGCCTAAAGCCTCCCAGCACGAGCTTAGCAGGACATTTCACAGATGCTTATCTGTGTAAGAGGAAGGAATTTAAGGATGGGCCTAAGTATCTATTGAACTGGGGTCTCTAATCCCGACTCTAAATGCTTCTGTCGTGTTTGGAAAGTGAATTAACTTCAGGATCTGTTTCCTCACGGGGCTGAAGCCAGGTGTTTGTCCACCCGGCCACAAAGTGACAGTATTTGTCCTGGCAGAGGTAGCATTGTCCAGGGCTCTATGGATTAGAGCTGTTAGGTGGTGGATGGGAAGGACCATGTGCTCAGCTGCACTGGGATGTACCCACTGCCCCAAGGCTCCTTCCAGCCAGCCAGGCTGGACTCAAAGGTTAAAGTACCACACTCTGGGGAGAGAGAAGGGCATAAAATATTAGCAAAATATTAAACCCCTAACATTTGAGAATGAGCATTCCGTTCTCAGCCTTTTAAAGATTCCTGACTATGAAATATCTGTAACCATAGTGATTTGACAATGTGATTTTCATGGTTACTTTGTAATTTCTTCTTTCAGTAAGACACTGCTCTTCCAGCTTTATCTGCAACACCAGGGAGGATGAACTGGCAGATCTCAGTAATATGTTTTGTGGTATATGAGGTGATTAATAATGAGATTCCATCCTTTACAGGAGCTGTTCAGCTGAAGTGAGTGGGCCTCTGTTGATAGTGGTACTACTGATGTCACTGGTTCTGTCATGTACGATCTGGACTCTGAAATGAGTCAAATACACAGAAATAGTATTTGTTCATGGTGATGTAACAAATATCTGATATAAATTGTGTTCTTCTCCCAATCTTTTGCAATCATTCTACTAAAGATGACAGGATTTGTCTGACTTAATGGGACTATTAAGACACCAAACTTGTATTTTGTCTCAGTAAGTGGCCAGTATCTGAATATGGAAGAGATTACATGATATATACTTCTGACTTCATTCGACCAGGAAGAGTCCCTTTCCCCACAGAGGCAGTTGACTCCCATACTGATGGATGAGTGGCTATACTCTTTGCTTGCAAAAACACCCATGTTAATCAAAGAAGGCAGCCCTACATCAAAAGGTGGCAGCTCATTATTACAACATTGTATAGCCTTTTAATTGTATAGTATAGTCTTAGTATTGTATGGCCTTTTAATTCTGCATTTAGTATTAAAACACCATAGCAACAGACACTTGGGACATGCATTGACAGATAATTTAGAGTCAGTAAAATATTCAGAGAGAGACAAGTGTGAAGAAAACTGATTTACGTGTTCCTTACTCTACAATGCTTAATTGACACTACATTGCATAGTTGGACAATGTGATATAAATCTGCATAGTTTAAACACTGATGTCTCATAGTACAATGGAAATGTTGGTATTACTGCATTAACTGATAGGATTATTGCAGTTGCTAACACGCTCATCAACGAGTTTGGGATTAATTTCAGACTGTTACAGAATTAGTTGGCACTATAGGTGGATTTCCAAAAAGCTGAATAACCTACAGCTGGATGTGTGCAAACAGCAGTGCAGTGAGTGCCCAGTTCACCTCTCTCAGGAATGCCACACGTGTGACACACAGGTTTGACTCAGGTGTCAGCACAGCACTGTGGCCTCACTACCCCTGAGTCATCAGGGCAGCCACACCCAGCAGCTCCCTGGTTACAAACCACACACACACAAGCCTGGCATATATTCACATACTAAATATGACTTATTACTCCCATCTCACAGTTCACAATTTAATCTTCCCGTGCATCTGAAGCACTGACAAACCCCCACCTTACGCAACAAAGCAGGTATTCTTTCATTATTGTGTTCTCTTTGAAGGCTCTGATAACTATCTAAGAAGAGAAAAGCAACTGTGATTCTCTAAACTATTGATTATCACTCTCAGGCACGAGGGAGGAAAGAGATCTGATTTCTGATCTATTCAAAATAGTATGAAGAGAAAATACAGAGCTAATGCTTGAGATGGAGATGAAGATGGAAACCAAAGTTTTCCCCTTCTCTGTGACTGTCCAGATTAAACGAATCCCGAATTTCCTTTGCTGAGTCCCGAGTTCTCCCCTAGTCAGTGGCTTCAGCTGCAAGCAGGGAGTGCTGAATCACCTTCCCCTTCCCAAGTGGCATTTGTCACTGTGACTGTGCCACTGAGTCTTTTGATTATGACTGAGCCTTTTCAAACAGAAAGTGTTCCTTTCTCTAACACTGTGCTCCCAGGAACCAGCACAATTGCTCTGAAGACAGCAGTGATTGTTACTTGGTCTGTGACTGACACCACAAGGAGTTCAAAGATGTAATCGCCTCAAGTTTCATCAAGAATTTCAGTATCTGTAAGGAAAATACAGAGCTAAATGTGCTCTTCAAACATCTGACTATGTCAGAAGGTCAGCAGTCATTAAAGAAAATGAACTTTTGCTTGGCAAGTTACACAAGAGTTGATGTTATTGCTTCATATTATTTGCTCAAGATTATTTTGGGACTACTAAGGAAGATGTGAATTCTTGAAACCTATCAATTCTCAGTAAGTAACACTTTTCCTTCTACAAATTTAAGCACAAAACTAAGTACATCTGAAGATGGGAACCTATCTAAAAAGAGCAACAACATTCTGGAAGGAAAACAAAGCACCTGAGTCAGGTCATTCAAACAAACTCATGTCTACCAGGAGAGTATGACACCAAGAAACCGAGACTGACCTAAGAAAGCAAACATTCCTTACCCCTTGCTCACTATGGAATCCTTAATTTGCTTCAATAGTAGGCAAAGAATTTAACAAGTCAGACTCTGTATTAGGCAAATGATGACCAAGACAATTAGCGCAAATTAACGAGGAAAAGTCCCTGTACCCTCTTGAAATGAACAAATCAACATTTTGTCTAAATTTTGACCCATTAAGTGAAAAAATTTATTTATTTCTTTTTTACTGATCATTTCATGCCTTTTGGAAGTTATTTGAGGGAAATCTTGCATTGACTGATTTCTCTCCCATTTAAGATGCAAATTGCAATAAGACACATAATCTATTACAAATCGGTGATGCCTATTTTCTTCCATTCCTTTTTGTTGCAGCTTATCCCTGTCTTACTGACATATTTCCCATTAGGAAGAAAGGAAGCGTCTGAGAGCACTAAGGTAGCTGAGGTCCACCACTAGTTTCCTGAAAGGACCTGAAAAATGTCCACCTTCCTGAAAGGTTCCTGAAAGGTCCACCACTAGTCTCCTTTACTGAAAGCTTACACTGCACTTCGTGCATTATTCCTGACCAAAAAGGTCAGATTAAACCCCGGTCTTCCAAGAACTCTTTCAATATAAATTGTTTTTTAAAGAAACGCCACACAGCCTTTCTAACCTAAGTACTACATGGTGGTACAAGCGAGCTGATATTATGCTTACGATTTAAATCTGAAAAGCTTTATTTTTTAAACACCAACACCAGCAAGCGCCCTCTCCTTCCCTGTTCCCTGGAGGACAGGGTAACGGTGCTCAGGACTACGGAATCATGGAATTGCTGGGGTTGGAGGGCACCTCTGGAGATCGCCCTGCCCAGGCAGGGTCACCTGGAGCAGGTGACAGGGGGACGTGTCCAGGTGGGTTTGGGAGGTCTCCTGAGGGGGGGAGACTCCACGCCTTCCCTAGGCAGCTGTTCCACCCTCAGCCTTAAGCTGTTCTTCCTCATGTTGAGGTGGGACTTCTTGTGTTTTAGTTTATGGCCATTTCTCCCTGTCGTGTGGCTGAAGAGAGCCTGGCACCGTCTCACTGGAGATATTTATGTGCATTAATTACAGGGAGAACCACAAACACTGCGGAGCCGCACAAAGCCATTGGGGACCCGCGTCCCGCCTTGTGCCCCGCGAGGAGCCGGCGCTGGGCACACGGGGACAGGAGGGGCAGGCATGGCCACGGCAGCGACCCCGTCGCGGCGGTACCGCCGCTCCCGCCTCAGGGCTGGGAGCAGCCCCGGCAGCCGCCTCCCCTCAGCCCCTCACGGGCTCCAACCCCCCGGCCCGCGCGCCCCTCAGCGCGCACTCGCGGCCCCGCCCGGGCGCTGCGCAGGCGCCGTGCGCTCCCGCGGCGTCCCCCTCCCCGCGGCGGGGCGGGCGGTGACGTCAGCAGCGGCGGCCATTACACGGTGCGGAGCGAGGAGCGGCAGCGCTGCCGCAGCCGGAGCGCCCCGGGCCGGCCCCGTCCCTGAGCCCCGCGCCCGTCGCCCGCCCGCCCTGACGCGTCGCGGCCGCCGCCGCTGTGGGGAGCGCGGATCGCAGGGGCCCGCGGGGCGGTGCGGCAGCAGCAGCCGGTGAGGAGGAGGAGGGAGAAGAAGAGGAGGAGGAGGAGGAGGAGGGGGAGAGCGGGATGGAGGAGAAGGTCTTCACCAAGGAGCTCGACCAGTGGGTGGAGCAGCTCAACGAGTGCAAGCAGCTCTCCGAGGGGCAGGTGAAGAGCCTCTGCGAGAAGGTGAGGGGCTGCGGGGCCGGGCGGGGAGCTGGGGCGGCCGGGCGGGGGTGCCCGGGCGGGCCGGGGGCGATGCGGGGCCGGGCCGGGCCGGGAGGGGAGCGGGGCCGGGAGCGGAGCGGGGCCGGGAGCGATCCGGGAGCCGCTCCGGGCTCGCGGCGGCCGCTCGGCGCTGCCGGAGCCGCGGCCCCGCCTCCCGCCCGCTCAGCGCCTCCTAAAATGGCGCCGCGGCCGCGATGGATCCTCGGGAGAGACCCCCGAGAGACCCCCCGGTGGAACGGTAAATCACCCCCCGGAGCGAGAGGGGCACAATGGAAATAAAAGCTTGCGGTGATCGGGTGGAAATCACACGCCTTAAAGAGCTGCTGCTTTGATTTTTTTTTTCTTTTTGTGTTTTTCATGATATGAATAAGCACCGATACGTTTATAGCTCATTGAAAAATAAACTGGCATCAGGGCTTTGGTTTCTCTGAATGAGGTTCTGGATTTCATGGAATTCACAGAATAAACGTTCGAGATCCTGTATAACTGGATGTGTTTTTAAGGTGATGGATGGGGAAGCATTGGAACTCGGATGTTACAGAGCGCTGTGTTGATTCAGGCATTTGTGGCATAGAGAGGTTGTAAAGCCAGCCCAGGATAGACTGGTTGCCTTTTCGAAATTCAAGAAAAATTTTGTTCTGGTAGCATCCATATGCATTTTCCAATTGGATTCTAATTCTGGGTGTAACTTAATAGCTGAGTTGGTTTTTTTTTGGTGTTTTTTTTTTTTAACTGAGGGTTTTGTGTATTCTTACATTCCTAGACTGAAGGATGGAATATTTGTGAATTGTATGGGAACTGGACATTAAGGAATACGGGTAGTTATCACTGTACTGAGTTCTAAAGAAGCCTCCATACTTGCCACAGAAAGTAGTTAGAATATTTTAAATTTGGAATCATGCCTTCAAATACTACACCATGTTGTTTTTGAAGCAAATTGTTTCCAGAGGACTGTCTATGAACCTAATAAAGAACTTTTGGCCAGACGGGTTCTTGCTCCAGTACAGATTTTAGTTCACTTGTATTCCAGCAACTCAACATTTTTTCCGTTTGATCCAGGCTGTGTATTTTAAACGGAGCTGCGAGCAAGTGGCAATGTCACTGCCTGGATGTTTCCATGTGCCTCTCCAATGACAGTGGTCCAGCTTCTTCCTTGTATTGCTTTGTTTGAGAGGCGAGTGTGTCACTTGCCATCATCTCTAAACTGAAGGGTGCAGAGTCCTGAATCCCACAGGAGTGGGTGTGTTTTGTGGGGCTGGATGGTAACTTGCAGGACCATGAGGGATATACAGGGAGCTTTCAGTTCATGGGGGTTTTGGTTCAGTGAGGAGCAGGCATGCCACTAGAAATTCCTTACAGAGGATACAGTAGTCCCAGTCATCATTGTTGCACGAGATGACGTTTTCATTTTTTCCCAGTGAAGAATGGAAATGAGCTTTATTTGTGGATAAATGTGTAATGCTCGTCACCAAGCTAATGGTAAAGGAGAAAAGAAAGTTGTGTGTCCACCTGCTGGGTGTTGACATGAGAGTCTAGGAGAATGTTTGAGAGAAATCTACCTGAAAAATATCATTTAGTAGCAACCTTCAGGTTGTCTCAAGTCAGGTGTCTGTGAGCAGCTCCAGACCAAAGGTGGCTGATCTCTGGATAGTGGGATGGAATTCCCTGCGTGTGCCAGGTGTGGGCTCAACACTGTGCAGAGAACAGCCACAGCCTGGGAATGTTACAGAAAGGTGATTTGTTACTGGTAACTACAGATGGATTTACTGGGACTCTCTGCTCAGAGTAGTTTAGTTTCTACATGGTTGCTGATGCAGGGAATTGGAAGCAGGCCCTTGACGTCTGAGTTTTCCATCAGGTTGTCTCTGCCCCTCGAGTGGGAAGCTGTGATTGTGGAAGCAGGGCATGAGCAGAGTTCTGCACCTTCCTGCTGAGGGACAGCACCTGCTTGAAAGTGTTTCCATGTCTCCAGCACTGACTGTCAGAAACCTCACTGAGTTGTGCTTCGTTTGGACTATTTAAGTAGTTTCATGGATGTAATCACACCAAAAGGTGGTTTTTCCACAAATAGCTTAATGTCTTAAGGGCAATACCAAACATAGCTCGCGTTCCAAAGGACAGTAAAGACCCTACTGGGTATGAACTGTTGTTCTTCACCACATTTCATTGTAGCTAGGGCTAGTTAAAATAAACAAATAAAAAATATCTTTGTGAGAACTTTTCCCCTATAACATGTGAATGGGATGATCTCCCTGACTAGTATTTCTTGATCTGCTGTGTGCAGTGTGGTGCCTGTGTAATGAGAACAAGCCTAAGGGCTCTCTTGTATTTCAGTATTGATACCTGAAGAACATAACAGCATTTTATGAGCATGATAATTAAGTGTGGCCTTTTGTGCATCCCAGTTACTGTCTTGGTGCATCTTACATCAGCCATGGTTACCTGGGTGATGGTGGTGGTGGGAACTGGGCAGAAATGTCTTTGAAATCTGGGAGTAATTTGTAACCATGAATAATACATAATACATTCACAGATGATTTGAAATAATATCAACCTCTGAGTGGCAGCTAAATTATTCTGGGCTTAATACATGCTGTGTGTTTAATGTTGCATCAGTTTAGTGACCGACTGTGTGTGCTTTGCTTCAACATTTAAGTGTAAGTTCTGAAAAAGTGGTCAAAATATGCCCAGTATAGTTCACTGTTACATGTCAGCAGTGTTTGTCCTGTTAACACTGAGTTGTTTATTGACAGAGGAGAAAGGAAGTCCTTTATTGCCAGGTGAGGGTTTTTCCACTGGCCATTTTGAATGAAAGGATGCTGGTTTGGAATTTCTTTTCCATACATTGTGAGGGTAGAGGGAAATGGTGTTGCCTCATCACTGGTGTATAGGTGGCCTTTATGACAGGAGGTTGGGGGTGTGGTGCATTGCTCAGGAAGGTGGGATGACAGTCTAAAAATGCACAAAGGAATGAGTTGAATTTGTGGATAGTTTCCTTTGGTTATTGCAGAAGGGATCTAGTGCAGGTGGAGGCAGAGGTGTCAGTGTCTCCCCTGGAAACGCTAGTTTGTGATTAACTGGGTTTGAGCACAGCATCAGGTTTTTAGAGAGAGAGGACAGTTTGGTCATATAGCTGTGTAAAGTGTTCATAGCTTTTGAATTACTGGTGAAATGCCTCTGAATGGGCAGTGCTGCTAGCCAAAATATTTTTAAACTAAACAAAGGGCTGATACTGGGAAAGGCATTCAAGAAACCTTGATTCAGGCTTTGTCTCCTGCAGTTTTTGATCTGTAACAATGATCTTGGTTACATATGCTTTTTGATTTGTCATCAGTGCTAATTTTCATAGAATAAATACATTTCTGGGCCATACTGTTCTCTAGTATGTACCTTGTTCATGGTGTATTTTTCTGACTTTTTTTTTCCTGTTGCAGAATTTTGAATTTGTTTAACACCTGATATTCCAGGTTAGATTTTCTCTAACCTAACAGGCTTGTACCTACTGCAGCTGTATGAGCTGCTCCAACTCGTGTAGCTTATGTTGAGTGCCTTAGTTCTGAGAGGGCAAGTATATTAGTGGTGAAGCTTTCTTTTGGGTCAAGAAAAGCCTCTGCAATCAAAGTTCAGTTCCTCCAGTGCATAGGACTGGCATGTTTTGTGGATCTCACTCCTATGTTTTAAGCTGAGTTGTCTGCCCAGCTTCTTTTTCAGACAGAGGCACATGCTCCCTTCTACCTCCTCTGCTGTTCAGGAGTCACCTTTCTTAGCTGATTATTTTTGGCCAGAAGTGAATGTTTTAAACTGTCTCCAGCTGCATTTGCAAGGGCTTTTCCATTAGCTAGCTTCCCATATCCATCACGTATAACTATTCTTCAGACTAAGATGATTGTGAAAATTATTGTTCCTGTCTGAACTTGCTGTAGATCAGCCAAAAAAGCTGCCCCAGCAGAATTCCCTGGTAGTGAGAGTATCTGTGTGGTGGGCTGTGCAGTGGGCAAGGTGTGTGTCCCTCCACCCTGGCCCTGGCACAAGAGGAAGGTGCAGCACTGCACTTCTGCCTTGCTCCTGCACTGGCTTCTGGATTCTCTACTGAGGGAACCTTCACCTGCTGCCAGTGGCAGGAGGGCCCCTCTGGAGCTGTTCAGGGGGCTCTGGGAGACCAGAGGTTGGTTTAGAACTCCTTCACTGCTGCTTTGTGAAACATCCCCAGGGGCCAAGTCATTGATGGGGGTTATGTAGTTACACCTTCCATCTCTGAAGAGTTACAAGTGTACTGTACAGAGCCTCTTGTAACATTTTAATAACTCTGGTTTTGATTATTCCAGAACATTTTCACCAAAAAAGTCAATCCTTTTACTCCCAGTGTTCTGGTTTGTTGCTGATTTTTTTTTTGTTTTGTTTTGTGGTGGTTGATAATATAAAATGGAAATTCTTTAAACAGAAGGCATTTGAAGTGTCAGCCTTCCAGTCTTCTCACCTAGTCCTGATTATACTCACAACACCTTGATGTGCATGTGAGAATTTAGTCTTGTGTGTGCCAGTGATTGTAGCATCAGCAGCTTTCTGCTTTTTTTCAGTTCTAATAAATTCTATAAAAATCGAATTGTGCTGGTGGTGAGGTGTTTTGGTCTTGGCTTTTTGGTTTTTAATTACAGCATTAGTTGTGATCAAATAGGAGTGAGAGATATTTGGGTTGTTTTGGGGATAGCTTCAGCTAACAGAAGTAAGCACTCCTAAGTCAGAGCAAGTTCCTATTTGAAAATACCTTCCAGTGCTGGTTAGCTCTGAAGTACCTCTCTTGGGTTTTGACACACGAGCCTGCCCCATCCTCCATCTGGTGTTCTGACTGCACCTCCACCATCACTGTGCCAAGCTGTGGTTGGAGTTGTTGGAGCAAAAGGGTTGAAAACCTTTGGAGTTCATTGTATGAAGCTGGACTTGTGGATATCAGGCACAACTAGTTTGGGAATGGCTTTAGCCTGTTTCTTTTTTTACAACTGGAATGATTCAAAATGAATACAACTTGTTCTACAGATGGGACTGAAAACAGTGTAAGTGGTCAGCTTCTGCATTACTGCCCTGGCTGTGTTTCTTGAAAGTCCCATGAGGGGAGGAAGGCATCTGGATTTCCCAAGCTATGTGGCCCCCTATGTTTTGAAAAAGCTTTTCTAGACTTTTTTTAAAATTTAAAATTAAACACGCTAAGATCTTTTATATGAAGCAAAATAAGGACATTGAATTTTTTCAGAGAAGCTCCTTCCTTCAACTACTGATTATTAAATAGCAGTTCCCCTTTCCTTCTCTTATATCTGCATCTGAGGGAAAGAATATTCCATCAGTTAACACTGAATTTGTAAGACTGCTACCGATTTTTCCAAATGGAAGTGTTGAGGGAACTATCAGGGCTACAAGTGGTGTCAGTCATGACTTCGTGATACAAAGGCATACAGGGTTATTTGGCAGAAGTTCAGTGCTTGCATGCTTTCTTGTAGACCTTCTAGAATTGACAGGAGATAAAGGAAGGTGGTTATCTCAATCTTAGCTGCAGTACTGGCGTTGGGATTGCTCTTCTGGCTGGCTAACATCTTATATTTAAACTGGTCTGTCTTTGAACCAAACAGAAGAGACGAGAACTGAATATTTAGATGCTCGTCAGAACCGGAGAGAAAGCAGATCTGTCATCTTCTGTTTCAGTCCTGGCAAAAGAGTATTTTGCTGCTGTGACTTCTCTGTGGATGGAAATCCTGGTTTTACTTACTTTGGAATACTAAATAATTAAATGTCAGCGGGGAGCTTTGTGTTTTAATTTTGTTCCTACTTATACATTCACATTGAACTCCTTAGTGGATTGCCAAGTTCAGCAGAAATCAGTTCCCCATTTGTGTCGTGTGTAATCTGGCTGCTGCCATGGCTTCTTCACAGAAGGGTGATATTGGAGGCTTCATTTACCTAGTTTTGTTTAAAATGTCAGACAGTGAATGAAAATACCTTTTGTTTTAAAAATGAGTCCACTTTTTGTTGGAACACGTTCTCTTTCCTCCTCAAGTAAAGGGGTGATGGGGGGAAACCTTTAAATTGAAAAGCGTGGACTCTGCAGAAGAACTTGCTGACTGTAATGGATGACTTTGCTTGGGACTGGAATCTCTTCCAGGTCATGATGTTTGGCCAGCTAAGACCAGTATTCATCCCAATTAGCTGATCACTGTGCCTTTAGTCACATCCTGTGCACCTTGGCCACAGGAAATCATGGGTGTGGTCGAAGGCTTCGATCTCATCAAAATGTCTTTGTGGTAACTCCCAATAACTATTTGTCTGGGTTACTGTGGATGCCTCTCATCACACACTTTACTAGACAACGTGGTGGGCTGCAGGTGTGAATTCTGGTCTGCCAAGAGTGACACTTCACCATCTGCAGCCATGGCTTTGGAACTATGTTGTCTAATTAAAATGGTTGTATTTCCTTTACTGAGTTAGTGGTGATCTTTGGTAAGTGCTTCATAGTGCTGCTTCGAGCATTGATTTACAAGTCTACACAGACACACTGGTGTTCACTGTTTGATTTAGGTCTTGTTATTTTTCTTTTATATGCCCCAGAGTTTTTCAGGGTAGGTAATTGGGCTGAGTTGTCAGAGCTCCTGCTACAATGTAGGGACCTAAGAAGGGGCTGGAGTAATAAGAAATATCTGGTATGTTCTGGAAACACAGAGGAATTTGGTTGCAGATTAATTCAGAGGATTTTGCAGAAATGGATCACTTGAAATTAATTCTCTGAGACAAGGTTGAGGTACTCTGCTCAAGAGGGAAACTCGCTTATCCTCAGTGTAGCGAGAGTTGAGAAAGAAAGAAGAGGATGGATTATGGCTTTTGTGGCACTTACAACTCTGAGCCTTAATTTGTGGCATGGAGGATAAAATTATATATAGGGAACAGGGGAAATAAGAGAGATGTCTGCATACACACAACCCCTGCATGTCATGAAATATGTTGTGAGGGTCTGAAAATCATACTGTAATAACTTTAGTAGTCATGCATTTTTTTAAATTCTCATCCATGGCTGTTCATTCACTTGGATCTTGCATTGTCTTAAAACAATGAAGCTGATCTTTGTGTTTTAAGAACAGTGCTTTGCATAGATGTGCTTTGTAAACAGAGGCACCCAAACAGTGTGGTACTGTTCCACTGGCCCTTTAGATGCTGTGCAGCAGGCCAGGAACAGTTTGATTCTAAAACACTAGGGTTTAGGTATTTTTATGCAGTGCTACTTGCTTTACAATGAAGTGAAAATGCGCTGTTTTCTTGTGTGTTTAAACCAATATTGGTTTTATTCCTGTTGTGCTTTGGGATCATACAAGTTGTCTTTTTACAATGTCAGCAGAATGGCTGAGCAAGCCAGTATCAAGTCAGAATGAACTCCAGTTGCTGTGACTTAAGCTGAAGTGTACTTGATATGTGCTTATTGTGTGAACTTTGAGATTGTTCTAAGTAAAGTACGTGACTTTCCACCTCAGCAGTAGTGACAGTTGTGACAGCATTGCACTTGGTTCTTATGCTCTCCATGTGCAACTGTGTTGCACAGCTACATGGTTTTTCTGCATTAGACTTTATTGATGCTTGGATGTAAAATCAGCATTTACCAGCTTGAAGTAATTGTGTTCTTTTCATCTTAGTCTGTATCTGTTTGCACTTGATTTTGAAATCTGAGAAAAAATAGTTGGACTGATTTGGAGTTTAGGGTCTAACAACTGTAATGTAGCAGATTGTTGGTAACGAGTTTTTGCTTAAGTTAATTAATCTCTAAGTTGTAGCATATCACCACAAGTCAAACTTCTATGGTGTGGGGTACTTACAAGGGTTGAAGGTGTACAGAAATAATGCTAAGAATTGTTAAGAACTGAAAAAAGGCTGAAATACAAAAGAATAAGTGTCCAAGAAAAATCTGTTTCAGAATTGTATAGTTGTTTATCCCGGTGATAGACAATGAAACCTGGTCATTTCAAGATGTTGATGTCAAAATACTGCAGTGTGTTGCACTGTTATCCTTAGTGGCAATAGGTCACTGAATTTTTGAAGTTCAAGGGGTTGTGGGTGTGCTTCTTTCTCTTCCTTAGTTCACCTTTGTGAGATGGTTGGATCAGTTGTTTTTTGCCTTGTGCTGAAGGATGCTGAAGATTGCTCTGCTGCTTCCTTTCCATGAGGAAGAGCAGGAGAGCTGCTGGTGGGAAGTCCATTTGTTGGAAGGGAGGATGGGCAGGGAGGGAGTTGTGTGATGTGGCTGAGTAAGTAGCATCATCATGGATCTGGCAAAAGGATCAATAAAGAGGGAGTGGAACTAGGTGAGGTTGCACAGGGTGGTGTGTGATCCAGTACAAGGTCAGGGGCACAGAGGGTGCAGTAGTGTTGTTAGTGATCACTTCCCTTTGTGAAACTGGAGTCTTCCATGTGCTGCTGTTTTACCAACCCGTGTTCCTTCCATAGGAATGAATGTGGAAATTTGGGGGTTGGTTGATGGACCGCTTGTTGGTGGCTTGTTTTGAGGATGTTACTTTTCCCATGTTCAGCTCTGCCAAACCTCTTTTCTGGAGTGCTTAATCACTTTAATATATGCCACTCTTAATGTTGTGGGACATAAGGCTGTAAATGGACTAAGCAGTTAGTAACACAGTATTGCATGAAACTGGTTTTAGAACATGGAGATGTTGGAATCCCTGCACCAGCATTCCTCCACTGCAGGATTTAAATAGAGATTGCTGTTCTGCAAGTTGACCTGGAACAGTCTTTTTCCATCAGAGTAGCTGTCTGAGTTATCTACGTGTTTGGTCACGTGAGTATCTGAGTGATTTAATATTTCAGAAACCAAGGAAGCAACAACTCCATGGCTGAGAAGTTCTGCCATTCTCATCTCAGTCAGCACAAACGCTGCATACCT
Organism: Pseudopipra pipra; assembly: GCF_036250125.1. NCBI lineage: Eukaryota > Metazoa > Chordata > Aves > Passeriformes > Pipridae > Pseudopipra > Pseudopipra pipra. The sequence continues at coordinate 16,998,720 of NC_087563.1, forward strand.
TTGATGAAAAATGAATGCTGCATTCTTTGTGCAGTGCTTCGAGTGTGTTAAGAAAATACGGTGGTAGAAGCAGTCTAATTAAAGAGTAGGGTTTTTATTGGGGTGCTATAAGCATCTGTAAGATTCTCTGTCAAAAGGATAATTAAGCTGGCTAAAGCTTCTGAATGTAAGCGCGTATTAGAAGAGGCTAAAGCTGTTAAAACACCTTCAAAACATCCGGTGAGTGTCACTGCATTAAAATGAACTTAAGTCAGGCTATCTTAAAATAAATCTACACTTTTAGCATCTACCACAAGCCAGCAATGACCTATCTTTAGTAGGAGGCACAGCACGAGTGGAAACTGTCATAGGGGGGTTGACTTCTGTTGTAAATATGTCTGTAAATGCGTCTGCAGAGTGGTTCCAGCCTGGGCTGGTGCTGGGGCATCTCAAGCTCTGTGCAGTGCAGGGTGCTGAACCACGCTGCATTCTTCATTTCTTTGCAGTGTTCAGTAAAACATTTCATGTTCCATCTCATGAACCTCCATCATTAAACTGTGTGGTGCTTCTGTTTGAAGTGGTGACCATGGTGGTCAGCCAGGATGATGTGAGGGGACAGAGAGACCGCTTTTGGGTGGGAGAGTCAGCCACTGTCTTGTGATACCTTGTAGATACCTTGGGTTATAGAATAGAATACAGTTTTTTGTCATTCTGAATAGGAGCACTGACAGTTGAAAAGCAGGGAAATCTTTGTAGATGGTAACTTGTAAACTTGTTACTATTTATATTTCTAATACCTTCTTGATTTAGAAAATTATTGTGGCATGTGTCTGGTGACTGTTCTGAGAACAAACTGTAACAACTGTCTTCGGCTATTTTAAAATTACCTTTCTGATGCTATATTTAGCCTGTGCTGCTTCATACAAATTGCCTTTGTGTGCAAGTTTTATGTACAAAATTCTGTGGGGAAAAAATGGTGATGACAAAGATGTTTCCCAGTTTTGATTTATTAGGACACAACTTGATGTTATTAGTCTGTGTTTAAACACAAAACTTGTTGAGAGAGCTTGTGCAGGTAATTACCTGCTCTGTAATTGCTGGTACCAGTGAGGGCTTATGTTCTCATTGTGCTTCATGTAGGACTCACTGCCTTTGGGGGTGAGTTGTTGTCTGTGCAGATGGATGTCAAGATGTTGGTAGTGTTTTAGCTGTGTCTTAAGTTTGGGCTTTTGGAGGACATTGGCAGGATTTTTAGATTTAATTTTTCCAAATACTTACAAACCTTTTTAAGTTCCAGCAGTGATGATCATTTTTTTATGCTTTTGTAGACCGTTTGAAGTTTCACTGAAGTTGGAAATTACCTCTGAAATACCATTCTCAAGGAGAGAAAACCCCTACCAAACCAAATTTCTGTTGCTAATACAGGGCTGGATAAAGCAAAATATTATTTTAAGTAAAGGGAAACTCTTATCTCAAATGCCTCAGACAAGGAAGGGACAAGAGTTCCTAAAGAGAGCAGGTAGTAGAGAGCAGGAAGTGGTAGAGTGTGCTTTGAATAAAACAACTGTTCATAGACAAACTCAATGAATGTGTTTTTTGTTTTGTAGGCTAAAGAAATTTTGACAAAAGAATCTAATGTACAAGAAGTGCGATGTCCAGTCACAGTCTGTGGAGATGTCCACGGACAATTTCACGACCTCATGGAACTTTTCAGAATTGGAGGCAAATCACCAGACACAAACTATTTGTTTATGGGGGACTATGTTGACAGAGGCTATTATTCAGTGGAAACAGTCACATTGCTTGTAGCTCTTAAGGTAACTTTTCTTCTCAGCTGCACAGTTCTGTATAAACATATATAATTACTCTGCTGACTACACTTAATATCTGTTATGATTTTCACTATGCTGGTATTAGAGGTACACAATCTGACATGTTGGCTGTCTTTAGTTTTCTAAGTCACTCCTTAAAATAAATTAATGTTCGATGCAAGCCTGAGCTTTATCTAAAATGAGTACTTTTTACTTGCCTAAGTAGCAGTCTTTAAGAATTTGCTGAGAGAGATCAGCTTAATGCACAGTTGTACTGAAGTCCACTAGTAATAGTAAATACAATTTGTAATTAATCCCAGAAATATTTGGCAGTTAAAAATTATTCCTTTTTTTCTCAAAGGCTATAGGTGAACCTTAATCTTAAGAAGGGCTTGGTTTTAATTGCTTTATTGCTGGGGATTAAGGGGTGCAAATTGTGGTTTTGGGAAGCCACACGTGTTTTGATGCCTCTCCCATGCACTGTTGTGTTCAGGTCCGTTACCGTGAACGCATCACAATTCTCCGAGGGAACCACGAAAGCAGGCAAATCACACAAGTATATGGGTTCTATGATGAATGTTTAAGAAAATACGGAAATGCAAATGTTTGGAAATACTTCACAGACCTTTTTGATTACCTGCCTCTAACTGCCTTGGTGGATGGCCAGGTATGTTGACATTTGACAGAGTTAAATGTTGTTGGTTGTAAAGAGAGCTCCTAACGCTGCATTCTGTCAGCTCTCAGTTGTAAAGGAATCTCATGCAGATTTTCTCCTAATCATTTATTCTAAACCATTATAATTGCACTCATTAAATAAATAAACTTCATATGTCTGAACTCTTGCAGATTTTCTGTCTACATGGTGGCCTCTCTCCATCGATAGATACACTGGATCACATCAGAGCACTTGATCGCTTGCAGGAAGTTCCCCACGAGGTACTGAAAAATCATTTTCTAAACCAATGAGTTTCATGATTCAGCATGTATTGGGTGGTTGGGTTCACAGGCTGAAAATGAAATTCAGATCAGCTTAGCAATAAGAAAGTGCCTGTCTTCCTGTTCTGGGTTTTTGAAGGAAAGGTGAGGGACACCTGCCTAAAGAAAGAAACATATTAAGTCTCAAAGTGTTGCTGCAACAAGTTGTGTGGGAGGGGAGTGTGTGCAAGTTTTTTGTGTTTTTTTTGGTATTTTGTACTTCACCTCTGAAACATCTTCTGCATCTCTTACAGGGTCCAATGTGTGACTTGCTATGGTCAGATCCAGATGATCGTGGTGGCTGGGGAATTTCTCCTCGAGGTGCAGGTTATACATTTGGACAGGATATTTCAGAAACCTTTAACCATGCCAATGGCCTTACGTTGGTTTCAAGAGCTCATCAGTTGGTAATGGAGGTGAGCAGGACATCCTGTGTGTTCCAACCTTGAATTCTGTGCCTGGTCCATTAATTCTCTGTGTGCCAGAGGTGTGCACGTGCTGCTGTCACAACTGATGGTCCAGCTGAGAGTCTTCCAGAAACTTGACCTTGACAGTATTGATGTGCAGTTACTGAAAGAGCTTCTCAGTTTGACAGTGGGATAACCTTTATTTTGGCCTTTTCTTCTGAAAATTTACAGTAATGTCCCAAACCAGGCTTCAGTACTAGATGTGGCATTGCTTTCTGTGTAGATAAAAAGGTTCTTAAATATGTGTTCCTTGAAAAAAGATGTTTTTTTTTCTTTTTATCCTACATGAGTGCTTTTGTTGTCAGTCTGTAGTTATCTCTGGCAGTTCAGATCCTTAAATGTATGTCTGGATTCTGGTTTTGGTGATCACAGCTGAAGGTTCAGAGTAGATTGTGTGCCTCAGAATTGCTGTTTCAACTTTCTAACACTAATGCAATGGCAAATTCTCGCTGCTTTGTTTTGTTTTGGTTTTTTTAATGTTTAACTCACATCTACTAGTAAGAAGCAACCTGTGAAGGCCAAAATTCCTTTTTCTCTCCAGAAGTGAAGTAAAGACATGGCCTTACCCTTATTTAAAATGGGGTGCCACAAGTGCCACTTAGGGCTTTGCACATTAAAAATTCTATGAGTAGTCAGGTGGTTACATGGGGTACAACAGGTGAACTTGACTGTCATAATTCTTTTTTCTCCCTCTCCAGGGGTATAACTGGTGCCATGATCGGAATGTAGTAACAATTTTCAGTGCTCCAAACTATTGTTACCGTTGTGGCAACCAGGCTGCAATTATGGAACTTGATGATACTCTAAAATACTCCTTGTAAGTATGTTTAAAAATGAGAATTATATTGCCTGTGGTTTTAAGATAGTTGTTGTAGCAAGTTATTTAATTATTGTGTTAAGGTATGGGGTTTTTTTTCCTCCTCTATGCTTTTTGGAGGTGGAGTGAGTGTGGTATTGTTGGATTAGTCACATTTAAAGTCTTGGAGTCAAATATCTGGGACAGTTTTTGAGATGTTCTCTGTCAGATAAAAGTGAGACTCCTCATTTTTGTTTTGTATAACTAATTGGAGTTTAATGAATTACTACAGAGCTACGTGATTTGAGAGTAGGAGTAGTCTGTCACATCTGAGGTAATGCCCTCCTGTAGGTCTAGGCCAAGAGACTTTTGGAATCTTTGAATTCTTCAGATGTTGGGATGTCAGCTTTTTAAGTGAGGTTTCTAATTAACTACCACAGCAACAACTTCACTAGTAAATGGGGGAAAAGTTTAGTGTAAACTGACCTCTTTGACAATTACTGGAGACTTTAACTTTCTAAATATATGTTAATGTTTAACCAGTTTGAGTCTTAAAGCTAAAATTAATCTCTCTCCAGACCTTTTAGTAAGAGGAGTTTAAAATGTGGGGAGTATAAGTACATACTGATAGAAGGGGTGGAAGAGGTTGAACGCTTGGTCTACAGGACTTCAGTTGGGTGGTAAAACTTGGAAAGACTTACCTGGGGTAAACCACTGCTGCTGTAACTCGGGGCTGGAAGGTACCTGAGTGGAAGCTGAGCCCTCGTGTCCTCACTGCTGTGTGCTCTCAGTTTGCAGTTCGACCCGGCGCCGCGCAGAGGGGAACCGCATGTGACCCGCCGCACCCCAGACTACTTCCTGTAAAGAGATTTTAGACCTGTACAGTATTGCCATGAACCATATGTTGACCTAAAGAAAATGGGAAGAGCAACAGTAACTCCAAAGTGTCAGAAAATATTTAACATTCAAACTTTGTTTTCACATGGACCAAAAGACGTGCCATATTCAAATACAAAGCCTCTTGTCGTCAACAACTGTGACCACTTTAGAATGAACCAGTTCATTGCATGCTGAAGCAACATTGTTGGTCAAGAAACCAGTTTCTGGCATAGCGCTATTTGTAGTTACTTTTGCTTTCTCTGAGAGACTGCAAATAATAAGATGTAGACATTAACACCTCGTGAATACATTTAACTTTCCATTTAGCTATAGCTTTATTCAGCATGACTGTAGATAAGGGTAGCAGCAAACAATCATTGAAGCTTAAAGAACATTTTTAAAATAAGTACCAAGGCCTCATATTTGTTCTGAAACTGTTTGTTTGTTTTATTTTCAGGGAATACTGTTTAATTTAATTGTATTGATTTTTTTTTTTTTGTCTGCACTCAGTTCCCTTTTCCACTCTGCCCTACCATATTGTCCCTTGTAATTGTCCAAGGATAGTGAATTACTTTGAACAGAACTGTTTTTTTCTGTAAAACAATTGTTACTGCAGGACAGAGCTGCAGTGTTTTTCATAATAAACTTGTGAACTAAGTATGGAAAAATGTCAAAATCCTAATTGCATCTCAGGTCAACTGTGGTTTAATAAACTAACATGTAGCTGGATGGGTTTTATAAACTTGCATAGAAATTTCCACCTTAAGTAACTAAAACTGAGGTGATCTGGAGTGTGCTGGAAAACTCTGACCTTTTGAATCCTGGGCCTGTGTCTTGCAGCTGAGAACAGCTCACTGGTTACTCACATGTTGCTCTTTCCCTCTTGGTGCTCTACTGAAATACTCAAAAATGGAAGAATATAGGATCACTTAATTGATTGTGTGGCTTATTTTCAAGTGTAAATCTAAGTTTGAGTCATTTACAATGTAGGTGCTAATACTTAAAATCATTTTTCTGAAAAACTTAAGAATAAAACCAGTTTTCTAAATATTAAAGGAAACAACGTGAAGTTTAGTACTACGTGTATTGCCCAAGCTTCTATTCTGAAAAATAGTGGTATGTGGTTTATGTTAACTTCTGTTCAAATATTTCCTTTCTACTAACTTGTTTCAGAATTAGAATCCCAATTTGATAATTTTGTTCAAAACAGAAATTCAAATTTTTTGCTTTCTTAAAGCTTGTGCTTCAAACTTCTTGGGCATGTTGAAAAGACACACTGGGCTGTTGGCTTTATGGAGGACTCTTAATATTCATATTGTTTGAGACTTTAAATTTTTTGGGCACAATGTAGATTCTGTAATAACATGGAGATTTGTTTTCTACTGCTTGTTTCTAAGGGAATGCACTGAAACTTTGCAGATTTCCAACCCACCTGGAGGCCTGGTCTTTGACATGCTTTTTGGGGCTTTCTTGCTTTTCTGAAAAGCTGAAGGCCCACTTAATTCTTTACCTTGCAAAAAAGGTGCTGCATTTCCCAATGTTCCTTCATCCCCTTTCAGAAAGGCTCAAGGGGTTGCTTTTCCTTCAGCAGAATCTCAGCCTCGTGTCATAGGTTGGGTTCCAAATGGCTGCTGGGGAGCTCAGTCTGCTGCAGTTTGATCTCTTGCAGGAAGAAGTGCATGCTAAAAATAAGTGCATCTGAAGTGGCTTTTTTTAGTATATTGGGAGCTTTTGCTTTGATTGCTGTTGAAAATCAATCCTTTGCTGTGGAGAGCAGTTCACGTTCCATTCCTGTCGCTTGCCATTCCCTGTGTTTGTGTAGATAGAACTGTGCTTTCATTGACACCATTCCTTCAAGAGGAATGTCTTTGCCCTATTTTCTGTTTTCCTTGTTGCTTTAATTGGCGTGACTCATCTGCTCTGAGCCCCTTCCTTGCTTCAGTTTCTGTACACAAATCCAAGTGCTTGTTAGTAAAGTCCATGGACAATGTTGGAGTCACTCCAGTTTTTGTGCTTTCCCCAAATTATGCTGTGAGGGTCTGTGCGAAGATTCCATTGAGAAAACCATGTTGTGAGCAAAAACTGGTTACCCTGCTGGAGTACTAACCAGCTAAAAGTGTGTTGGCAAGATTCAAGAGGAGAAAGAAAACTTCAAATGTCAATAATTGGTGTTTGATTTATTGGTAGCTGATCCATTAGTTCACCTGAGCAAGGCTTCCTTCACTTCAGCCTGTGAGGACACTGGCTGCAGAGAAAGGAACATGATTAGGGTTTGTCCTTGTTCTGGAGATCAGTGGTGATGTTTCCTCTGTCGTGACAAAGACTGATGAATTCCAAGAAATGCACAATAGTAGCTGAGAATCCCAGATTGTGGTAGTTCAGTGTTCAAGCAGGAATGTTACACCCAGGGCTGACACTGGGGTTTAGATTTGAGAATGAAATTACTTTTCTGTGAACCACTTTAAAGACTTTCTCCTTTCTCAGAACTTGGCCAGAGCCAGGAGAATCCTGGTGGACAGAGGGGGCTGGGTTTTGGGTTTTCCCTGTTGTGTTTTGCTTTAGACATTTGGCCATATCAGCTGGAAGTGAGCACCCTGCACTGGTGGAGGCCTGTCCTGAACTAAGGGGCCATTAAATCAAGAGACCAAATCACACTCCTACACAGGAAAACATCTAAGTAACTTTGTTTTTGAAAGGAAAAATGAGACAGATTTGAAATGTATAGATTTCTAGGGTTTTTTCCCCCTTCACACCCTCTTTCTGCCCCTTTCTTCTGCCTCTTCCCACCCTGTGCTTTGTTCCCTCTTGCTCATGGCCTCCCTGGGGATTGGGGCTGGCTGCTGCCACAGCCCCTGCTCGTCTGTGACTGAGCTGCCTCTGGAGAGGGATGTTTCTCCAAGGTAACCAGTGTCTGTGACTGTCACTTCCTGCTCATGTATGATTGTTTCCAGCTGCTGATGCTTCTATACACACTCAGTATCCCAAGTGCTTGGGCAGTGTTACCTGGTTTAGGTCTGATAATACCTTGGAAAAATACTGGATACATGGGAGAGAGGGAAGACAGAGCCTTGCCTCCTTCTTCCCACGCGTCTGGGTGGTAACAACAAATTCTGCCCTGGGGAAAAGATGGTGAGGGGAGACCCCTCTGCTGAAAGCTGGGACATTTTACCTGCCTGTATCTTAGTCTGCTTACTGTCAAAATCCATCTGGAAATAGAGAAAAAACTGCTGAGAGCTGCCAATCCATGTTCCATGAGAGGGGAGTTTTGTTTTTGTAGTAGTCAACTGAAATACTGAAAGGCATTTTCATAAAGCAGTTGTAGGTTAAGAGCCTGGGACAAAGTCTTTGACAATTTAAAAATTCAGCCTGAGTCTTAAAGGTAAAGAATTTCCTCCTGTACAAGATAAAACCAACCTTGTTACTCAAGGGCTGGGTTTACTTTGGGCCTTTTTTTCATAGTTCGATAAACACATTCATCTGTTTTCCCCCCTCTCACCCCTTTGTTTCCTTAGTAATACTGGAGTGCAGTTCCTGCTGTTGGAGAAGCTGTGACCTCAGGAGGGGGCTGAAGGATAAATGTTCATTCAGGAAAAATGGTCTGTAAGAAGAGGCAAGTGCGATCACAGCTTTGAATTTCAGATTAAATACTTCTCCAAGTTCAGTGAGTTGAAGGTGTGGCCCCACTCCCCACCTCCTTATGTACCTGTCACACACTCATTTATCACTTGAGTTGCTGCCTGTTTTCTCTGAATGCAGAGCACTCATTGAAACTCGAGGTGTGTTTTAGAGGTTGTTGCCTAAGTTAAAGCAAATTTTACACAAGAGGAGTGGCTTTTCAGTGTTCCATGGTTTTTGGCAGCCATGTACATGGTTTCCATGAGCTTGGATTTTGGAGCCAAATGCAAGCAATGATTTTTGAAGCCCTGTAGAAGGCATTGGGTGCCTTCTGTGTGCTACAGCAATCTCAACGTGTGGAGTATTGGTGCTCTGGAAGTTCAGGAGAAGGTTGGAAACAGGTAGAGAGCCAAGTAAAAGTCACACTGGGCTGTATAAAAATCTTTCAGTACCCATGAACACACCAGCAAAGCCCTGCAGAGTCAGCAGTTCATGAGTCAGCCTTCTGTGGTTTTACAAAAAGTTATTTCAGTGCTCTAATTCATTTGGCTGTGCTCCTTTTTGGATGGGAATAAAGGCAGGCTGCTCTCTTGAGCAAGGGACCAGAGTGCTTTGGCATATGGACAGGAAAAAAAGGCTGAAACAACACTTTAGGTTTGAAACTAAGCAGTGCTGCATGTTTTAGCCTTTTAAAACCTGTGCTGCAGCTTAAAAGCTTTATTCTCTAAGATGGGTTGAACTACTGATCTCTTAATTGCTCTCTGGTGAACAGAACTGCTTTGGGGTGGGAATTAAACTGATTGCTGCTGGTGTATAAAACATTAGTTGGTTATAGTATCTGGGACTGGTGATGGAGCATCCTGGATGAAGACTTGCAGGAAAATGATTGTGAGGAGAAAACTTTCCTTTTTGCAGCTCCTCATATCATTGCACAAGGTTGTATAAATCGAACTAAACCTTTGCTATCTGGTTGTCTTGACTTCTGTGTTCATCTTCCTCGTCAGATTTCCCCCAACCACATCTGGATTTTTGCAGGTTGGGTGCTTGGGGCTTTTTTAATTATTTGTTTCATTAAACCTATAACCTGTTTTCTGGATTATGCATTTAAAACCCAAAGCGCTGAACTGTCAAAGAGGAATGTGACTTGTTTACATTGCTAATTGCATGATCGATCGGGCTGAAAGGCTTTAGGCTGGCTCCCAACTGCCTTTATTTTTCGGGAGTTTAAAAAAACACCCCCCCACACCCAGCCTAACCATAAACCTTGTGGGAAACCCTTTATCGCGGCAGTCGGTGCAGGAGTGGGCAGTGACTGCTGCTCTCTTCCTTGTTTTATAAGGAAAAAGGGGGGGCCCTGGAGAAGCCCTGTCTGGGAGGATCCTGTGGTGGTTCATTCCACGCTTGACCCACTTTACAGGCAGCTCTGCTCCTTTTCCAGCGCCGTGTTGTCCTCGGGGAAGAGGAGCACAGCCGGCTGCTGCTGGAGCGGGACCGTGCCCGGGGGAGGGAGGGGGTGCCACAGCTTCCCGGGAGAGAGAGAGAGAGGCTGGGGATGGGTTCTCTGACTGTCTGGTCATGAGTTTATCCAGCTTTAGCTCTGCCCCTTTTTCCCTGGAATCTCTTTTAAAAATGCTTTGAATTAGCCTGACTTCTGAAACACACTGTCTTTATTCCCATGGACTTTGAAACCTCAAAGCAACTGCTCGTTATCATCCGTGGCGTCAGAGCCAGCCTGGAATCTGCTTTTTGGACTTTGAACAGCTCCAGGGTTGGACACCAGTGCCAGGCAGCCCTGTAGAGCCAGCACAGTTCCCTTCCCCTCGTGCTTATATCAAGGATATATCAAGGATATTCACAGTTCTATGCGTTACCACTTAACGTCGTTCTTAAGGCCACATACAGCGAGCCTGCGCTTCTCCCGGAGTTCTTGGAATGCTCGGGAGCGCATCTCCCGGGGCTGAGCTCCCTCGGAGCGAGCCCCGGCGCCACCGCGTGGCACTGCCCGGCCTGCCGTGACCCTCTGCTTAGGCCAGGCTGTCACACTCAGTCTCCGGGCTGGGCTCCTCTGGAACGGTCCAGATGATTTCAGAGGATGCCAAGGCACAACTGGTGTGCCAAGGCACAACTGGTACAAAAATCACTGTTTAAAGTGTGCGGAGGTGGAGGGAGGATGAGGTTAGGAAGTAGATGCTGCAAATAGGTTTGAGGTAGGTGTTTCTATTTTTAGTCTTCCCCCCCCCCCTTCATCTTTAGTTTTTTAAACTATCTCGAATCCCTGCAGTTATGTAAGGGGAATGTGAGCAGAGTTAGAGGGAGAAATAGAAGCTGATAATGAAAAAAAGCCAGTTGGTGTCTGCTTGGCAGAATTTGGTTGTTGGGTTTGGTCAGTCCATTGGTGTCTACTTTGCTCTCATGAGACCCCACCTGCAGTGCTGGGTCCAGCTCTGGGACCCCCAACAGCACAAGGATGTGGAGCTGCTGGAGAGAGTCCAGAGGAGGCCAAGGAGATGCTCCGAGGGCTGGAGCCCCTCTGCTCTGGAGCCAGGCTGGGAGAGCTGGGGGGGTTCATGTGGAGTAGGCTCCAGGGAGACCTGAGAGCCCCTTCAGGGCCTAAAGGGGCTCAGGAGAGCTGGAGAGGGACTTGGGACAAGGGGGAGTGGCATCCCAGTGGCAGAGGGCAGGGTTAGATGGGATATTGGGAAGAAATTCTTCCCTGTGAGGGTGGGGAGGCCCTGGTACAGGTTGCCCAGAGAAGCTGTGGCTGCCCCATCCCTGGGAGTGTCCAAGGCCAGGTTGGATGGGGCTTGGAGCAACCTGGGCTAGTGGAAGGTGTCCCTGCCCATGGCAGGGGGTGGAACTGGATGGGCTTTAGGGTCCCTCCCAACCCAAACCTTTCTGTGACTGATTCTATGGCCTGGACTCTCACCCAAGTGCTGGGCTCTGTCACCCACCATCTCATGCTGGGGTACAATGGGAATGAAAAGTGACTCCTTCTCAAGGATGCTGCTGCAGCAGAAGTTTTAATGAAGTGGAAATGCAGTAATTAGCTTTTCATATAATTGGCTCTTTCAGATTTGTACTGAGAACAAGAATTTTCCTCTTCTGCCACTGCATTGTTGCAAGACTGCTTTAAACAACAGTGGCACAGGCCTTTGAGCTCAGTGGTGTCTTCCTGCCATCTCTCTCACATGAATAATTCTGATGTTTTCTGGTTTTACACTGAACCAGTCGCTTCAATTGTTTTCAAACTTGTTGATGTGGCTGCTTGTTTTAAAAAAAACGTTCCTTATCTTTTGTATTCCTGGGGGGGGGGGGGGAAAGAGGATTTTTGGATTTTTGCAGCATTCTCCCCTAGATGTAGATGAGGTTTTTGTTCAGATTCCATGGTTGTACCTGGCTGAGGGAACCTCTCTCTGGTTCAGAGAATCCAGGCTGAGTTCTGTGCAGTTTCATGGAGCAAAGCTGAGCCCTTTCAAGCCTGATTGTCATTAGACCTTGACAATCCCATGTCACGCTCATAGTATTGAAAAATAATCAGTGTGTTATCTCCATAGTCTCTAAATCACCCAGCAGCAGCAGCAAAAAAAAAAAAAAGGCAGTTTCTCAGTCAAAGTGGAATGTGAGGTGTTCTGAGGGGCGGGAGGCTCCGTGATTTTTGCCTGAGAGAAGCAGCCAGGAAGGGAATCGGGGGCTGTGGAGCCGGGGCAGGGCTGCGTCCGGGAGCTGCTCCCCCCGCTCGGCGCGTTCAAACCCCTTCCCCCGCTCAGCCGGCTGAGCCCCAGCCCGGGGATGCTGCGAGTATGTAGGTCAGAGCTCTTCTGGATCTGATTAAGCGTTAAACCAAGCGCAGTTGCTCCAATCTTTTCAGGTATTTGCTTTAGTATTAAGCTTCCCCCTCCCTCGCCTGCGTTCGCAGCGGTTTTTACCTCAGTTGCGACGTCCCCGTGGCCGACACACGGCGCGATTCTCTGCGCTCAGGGGGGCGATGCTCGGATTGAGGATTATTTTGCGTTACAGTCGTTACCTGCGCGCGGCACAATTGAAATCGGGCCGGCCCTTTTCGGAACAATCTTGTTCTCTGCCTCGCCGCTTTAGCCAAGGACGGGTTTTTTGTGCCATTAACGCTGCCTCGCAGGCAGCACTCGGGCTATCGGCGCCGCAGCAGCTGCTCTTGCAGGGCAGATAACGGGAGGCATCTGGAGCGCCGGGGAGGTTCTTTGTACGATATGTGGGGCACAGCGGGAGGTGCCGTCCCGGCATTTGGCATATCTGTGCCAGCCGGCTGCCTCTTCTTGGGCCGTGCGGTGTTTATGCTGCTTTGACTTCCCCAGACTTCGAATTCAACAGCGAAATCCCCCGAGGATGGAATTCTCTCCTTTGGAAAGCTGTAGAGAGCTGTACCGAGTATAAAACTCATCAGGAGTATAATTTTTAATTTAATTCACCCGCAGCTATAATTAAGGAGGGAACTTTGCTCTCTGCCTGTTCGAGATTCCATGAGGTTTGTCTCCTGGTGAGAGCGAACCCCATCCCCCCTTGGCCGAGCCTGATTTGCAGTCTGAGAGCTTGTGCTCACTGGTCATGAGCCAAATCAGAAACCTTGGGCTTTGGCAACATCGGGAAAGGGGATTGAGGATTTGTAGATATGTTCTCCACAGACCACCTTCTGTCATTCTCTGATCCTCTAAACCAAGGAATATTAATATAAATAAATTTAAAAAAATGAACAAACAACAACAACAACAAAACAAACAGGAAAAAAGGAAAACAAAGAAATAAAAGGAAAATAAAGGAATAAAATAAATAAAAGGAAAATAAAAAATAGTGATGTTTATATGGAGTGAATGTGGTTCTCAGCATTGTAGATGGAGTGATTGAGGGGGAAAGAGGTAAATGTGACGAAGGTACAATCACAAGGTCTCAGTACACATAGTTTGGAGGCTTCACACTCTATGTATGTGATATAGGATTGTCACTGTGTAAATATCTTCCCTACTTAAAGACCACTTTGCCACAGAGGGCTCAGCACCAGAGTGTGGAGCAAGTGCTGTGAGAGCACAACACGGTGCCCTGGACACCTCATGGAACCACAGAGTGGGTCAGGCTGGAAGCGACCAAAGAGGGCCATCTGGTCCCACCTCCCTGCTCCAGCAGGGCCATGCCAGAGCACATGGCATTGTGTCCAGAAGGTTCTGGAATATCCCCACTGAGAAAACTCCACACCCTCTCAGGGCAGCCTGTTCAGTGCTGGGTTCACTGCATAGCAGAGTTGTTCTTCCTCGTGTCCAGGTGGGATTTCCTGGGCATCAGTTCCTGCCCGTTCCTCTTGTGCCATCGCCGGGCCCCCCACCCCGAGCAGAACCTGGTCTATCCTCTGCCCTCTCTCTGCAGACACTGATAAATGTTTCCTGCACCCTCACGACGGGGGTTTCCTGCACGCGCTGCCGGAGGGGTCCCGGGACGGGCCGTGAGAGGGATCGGGGCCCGGACGGGACCCCCGCGGGCCCCGATCCCTCTCACGGCCCGTCCCGGGACCCCCGCGGCGGCGCCTGAGCGCTCATGGAGGCCCCCTGCCCGCCGCACACTGCCTGACAAACTCAGCACCCTTCGCTCCGCTCCCCGCCCTCCCCCCTGCCCCTCTCCCCGCTCTGCACCCCACGGAAGGCAGCGCGGGCCCGCGTTTTCACCGTTCTGCCGCCCTCGGCGCCGTTCGGAGCGCGGTGGCGGGGCGTTCCGCTCAGGCGTCCGCGGCGGGCAGCCCGTCGGTTGCGAGGCGGCGGGTCCTTGCCCTTCCCCCGCCCGCTATAAAAGCGCCGCCGCAGTCGGGCCCGATCGCCGCCGCCACCGCCTCCTCACGGTGCGAACGGAGCTGCCGCCGCCTCCTCCTCAAGGTGAGGCCCGAGAGGGGCCTGGGGTGTGCCCACGGGAGCGAGGGGGACACTGTGAGGGGGCGGTGGGAGCGGCCTGGCGCGGGCAGAGCCCGTGGGGTCGTTGCGGGGGCCGCGGCGGAGCGTTGGGCGCTCCTGGGCCCTGCGGGGCTGAGGGGCTGAGCCCGCCCGCGCTCGGAGGGGATGAAGCTCTCAGGGGTCCCGTGTTGGAGCCCCCGGGGGTCAGTGTGGGGAGCGCTGCCCGCGGGGGCGGCCGGAGGAGCCCCCGGGACCCTCCGGTGTGTTCGGGGCGGCCGCGCCTTGGGGGTGAGTTGGTCACCTGGATACCGCGCCGGGATCCATCCGGGATGGGGCTGAGCGCGGCGTTCCAGGATTATCCGTGTAAGTGATCGCCGTGGTTCAGGTCGGGCTCTGACCGCCCCCCCAGCCTGTTCTGCTGCTGTCGAATAAAGCTTTTAGGACTCTCCTGCTTAGTCACCCAGCGGTGCTGCTGCCCAGGGACCGGCACCTGCCAGAGCTCTGCTGCAGCTGCTGAAAATGACTCTTTTAAATATATTTCCCAGGTAGCTGAGTTCTGTGGTATAAAATAACGAAATGTGGGTGAAACCCCGATTTGTTCTCAGTGACAAGGCAGTAGATTAACTTCATTCTCACTGTTTCAGACACTCAGCAGTAGCTGAAGGGCTTGTTTAGAAGCAGGTTTGGGTGACACGAGGGTCTCACTGGAAATCCCCGGGCAGCATCCCCCCCTGGCCGGCTCTGCTGAGCAGGATTATGTAAGCCGGGCTCAGGAGGCTGGGTTTGTTCTGGAGAGCTCCCAGGCAGCCACTGCAAGAACAGATGCATCAAATTTGATATGTGTGCCTACAGCACTTTTTCCCAGAGCATCACTCAGACTGCTAACCCAAGATTTTATTTTATTTATAATCCAGGTTTTATTTCTGTGCACGTGTGTGTATTTATATGTTTGTACCTTTGGAACAATCATGACTGTGCCCCTCCAGAACACCCATCTTAATTAGAAGTAGCACTGTCATATAGGGTTTCATTGCTGTGTAAACATTAACTGGCTGCTCACTGCCAAATGGAAATTAAAGCAATGAGGGCTCCAGGCTGGTGTGAGCTGCTTAATAACGTGTGTTGGCCGAGCCTCCCTTGGCCTGGCTTTGCAGCAGCTCTGTCAGGCTCAGCCACACTGATGAGCTTTCAAAAAGGGGTAATGCAAGTTTGCTGCAAGTGGCCCAGCTAATTCACTGTTGGTGGCTGAAGTACTGCTGCCAGGAACTGGTGTGCAAGGCTCCTAAGTCTGGTAGGGGAAAATTGGACATTGGACATTGGAAAATTGAGATTGATTTGAAATTCTTTGTTCCTAGAGCTGTTGAGTGCCTTGCAGGCTGTACAAACACATGCTTCAGTGATCTTGAAGCAGGTAACCCCAGGGAAAAAATGAAACTGTTGCAATAGTTTGCTGCTAACGAAGGAGCTTACGACACGTCCTACCAGCTGGTTGAGAATCAGTTTATGAAATTTATATGGGCAGACAGTCGTGTTTATCATGTCCTTCAGTTGGTTCCAGTGCAGTGATACCCCCACACTCTGCATGTGCTGGCATGACTCCTGGCTGCTGTGTCATGTGCTTTACTTCTGGGTTTGAGTTGTTAAACATCCAGAAAGATATTTTCTTGTAAAATTTGTATTTCTGCTGATGACATCTTCAAAGCCTGCTGCTTTTTATTGTAGGTATGATCACAGTTTGTTTGAGAAACTTTGTTAAAGTGCATGGTCATGTCAGGTACTAACAAAGTGCTGATCTAACTTCCTGCTTTGCAAGAGCAGCAGTGAGTGCTGAAACCTTCCTCCTAGGGATGTATTGCTTTTTAATCTCCTGAGAAAACCAAACACTGTTCCGAAGGGAAAGCCTTTGATCCTGAGTAACCTGGTTTGTTTAACTCTGTTTGGAGCAGGGGAGGCTGGACTAGGTTGTCTAGAGTAATTCCTTCCAACCTCAATGTTGTCATTCTGTTCCAGAGGCTATCATTTGAAACTGCTTTTGAGATCTGACATCATTTGAGCAAAGTGAGTAGCAGTTGTTTGGATTTGGAGATAAGTAGTGTTTGGGAAGTGTTGAAAATTAATTCAAGAGAAAATAGCTCCAGTGTTGCACTGTAAAAAAAAATAAAAAGACAAGCACTATTGACTGATGAATTCTATGTATTTTATGTTTTCACATTAAGAAAAAAGCTCTTAAACTAGTGTTAGGCTTTGATCAATCCGTGTTTCTTAATCGTGAGGATTAATGAGTTTAGGGCTGTTGATTCAAGCAGTGAATAATCCGAGTGTGCTCGAAGTGGCACCAGGCTCTGCTGTTGAGAAGGAGCAATATAAACAGTAAAGGTGATGTACCTCTTTGGGTCAGCTAAACTTGTAACATCTGCTGAATGTTGGGTGGAAATAACTGTCAAATTCTCTTGTAGATGCCTTCAATTAAACTGCAGAGTTCAGATGGAGAGATCTTCGAAGTTGATGTTGAGATTGCAAAACAGTCTGTGACCATAAAGACTATGCTGGAAGGTAAGTGTGAGCTCCTGAGGGTCACAGTGTGTTCAAGGAAGCCTCTTGAGCAGGAACTGTGACCAGAGGAGACAAACTGGCACTGTGCTGGAAAAGGATTCCCAGCCCTCTGGAGCAGCTTGGTGTGTCCTGCCAAAACAGCTGGAACAGTCGCTGCTGTAGCTGAAGCTGTTCTGGGTGGATGTGCTCTTGCAAAAAGCTCTTGTTAAGAGTACTTACAGGGATGCCAATAAAATATAAGCACCCCACTGCCTACGGTTTTGCGAAAGCTGAGCAAACAGAACATTAATAATATTAACAACTTCGGTTTATTTAATCACCCAAACCAATCTTAGAATGTAAATATCACTTAAAGGGAGTGGGAGATCATAAATAATGTAATAAAGAGCTGAAATGAAACCTCTATTGTGAGCTGGTAGAAGCAGTTAAATTATTTGGGATAAATACTTAGTTCTGATCTCCTGCTGACATAAATTTGAAACAAAAGAACTCGTGGCGGGGGAGGGGAAATGTGCCAGATGGCTGAGATACAGAGCAAACTGTGTCTAATCCCTCCAGTGCAAATCCTCATTGTTTTTTGTGGGGCTTTTTTCAAGTTTTTTGATGTATTCTTGAATTAACTTAGAAAAAAAATATTTCTGTAGATGTAGTTCAAATGATGCTCTTGGTTATAAATCTTTGGTTGTGACACCTTAAAAGAACAGTAAAAATAGGGTTGAGATACATCAGGCATTGAAGTCTTTTTCTGTTAATAAGATGCTGTGGAACATGACTGGCAGCAGGAGCAGGAAATGGAATGCATT
This sequence comes from Pseudopipra pipra, assembly GCF_036250125.1. NCBI lineage: Eukaryota > Metazoa > Chordata > Aves > Passeriformes > Pipridae > Pseudopipra > Pseudopipra pipra. The sequence continues at coordinate 17,016,504 of NC_087563.1, forward strand.
AGGGAGCACAATTCCTCTCAGTTTTCTCCTGCAGGAGCTGTGTCACTGCTGGTGTCCAGTGACACTCAGGTGGGGATGGAGGGGGAGATAAACACGGGGAGTGTGTGAGCTGGGCACCATAAACTTGCCTCTGCTAAACTGGGGGAGAACCAGTCTCCCTGTACAGGTGAAATGCATTTTCAGGTTATGTTTTGGGTGCTGCAGCTGAGAGGGGAAGAGCTGAAAGGTTGGGTTGTGTTGGGTATCAGGGGACCACCAATAAAGTACCAGTTTTCTGATAATGGGTGACAGTGCTGGTTTGGAGGTGATGGTGACAAGTCGAGCAGAGTTGACTGAACTTGAGATATTGCTTGAATTATTTCCATGTACCAACAATTTTGGACTGGTCACTTCTTACACTGAATCTGCCACCATGCTCAAAGTCTGCTTTTGAAGTCTCCATTAGCTGGGGGCACGAGCAGTACCTTTTAGTGGCAGGGTTTTAGTTCTGAATTGAGGAAGCTGGTTATTTCAAACAAAAAGTAGTGTTAATGTCCCACTGGTAACAACAACTGACTTGGCTAAATACAGAAAAAAATACATGGGTTTTTTTATAATGTTCAAATTTGATCAGTGACAATGATCGTATGGTCTTAAAAATGGAGTTCCTTGGTGATGTAGAATTGGCTCATCTGTGCATGTAATGAGTGAAGTTTTGTATAGTTCATTACATAACTAATTACAAGATGTCTTTGACAGCCAGGGTGTCATCCAACTGTTGGCATTTGGATAATAAAAAAGCATATTCTCTAACCAAAGATGGATAATGTGCTATTTGTTCTGTGTATCAAATCCAAACTTTAATTATGCTTTTCTCTCAATTTTTACTTCGATTCCTTAATTATATCAAGAGGGTAGAGTGACAAACTTTATCCAAAACTGTCTGGAGCATGCTGACAAGCTTTTAAAACAAGGAGTGTCAGAAGTGTGCTGTATAAATGCCTTTTTGATGAAAGGGTTTGTGCTGCTGTGTTATCATGTGAACTTTTTCAGCTGGGAAGGATCAGTGCAAGGCTTCAGAGCCAGAGAATGGCATCTCTGTGGCTCCAGTATTTACTGCTCATACAGAGCACAAGGCACTGTCTCTACTTACCACAGTAGATCTGAATTCTTATTTAACAATCACTGGAATGGGAGCTCTCAGTTTGAATTTGTGGATTGACCCCTGTAAGTGGTAAAAATATGTAAATATTTATCAGATTGTTGAATGTTCCCTATTCCCAGAATACTGAACTAGCAAGTTCTGCTCTAACAAGTACCTGACTGCTTCTGAGTGGTGGTTTGTTGATGCTCTATGTGATGAGGCAGCTTTATTATCCACTTGGCCTAATCTTGGTATAACCTGGGATGTATAATGCAACCATAGCTCCACAAAGCTTTCTAAAAGCTCCTGATTTCACCATTTGGAGATCCTTTGCTACCAATCATTCAGCCTCAGTGTTGTTAAAACAGTGGATAGCTGGTGAAGCATCCCAGTTCAGTAAATGGTCTTGTCTGCCAATTGCTTAGTCATCTTTCCATTTTTAGATTTGGGAATGGATGATGAAGGTGATGATGACCCAGTCCCTCTTCCAAATGTTAATGCAGCTATCTTAAAAAAGGTAAGATGCTGGAAGTGGTTGTGCTATATGGCAGTAATGGAATGTGAGCTTCGTCTTGGGAGTTTGGTATTGTGAACTGTTGGATAAAAAATGCTTTTCATGTGCTGGCTACAAGGTTAACCAAATCCATGTGCCTGAACATGGGATCTGGGTTATCTGGGAAGTGGGGTGAGGCTGGCAGGAGCTAATGGCAGAGGACACACAGGGGTGACATGGAACAGCAGCTGGAGGCCAGACAGGCTTCCTGAGGTGCTGAGGTGCTGGACATATGTGCACACAGGCATTTCATGGTGTTAAAGCACTGATTTTAACTGGATTCTGTGCACTGAGGTGGCTGTTCATGAGATGCAAGTGTTCAGAGAAAGGATTCAGGACAGGCAGTGGCAGTAGCTGTGCCTGGGTGGCAGTGACAGAGCTCAAGGGACACTGTGTGCACTTGGTGGCATTAAATTCACTGCCAGGCCATGGAACTGAGTCACGTGAGAAAAGTGGGGTAGTGTGTGTTTGTCTGAGATGCTTTTTGCTTTGAAATAGGAAGTGCAGTGCCAAAATAAGCACTGGTCTGTTGTGCCTGTTTTGGGGTAAATACAGGGTTGGGAATTCTTTCCTAGCGAACAGACACAAATAACTTCACACTTGTGGAGTCTCTTGGATTGGTGAAATGGAGCAGGATTTTGCTTGCTGTAGATCCATTCTCCTTTTAATTGTCTGGTGATGAGATTGTATGTTCCCAAGCTTGTATTGTTTGGTTGTTTTTGAAAGGCAAACATGCCAGGTGAACTTTGTTCTGGGGTGAGCATGACCTGCTGGTAGCTGTTACCACCCTGCACTCTTTCCCTGTGGAGTATCCTGCTTAATAAAAATTATGTTTCTGCAAACAGATTGAACACTGCAAAATGAGGTTTAGTTTTCTTGGTATGGTCCTGTGTGTGTTATAATAGGATGTAATAACTTTACAGCACCAGCACCTGGCTTTTAAGATTAAGTAATTAATGTGCTACTGACTCATTGAGATTCCTGAAGGCTGTTGTACTCTGGGATTGGGGATCAGTTCTTCTAAAATTAAAATATTGTTGATTTGAGCATGTTCATGCAGGGTTCTAACATTAATCTCGAAAAAAATGTCCATTTCTTCCTAAATGAAGTTAAGTTTTATAGTTGGGGCCTAATGGGAGAATCACTTGGATAAAACTCTAATATAAAAACTTTAATGTCAAAAATTAGGTGATTCAGTGGTGCACCCATCACAAGGATGATCCACCTCCTCCTGAGGATGATGAGAACAAAGAAAAAAGAACAGATGACATCCCTGTGTGGGATCAAGAGTTTCTGAAAGTAGACCAAGGAACCCTCTTTGAACTTATCCTGGTGAGTATGTTCAGAAAGTGCAAAGGCTGTGCCTGTGAAGTGATCTCTGTTAGTGCACTTGAGAAACAGCCTTTGTGCTTCTTGAGTAACTTCTTCATTGGGAGGGGGGTGTGGGGAGGGGAAGTGGTTCTGGTAACTACTGGCTGGAATTGCTGAGGATGTTGGAATGCTTGTAAGTGTAATGCTGGCATTAATTGTACTCATTTATCAACCAGTTTTCTGAATATTGCTGTCTTTTATTCTTGTGGCTCTTGAGTCTGAGCTGAGGGTTTATTTCTAGTAATGGAGTTCTGGAGATCTGCACACAAATTAAAATACAGCTTGGACTTACAAATTTGTACCTTGTATGGTCCTGTGAGCCCACATTACCTGCCTTGGCTAGTTAACAGGACTGCAACCCTGAAGATCTTGGATGTTTGCAGACTCCTGAAAGCCCTTTGCAAAAGGAGCAGCAGGAGTGTGTATTTTTCACGGTACAAATGACTTTCCCTTTTGTTTGGCAAACAAGTTGTAGGTAGTGTCACTTGAAGGTTGTAGCTAGAAGCTTCTCAAAGTGGAGATGATCTCTTTGCAGTTACAGTGTTCTACAATTGCAGTGTAAGCATGACTTTGGTAGTACATCTGCAGAGGCAGAATATTGATATGGAGGCGTTACATTTGGCAACTCTTCTGCAGGCTGCAAATTACTTGGACATCAAAGGTTTGCTTGATGTCACATGCAAGACAGTTGCAAACATGATCAAGGGGAAAACTCCAGAAGAAATTCGCAAGACATTCAATATTAAGAATGACTTCACTGAAGAGGAAGAAGCACAGGTACTTGATCTGGATTTAATTACAATTGAGCTGGCTTTTTGTGCTGGATTAGTGTGTGGTGCTTCAGAATTTAATGTCATACAATTGACTCGTTAATAAATGTAAACTAATGCATAAAATTCTCATAACTGGGTTGCTACTGGTAGAAAACTTTTGGTGTCTACTGCACTTGCAGCCCATTGCCTGAAAAGGTCAAAACAGCATATTGATTTTTCTAGCTCCAACATGTACCTGGTAAGAAAGTGTGTAGGATTGTTTGTGGCAGCCCTAGTGGGCTGTTGGGGAGCTGTGGTCGGAGTGCTGGAGATGCACTGCTCTGTGTGGCTGGAAAGGTAAGATGTTTGGGTTCTCATCTTTAATGAACTCATTGATCTTAAAACTCGAACAGCAAACCAACTGCAAAATGGCAGAGCTGAGAAAGAGCAGAATAAGATGCCTTGGTTAAATACACAGGTAGTGACTGGACACTTGGATTTGTCTTCAGTGCTATGTCCTTAAACGAGCAACTTAGACTTAAATTAATCCACTTGCTTTACTTGGTGGAAAAATTCCCAGTGTTGCTCAAAATCTAGGCATAAGTTTCCTGGCTTACATTGATAAAAAGGTCAGTTTGGAAGACTGACTTTCTAATTGCAAACCCTGCATGAAGAGTTAAAGCTGCTCCAAGCTGATGCCTCCCTGCAGGAAATAATCCTGAATGTTTATGGGAATTGACAGCCAACTCTTAGGAGTTCACTGCAACATGTTAACATTTAAACTGTTCTTTCAGGTACGTAAAGAGAACCAGTGGTGTGAAGAGAAGTGAAGTATTTGTGCCTGATACTCGAACACTGTAAGGATTGTTCCAAATACTAGTTGCACTGCCCTGTTCATAATTGTTAATATTAGACAAATGCAGCAGCAAATGAAGTTGTGTTAGCAGGATATTGTTCCCTTTGCATGTGTAGTGGTTTTTTGAGTACAAATCTAAATCTTCTGAGTTTTTACTAGCGTAATTGGATGTCTTTTTACTTTGCAAAGAATAAAATTGAATTAAGTGTGGATTCTGTATGGGAAGTAGCACTTAAGGTTATCATTTTCATTACACTTTTAAACTATTCAAGTCCAGTTACAGTGCTGAGGATTGACTCCGTTGTAAATAAAAACATCTATGACTTCTTCCTCAAGAAGAGCAGAACACTTGTATTTACAGGGTATTGATAGTTTCAGAAAGAAAAACAAACTAGAGTGTGTCTTGGGGAACTAGGTAATGTAAAAAAAAGTTACTGGATTTCTTCCAAAAACATGGTGGAAAAAATTAGTGTTACTTAAAGCTATATAATTTTCAAGATGGTTCTTGTCCTGCATTTAAACAAAAAAAAAATTAAATATTTGACCACTTGCTTGTCCTGTTAGTCTTGCCTTATAGACTAGTGAAAATGTGATCTAGAACTAAGCAAGCTCCTGACAGCTAAATTTGAATACTTCAGCCATGTCTTGAAGACCTGCCTCTAGCTGGTAGCAAATAAAGTGTGTTGCTTTATGCACAGGATGGGTGTGTTTTTATACATGTTACTGTTAAAAGTGGAACCCAGATTTGACCAAAAATGACTGACATTACCAAAGTTAATATTATTGACCTGTGCATGCCATTAGTGGCTGGTTTTTAGGCAGTTTTAAAGAACCCTTGTGATGTAGCTCTTGAAAACATGGTTTCATGTGTCCACAGGAAATCTTATGCCTCTGTATGTGATACTTCAGCTTGTAGAGACTTAATTATTGCATACAAAGCTAATGCAATATCAAGCTTAACTTCTTTGGACAAAGCCACTTGCAACTAGTTAAACAGTAACTGGTTTTCTGATTTTTATTTTATTTTTTTTTTTTTACAGTTCCCTTATAGGGAGTAGGGGATGGTTGTGTGGTAGATCTTTGAGGTGTGCTCTTAGCTTGTATTGCATTCCATTCTCTGTATAAACCTTAGAGTAGAATGAACCTTAATAAACATACTTATCTCACTTTAAATATCGGTGTTTCACTTCTGAATTAATAAAGGGCTTTTAAACTTTCGTTTGCAAACGGTTCTAGTTATTTGGAACTAGACAATCTTGCTGCCACTTCTTTCTGAGTGTACAAATAACAGCACTGAGGCAGTGGGTGATTGGAATAAAGCAGATGTAAAGATTCTGTTAAATGACTAATACAGGACAGTGGGCAACTTTCAGATGAATTTGAGTGATGGTTAAATATCCAGATGGATATGTTTTTTGATGCTTACTAACTTTTAGGTAGTCCTTGATGTAACCATTCTGAAAGCATTAATAATTTTCTCTAAAGCAGCATTCAAACCCAAGCTTTGGATGCAGCTGCTGCTCACATCTGCTTACTCCTGAGGTGCTGGGCCTGCCTTTGTGCTGCTGTGTATTGTGTGGGTGTCTTAGATATTGTCAGTGGGCAGAAAATACTCCACTGCTGCTCCTGGACATGCTGAAGCCTTTCCAGCAGCCTGTATTGCAAACAATACACCTCAGTTTAAAAGTGCTCCCAGAGAAAAACCTTCGCGTGACGTTTCTGTGCCTGCAGTTGAATATTCAGTTTATCCTGGATTCTTACAAGAAATAAATCCGTGTGTGTACCGCTCCAGAGTATTGCAGTTCACCCTCAGAGTGCTGTGTGGCTCATGCAGAAGCCTGTCCTGTAATTGTGTTTGGTAGGAACCTGTGTGAATTCCTTGAGGTGCTTGTCATGAGACAGTGTCCGTGTGTGTCAGCAGCCGCCGCCTTGCACAAGGCCTCAGGGTGCTGTAGGATAAGGAAGAGGCAGTTTTCTTCCTCATTGCATTGCTTGTACTTTGTTTGCCATGCCATGACCACACCTGGATAAAAGCTGGCAGTTCTTAGAGCAGCTGGCCTAAAGCCCAAGCTGTGGTGGCCAAATGCTGCAGCCCAGGAGCCTCTGCTGAAGCTCCAGGCTGTGACATGTGGCTGTTGACCCTGAGGCAGCTGTGGAGGTGCAGGATAGGGCTGCTCTGTGCTCAAGGCATTCTGCAGCTTTGACAGATTTTCAATACTCTTAGTAGGTAGTTAGGATTCCATCCTGGTTATTTTCTCTAATTGAAATTCCCCTGTAGTAGTGACTCAGGCTTCAGCCAGATTCACATTCTGTAGCTGCCTGGCCGGGATGGCAGCAGGATAACTTTGGGTTTTTTTAAATCTCTCAGTTGTCTCACCCACTCCAGTGACATTATGCTGTGCTGTAGGGAAGGACACTGGGGAGGTGCTGAGACAGCTTGGGCTGCCTTGTGTTTCCTGTTTCAGCTGAGCCTGTTCCCTGCCTGCTGCTCCAACAGACACTGCCTGGGAACTCTGACATTCCAGAGAGAGGAAGACACTGATTTCCCACTGTTAAACTTTCTGTTGCTGTTTAACTTGCATGGTGCTTCCTTATTTTTTTTTTTTTTTAAAGTCATGGCATGATCAGGGATCAGGCTTCTCTTGGCTGAAGGGATTAATTGTGGGGGAAGGCTGGGTATCAGTAGGGATTGTAGAAGAAGGTGTATTTCTTTTTACTCTTGCTTTACTGTTGCAGTCTTACCCATTGAAGACTACTGGCAGTTATTCTAAAAACTATTCATACATGCAAATGCTGAAGGGAAAAAAAAAAGGCAAGCAGGAATCCTCTTGAATGCTAAGAAACAGTTATTTGAGAGTTTGAGAGGATTATAATTTCCAGTGGCCTCTTTTGAACAGCCAGTCTGGCAATTACTTTATTTATAAAGCTATAAACATATTTTGAACATAAAAGCCAAAAAATACAAACTCAGTGAAGTAAAAAAATTACAACAAATGATGGATAGTCATTGGACAAATGAAAGTACAGCTGCAAAACATTTATCCCTGCTACATACATACAGTGATTTTACTTGGTTTAATGAAGTGGTACTTCCATGACTTCTACATTCAAACTGATTTCAGGAATTCAAATGTGTATTTCAGGAAGAGTTAAAATTGCTGAAAATAACTAAAAAATTCTTGTTGAGATAAAAATGTAAGGGCAAAGTTTTCCTTCTATTAAAAAAGAATATTAACACAAAATAGCAACACTTCATATAGCAGTTCTAAAGACACTTTTTTTGGTATTAATAAGAGTAACTTTGTTTTGGCATCAGTTATCAGCTGTGGGGCATGGAACAGAAGTCAGTTGTGCTGTTTTGTCTTGGAAAGGGGCAGCTTAGAAGATATCTCTTCTGTGTTTTGGGATTAAAAATAAGCCAATTTTCTGTTACCCCAGTATGAACTGATTACAGCATATCACAAGGGGGTGTTCTGAGTTTATCCTGTGGGTCAGTCTGGCTATAACCTGTATGTACAGAGCAGAGCATGGGCAGGATGAGTCTGTGGTGGAGATGGGTGTAAGTGCTCCAGCTCTGGAAATGCTTCTGTGCCACCAGGGCACGAGGAAGGGCTCCTGGAGAGGGGAGTGGTACTTCCACTAAGGAGATTTGGCAGCAGTGGGGTGGAATAACGATGAGAGGAGGCTGTAATGCAGACGGGCCTCTTGCTGGTCAGGGCAGGGACCACAACACCGAGGAGGGGCCAGAGGAGCCTTGAAATAATGGGAGAAAGTCCCAGAGTGTGAAATGAGTGAGGGCTGCTCTGGGTGCTCGCGCTGCCTCCTCCTCGGCCAGGTTAATACTGATCAGGGCCTTCCCCTCAGCTCCCTCTGCTCTTACTCACACCCATCTGCTTTTCCTTTACACCTGCCTTTGCTTTGCTGCTAAGTTCCATCTTCCATCCCACCACCGAGTACCAGTGGGGTGTTGAGTTACACCAGCTTTACACCCGGTGTGGGGCTGGTCTGTCGCCTGTGGTGTTCCCTTGTACAGCACCTTACAGCAGAGGGGCTCACAGCAACAGATGCTGAGCTGAGACATGGCCATTTTTTTAAAAAAACACTTTGTCTTGTTTCTTTTTTAAATCAAGTGATTGGAGAGACCATGTCAGATCTGGCAAAAGTCTGCTGAGTTCCTCTGTTCAGCACTGGAACATGCTGTTGGCTAAGCTTGCCAAAATAATTTAAAATGAGCAGATTGCATATTGATCTAGTGCTATGTAATTAACCCTGTGAGTGCAGTCAGTACAGGTGGCATTGGGTCAGGTAATGCTACTTCTCTGAGGGTTAAAATGGTTCAAACTTTCGAATGACTCTTTGCAAACTCATCAGGTTTGTGCACGTAGCTTTCAGTCAGTGCTTCTGAAGTTACATTTACACAGGAGAGGAATAAAGCAATAGGTTTAGATCTTCTAAACTAAAACCAGAAAAAAAAAATCTACACTGCTGTAAGCAAAACTACCTAAATAAAGGGAATAAACCCAAAGCTGCTCTATAGACTAATCAGGTTTGGCTTTTTTTTTTTTTTTTTTAAATTTTAAATCTTTGAGGCGTAAACTTGTTTAAAAAGTTATGTTTAGTCCAATGTAAAAAATTAGGGTTTGTGTTTTTGCGTTAAGAAAAAAAAATATAAAAATATTTTGTACATTATAAAGGTCATCTTAAATTTCTCGCAGTTCTACAATAATATTACTACATAATTTGTATTCAGTACTCCAGAACCTATCTATCAAATAGGAAAAAAATAGACCCCCCTCTTCCTTTGTGTGGTGTCATTTTTCTCTTCAGCAGTCTGGAATATATTTCTTTCAAGCAGGAAAAAAAATTGCACTGGACTAGATTGTGACCTCTATGAGAAGTCTGTAAACCTGAAGTAAATCCAGAACTTGGAATTATTTGGGATTTACACCAGTTCGGGGAGATCATAATCCGTCCACAGTGTTTTTTGTTTATCAAACTCAAAATATAAATACAACACCAGAAACCGGCAAACGTTTTCAAGCTGGAGAGAACACATCAACATTTGGCGTCGTCATGGGGGTGGAGGGAGAATCTTTCAGAAAAAGCTAGAATAACGGTTTTTTAAAAAGTTACACACTGAATCATGAAAAGCAGGGTTCTGATCTCACCGAGGGTTCGATCTCACTGAGGGTACGGACAGACTTGGCCTGCAGCCAAGGGCAGGGCAGTGCTGCTCTCCCGGGGCTGGCGGAGCTGTGCTGGGGCAGAGCTCACCCCTCTCCCCAGAGCCCCTGCTCAGCACGAGGGGCCACCTGGGCCAGTGGGATCCTCAGGGCCTTGCCCATGGCCCACCCTGCCAGGGCCGCCCCTGTGGAGGGGCTCAGTCAGTCAGGGCCTGCAGCATCACACAGGGATTCCTGAGGCTTTGCCCAGCCTGTCTGGTGGGATTTCTGACCGTCCTCATCTGCAGAAGACAATCTCTAACAGCCAGGGAGACCCTGCCCCTGACCAGTGCCCCCAGTGACCATCAGCCCTTCCTGGGGTCAGTCCATGCTCCTTCTGCTGGTGCTGCACCACCGTGGAATGGGACACGTCTGTGTTGCCTGTAAACAATATCTTCCTGTTCTCAAACAAGAAGTGTAAAAAATTCCCCTGGTTGGTTGAAGTATTTCATTTCTCTATGAACCCGGTCAGATCAGAGCGCTGGCACCGCTACAGTTACTTTTCAGACAGAAGGGCTTTTAAAAAACGCTCCTATTCCAGCTTTTCCAGCTCCATGGTGGAATGGCTGGGAGAGATCCGTGAGTGACTACACTTTGAAGCAGCTCAGAGGGCAGGGGGTGGAAGCCAGGCTTAGATGGACAGCACCTACCACCTACAGCAGCAAGCTGGGGACTGGGCTCTGCTCTCCGCCACACTGCCAGATAATGCAGTAAAAAAACAAAACAAAACCCCAAACAAAACAAAACAAAAAAAGCAGCACAGGGCAGGGACAAAAGGCTTGTTTACTTATCAGCACTTTAAATTTTGGCAAGTACTTATTTTTGAAAAAAATTTTTTTTTTTTTTGAAATTGCTTTTCTACCTTTATCACCCGTCCCCTCCAAAAACAACCAACCCCAACCAGAGGAGTTTTTCCATCATCCTCAGGGTCATCCCGTTGCGTGTTTGACGGTGAGCTGGGGGTTCGGCCGGGCCCCTGGTCCTTGTCCGGAGGAGCCGGGCGGGCGGGCAGGGACTATGTCCCCGCGGGGGCACGGCTGTGCGCGGGGGACGCGGCCGCGGAGCGCCGGGAGCCGGGTCTGGAGGGGCCGGAGCCGGGTCTGGAGGGGCCGGAGGCGGGCGGGAGCTGCGCGGGCACCGGGCGGGGGTCGGGCTGGTCGCGGTGCGCGGGGTCGGCGGGGGCTGCGAGCTGCTCTGACGGGAAGGCGGAGGGGAGGCATCGGAGTGCGTCCGGAGGGGATGGAGGCGAGTCTATAGCACTTCCATCGGAAGAAACTGGGCTGGCACAGCGTCCTTCTCCTTGTAGGTACCGAATGCACTTCTTTTTCCTCCTGGAACAGCGGGGAGAGAGGGCTCGGTCAGTGACGGGGGGGTCACCGGCAGCCCCGGTGCTGCAGCGCTGCGGGGACACCGCCAGGAGGCGCCGGGAAAGGATCCAAGGGAAAGGGTCCGAGGGAAAGGGTTCATAGGGAAAGGGCTCGTAGGGAGAGAGTTCGAAGGGAAAGGGCTCCAAGGGAAAGGGTTCATAGGGAGAGAGTTCGAAGGGAAAGGGTTCGAAGGGAGAGGGTTCGAAGGGAAAGGGCTCCAAAGGAAAGGGCTCCAAGGGAAAGGGTTCACAGGGAAAGGGTTCGAAGGGAGAGGGTTCAAAGGAAAATGGTTTGTAGGGAGAGGGTTCCAAGGGAAAGGGGTTTAAAGGGAAAAGCATTCCAAGGGAAAGGGTTCGAAGGAAAAGGGTTCCAAGGGAAAGGGTTCCAAGGGAACAGGGTTTGAAGGGAAAACGGTTCAAAGGAAATAGGGTTTGAAGGGAAAAGGGTTCCAAGGGAAAGGGGTTTGCCAGTAACGTGGGGAGAGGAGGAGGTCATGAAACCAAAATCAAAAAACAGTAATAAAAATGAAAATAGAAAAAAAAAAAGAGAAATAATAACTCCCAAAATAATAATAAAAATAAAACCCGCAAAATGAAAATAATAATAAAAAATGGAGCAATATAAAATAATAAAATAAGAATATAAATAATAATAATAATAAACACGACAAAAATAATAAAACCCCAAACAAGAATTAAAAGCAGCCCGGGAGGTCACTCCTCACCAGCCACCACCCCGACTCCTCAAATTCCGGGAGTCTGTGTGGGGTGACCACCTCATGAGTTCAGGACCAAAGCACTGCCCCCCCGGGGTCACCCTTCCCCACAGAGCCCACCAGGGCCCACGGGACACACGTGTGCTGGTGCCAGGGGGCAGTCACACCCCTGTGCTCAGCAGTGCTGGGTGGGACACTGCCCTTCACACCAGCCCTGGCTTTTCTCCTCCCAAAATCTGAAGGTTCCAAGAGCCCATTTCCCAGCACTTTCCTAGACTTGTGCACAGTATCATCTACTGGTTTGGTTGGAAGGGACCATAAAGCTCATCCTGTTTCAACCCCGTGCCATGGGCAGGGACACTCCACTAGACCGGGTTGCTCCAAGCCTTGTCCAACCTGGTCTGAGCTCTCAGCTCTTCTTTTGGCAGCAGGAGCCCCTGCTCTCAGCTATTTGTGCATCTCTAAGTATTTCCCAGACACTCCCACCTCCAAGAACAACTCAGTGATGCAGCTGAGTGGAAAGTGCTCAACAGAGATTCAGGAGGAGGGAAGGAAATGGCCTGGGACTGGCTGGAGGTGGTCAGAGGCTGTCTGAGGTGTTGCTTTGGATGCTGGAGCAGTCCAGGTACAAAATGACAGATTTGGCAGCAGGACCTGAGTGGCCCTGCAATGGTGCCAGACTCAGTTCCACGCTCCCATTCTGTGGAGTGTGACACACAGAGCTCAGCAGCTGGGGAAGGATTCACTGACCAAAAGGGTTTTTCCAGGAAGTACCCCATGGCAGCTCTCCTCCCCCAGCCCTGCTCTTCTGGCAAGAAGCCCACTGGGACTGGGAAGGTCCTGAAGACAGCAGCACCTCAGAGCAAGGACCAGCCTCCCCTCATCCCTCCTGGAGAAGATGCTCAGGTTTCCCATTTGTTTGGATGTCACGATTTGGGGGTCTCAAAAATCCAAGTCACAAATCATTCTGGCTGTAGCTGGTTTAGGACACGATTCCTCCACATCCCTGGACAGTTCTGTTCAGTGTTTACCCTGAACTCCAGGTGTCATCTCATGCACCTGATTGTTTTAACTACCCCTGGCTGTCCAGAGTCAGTCCCTCACACTGTTTTGTCTTTTACACACTCTGCTGAGCTGGTTTTCCTTCTCTCCATGTGACAGATCCCTCATGTCACTTGCTGTGGGTCCTTGAGCACCTCTGCACAGATCCTCAAACAAAAGAGCCCTCAAGATGTCACCTTAACAGTAGCGAGGGGACAATTCCTCTGCTGGAGATGGCATTAATGACTTTACAGCTAAAACAGGTAGAAGAACATCTTCCTCCCACCCAGCTCCCTGCCTTGGCTGTCTCATTTGAGGAAAACAGATCAAATGAGAACTCGCTAATGCGGGCACACACCTTTCTTTGATCTCCCTAATGAAAAACCAGACAGTGTGAGAATGTGTATGAACTAGTCCACTATTAAACATGACTTTCACTGGATGTGAACAGGAGCAGTGCTGTTACTGCTGTCAGTGCCATCGTTAGCGTGGTGACCCAATTAATGCGATAGAAACACAACGGCCTGGCTTTAACTCGCAGGGTATTTTCCATGGGTGGTAATTCCCCAGGGCAGACAGGCCTGAGGAGGAGCTGTGTTTCCCACAGACACCTCAGGAGTAGCTGCAGGATGGAGTTTCAACGACCTGTTTGAGATGACACGAATCTGTCCATCAATTCATTGATCTGATTTACAGCAATGGGGAGAAAAGAGCAGGTGTGATACTACAGACTGCTGATAATGGACCAGTCTGTGGGTTATGCTGAGGGGGATGGTACACAGCTAAAGGGGTTTATCTCCCTCCTTTTAGCAACTTATCCCTCTCCCTGTAGGAACTACAGCACTCTGGAGTGTTTGTCCAGGGTGTGAGGGAGAGGGTGAAAGCTCTGAAGCAGCAACCAGGTAACCTCTCCTGTGGATGGAAACCCTCCTGGGGAAGTTGTTCTCTGCAGGTGAGCAGAGCAGGCAGGACAAGAGCCCTGGAGTGTTAGTGCAGGAATTGCAGAGCAGCTCTGGCTGACCAGGGTTTGGTTACACAGGGGACACAGTAAGAGCATGCCAAGGTCTCTGAGCACTCCAGCAGCCTGTGTTAATTGGGAAGCCGTGCAGAGGAGAAGCTGAATTCAGAGTTGCAGTGGAGGCAGAGCAAAGGTGGAGGAACTGCCCACAGAGGCACAGGGTGCTCAGCCTGGCTGCAGGAGGGATGGGGGCCTCCAACAGCTCCCTCTGGACATTCAGGTATTAATGAGACACTAAGGGAGCTCTGTCCAGATTCTCAATCAGTTAAAAAATGGTGCGTGATGACACTATCTGGGGTGTAAAAGGTGAGCAGGGAGCTCTGCTGTTGTGGCACCCCGAGGTGCAGGAGGGGAGCTCACCTGGGGCTCAGCCACAGGGACCAGAGCTCGGGGTGCAGCAAAGTCTGGGCCAGATTTGGATGCACTGAATGATTTCAGTCACTTCAAGCTGCATTAAGCACATCAAGTAGTACTTTACTTCCAGCTTTTCCTACAGTTCTCAATGCATTGGTATAAAAATGTGCTGTGAATCACAGACCTCTGTCCAGGCTGGAGCCTCCCTGTGCTCCAGTGCCAGGTCCAGAAGCCCTGACGGAGCTTTTTCTGCCTGGCTGCCTTTGCAGCCCCCTGAGCCAGGCAGTACTTGGTTGATGCACTGAACTTTCCTATCTCCTGGCCATGTCCATTCCCTGGAAGCCTGAGGGGCAGGGCACTGCACTGTTTTGCTGCTCAAGGCTGTCCCACCCCACCCATGGTGGGTACTGTGAAATTTAAGGGTCAGGAAGAGCTGGATCCTGAAATACATGGTTAGCCCAGTATAAATGGGAAAAAGAAACCCACTAACTCCTCACTGCTGGCCCTAGGGTGCTGTTTATGTGATTGGAAATCACTAACGGGGGGGAAAAAGCCCCACATCAGGGTCACAGAGGTCTCCACCCTGGAAATAAGCTTTTAAGACCAGGGAATTCCATCAGCTGAGGAATATGTCCAGCACTACACCAACACTGCCCCGGGGATGTGAGAAACCCAGCGTGCAGCCTGACTGACCCCTGCAGCTCAGGCAGCAGCTCCGGAGGATGCCCAGGGAACACCCAGGGAACACCCAGGGAACACCCAGGGAACACCCATCCCCGCCCGGCCGGAGCTGCCCCCGCCGGCACCGGGAGGACCCTGGAGCTGCACCCACTGTCCCAGGAGCACCCCAGCAGCGAGGAGATGCCGATACACACCTGCACGGGCCGCACCAGTCCGTTTGTTGGTTGAGGCCAAAGCGAGCTCTGCATTTCTTAGGAGAGGCAGGATCTGAACACAGAAGCATGCGCGGCGAGAGTGGGCAAGGCAGAGGCACAAAGAGGAGGAGGAGCAGGAGGAAGAAAAGAGGCAACATCATTTTAGCCACTTGAACACACGACTAACAGACTACAATCCCATTTTTTTTTTTCCTGCTGGCACCACCTCTCCTGGAAAAAAGTGATCGTTAGGCAAATATCGGTGATCACTGCTGGCAGCTGGAGGAGGAGGTTTGGGAAACAGCTCTGGGAAACGTGGGCAATTACGGGGAAATCCACGGACCTTCGAATTTCTTAAGTTTGGAGATGCTGCCAAATCCCAGAGGCGCTACCTGGCTCCTGTGTCTGCATCCTTACCTGCTCCCTGCCTTCCCAGCAGCGACTGCCAGGGCTGCCAGCGAGCTCGGACTGCGCACAGAAGAAAGAGGAGGAAACGTTGCAGAAGCAGCTGAAAGCAGAGTTAGCACCGAGGAGACCTAGGCCAGGTTATTCCACTCTGTCCCCCCAATCATTCCCCTTCCAGTTTCAATGGAAAAACTCTTCTCCATGGCCTTTCTAAAATGTTGCAGTTTTACTGTTTAATTATGGGACTCATTAGGGTGAAGCCCTATTTGCTTTCAGGCACATCCTGTTTTTCTCTAGTGCTGTGAATGGGATTTGAACAGCACATTTCTGTGCTGGATTCAGCCTCCCTCTCTCAGGGAGGCTGTTGTGTGTGACCAGCAGTTGGTTTCAATCCATTATCATTTTTGTATCACACAGACAGGACATATATAGGGATACATAAATATATATACACACTACATATAAACCTGAAAACTTGTACTCCCTTTATCAGTCTAGATACTGAGTAAGATCAGTAGTGTTAATTAAAGTGAAGATATAACTGCGGTACAGTCATGGAACTGCTTTTTAGGGACAATTTGAAGATGTCATCCGGTGGTGATTCATTAAATTAATAAATTTGCTTAGATAGCCAATAGCTTATCATATGGATGGCACAGTTTCATCCAGAAGTAAGAGCAATGAGCAGTAATGGACTGGTGAGCTGGAGTGTGGGAAGAGCTCTTTGTGACTCTACAGGCAATCCCAGAATGGAGACACTGGGAAAAACAGTCTAAATTCATGTATACGTGATGCCACAGTGGGCAAGGACAGTCTCTTGATGGTTTATAACGAATATTTATTGGTATAGATATTATTTGTTCCTGATATGGCAGAAATACTTCAGAAATCAGCCCAGGAATAGCTTTGGATGATGGGGATATGTCTGAAATCTGTCAAAGGGGCCTTTCCTCATCAGCACTGGGGTGCAGGGAGGCAGCTGGCACTGGGTTTTAGTATGACTTTGCTTCAACCTTGGTTACTTTGAAAAGAAAACCAAACTTGGGGGAGCCCCATGGGTGATCTTCAATCCTGTCACTGCATTTCATCCCACCCACACTCCTGATGCATTTGAGAGCTTTCTTTAATTGATGACACTGATGGGGACATGCACCCTGGATGTTTTCAATAAATTAAGTTTAGTGATAGCTTATATGAAGTTACACACTCGCCAAAATCTAATCTTTTCCGCTTTCACACACTCCCCATCTTCTAATTCAAACACGTCCATGAAAAAGTCACAGAAATGTTAATTTGCCATTTCTTAAAAAATATAATAAATGTGTGTTTCTCTGGTTAAGCTCAGGAGAATAAAGGAAAACATGGTAAAACACAACAACTGCTTTGGATTATCCCCTCTGAGCGGGAATGCAGGGACAGCCACCCCACACACGCGTTTACCTGAGTTGGAATCTTGCTGCTTTTCCCGTGTTCGTCTCTTCTTTTTCCCCTGGGAAATCAAAGGAAAGGCTGTTATCTGTGCTCCAGGAGAAGGAGGGTGCTGTGCAGGGTGTTTGGGGCTGGACTGGTGCTGCTGGCTCAGCCCACTCCAGGGAGAGATGAACTGAGAAAGGCTGCAAAGGGACTGCTCCACTTTATCTGATGCTCCTGCTGTATTCTTATTCCTCTTCCTTCTTTATGTTTCTAAAAAACCCTCGGCCCATTTTAGCACCTTCCCTGTTTCCAAAATGTGCTTTACTGTGGTGCCTTATACCCAAACAGAAACTGCTCCTTAACGTTCCCTGATTTCAAACGGGAAAGAACGTTTAAGGAAATCCCCAGAAACTGATTTTCAAATCACACTGACCTATTTCAGTGCTTTTGCAGCTCTGGACCCATCTTTCGTTCTTCTTTCACTAACAAGAAAGCCCTATTTTATCCCCAAACTGCCTCTCTTGATTCACAAGACGCAGCAACTCCCCTCCTGCCCTAATGAGCTGATTAATGAGGGCACAGCGGCGCAGGAGCAAATCTGGCTGTGAGGAGCAGCAGCTCACAGGGCTGCCTTTGACCTGTGACTTTTTATATGACTTCTTGTGGTTTGAGTGAAGGTGGAAAGCTCTGAGCTGTGGTGAGCTTTTTCTTCAGTGGGGGAGCAACTGTATTTCCTGCCCAATATCCGCATCACGTGCTGCAGAAGTGACCTACATTCCTCCTCCTCCTTCTCCTCCTCCTCCTCCCTGCTGAAGCTCCGCAGAGAAAAGCATCTCTTCAACAACCACAACAGCCAAACCAGCTGGTCTGCAATGCTGGGAGGACCAATATCCATCTTCTGGAGCAAGGAACCAGCCCGTGATTCCCCAAGGAACCAGATGAATGAAGATACAGGTTGAGATTTCCATGGAGGGTGTGCTTGGTCTTGGTGCCGTGCCCTCCAGGTGTTAATGTCCTCCAGATGTGTGCCCACCAAAATGTGGGCTGGGGGTCTCCCCTCACCTCTGCTTTTTCTGCATCATCTCTGCCCTCTGTTTTTTAGGGGGTTTTGGGGTGGTTTGGGCTCTTTAAGGGTGTTTTCCTGCCCTTGGTGGAGTTTGGGCTTTCTGGAAGGAGGGCTGTGGTCAGTGTGGGATGGATGGGAGCCCACTGGGCAGCTCCCAGGGGAAAGAAACTGTGAGGGAAATTATGGAGCCTTAGATCGAAGGGACAGAGTCCTTGAGTGGATGGACAGACCTCTGAAGACTTATGTGTGCTTCTCTTCAGGTCTCTAACGAGCTCATTAGGCACAACAGTCAAGAAAGTCACAAGGAAAAACCCTTTTCAAAAATATCCACTATTTTAAACCACAGAATACTAAAATGGTTTGGGTTGGAGGGGACCTTAAATATATCCTACAATCCTGTTTCAAACCCCTGCCATGGGCAGGGACACCCTCCACTAGCCCAGGTTGCTCCAAACCGTGTCCAACCTGGCCTTGAACACTTTCAGAGATCAGGCAGCCACAGCTTCTCTGGGCAACCTCCCTCCCTTACCACCCTCACAGATACCTCAGCTGCTGCCCAAGATGTTTTATGTTTCCATAAAACTGTATTTCCAAGGACCATCCCCATCACTTCAAAGCTCCTCTTCCTTACTCCTTGTATTTGCTTGGACAATAAGCAGACAAACACCTGTGGTAGCTGGGGCTGTACCATTCATCCTATAGACAGGCAATAAACCAGGAGGGTGCTCCAAATACTCCTCAAATGTGAATTCCCACAGCGCTGGTGCCACCAGGAACCTGCCTGTGCCAGGCGGGCTGTTTGGCAAACACCAGCTGTCACCCCCGGGGTCATCTGGGGCCATGCCAAGGGAAGGGGGCCCGAGCAGGGCGGGCACTCACGTAGTTGTCTCTGGCAGACCAGCCAGGGTAGAGCTGCATGTGGAGCTGCCGTTCCTTGCGAGCCAGTTCGTAGTACTTGGCCTGTTCCTCCCGGGACAGCGCGTGCCACTGCAGGGACACACACGGAGCAGTGAGACATGGCCCCCCTGCCCCCTCCCAGCCCACCCACCACGGCCATCCCGCCCCGGGGCACACCCCACCCTGCGTGTTTGAGGGATAAGAGCACCCAGCCTTGAAGCAGATGCTTGTTACATGCTGAAGAGCAGCTGCAAGGGACGGGGATGTGGCACTGGGGGGGTGGTGCTGGGCCCCACGAGCTCTCACCCTCCTTCCCAAGATCTGGTTGATGGCAGCACTCTCCTTCAGGGTGCACTCGGCGATGACTTTCGCCCGCATTTCTTTCATATACAACATGAAAGCGTTCAGGGGCTTCTTGATAGTGGGCTTCTTGGCTTCCTTCTCTCTCTTTGGTTCTGGTTGAGGTTTCCTTGGTGGGACCAAAGGAGGAGCTGTCAGCATCAGAGCCACCCCCCAGCCTGGCTCAGCAGAAAACTGCCCCTCAAACCAACCCGACAGTGGGGGGCCAGAGCTCTGCACCTCAGGTGCAGACAGAGCTCGGTGTTCACCCACCCTGCCCCAAAGGGGCGTTAAGAGGGATAAATGAAATGGGTGCCAAGGTGCCGTTTCACGAGCCCTGCCTGCACTTCCAACTCACATGTTTCGGTCATAGTGCTCCATGTCCTGCTTGCCGGAGTGGGGCACGATGGCGGGGTGCGGGATGCCGGTGGTGTGCATGCCAGAGCCCAGCATCAGCGGGTGGGTGAACCTGCAACAGAGAGCGGGTGAGCCGTGCCGGGAGGGCTGTGCCGTGCCAGGGCTGTCTCACGGGATGGCACTCGGACGTGGCGGAAGCGGACGGAAAGCAGAGGACACGGAAAGCACGTGGGTGCTGCCAGGCTGGCGGGGGGTGGGCAGTGCCCACCACCCCGGGTCACCCCCGTGGGCACGCGGCTGGAAAGGAACCGGTGCCACGGCGAGGGAACCGCCCGCAGCGGGAGCCGGGCTGGCCGAGGTCCAGGGCACTTCCAACCAGCAGCTTCAGCTACTCAGATCTCTGTTGCTGCAATATCTTATTAGCACTGCACAAAGAAACAACAAGCTCAACCGGGGCTTTGGATGGGAGAGATGAGGACCACCCCACACCTTCCTTTTAACAGAAACAGCCTAAGTCTGAACACGAACCCAACTGCAACTCTAGGAGGTGCACCTTGCCTGAGCAATGCTCTCCACAACACAGGCTGAGATCATGAGAGGTCTTGCTCGCTCTCAGGCTTCATTAGCTCTCTCCGGAGTTTTGGAGGGTAAAGCCAGCACAGTCAGCTTTGCCAAGCTTGCCACTTTATGACTGCAGCTTGAGATGGCAGAATTGCCCATGGGAGATGAACTGTTCATTAGATATGCTGGCACGAAAAGAAAAGCTGTTTAATTTAATCCACCAGCACAGTCTGATCCTTATCTGACCAGGTGTACTTTCTCGGCTGCAGCACTGCTGCAAAATCCACCCCAAAATCCTGCAAGCAGGAGCTCGGGGAGGCTGCTGGGGCTCCGGGGGGAACCGTTAGCTCCTCTTGCCTTTGCCTTCGAGGCTGTGCAAGGCTGATGCCTCGTGAGCAAGGAGGGCTGGCAGCACTCCCTCCCCTCTTCTGCAGGACTAGGGGCTCCATGGATGGGGGATGAATGGCATGGATCGAGGGTTGCGTGGTTCCAGGTTTCTGCATGGCTAAGAGCTCTCATGAGTGAGGGTTTGCCTGGTTTTCCTGTGGGAAATCTCCACTAAAAGCTCTTCAGGACAACATGAAGCAGAAGCAAAAGCTGGTGCATGAGCCCACACACCCCTACGGAGCCACGGGGGCTTTGCCCAGCAGCACACCTGGAAGGGCTGGGCTCTGTCATGCCCATCCACAGGGGATGTACTGTGCTCACCTGAAGGCAGAAGCTGTGCTTTTGTCTCACAGAACTGACTTGTGCCCAATGGGAGGGCAGCAAATCACTGCCCATGGCCTGTCCTGCTTTTAAAGCTGAGACCAGGAAAACAGAGGGGTCTCTGCAGAGCAAAGCTCAGTGGTGGTGGCAGCCGGGAAACATCCAGGATTAGGGTCAGTGGCACAGAGCAAAATCCTGAGCAATGGATTCCAGCCCTTTTTCCCAATGCTGAGCTGAGGGCTGGGGTTTCTGGCTCTGTTTAGACTTCTGCTCCATTAAAACCCAACTGCTCTGCATCCTTCACCCTCGATGTTCCCCCGAGCACCCTCTGGACCAGACACTGCCTCAAAGCGCCTTCTCTCCCCACGGCTGCCCCGGGTGGGTGCGTGGCTGTCCCTGGGGGCCGTGGTCTGCTGCAAGCTCCTGCTGCACACACTGCAAGCTGCGAGAGCAGCCGAGCTGCTGCCCTGTGTCACACAGCTCATACTCACCTGGAGAAAGAAGCCCCAGCAGAAAGCGCGGACGAGTACGGCTGTCTAAATCCACATGACGGGAGCGGATAGACAGACTGGCTCTGCCTGGGATCAGGAAGAAAGAGGCTATAAAGTATCCACAGCTACGTGGTGTTTCCTAAAGATATCCTTTGCTAAGGGGACTCCGAGCACCAGTGCCCCTGGCTGGCAGGACACTCAGGCTGTCCTTTGGATTCAAGGGGCCCTGCAGGACTTGGACATTATTTTGAGAGAACCTGGGCCTTCCTACAAAGGTTGGATTTGATTCTGACCCCCCTTCCAACCCTGGTGCTGAGCAGCTCTGCAGATTTGAGTTTATCTGGTTAAAATGCAAAATGCAGAGGTGTGTGCTGAAAAATCAGCTGCTGTTGCACAGAAGAAGTTGCTAAAAAGAGCACAGCTTGACCAAAAACCTAAAGCCTGGTCAGAGTCTCTGTGCAGTGCACAAGAGGCTGCAACAGGAGGATGAACATGAGGAAGAACTTCTTTACTGTGTGGGTGACTGAGCACTGGAACAGATTGCCCAGAGAGGGTGTGGAGTCTCCCTCACTGGGGATATTCCAGGACCATCTGGATGCAATCCTTTGCCATGTGCTCTGGGATTGCCCTGCTTGAGCAGAGAGGTTGGATCAGATGACCCTCTGTGGTCCCTTCCAGCTTTACCCATTCTGTGATTCTGTGATCATGGAACTTCCTGGTGTCTGGAGAAAAAGTACCTACTCTTGTATTCAGGGATACTCTGATTTCCCCAGCATATAATTTCAAGGATGCCCATCAGTTTTAAACAGCCAAAAGCTCATTCCTTTTCAAAGTGCTTTCATACTGGGGACTGGGCATGTACCAGACCTGGAGCTGGAAATTATTTCTGAGATAGTAAAATAACTATGCAGGAAGTTCCTTGTTGTTCCCAGCAAGGGAACCCCCACATTTTCATATGGAAATAGCTCAAAAATACCTTGGCTTGTTCTGCAAACCCACCAAAAGATGCTTCCAGCCTAAAACTGCACATGGAAACTGAGATTATAGAATCACAGAGTGGTTTGGGTTGGAAGGGACCTCAAAGCCCATCTTGTTCCACCCCCTGCCATGAGCAGGCATACCTTCCACTAGTCCAGGTTGCTCCAAGCCCTGTCCAACCTGGGGCACGATGGGGTGCTTACACCTGCACTGGTGCTTGTGCTCCTCTGGCTGGGCTGCACAGAGCTGTGCCTAAAACCAGCACCAGCTATTTTCAGCTCTAATAACCAAAAACCCCACCAAAAGTCCACTATCATCAAGCGTGGTGCCCTGCAAAGGGCTGAGCTCTGGGGTTCCTGGGATTTTGCAGGGCCAAAGACAAGTTTGTGCCCTGCAGAGGAACAATGACAGTGGGGCAGCAGTCAGGCCCCTGAGCCACGCTGGGCAGGAAGGAGCTGCCCAGGGAGCTCAGGGAGCTGCTGTGCCTCGGCTTGACCGAGATCTGCAGGATCTGTGTGCAGGGAAGGAGCCGGGGCGGCGGGGCTGTTTACACCCTGCCAGGCAG
Source organism: Pseudopipra pipra (assembly GCF_036250125.1). NCBI lineage: Eukaryota > Metazoa > Chordata > Aves > Passeriformes > Pipridae > Pseudopipra > Pseudopipra pipra. The sequence continues at coordinate 17,039,531 of NC_087563.1, forward strand.
GAGCCCTCTCCCACCCCTTAGATGTCGGCGGCTATAAACACACCAACAAACAGCCAAGTGCCGCCGCACCGGGAAACCCAAACAGCCTTTGAAGTTGGAGGCGGCTGCCCCAGGGCCGAGAAAACACTCGGAGCTAATCCAGAAGCGACCTGCGTTACTCCAGAGGCTGGGATACACCGGGATAGGAACAGAGTGGGGCACTCGCAGCTTCATCCGAAGTCCCTCTGAGGTGCAAATTAGTGGAGCTGTGAAATCAGCCCCGATGGTTGGGAATGCACGACTGCAGCCCGTGTCATGGAATTACAGACTGAATTGGGTTGGAAGGGACCTTAAAGCTCATCCAGTTCCACCCCCTGCCATGGGCAGGGACACCTTCCACTAGCCCAGGTTGCTCCAAGCCCTCTCCAACCTGGCCTTACCTCCAAGGATGGCACATCCACAGCCTTTCTAGGCAACCTGTGCCAGGGCCTCACCACTCTCTGAGTAAAGAACCTCTTCCTAGTGTCTAATCTAACTCTCTCCTCTTCTAGTTTAAAACTGTTCCCCCTTGTCCTATCACTATCTGCCCATATAAAAAGTCCATCTCCTTTTTTATAAGCTCCCTTTGTGTACAGGAAGGGGCTGTGAGGTCTCCTCAGAGTCTTCTCTTCTCCGGGCTGAACAGCTCCAGCTCTCTCAGTATCTGCACACTGTCACAGATGCTGGGAGGGCAGCTCAGACACAGCCATGGGGTGGCAGTGCTGGGGCTGCCGTGGCACCAACACACTCTGCCCAGGGCACAGGAGAGTCACACCATGTGCAGGTTCCTGGCCAAGGTGAACTGCCAGGCTCCATGAGCAAAACTCACTTGACTGGACTCTTGGAGGCTTTTATCCGACTGTCATCCCAGCTAATTACAGAGAGAGTGAGTGCAGCTCCTCCTCCCGAAGTGCTCGGTGAGAACAAAACCCGTTTCTGCCCAGCTCCTGCCTGCCAGCTCGTGCAGGAAAAGTTGCTTCCTGTGTGTGGCCATCCTGGCTCAGCAGCTGACTTGGTGGCACTGGCACAGGCACAGAATCATGGAATGATTGGGCTGGAAGGGACCTTAAAGACCATCCAGTTTCAACTCCCCTGCCATGGGCAGGGACACCTTCCACCAGCCCAGGTTGCTCCAAGCCCCGTCCAACCTGGCCTTGAACTCTTCCAGGGATGGGGCAGCCACAGCTCCTCTGGGATGCATCCTTGGCATGACCATCCCTGGCACACAGCCTCTGCTGCCACGAACCTGACGGGATTTGGTGCTGACACTGGTGTGCTGAGCCTCAGCTGAAAACTGGGCACTCCAGGAGTGGGTTTGAGGCTCTTTCCATAAAGTTTAGGCAAGGAAAAGAACGAGCAAAAGCTCTATTAGGCACACGTGCCTCGAGGTGCTGCTCTCTGCATGTCAGGCCGTTGGTTGCTTTACCATATCTGCTCTATTAGTCACTAATGAAGGCATCTGAGGATGCCAAACCCTGTGGATGCTAAAGAAGCTCTCAGCCATGCAAACTCCCTCTACCACCAACTACCCCACAAAATCTCCACAACAGCCACACTGCTCTAACTCCATTCTCCCAGGGCTGCCTGAACAACACTGTCCCATCCCAGGAGTGGACCTTCCTTTTGACAAACAGGCTCGTTTCTCTCCATCTCCCAACTATTTCTTTCATGTTACAGCACAGTCGCCCCAGTCCTTGTTTTCCCTGAGGATGAATCACATCATCTGAGGAGTTAAATCATCACCCAAGAGTAACAGATTTAGCACAGAACGTGAAATGTAATCTCTTTGAAGCCGAACTCTGTATCAAAGGCCTCAGCTCCTGTTTCCTTGTGGTTAAATATCTGGAACACGAAATTCATAAACAAAACAAAGCAAAAAGCTCCCCTCTCCCATTCTGCAATTGGTTCTTGTACCTGGAGCTCTCTGTGGGGCTTTGCTGATAAAAATCCCTCAGCACTGGGAGGATCTGGCCACCTGCCCCCATGATCACCCTCCCTGCGCTCTTTCCCTGTCCTGACCACCCTGATTTGCCACCTGCAGCCACCACCCTTTCTGTCAGCCTCTGCCACGCCTCCGTGTCCTCAATGGGGGTTAAAAATTAACCCGAGGAGTGACGGTGCCCCCACGGCAGCCCCGGCCAGCCCCGCTCCCCCGGCCAGCCCCGCTCCCCCGGCGCGGTCACGGGGACACAGCCAGGGGACACGACCACAGAGCACACACTGGTGTATTTTTAACTTGTGTGCCTGGGGCAGGTTTCCCAACAGGCTCTGCTTTGCAGGATGCTCCTCAGGGCTGGCCCATGCAGGTGGGACATTTTTGGAGCGCTCCAGCTCATGGTCCCTCCTTCCCCATCCCCACTGGGACAGCAGTTCCCACCGAGACAGCAGTGCTGTGGCCAGGCTGTGGGTACTGGAGTCGTTTACTGGGCAGGTCTCTGCCATGGTGTACTTCTTCCTTGTGTGTCAGACCCTGAGAAACACCACGGCCTGGCAGATAGATCATCCCACAGGATTACACTGTGCTGGTGGCAGGCTAAGGAAAAGCACTGTTTGTGCCGCAAACTCCCGCAAGGGAGAAAATTACCTCCCACTCAAGAGAGAAACTTTTGCTGGGATTAGGAGGGATAGGTAGGAAGCTCTCCCTGGATTCCCTAATCCACACAGGCAGTTGGATGTAAGGCAGCAGACAGTTTTGGCTCAGGCAGGTTGTAACACCTCTCCAGGGGTGCCAGGATGAATCCCTCAGCCTCTCCACGGATCTGCTCCCCATGTGTGACACAGGACTAAATTCTGCCTGTTCCCCCAGCACACAGGAGGGATGAAGCTGTGGGGGGATGAAGCACCGTGGAGGTCAGGGAGGGCACTGTGGGTGCTCAGTGACCCGTCCGTGCGGAGCGTCCGGCGGGTGGGGCTGTGTGGGCAGAGCCCTCCTCACTCACCATCCCATCGAGGGCGTGATCTGTCCCACTCCTCCAGGGGGCAGGGGGTAGAAACCAGGGATGTCTGACGTCTGGGAAGGACGGTGCACTCCTGGAAGAAGGGAGAAGGAGATCAGTTGGACCCAGCACCGCATCCCCCGGCCGACAGGGACCACTCCCAGCCCAGTCCCCTGGCTGCTTCATCTATGGACACTTGTCCAGCAGGTCATATATATGTGAAATATCTGTCTGCAAGTGGCAGGATACTGCAATTCCCCTTTATTTGCTGTGGTTCTCTCCGTGGGGATGTGGTGGGTCACTCATGTTGCTGCAGAATCACCAGCTAGGGTAAGGTGGTGGGGAATGCAGCTCGTTCTTGTACAAGCATCATCCCTGCTCCATGCCACCCTCAGGACAAGCAGCAACTTGCTTTGCTAAGGATTTAGTTGACTCCAGGCATCCCTCTGCCCTTCCCAGAGAGCCTCATGAGGTGCTCAATGGATGGTCCAAGCCGTTCCTATGCCCCGTCCCCATCAGTCACCCGCGGGACCCCCCGTGAGCAGGCAGTGGGGATGCTCCAGCAGGCACCACTTCTATCTCCATTTTAAACAATTTGAGTTCAAAACAATTGTTCCGTGGGCTCTGTGGGTGCCAAGGAACTGTGGAGATGGGTATGGTGCCAGCTGGGAATTCACCCTTCGCACGGGGAATCCCTGTGGGATCTTCAAAGCCGCTGGCACGGGCAGCATGGCCAGGGGACACAGCCCAGCACGGCTCCCTTTCCACCTGGACTGGAAAACATCCTGCAGAGCCTGAGGCTGAGGGTGGGACTCAGACAACCAGGGAGCTGCTGGCAGGAACAGCCTCCAGCTGACCCCTGCACTGGGAGACTGGAGGGGCACTGGGGCTGAGCTCTGCTGCACAGGGGTGTAACGCTGGCTGCTACCCAGCCTCAGACAAAAACTGGGGACAGGGATTGTCCACTGGCTGTCCTGGGTGATGAATACATGGAATAAATTGGCAATGAGTCGCAAGCAGCTGCAAACTCAGAAGTCTGGATTATTTTTTTATGTGTATTAATGATTAATTATTAATTAGGAATGACATCAACAGATTCCAAGCATCTTATTAGGAGGTAGCTAAAATAAATATATAACTGACCTGAAAGGAATACATAACTTAGTATGAGATTTGCTTCAAGTAGGACTCAGCAGTCCTCTGAGGGTCAAACAAAACCAGCACTCACGTCAGGCAGCTGCTGGAATATCCTGAGATTTGCACCTCCAACAGTGCAAGTTGCATAAGCCAGAGCACAAGTTATTCTTGCTGGCCCAGTGGTTGGGGCACCAACCACTGACTCAGAATTCCTGCTTGTATTTCCTTGTCTGTGTGTCCTTGGGCTACTGTGAATACGTTAAAGGCACGCTGGGAGAATGAGTATGATGGTGACTCTCAAGTGCTTACACTGGGTGATAATGGGAGCTATTTCAGTGATGGAAACAGAGATGGGACACATCCAGAAGGAACAGGGAAGAAAACCCTCACCCAGCAATACAGGGATGGGGCGTGATCCCAGCTGCACCACGGAGGCAGGTCCCAGCTGAGGATGATGGTCTGAACCTCTGCACAAATAGGACCTGGGGGTCTCTGGGAGGGACAGACTCCCCGTGTCTGTAAATGCACAGGATACACGGGAAAGGGGAGACTGGACAGTGCCTGCACTGAGGGCACACGTGGGTGGGCAGCCCAAGGATAGCTTCCCAGAGTTACTGACCCACCACAGAACACTCAGGGGCTGCCCCAGTGCCAACTGCAGCCTCCACAGAGGGACACAATCAGCTCATCCCTTGGGTGAGCTGCTCCTGTGCTGCTCAAGGCTTCCCAGGCCGGCAGTGAGTCCCAGGAGGCAAATCACAGCAAGGGGCAGGGCTCTGCCAGGCACTGCCAAGGCAGAGTGAAGGAGGGTGTGTCAGGTCACCTTCCCTGCAGACTCAGAAACCTGCAGTCTTCCTCTCGAGACTCAAACTCTGCCGTTAGCTGAGCTTCAACAGGTTTATTTTGTTAACTCTTCCAATTTTTCTGCTGAGTTTATTATGCTCTGGTGGCTGACAAGCAAAGTGCTGGCTGGATGACAACCAGGATGTGCCTGGGTATCTCTTACACCAGACCTAAATCCTACCCATTGCCATCCCTGGTGAGTCCAGAACGTGGCCCCTGGGTTCAGACCAGGGATCACTCAGCCAAAAGCATCCTTGACAGCCCATTGTTTTATCAACAATGTTAACTTGGTGAAGCCGATGCCTCCAGGCCAGTTTGGATCTCTCCTGGGTGGAGGCCTTTGCCCAAATCACAACAGTTGGTTTTGTGCCTCTGTTTTGGCACTGATTTCTGGGCTCTGATGGGCCCTGAACTCCTTCCTGAATACAAAACTGTGAATTTGCTTGCTTTCCCACGAAATCAAGATCATAGTTGTGTAAAAGCCTGGATATTCTGAAGAGAAGTTCTGCACTAATGTAAGATTGAGAAAAGTTTGATTTTACACTCACTTTTGCCAGTAACCCACGAAGAATGATGGAACGACAAACTGGGGTGAATTCCTCTGCACATACCTGTCTTTCACAGTTCAGGGTATGTCTTACAGTTCAGGGTTTAACCTCTGCCTACTGTACTTTCCTCTGTAGCCTCAAGAGCCAGCTGACATGGCCTGAGCTCACACAGGAACCCGAAGAGCCAAACTGTGTGACAACCACACAACGTGCGGCTACGGGGACACACATGTCACAATCCAGTCAGCTATCAGACACCGATCCTGTTTAGTCAAAATATTTCCTGTTTCAAGCATTTATTTTCTCAAAACGACAACCTGACAACAGTTTGGGTATGAGTCAAAGGAAAGATTACTTTCCATTTTCTGGTTGACTCTCGCGCATCACCGCGCAGCCTCTGCTCTGGTCTCAAGGTACAGGACAGCTTGTACAGAGAGCTGAGCTCACCCCATCAGCAGGGCTGGCACTTTGGATACCAAACTGCCCTTGCCCAGGATTACAAGGCATTGCCAATAAGCGAAATAACCTCCTACTGCTAAGCAACACCCCAGCTCTTGACTTTTCTCACTGATTTGGGACCAGGAAGGTGACAGCCTTCAGCTCAGTGGTCTCCAGCACTGTCCCCCTCCCACCACACAGGCCCCCAGCACTGCCCCTACCTTGTTTCTGGTTGATGTCAGCGGGCAGGTGGGGCGAGTGGGAGCCGTGGCTGAAATGGTCGTTGCTGTACGGGATGAGCGGGGTGAGCGGGTGGACTCCGTGGGACGGCTGCACGACGGGAACTTTGTTGGACTGCAAGACACAAGGAGGGAGAGCACTCAGAAATCATCAGGATCCATCAGCAAAAAGGGCCAGTGAATCGAGTCCAGGCCCTTTGCAGTCCTGTGATCGGAGGTGAGGCTGGGAATGACTAAAAACACTAAACAAATCACTAAACCAACATTACAGCACCCTGCTAGAAAAATCCATAAATGAAGCAGGGACAACAGCTGGATATGATTACATGGATAGGTGGAAAACAGATAAAATCAGCATGAAGTTTTCAAAATTCAGAACTTTTTTTTAATTCATTTCCAGTACCTTTTATTCCAGGATGAATGCTAGAAGCATGTTACCCAATGCAGTGCTCTTGTTCTCTCTTGTGTGCTACCACAGGGTCTAAATCTGGACTCTCACATCTTTCACATTCACTCAAAACCATGCTTGGGCTTTCCTAACCAGGGCTCTCATGCAGGCACAGACACAGAATCATATAGGTTGGAAAAGTCCTTATAAGGACCAAGTCCAACCATTAACCCAGCTCTGCCAAGGCCACCACTAAACACTGAGGGCAACGCCTTTGAAAACATGATGTGGTCACCAGTGAGCCCTTGGGCTGAAATCCCCCTTGGACTGAGGTCCAGTGCTCAGGGAGAAGGACCAGGGGGAGCTGAGGCAGCACTGGGGATGCATCAAACCCAGGAAACCAAGCAAAGAAAAACCTGTCTCCTCTTGCAGCTGCCCCTGGTTAAACACGGTGAGGCCGTCGGAGCCCAACACCGTGTAAAAGGCTCTTTTTGGTGAACATAATGGGAAGTACTTCTGTGTGTTGGAGCAAAGAGAGGGGAACCTATTCCAAAGAGCTGCACAGCTGTAAGGACCAAACACAAACACACACACACACACACACACACAGACACACACACACACACACTCTCGCACTCTCTGCCATCCACACCAGCCTCCTCGCCCCGAGCGTCTCGCACTGCTCCCTACATGTCTGGTTTCGCCCAGGGTTGCCTTTAAGCCCAAACTGACAGGGCAAAGCCTTGTTGGTGGAGTGTTAGGATTTGTCCCAGATAAATCCAGAAAGAGAAACAGGACAGATAGACAAAAATGGGGAGAAAATGGCAACAGAGCAGGTCAGACAGCTCTGCAGGGGCTAAGAGCTGTGGGCATTGCCAGCCAGATCTCTGGTTCCACCAGGGACTGCAGATGATTTGCTGTGTGACTTTTGACAAGTCATTTAGGATCCCTGGACTCGATTCACTGGTGCCTTTCACTTTGGTAATGATTTTGCTCAGGCAGAATGAGCACGAAGCTCCAGTTGGCTTTGGTGGAGGTGGCACAGACGGAGACAGGGCTCTGGTTGACTTGTCCTGGACCTCTCCCAGCTGCTCCAAGCTGCTTGCACAGCAGAAAGGGAGTCCTGGGCAAGTCCTGTGTTTTGCATCCCTGCTCTGAGAAGGAAACCCGTGAAGCAGAAAGGAAAACAGGCCAATGGAGAAGCCACTTTACATCTGTCTTTCCCACAAAGGTTTGCTCATGCAAATAAAAACCAAGAGGCATGCAGGTTTGCATTTGAGAATGAATGAATACCCTAATTCCTGATGCTTAACAGGGGTAGATTTACTGTGTACAGTGGGATAGTGGGAATGTAACCCCCCTTCCCAGCACAGACTGGTGTGGTGCAGGCGTTCCTGTCCTGCAGCAGGGCCATGGGTTGTGTGGTTTTCCCACTGAGAGTGGTGCTGGGCTGGCTCCTGCTTACTTAAATACATGTTTGGAGCTCTGAGCTTTTTCTATTCTTAGCCATGAAATGAGACAAAGAATAGCTTTTCAGTGATATTTCTAAAATTAGCTTTGGCTGAGCTTGTTTAAGAGCCACAAAGCCCAAATGAGGGATATGCTGTTTTACATGTACATTTGAACATGACACTGGAGCAGAACGAGCTCCGTGATGGGCTGTTTTGAAAACTAAACTTGAGCATTTCTGCTGTTCAAAGCAGGGCAGATCTTTCCTTTCCATTTGCCTCGTGCCTGATCCAAAGCACAGCACCAGCCACCAGCCAACCTTGCTGCCTGATGACTGAGAACAGCTCTCAGAGCAATGACAGAAGACACAGACCACTACAGCTGCAGAGGAACAGTCCTGATGCTGATCCACAGGATACCTCCACAGGGAAAAGCAGAGAGCAAAGCTGCTTACTGCAAAGGCATGGACTGTCCTGCTTCCCATCAAAGCAGAACATGGAAGTGTTCAAGGCCAGGTTGGACAGGGCCAGTGAAAGGTGTCCCCGCCCATGGCAGGGGAGGATGGAATGAAATGAGCTTTAAGGTCTCTTCCAACTCAAATCATTCTGTTATTCTATGGCAACCTGGTGTTACAAGAAGGTTGCACTCGGCTACTCAGATTTTCCATCGGTTCAGATGGCAAACAAGATGCTGCACCAGCAGGAGCTGCCATCCCCATGGCCCTTCTACATTTGCCCCTGCCTCACTCAAAAACTTTTCTGCTCTCTAAAGCCATGAAGATCTGGTGGGGAAGGCTGCTCAGGAAGGAGGCCAGAAAAATTTCTGCAAGAGGCTGTTTATCCCCCTCCCCCTTCCTCCATTAAGGAGTTTGTCACAGGAACGAGCCAACCAAGGGAACAAGGAAATGCTGCACAAACATCTGGAGAAACAGAGGGAACTCCTTCAGTGCTGGTCCCCAGTTCAAACACCACAGCTGCTAATGGTTGTGGTCCATGGCCAGGACTGCAGCTCCTTGTCTTCCCACAGCTGTGCTGTGAAACCACACCTGGCTCATAGAAATCCATATGCCAGAGAAATGGGATCGATTCCTCTTTTTTGCAAGGTCTAGACTGCATTCCTGCAGATCAGCTGCAGCACCTGAACCTTGAAGAGGCTTTTCAAAGCCAGGACTTAGCAGCTGACAGTGTTTTACGCCATAAAAATAACCTGATGTAAATGTTTTCTGCCAAGTGGAGGTTTAACAAGAGGGCAGTGGTTTGGTGTCCTCCCAGCAGGTCCCCTGGGAGGACGTGGGGTGCTGCTGGTTGGGACTTCATGGGGATCTGCTGTGGTTTGGTGAAGCATCTTTTTTTGTCTCTTCCCCAAAGCTGGGTTTCAGTACAGCCCAGAGCTGCAGTGACAGAGCTGCTCACTGCCCACCCCCCAGAATAACACAGCTGGTGCCCAGGATCACAGGGCAACCCCAAGCTGTCACCTCTTGTCCTTCAGCAGCCATGGGGGGTCACGAAGGGGCTCCAAGGACAGCTTTGCCTCACCTCTCCAGCACAGCCCTTTGAGGGCAGGTCAGAGAATGAGCTGTGCAGCCACACCCTCGTACAGAAATGGAGAGACACCTTTACAGCAACAGCAGAACGGTATTTCCAGAGGGGACGGAGCAGCAGGATGGGGTTTGCAAGCCTGGAGGGCCTTTTTGCCTCTCAAATTTGCTAAACTGCAGCTCTGCTGAGTGCCCACCCTTGGTAAGTGCTGCCTGCTTGGTGCCCCTGTGCTGGGCCAGGCACTGACGTGCAGCACATCCCCCTCCCGGGACCAACCACCCCCACCACCCTCCCTGAAACCAAAAACCCCAACGCTATTGTGAGGGAAGGAGATCCCACTTCGAAGCCAAGAAGTGACATTAATAACCAGAGGTAATTGGAGGAGCAGAGAGAAAACACAGTTGCATTAATTATTAAAGAAGACTAATTGTTGGCAAGAAAAAATTAGGAGACACCGCTCACGCCCGGGTGTCTGATTGCCATGGGAGCTCCAGGCTAGCTAGAAAAATCTCTTTGTGCTGAGCACACACAAACCCAGCAGGTATTTCACATGAGGATCACCCTCACCATCAGAACTCCAGTGGTTTTTGACTCCAAGGTGCCTGATCAGGCTCAGCATCCTTCGCCTTTACTCCCATCCCACACCACACGTGCTCTGGCTGTGGGCAGCACTGGGGTTATATAAGCTGCTGGTTGATCAGAACTATAAATGAGGGGGTTTTGGTCAAAATGTGGGTTTTTCAATAGAAAATTGCGTGAGATTATAATCAAACATTTTTCTGGAAAGCACCTCGTGTTAGCAAGCATTTTGATTCATTTTTTAAAGACTGATGTATTTAGTCATGACATGCTAAAAATGAGTAGCTTTGCTTTGCTGGCTTGATGGAGGAATTTTCTTTTAAAGATTTTTCTTTTAAACTTTAAAGCCCATCTTAGCAAAATGTAGCACAGAAGGTCAAAAGTAAAAATTTGAGTGAAATGATCAAACAAAAAAAATTTCCATGGCCAGCAAAATTCTTCAGTTTTTAACTCTGTGAAAATATTAGAAAAAAAATTGAAGATTTTTTTTTTTTTCCTGCTTGGATCACTTTAGGAAAAGAAACAAATGGAAAAAAGGAAGAGAATATTTTGAAACCTGTGAAAAGTATTCCTTGCTACAACTGAACACAGCCATCAAAGGCAGAATTGGTCACACCAAACTTCCTGGGGATCTGCTAAGGAACCCAACAGCTGCTTTGGTGGATGGGAATGACTTTAATTAATTTTCTGATAGAAGACAATTCACAACTAAAATAAATCAGCTGAATTCTACTGCCCCTTCCAAGAGATGGTGCCCAGTTTGGTGAAAAAAATTACATTTCATGCTGTTAGATTTTCTCTGGGGACAAGAGACTGAAGATGCTGTGCTCCCCATGAAGGATAACAGGGTGCTGCCTGCCTTGCATGAACCACAGCTCCCATAGCATCAGCCAACACCCTGGAGAGCCAAAAGCCCTGTGGTCAGCCCAAAATCAAGGAAAGCAGGGAGGAGGCTGCTGGGAAGCCCTGCACTGTGGGAGCCAGAGATGCACAGGAGTCTGGAGAGAGCAGGAAGCCCCAGGGCCCCTCTGGGCATCCCAGAGTCAGGTGCCCCCATCACCCCGGTCAGGCTGGCCCTGGCAGCTCCTCCAGCCTCGGGCAGGCTGGAGCACCCTGGGGGTGCAGGATCTGAGTCCCCAGCATGCAGGGTCAGGGTGCAGGGCCGGGGGAGTGCTGTGGTTCCCAGCCCACGGGGAGCCGAGCCACAGGCAGGTGAGATGAGTCACATCACTTTCAAATTTCCCCACATGGCCCGCCCCAAAAACAGAGAAATGAAAGAGCCCTGGGCCAGCCTGGCCATGGCCAGTGTGGGGCGAGGGGCCTGGGCAATGGATAGGAGCTCGGGGTGGCAGCTGTGCCAAGCTGGTGGCCAATACCACGGGAGATCAGGCTGGCAGCTGTGCAGTGCTGGTGGCCAATACCACGGGAGATCAGGCTGGCAGCTGTGCAGTGCTGGTGGCCATCACCACCACGGCAGAGCAGGGATTTGGCAGTCCCAGAGCCCTGTGTCACCAGTTGTGCCGTGTGTCCTGCTGCTGGGAGCATCCCCAAGGCTGTTCCCGGCTCAGAGCTGGCAGATGGATGGGGTGAGCTCCACCCCTGCTCCTCTGCCCTGCACACAAGCTCCAGTCCAGCCCCAACAAGCTGCCCCATGAGCGTTTGCTCCGACGTCACTTCTCAGAGGGGGTGAGATGAGATGAGTCGACGTGTCGTCTACGAGAAACAAAACCTACCAAGTTTTGCTGTTGCTGATTCAATGAGGAATTAATTCCTCTTAGCTGCAAAATTAGTCATCATGCCACAGAAAGAAAGGTAGAAGGTCAGGTTGCACCGAGCATGCACTGCTGCCGGGGAAGGTACCTGTGACTGGTGGGACTGTGCCTTGTGCTCTTTACCCATCAATCAATCCAAATTAGCAAGTGATTAGTGACATATCAGGGACATTAGGACAGGCTGGATGAGGCCCTGGGCAACCTGGTCTAGTGGAAGGTGTCTGCCCATGGCAGGCAGGTTGGAACTGGATGATATCTAAGGTTCCTTCCAACCCAAAGCACTCTGTGATTCTATGCTATTATTAAGGACATTATTAGGTACATCGTGTCCCAAGAGGGCTCACAGGAGGACTCCCAAGGGAACGCTGTCATTTGGGGCACTCGGGGATCCAGAGCTCACACCTTCCACCGAGCTCTGCAGGGTTCCAGGGTTGGGATCCAGAGCTCACACCTTCCACCCAGCTCTGCAGAGTTTCAGGGTTCCTCTAAGTTCTAGAAACACCTCCCAGCTCAGAGCTCTGGACCTTCAGACACATTCACCCCTCGCTGTCCCGGGGTGTCACAGGAGGAGATGCTGTGATAACAGATCACCCCAAACACCCGCTGCAGGCATTTGTGGCACTGCCTGCACGGGGCCGGAGCCCTCGGCAGCCGCGGATGACGGCAGCGCCGACTCATTTCTCGCCTCAGCTCGCTCTTTTCTCCTTTCTCACTTTTGCTGCAGTCCCAGCGCCCCAGCCCGCTGCCGCAGCACAGAGGAAACAGGGAAAGTTAAAGCCACCCACGCCCTCATCCAGCCATGCACCCCTCCAGCAAAGCCCAGCTTTGGCTGCAGCTGCAGCATCAGCATCTCCCTGGCCCCTGCCTTGGGTCAACAGCAAGGCTGTGGCACAAGGGCTGGACCAGGTCCTCACCCTCAGCACCACCAAGGGTTCCTCCAGGGACCAGACACCACCTGCCCCATGGCCAGAGGAGCCCCATGCACCCCATCCCTGGCTGGCCCCAAAGTGCTCATGAGCAGCAGTGAGACGAAGAGGAAAGTAATAATATGCAGCTCTTAATTCTTGCATTAATTCTGCATGTGAATCGCAGCAAGGAGCTGATTGGTTTAAGAGACACAGTGCACACACAGGCAGATATTGTCTTTGCTCAGGTTTTTATCCGAATATTGTCCTCACTCAGGTTTTTATCCCTGCACTCCACGTTTTGTGGTTGATGGAGCATTAATTCCCTCAACTATTCCCTCTCCCCCTGCTTTCTTTCAGCTTCATGAAAATGCAGCTCTGCTTTGAAAATGCTGATGGGGCACCTGAACAGACAGCCCCACTATTCTCTGCACACTCAAGGGGATGTGCTCTCCTCAGCAGCCAAACTCAGCTCCCCTGGTGCTGACTCCCCTGGGACTGGGATGTGCCCCAGGGGACAAGTTCCCTGGCATTTCACACCTTCCATGTCCCAGCACCAAGATCCAGACACGACAGGGGCAAATCACAGAATCATGGAATGGTTTGGGTTGGAAGGGACCTTAAAGCTCATCTTGTTCCAACTCCTTGCCATGGGCAGGGACACATTCCACTAGACCAGGTTGCTCCAAGCCCCATCCAACCTGGCCTTGGACACTTCCAGCGATGAGGGAGACACAGGGAAATAACTTAAAACCCTTCTAGAACTTCTCAGTGACCTTCTGTGCTGCTGCTGGTTTCTGGTTTTAAGCAATAATGGTTATTATTTTTAAGTTAAACTCTTCAGGGGAAATCAGCTGAGTTTTTCACGGGCACAGGAAGAGCTGTTTCACTTCTCAAGTATTTATGTTCTAAGAGAAAGATGTAGGTGGTTCTTCGTGAAAATTACCAAAAAAAAAAAAAAAAGAAAAAAAGGCATGGAAAAATAAAGATCAAAAGTCCCTCCCAGAGGCTGCTGCATTAGGGTGACAGGGGCAGTTACACCCCACACCAGAGAGGTGGTACCCCCAGAAAAATGAAATTTAGGCATCACCACCCAATGTTTACAGTCCCATTCAGCAGAAAAGCCACCTCACTCCAGAAGCTTCCTCAACCCTGCAGAAAGTCCTCTTGTGCAAGGCTCTCTTTGCTTGGGAAGTGCTGTTGCTGTGAGTCTCAGAGCACCTGCTCAGGAGGGGACAGAATCACCCCCCAGTCCCAATGTGCCACTGCCACAGAGGGCAGCAGTGACATGTGGCTTCATGGAAACAAGTATAGTCCAGGGGCTGCCCCACAGCACCAAACCCCAGCTAGTTTCCTCCCAAAACCAGGGCAATATAATGCCAGGGGCTGCCTCACCCCCAGCTATTCCCCCTGTTCTGCAAAACCCACCTCTGGTTATTGGCTCTCTCGTGTTCTGGGCTACAGAGAAAAAACATTTCTGGCCCCGTTGTGCTCTGAGGTTCTGAGAATTTGAATCAAGAGCTGCAAACCCTGGAGTTACCGGTAACTCTGAGGCTCTGAATGCCAAAGCTCTCACTTGACCTGCGGGGGCTGATAGGATCTGACCTCCTTTACCTCACTTCTCAACAGTGAGTGCTCGCTCCAATACCCAGAATTAATCAGGAAAATGTCCAACAGGGCAAGGCAGGAAAGCAAAACAAAAGTATGTCACAGAGGTGAGGCTCACCCTGTGGTCAGGCTTGAGACACCACTTCCTGAAGGACCAGGGACATTCCCTTGTGTGCCCAGCAGTGCCGGGACCAGCCAGACCTCAGGGTGCACAGGCTGAGGGTCTGCACTGGGAGAGCTGTGTCCCAGTCCCAGGTGCTGGTGGTTTGGAGGATTTTCACGTCTTTGGAGAAGCCATTTGCAAATCCCAGCTCTAGCTGGGTCTTGGATCTGAACCCAGATGGCTTTGGCATCTGGTTGTCACATCCTTAGGTATGAGGAAGAAATTCTGAGGGTGGTGAGGCCCTGGCACAGAGAAGTTGTGGATGCCCCATCCCTGGAAGTGTTCCAGGCCAGGCTGGATGGGGCTTGGAGAAGCCTAGTGGAAGGTGTCCCTGCCCATGTCAGGGGGTGGAATGAGATGAGCTTTAAGGTCCCTTCCAACCCAAAACACCCCTCCTCTCCAAGGACGCTCTGCAGCAGCAGATGGAAAAACCTGTAAGATCTCTGGTTCCATGTGCCAGCCAACGAGCCCAGCAGGAACCCTCCAGGTGCCAGGGATGTGCAGTTTTCTGGAGGCAAAAGTTTGCTCACAGAATCCCTGGGCATGAGCAGAGGGCTCCTGGCTGCTGGCTGCGTTTTTTCTTCCCGTGTAAAACAAAAACAAAACCAGCCCATGTACTTGAAAGAGCGCGGGGGAGTTTACAAAACACAACCCCCCAAAAAACCCTGATGTGATTTGAGGCGTTTCGATTCACCAAACATCAGAGGGGGTGAAACCTGCCCCTCCACATCACAGTGCCAGAGTGCAAGGCCACCGTGGGTGACACCATCCTGCTGGTGTCACCCCT
Source organism: Pseudopipra pipra (assembly GCF_036250125.1). Classification (NCBI taxonomy): domain Eukaryota; kingdom Metazoa; phylum Chordata; class Aves; order Passeriformes; family Pipridae; genus Pseudopipra; species Pseudopipra pipra. Next base: position 17,054,879 of record NC_087563.1, read on the forward strand.
GTCACACCGGGACATGGGCAGGAGACACATCACAGGACTTTTGTCCTTGGCCATTTATAAAGATGTTGGGGTGCATTTCCAACACGGATGGCCAGGAACAAAACTGAACCTTCCCTGGGCTCTCTCCCAGACCCTCCCCAGCCTCCCTGCCAGCCCCGCGTGGGGACAGGTGTCATTCCCACCCTGGCACTGGTTCTGCCAACCAGGGAAGTGAAGTGCAGGGGTGAGGGGCATCCCTCCCTCCCCACAGGGACCCCTCTGGGGACCCCCGGGCTGGAGAGGGGCGAGTTGCCCGCTGCCACCCCCACGGGATCCCAACCTCACTCACATTTATTTCCCAGTTTCCATGACAAACGGCTCCCCGGGGGCCGTGGAGGGAAGATAATCCCCCGTGGAGCCGCAGGGATGCTCTCTGGACACCCTGCAGCACTAAGGCGATAGCAGCTTTCCTGGCTGCTCACTTTCAAGGGTGACATGTTTACAAAGAATGCTACAGCCGCTAATCCTGGATGATACCCTGTGTCTGCCTGGGAGAAATCCTAATTTTCTCGATAGGAGGAATTAGTTCCTTTAATGCCTAATACCCTTTTTTTTTCCTCTGAAAGCAAGCAAGCATTATTGTGCAGAGCGGAATAAACATTTTAATTAAAATGTGGAATTTATCTTCCAGTCGAATTCGTCTGAGCCCCCGACGACACGTCAAACTCTGCTTTCCCATTTTGAATCTTCCTCTGATCTCTTAATGCGAGCAGCTGAATTAAAACCTGGGCTTGGTGGATTTGCATATAATTAGAGAGCAAGGGAAATTAATAGGGAATTGAATGGGCTTCTCCTCTGCCCATCTGATGTTTTTACCAGATTAAAAAGAGTTGATTTTTTTTAATGACTGTAAAAATGTATTAAATATTATTTAAACTTTTTCTTGTTTGGTTTTGTTTTCTTGGGGGGAGGGAAGCAGACAGACTAAAGAAGCAAACTTATACATATGGTAATGAACAACTCCTATCGTGGGAAGCAAATATCATTGTAATTAGGATTAGAAAGGAATCCTAATTAATCTTGTCCTGCCACTTGACTTCTAGAAGTTCCTTAAATGTTACCTCCTATGAGATGTAAAACAAGGAGCAGTTTAAAGGCTCGACAGCTAATCCTGGTGGCCTCAGCAGCACGGGGTGAAGGCTCCTGGATGAGATTTAGGATGGAGACCTCTGATCCCGTGAGCTGGACTAGGACTAAAGGGGAACACAAAACTCTGCTGCCTCAGACTCCTAATTCTTCACGACAAAGTAGGTAATGAGAGAGCAAACCAGGAGAGATGGGATGCACCAAGCACCACAGCAACCCCCCACTCCATACAAGCATCTCTCCAGATCCTCTTCCATGGCTTTTTTTTCAATATTGTCTGTTTAGCAACACTTCTGGGGCTCTTTTTCAGAATGGGACTCCAGGTAAGGGGGGAATAAATGAGGTAACTCCAGTGCTGTGCATCCCCACCCCATGCCTCGATTTCATCTTCTCCACACTCGTGATGATAAAGATTACCCACCATGCTGGTATTAAGTCATACATATTTTAACTCAGCTCTTGTCATGTGTCATCAAATCCTGTTTTTCAGGTATTGAGATTCACGGATTTAATTGCGTAAGATTTTACTACGGGAGTGGATGGTCATGAGATTTTTTTCATCTTTGTGTCTCAGCATGGAAAGCAGGTTGGAGAGAGCTGGTTTCCAAACTTCAGAGCCTGGATGAAAGTCTCATTCTCCAAATACAGCTAAATACAGTGCCAGGAGATGCCATAACGGGGGATTATAACTTGGCCTAGTAATGAATGCAGCAAACTTTATGCTAAATAATAAATAATAAATGAATCCTGCTATGGCTGGGTTGCCTTCTCAGCACATTTTTACTAAGAGCTCCCATCATTTTTTGGCTATGGCTTTATGAAAGTGACTGTGAACAACAGCCCAGGAATAACCTGATTAGGACAGACACAAAAAATTTTCACCTCGAAACCAGAGACCACACAAAATGTGCCCAGTCTTGGATTTCACCTTAACCCAGGCTAATCAAAAGTTCACAAGGCAGGACTGATCAAAGGCTTCACAGTGAAAGAACGAGAAAGTCACAATTTCATATGGTTTTCATGAGAAAAATAATCGATGAAACTTTTCTCTTTCAACTTGGTTTTGCTTTGAGTTCGGGGTTCATCAGAATACAAGAAGCCACAGGCACAGACCCACGAGGGCTGAGATCTCAGCACAGTTCTGATGATCCAGTTCTTCCTGGGGGAGCTCATGACCTGGCCCAGGACTGTAGGGGGTCAGGAATTTTAAGAAACATTTATTTTTGTCTGAAAAACCAAGTCATGGAAACCACAACTCCTTGTAGGGTGCATCAAACAGCTTTGCTGGGAGAAGTTTTAAGTCCTGGACAGAGACTTGAGCCACCTCCTGGTTGATGTGCTGACCTTCCCAGGCGGCAGAAGAGCCAGAAGCCACGTTCATCCCAAACCTTTCTTTGTATTTTCATGATTTGATTCTCATCTCTGATAAGATTTTCCTTTTCCTTCCCTTCCCTTCCCTTTTTTCTCTTTTATTTTCCTTTTCTTTCTTTCATTTCCTTTTCTTTCTTTTCTCTTTTCTTTCCTCTTATTTCCTTTTCTTTTTCCTCTTTTCTTTTCCTATTCTATTCTGTTCCTTTTAAATCTGCCAGTCTCAAAGCTCAGCTTCAGGGGAGATCCCACTCTCTGGCAACATCACTGGTTGGAAGAAACAGAAAACAAACCCAAGGACCTCACTCCATCTGAGAGTAAATCCCCCCAGGGCTGTACCCCTGGCTGACCATGGAGAGGGTCCCAGTGGCCAGTCCCCGACTGGGGAAAGCAGCCCGAGGTGGTGGTTGGAGGCACCCCCCTGTTCCCATCACCCCAGCTGGGAGGTGGCACCATTTCACGGAGGCAGCGAAGGGGAAAATGTTAAAATGCCACCTTTTCTGGCTGAGGTCAGACTTGTTTTCCAAAACAACTCGCCCTGGGAGCTCGCCCTGCCCCGCGGTCGGCCGCGACACGGCACTCCATGGAAAAGGTTTTCCAGAAAAGCCAAACAAAGCAGAACTGGGCAAACAGAAGGGTGTGTGTGGAGTCGGTCCCACGGGAGGCAGGGATCAGGGTGGCTGACGTGCAAGCAGGTCACTGCTGCTCTGGTGCCTCTGCCAGGTCTGCCTGCACCACGCAGGGCACTGGTGCCACCAGCAGTGTCCCCAAGGCAGGTGACTGGTTTCCTTGGGGCAGAGCTCATTTCGTGGGATTTTCTGGGAAGTGGAGGGGGTTTCTGAGCTCCTGGGGTCACCACAGGAGAACGTGGGGACTTCAGCCCTCTGCGACCCAAGAAAAACCTCGGGGTTTTCACGGAGGAGTTTGATGAACTCACTGATCTGGGGCCTGTTCTGTGCCAGCAGCTCCCATGGAATACAAACTGACTCCCAACAACTTCCCCAGCATTTACACCCGTTTGGATGAAAAGGAAAAGAAAAATATTCAAGAAGAAAGAAGAACAAATGATAATATGAAGCTCCTGGCATAGATATTTTCCTAACCAGATAATTAACCAATTCAACCCACCACCAGGGATCAGGTATTTCACTGCAGGTCATTTCGTAACACAGACCTTTTTTTAGCTTACTTGCCACGGCCTCTGATCTACTGCAATAACTGACAGCTGTATTTGCTGAATGATGAAACTGAGATTACAGAGAACATAGATCATACTAAAAATACCCCAAAACACCTGTGTGCATACAACCTCCACATGCCTACAGTGACATTTTTAAGCTTAGGTATTATTTAGGGCCTGAGCTCCAAGTCCAAGTGTCCCACATCTGCCTTCTGACAATCTAGGAATGAAAAACTTATCTTGCCACCAGGACATTGATCCACAGACAGAAGAAATCCTTGCTTCAGGACTTTGCTACATGACTAAATCCTATACTAGTATTGCATTTTTTTCATAGCAAAAGTTCTCTTCATTACCTACAGATTGTACATTTGCTGAAAAATCCAATTAAAACACTACTGCCGTTGGGTTTGGATTTACATTCTTTCCAGCAAAGTTTGCAATTAAAAAAATAAACCCAGATATCTTCTGGCCATCATCTAAGCTCCTCAGAATGCAAAAGGTAAAAAGCATACAGATTACAGAGGATTACACCTTTTTACACCTCTCCATTCTAAGTGAGGTGCTACACAAGGAAAGTAATTTCTTTTTAAGAGACATTCTTAATATAATATTTTCCCTTTAATTTTTTGGCTGTCTCTTTCCACTGTTTCAGGACATAAAGCAACCTGGGACTTTAGAAGGAAAGCCCATCTCAGAACAGGTGACCCCATAAGTCCCCAGCTGAAGTGTTTGGGGCATCTCCAGACCCTTTTAGCAGAAGAGTAACAATCAAATGCATAGGACTGAAAATAAGGTACAATTCATGCCAAAGTGAAAGCTTTGCCACTGATTTATCTCATCTAAGGCCAAGGACATGTCACTGCCTCCAGTGCTGGCAGGTGTCCATTCAGGTCTTGAATCACAGACTCATTTAGGCTGGAAAAGCCCTCAAAGATCATCGAGTCCAACTGTTAACACAGCACTGCCAAGGCCACCACTAAACCATGTCCCCCAGGCCTTTAAATCCCTCCAGGGGTGGTGACTCTACCACTGCCCCGGGCAACCTGTGCCAGGGCTTCACAGCCCTTCTGGTGAAGAGATTTTTTTCCTAATGTTAAATCTAAACCTCCCCTGGTGCAACTTGAGGCTGTTTCCTCTTGTCCCATCACTTGTCACCTGTGGGAAGAGGCCAACCCACAGCTGGCTACAACCTCCTTCCAGGGCTTTGTAGAGCAAGAAGGTCCCCCCTGAACCTCCTTTTCTCCAGGCTTGAGCCTCCCCAGCTCCCTCAGCTGATCCTCATCAGACTTGTCCTCCAGCCCCTTCCCCAGCTCTGCTGGCCTTTTCTGGACACACTCCACTACCTCACTGTCTTTCTTGGAGTGAGAGGCCCAAAACTCCACACAGGACTCAAGATGCCTCCTCACCAGAGATTGCAGAAGTGGGAAGAGCCAGAGTTTTCCCCCGAGATGAATACTTGTTTGCTGTGTTACAGGGAGACTGGTGACATGGCTATAAAACATTGCCTTTAGTCCACCTCTCTTATCATCACATCTCTCTGCCTCACTGGGACTGTTTCTATGTGTACGGGCCTATATTCGAACCACAAATTTAACAGAAATTGCATTTCTTAACTGTAAAGTGTATTTTTAGGGTGGAGACTTGTTATCTCCTGCATCTGAACAACGTGGAGCTCAGCAGGCTCACTTCTGCTTGTGATCTTCACCAAGCAAACAGTAAATATTGCTTGTAACAGGGGACTTTATTTAAGTATTTCTACATATTTGATACAATAGTGTAATAATAGCTACCAGTTACTGATCAAGGTCTGACAGGCAGCTCAGAGACATTTCTCTGTCTGTCTGCTTGCTGACCCCAGAAAAAGGAGTAGGGAAACTACCCAGGAGCAGAGGCAAATGAGCACTTTTCCTTATTTCGTCTTTTATGAGAGCAAATTTTGCCACTGATTTCAAGAGGAGTGTATTGTCTGCCTCTCTATAGCCACCAGCATAAAAATCTGTGAGGATCACAAACTGGTTAGCAAGAGCATAAATACGTGCACGTACACGAATGCCAGGGCAAACACGTGCACAAACACGCAGGCCAGGGCTCTCCTCCTGCACCAGGGAATCACAGGATCATGGAATGGTTTGGGTGGGAAGGGACCTCAAAGCTCCTCCAGCTTCAACCTCCCTTCCACGGGCAGGGACACCCCAAGTCACTGCAAAGAAGAGGGGGAGCCCCTCACTAGCCCCCCTCATTAGTCCTCAGGCTCATTAGGTTATCAGGACCCAACTATTCCCATTAAACAAAATCCACCGGCATGTTCCTTTCATTAAAAAAGTATTAATATTTTAAATTACTATAATTTGTGCTTGGGACTAATAAATCTTAATTATTCAGCAGAAAACAAATTGTAGCGTGGAATTTAATCCCTCATATCTACTCTATCTACTACAAACGAGCTACCAGTGATCTAAGCAGGAGCTACCTGGCAATCAGTGATTTACACGATTTATTTTTTTTAATTTTCATTCTCCACTGGGTATTATCTGAACACCTGCAGTGTCTCTGTTCTCACCTGACGTGTACTACGCTGTGCTGGCTGCAATGACATCTGCTGGTGGCTACAAACCTCCTCAGCTGGCCCTGGTAATTCCATTCATCATCATAAAAGAGGCAGCTATGTGCTCCTGCACTTTTGGTTTTGTTGTGGTATTTTTTTTTCCCTCCAGAGCTGTGGAACAGTATTTATGCGAAAAGGAGTAATTCTGCTACACCTGAGCAAGCTCAAGAGGTGAGGCTGTCCAACCCACCCCAGCAGTCCATGGAGCACAGCACTGCCCTGAAAACCCTCCGTGGTTTCTCCAAAAATCCCGTGTGCCATGGGTAAAAAAAGGAAGGGGTGGGTTTCACCGGTGTGGAAGAGTTAGTGTAATTATAAGTTACAGGATCATGGCAAAATCCAGAGCAAAGCAAGGCATTTCCTGTGGCAGATCTCCAGCAGTTTCAAGGGAAGATAACCTCAGTTCTGTCTGGGTGGCACAGACACGTGTTGGACAGCACAGCAAAGGACCACACTGACTGGAGTTCTGTAGGACTCTGGGCCCACAGACTGGCAAACTTCCTTTTTCCTGCCCTGGGGGTCTGCTGACACACATTCCCTACCTTCCAGCAAGGCTGCCACTGTGCTGGGGGCTGCTTCCCACAGAGCACAGGAGCTGTTCCATGGAGGAGAGGATGGGCCACATCAGGTGGATGTCAAGGCCAGGCTGGACAGGGCTTTGAGCAACCTGGTCTAGTGGAAAGTGTCCCTTCCCATGGCAGGGGGTTGGAACAAAATGATCTTTAAGGTCTCTTCCAACCCAAACAATTCCATGATTTTATGATTGGGATGGACTGTTGCTGCCAGGGCTGTGGGGCCACAGGACAGCCCCAACTTCCCTGAGGTGCCACACTGTGTATTGAGTGCTCAAGCATCTTAAAAAAAACTTCCTCAGAGAATTTGGGTCTCACTGAAACCTAATTGTCTTTATGCTAATGGCTGAATTAGTCTGAATCCTGGTTCCCTTTGTGCTGGGATTCCTGCTACCAAACATGAGGAGCAGGAGACACACCACCAAAGCCAACACATTTCAAAAGGCAGAGCCATGCTGCAGATGCCAACACCTAAAGGAATTTGTCACAAACCACCCTCCAAACGGGCCAGCACTCATGGAGGGTGAGGCCTGATGGCATCTTTCTGCTGAGACTGAATTTCTCGTGCTCCTGCTCCACGGACTTGAACGCTGACTGCAACAGCCCTGCCCTGACCAGGGTAAGGACACGTAAGGAAGTATTTACAGCTACCCCTGCTGATGGGATTTTTTGCTGGAAGGGATGTTACTAGAAGAAAAGTGCTGTAATATAATTTTAAGTATTTCTAACAAAATGTTACAGAGTAGGAAGAAGGGAACATCGCCTGATACCACAACATAAGGGAACCACTTCTCATCACCCCCTACTTACACATGATGGGGCTTCTCTCTTCTGTCATATTGCAATAAGGTAAGAGTTAACTTAAATTCTGGAGGTAGTCACTTAACATTTTTAACAGGAGGGGGCTGCAGGCAGATTCCTTGCAGGGAGAAACCTCTAAGCCCAGCAGCCATCCCACACCACAGCATGACCCAGCCACAGCCTGTGGACTTCCAGGCAATGCAAGAAGTGAGATCAGGGCAGGATGGAGACTGAGGGACACGAAAAGGTTGTTCAATTTTGCACGGCACGAAAGACTACCAGTCTACGAGCTTGGAAGCTTTGAAGAGCCCGATTTGAAAAATCGAAAGAAATGAAAATAAAATAATTAAATAAGTCAGATGGCAGCCAACAGACTGCTCACCTAGCATTTTCCCACCTCGGGCAGGAGCTCTGATTAATGCTAATTAGCTTATCTTCACATTAGATCCTGATGATTCATCACTTACTACCCCAGGAATTATGACGCACTGGGGAGAGATATATTTGTAGATTCCATGGGTGTATGCCATGTCTGGAACACTTAAATGATTTTGGCATGAAAAGGGACCAACCACAAGCCCAGCTAATCAAACCAGCATTTCTCAACCTACACCTTCCAGTAGTTATAAAGAAGATTCAGAGCAAAGACAAGGCTATGGCACTGAAGACAAATTTATCTGCTTCATCAGTGGTGTAGAATCTTTGCAGAACAAAGGGCTTTATCGGCAACCTGCCAGGAGCCTGTGGCTGCTCCTCGTTTGCATATAAATTTAAAAAGAATTTTAATAAGTGTTAAATGCACATGATTATTTCTTATTTATAGCCCGAAAGTAGGTGTATGCAGTGCTTTATAAAACACGGAGAGGAGAAAAAGCACCTTTGGGAGCCTGAATGGAAAAACCAATGGAAAAAACCTGCGAGCTCTTCGCTGAACGCACTCCTGGTACCCGGCTCTGGTCCCCCACGGCCACGGGCACAGCGGGGCCAGCTTGGAATGGCAGCCTCCCCCTTTCAGAGGTGATGGATCAAATGAGAAGGGATGTGCTCGCAGCTGTGTGCTCCTCCCCGCAGAGGTGTGCAGATGGCCGGCCACCCCCCCTGCCGCCCGGTGACTGTCACTCGGCACGGGGCTGGAACGGAGCACTGCATCCTCACAGCTTCGGTGGGGGTGCTTTTGGGATGGACTTGGGCCTCAAGCTGCTTTGCATTCAGTTGTGAGCAAGCATGCAAGCAGCCTGGAGCTTCTCTTCTTCTGAGAGTCTTCAAACTGTTGATAACAGAAATCCAAACCCCTCTTTTTATATGTAAAACAGGAGTAGCTGTCATACTCCTTCCAATGATCTGATTATTCTATTCTATTCTATTCTATTCTATTCTATTCTATTCTATTCTATTCTATTCTATTCTATTCTATTCTATTCTATTCTATTCTATTCTATTCTATTCTATTCTATTCTTCTTTTCCTCTGTCTCTCTCATTTGTCACTGAGCTGCAAGGAAGGGAAGGGCACTCCCTCATGCTTGTCACACACCAGGACCTGCCACCTGCCTGTGTTTGCTGTAAGCAGGATAAAACAAAAAAAAAAAGCTGAAATTTTCTGTGGGGGTTGAAGATTCAGCTGTCTTTCAAAAGCAATGTGGAGTCATGAAACAGAAGAGATCAAAGACTTATTTGGAAACTTGAGAGCTATTATTGGATACAGTCCCTTCTTAGTCAAAGCATCTTTATCTCTTCTGGAATTCAGAAGAATTTCCTCAGAAACAGATCCTTGCACCACTGTGGAGCTGCAGTCCATCAAATATCTTATTTACAGGTTAATTAAGGAAACTGTTCTAGCCCAGTCATCTCACAGTGATGACATCAGATAATCTTCCTTGAAGCCTGTTTTTTCCAAGGAAGACTTTCATCAGAGCGTGCACCTATGGTACCAATGTTTATTTTAGCCATGTGAGAGCTGGCAGGGAAATCTGGGACAGGACACTCACAACCCACTCGCTTGGGAAACCAGCACTACTGACTGGAGACATGGCACACTGTTAGCACTGTCCCATGTTTTCCTAGCTCATGGCTCCTGTGAAACAGGAGCCTAAACTAAATCCTGAACTTAATTTGGAAAATAACATTAATCCCAGACTCAACTCCAGTCCCAGCTCACGGCACTCTGGATCTTAGTGTAGTTTCTACCCAGAAAAAGCATTCTAGCAGATCCACCTGGACTCCCCTGGATTTAAGGCAGGTTGCACATAGCTTCCACCTTTATGGCCGGGGTGAGAGTTTTGGCCAGGATTAGTATTTGGCAAGGGGTAGGAGATGGTGTTGAGGCTGGAGTAGGTGTTGGGATTATAATCCAGGTCAGGAAGAACAGATGAAGCTGGGTCATGAGAAGGTTCAGTAGAGGAGGATGAGCAAAGCATAGGGAGAGGACATGAAGCTCTTTGAGATCATTTTCCTTTGGCACCGGTGATGGCTACATGGGAAGGTCCAGAAGGAACTGATGGGCTAGGATAGTAAAGGGATTTGGGGGAGACAGCATCAAAATTGAAAGCTCATGTTGAGTCAGCCTGTGACTCCTTTGAAATCTGGGGTCACCAGGAGTCACTGGAGCAGTGAACAGGTTGAGGTTGAGGTCAGGGTTAGAGTCTGAATCCAGCAGATTATATGGTGGGCTCTGAATGTGCTGCCACAGCTAGAGCCATTATATTTAGTTTGGGAACTGGGAGAGGTTTCTGGGGCTGACACTGAGTGTAGGATTAAGGGCTTGAACGAGGAGAAACCACAGAGATTGTACTACAGGCATCACTAAAGCAACCTGAGAACTGCTGAGTGCCCCTGGGCCACGCTTCCAACCACAGCCAGCAAGGCACTGATGGCCAAGGCTCAAGGCAGTAGGTAAAGCTCAGAGAGAAAGTGCCAATTGAATAGTGTACCATGGGAGTCCAGAAGCACCTACACTGTGTCATGGCTTTTCTCAGTCCAAATCTGAATCCTAAAATTGTCCCCTCCTATCCAGTGTCTCCCAGCAGCCCATACCCCCATGCAGGTCATTGCTCTGTCCTGGTTCCCAGGCTCCCTTCCAGCTTTAGGTCTCTACCAGCCCAAGCCTTCACCCTAAAACACATCCTAATTCAAAAAAACCCATATTTCATTTTTTTCCTAAATTGTACTTTCAAGCCAAATCCTCACAAAATTGTTGCCATGTGAAAAGATGATGTCTTGGCTGTCCCAGCTGATTTTCTGTAGCCAGCTCATTATGGGTCTTTGTGCTAATTAAGAATACGAGGAGTAAATGAGAATGAGAAACTACCCAGGGAACCTGTTTCCTCCAGGGCAGGCTGAGTGACCTGTGAAACCCACACGTGTTGTGTTACAGACTGTAAACCCTCAACACTGCGGGAGGAATCAAAAGTAAAAGCAATTATGAGGGAAGGCAGTTCCCCCACCCACCCCACTAATGCACCATGATAAACACACACAAGCGTCCTTTGCACAGCTCTGTACTGGGAGGTCTCTTTTCCTTTCCCAGTTCCCAAGGTGGAAACTTTCCATTCCAGATGATGCCTTGTAAATGTGGTCAACCATCCTCTTCCTCCCTGACTTTTTGGAGTAACAAACAAATAAAACCACCACCGAGATTTGCACCCTGGCCTTCCTTTCACAGGCACAGGTCACTGGAAAATGGGCAGCAGCTGTAACTGTGCTCCTAAGGAAAAGGCATGAAAGGGCTCTTGAGCCTCCTTGCATTTTTGGGCATTTTAACCTGGATCTTGATCTTCAGCGTGTTTGGAAGTGGAGTAGAGGCAGCCTAAATGAGTTCTGTGCACAAGTAATCCTTCCTGTCTCCCTTAGCTCCTGCAGAAGGGCCATACCCTGCCCTCTCTGAGCTGGAAAGACAGTGTCATCCACGTGGGATGCTGAACTGTATAGGTCTTGTATGAGCAAAAGCAAGGAAGATTTTCATGCACTTACAAATTAAAGAATTAGAAAGACTTGAACTTGCCTACTAAGATTTGTAGAATCCCAGAATGGTTTGGGTTGGAAGAGACCCTAAAGCTCATCCTGTTCCAATCCGCTGCCATGGGCAGGGACACCTTCCACCAGCCCAGGTTGCTCCAAGCCCCGTCCAACCTGGCCTTGGACACTTCCAGGGATGGGGCAGCCACAGCTTCTCTGGGAGACCTGTGGCACGGCCTGAGCACCCTTAGGGCTAAACAGAGGTTAAATGTGTGTCCAGTATGCTGGGATATGGCTGAAGTCACCTCCATGAGTGTTGAGTCCCTCCTGCCGTGCAGAACCTTCTCTCCACGGCTCAGGGGGCTGGAGCTCCACTCATCCACTGCCCTAAGGCAAACACAAACTGCTGCTCACTCCAACCCAACTGCTCTGCAAACCAAAATGGTAGGAGGACATCACCCTACAGCAGCCTGGGCAGGTGTGTGCTTATCTGTATTTGTCTCTGTGCACACCGAGGAAGTTAATTTTAGTTTCACGTCTGAAATTCTTCACTGCCTGAGCTACATAAACGCTCTCCTCTTTGGTCTGTGTGTAGCCAAGTTCAGGTGAAAAACACCATGTCTGTATTTTCCATGGTAAACCACACAGAGTTTAAACTCACATCACTGTATTTGCAAACATGCAACTTCTGCATGCGCTGAATCCTGTTTCGTTTGAAACCCTCACCCCCAAAGTGTCTGACGTTAGAGAAAAGAAAGTTGAATTCTCAACCACAAGCAAAAAAACCTCACACTGGCCCCACTGTATCCTGTGCACCATTAGAGAAATAGGAACCTGTGTTTTGATTTCCATGCCATGTTGTCTTTCTGGTCTGGCTAGGGTTGGTCTAGACTGTATTCTGAGCAGAAGGAGAAGCTAATCCTTTGCCACCCTCCCCCTGTGCATCCCTGTGATATGGGATGAGCCCAGGCTTCTCAGGCACAGGAGCAGGAATAATCACCCTCCAGGACCACACATTAATTTGTTCTGCTCTGTTCCTAAATTCAGTCTCTCTGCTTCAATTACTGCTCTTCTCTTCCACCCAATCCGCAGCATGAGATTTTGCAGGCTGGGTATTTCAGGCTCTCCAGATCCTAATTCCCCATTTCTGCTCCCGGCCTCCCATGCTATGGGAGCCTTTTCTTTGCTCTATACACTGCCCGAAGAATGGGAAGCAAACCCAGGGCTCTAAAAACACTTTTTACCACCCAGACACTTCATTATATCGCTCCCTTTTTAGCAGGTGCTTTAAGCAGAAACATTTGACCGAGGGAAAAGAAGATTAATCCAGTTGTGAATGACCAGATACTCTCATTAGCACTGGCTGACAGGCTTTTCTTCAGAAAGTTGCGCCACTGAATCTGGCTTGCCTACATTCTTTGTAGGTAATGTAATCCTCATTTAAAAGAGAGCTGTGGCTGTCCAACCTCACTTGTTACCTCCCTTCCACAAACAGCAGTGGAAGGCAGAAGATGTACAAATTAAGACTTTATCATTGGCCTGCACTCTGTGACACGGCACAGGCTTCGTTTGCCTCGACAGAAGTGAACTAAAAAATGGAGAAAAAAATGAGCTGAATTCCTCATTCCAGCTTCTGCAGCATCAGCAGTGTGGCAGCTCCAGGCAACAATGCCCAGCATTTGGGGACAGGATGAATTTGGGATACACCCGGCCCTCGCCACCGCTCCAAGTACCTCCCTGCGTGCTCCCTGTGAGTAATGAGCATCATACCCTGTCGACTCATCCATTACTCACGGGTAAATCCATGTGTGGTGGCTTGGAAATGAAACATAAAGAGAGATTTTTATATAAATATCTATCTGAATGTGTTGCTGAGGGTATTAGCCAGACTGAAAAGCAAAGTATTATGCCAGGCCAGGTTAGCACACACTCGCTGGGAGGGCACAGGAGTCATTCCCAGAGTTTCCAAGGAGCGACCCACTGCTCGCTGATGGATTATTTCCAGGCATTTCCACTCCTATCTGTGATTACAGCAGCTCAAGCTTCTCCCCTCCCTCTCTCTGGGCTTTTTTTTGAGTGACCCAGCTTGGATCTCCACAGCTCGTGGAGGAGAACACTTCACCCGTGCTCTCTCCATCAGGCAGCAGAGCTGACTCCCTCCTTTTTAGCTGATTCCACCCACCCTCTTTGCAAGGGAAAATCCAAATCTCTGTGAAACTGCTGTGAAGGGAGCGGGAAAGCAGAGAGCAACACCCAGCAGCTCTCAGCATGCTCCGCTCGTCATTTAAGAAGCTGAGTTTTAAAAAATGTATCAGAGCAGCAACATTTTGCTCCTTTTCTGCTCCCTCCCGCTCCAAAGCTCATGGAACGTGTTCTGTCTTAACCAAACACCCCAAGGGGCAGAGCAAAGCGCTCCAGTGACTCACCCTAAACAGCACCCACGTCCTACAACCCAAGTGACAAACCCGGCAGCCATCTGTGCTGCGTGTGGAAGTCAGGGCATTCCACACATGTGAAACACAGAGATTGACAAGAGTTGATTCCAAACAGCCCTTCCCATAAAGCTGATCAAGAGTGGCTGTGCTGCAGAGCTGTGGGAATAACGGAGCCCCAGCTGGGATCCCTGGGTGCTGCTGTCCTCAGGCTCCGACCTTGTGTGCTCCCCTGGGAGTTTGGTACCTGGGACACTGGTGTCACTGGAGCAATTCCCTGTTTCACAAGCACTCTCTGTGCTGCTGCACCTCCTCCCTTCGTGTGTGATCTGTCTGCTGTCAGCACACCAGGAAGGGGGACATGGAGAGGGCAGAGTGGCCCAGGGATGCACCCGGGGAATGAGGGCTCAGCACCAGGGGGCACAGGGATGCAGGAGAAGGATGCACTGCAGACACCATCCTCTGCCCCAGGAAGATGCAAATAACACCCCCACTGCCACTCTAACCTCCATCTTCCCCCAAGGAGGGAATTCTTTTGAGGACTGGGGAAATCCCACAGCATCACTAGATTTTTCCAGGAAGGCTGGAGGATAAAAAAGGCACCTGCCTCCATTCAAGTCTCTAAAGCCTTAGAGGCCTCTTTGCCAGCAGAACATCAATGAAATAATACTGAGTGGTTTGTGGGATTGGGATAATTTTATGTAGAGGCATTTTGAAAAGGCTGGATCACCACCACCTGGCAACAGTGTGAGTCAAAGATACATCCAAAATCCTCCTCAGTGGCAGAAGGGGTGCTCTTAACACAGCAAAGTGCTTAAAAGGAGATAAACTTACAGCTGCTTTCCAAAATAAAGTAATTAACTATTTTGTCTTAATTCAGGTGGATGAGCATCAGGAAATGACTCTGGAAAATGCCCATATTGGGTTCCAAGGTTGTCAGCCCTGTGATTTCATGATGCAATTCCAAGGCTGTTTTTTCAGTGTTAGTCATGCAACCTTTCTCTGGGATCTGGATGTCAAGCTGGGTCAGGCTCTCTCCTTCCTCCACCCGGTCACCAATTCTAAGGAATATATAGGTCAGATTCTATGCAGACACTCCTGCAAAGCTATTACTTCAAATTATACGTCAATTATGCATGTTGAATTTAGCAACTCTTCCTTATAAATGCAAGCTTGCTTCGGGACTTCAAAACCCTCAGTATCTGCAGTAAAATATTTTGCTTTACAGTTGTTGTCCTGAAACCAGACAGGACCAGCAGAGAATGAAAGTTGTCTTCTTCAGGGAACTGTGTGGTGGCCTTTGGAATCAAATTCTGATGGTCACAGAGATTCAGAAAATCTCAGCACCACAGCTGCTCCTAACACTGAGGGGAAGGCAGAGAACTGAATGGTCAGAAAAAGTACTGATGTTGATCTAGAGTTTTCTACCTCTTCAGCAAGAACCTTTAGCTTCAACCATGTAGAAAAAATGTCCAGCAAAGAAAGCTACGTTCACATGGAACTCATGTAGAGCTGGAGAGGCTGGATTAGAGTCAGGATCTAAAGAAAACATTAAAGAATCATATTCCTTGTTTTGCATAGGGCAGTGCACATGAAAAACCACCTAAAGCACAGAAATGAGCATAATTCATTTTCTTCCACCTAATCTGGTCATCTGCAAAGAGACCTGGGTAGCATTACACACATGGCAAACCAAAAATGCAAGAAGGCAAGTGCAGCCAACGATGCCAACGAGTAAATGCAGAAATTCAAGCAGAATGAGATGAAGATGAAAGAGAATTTCCGAGTGACGCCGTTTGGAGTCGCTTGCAGGCCTTCACAGCACCACGGCCTGGTTGGCTCCAACAGCAGGACACAAGATTTTACCACTTCTGTATTTTTCCTTCATAAACTAGAGATTATAGACTTGTGGGTTAATTAAGTAGAACTAATTCTCTTTTATTGTTGAAGCTCAATACTGACAAAATGACAGAAATCCATGACTGACCAAGCAAGAAAAAACCTCGTGTGAAATGCAGACAGAGCCAAACTGGGGGGCAAAGGTGCCCCTGACTCTCCAAAGCAAGATTTCACTCAGTGTGATGGCCTGACTGCCCACACTGGGAGCACAGCAGATTGCAGGCTCCTGGTACATCTGGAGAAGGCACCACGAGCCCTGCCAGCTCCCAGACCACATGAATCGTGCCTCAGGATTCTCAAATTCAAAACATGCAAGACAAATGGTCCCCTTTGATACCACAGAGGTCCTAAAATGTCTCTGGGTCTGGGATTCAGCTTTCACCACTCTGTCTGTGGATGAAGTCCCCTCCCAAGAGCCAGTCTGCAGTGTCTGGAAAAGCCATGGCCTGTGGCAGAGATGGGGAGCACCAGGGTCACTGCCTGGGAGTGTTTTGGACATGTAATGATAAAAGGCTTTTTCCACCTCCTCAGAGGTGGAGGTGTTGGGCATGTGAGGAAGTGGAGAATTCACAAGGTAATTTAGCAAAGAAAAGGAAGTTTGAGAGGCTTTGTGGTAAAGTCAGTTAAAGCAATGGTATAGCACTGAGGTAAAATAACTGAAGATACAAATCCCACATCCACTAATCTCTGTTTAATCAATGCCATTGAAAGAGGCTGAGAAAAAAAGTCTGTATTTCATTCTGTCAAAACCAGACATTTTTGGGTCTTGATTGCAGGAAATACATCACTGGAAATGTTGCATCCTACAGGGAGCTGACCTGCTGGAATGTCCTACAATTTATCACAAATTTTAAAATTTTATAAAGGCCTGAGACTGCTCAAGAAAGGCATATGAGTGGTTGTTACTGAAATGCAACAAGACTTAGACAGCAGAGACCTGAAGGTACCCAGTCAGCAAAGCTTTTATGTAGCAAAACAAAAAAAGTTTACAAATTAATTCCTTGATCTTGCAGGTACAGATCCAGCACGTGCAAATACAAATACATACAAATAATTTTATGCACCGTTTGTCGGGCTGGTTTCAATAAATCCATAAATGTGAAACCATTCACCTACGTGAGCATCTGCAGGTCCGAGCCTTACACCCAGAGCAAACTTTGGGAACGCTGCCCATGGAAGAGGCAGCAACCATCAATTTGGCAACACAAGGTATTTACAGCTGTAAGTCTCTGGTGTCCACACAAATCAGATGAGACCCAAGCTTTTAATAATTAATACACTGGCACAGGTTGCCCAGAGAAGCTGTGGCTGCCCCATCCCTGGAAGTGTCCAAGGCCAGGTTGGACGGGGCTTGGAGCAACCTGGGCTGGTGGAAGGTGTCCCTGCCCATGGCAGGGGGTGGAACTGGATGGGCTTTAAGGTCCCTTCCAACCCAAAACATTCTGTGATTCTGTGACTTTGGGACTTTGACAGCTTGTATTCATTATTGAAGAGAAATACAGAACTGAAAAGGGATTAAACCAACATAACATGCAATCATGAAACAGTTGCCTGCAGAATTTTACCTAAAAACCTACATAGCTTTTAGAGAATGATTCCTCTTGCCACGAGCATGTTGATCATGGTGTGGAAAGGAGTGAAGAATTCCATCTCTGAACTGTATTAGAGAATTACACTCCCTGCCACAGAAATTTGCAGGCTAGATAAAAACACCATAAAAAGATGATCTTGGGAGCCTTACACATGGGCACAATACTACCTGGAAGTAAGTTCCTTAGGAATCTGAGGACACGGTTCTTTTTTGGGAATGAACATGGTTCTTTTTTTTTTGGGAATAATTCACAAGCAACAAGAATAATCAAAAAGTAGGAAGAGCTGCTGCTGGAGAGAGAGCACAGCAGTGGATCAGATAAAGCAGGGAAAACGCAGAGCCCCGGGATAACGAAAGCTCCAGGGCTTTCCCAGCTGTGGAGAGCACACAGAGCATGCCCCTGCCAACTCACACCAGCACAACATCCAGCCCTAGACACAAAGGTAGCTACCCAAGGATGTCATATTCCACCTTCAGAGCTAAAGAAAACAAATTACCCACCAGCAAAGGGATAATTTTTGCCACTAGCGTGTTCTGCAAGTGTAGGATACAGCACTCCCAGCTTCTGCCTTTGCTTGTCATTTTGTGTGCTGAGATAAAGCACTTCTGCACAGCCCTTACACTAAAGGCAAATTGTAAATGCAGAGTTATAATTTATTTATGTGCATTAGAAACTAGCTAATTTGCACTAGTGACTAGATACCCTATTGGAGGTTTTCATATTTTATGAATCAGCAAGCGAGCTAATGAACAAACAATTAAAGAGTGAACAAAGAAATGTACTTTGTTTGTTACTCTTAGTGAGCTCTAATAATACATTATATTAGTTAATACATTTGGTTCAAGTGATGCAGTCTAGACAGTAACCCACACCATGTGCTGAGATATTTCAGAAAAGAAGGGAAATGTCTGTGCAGGGTGTGATAATGAGAAAGAAGGCAGGGCTGTGTGTGCAAGGCAGGCAGGGAGGGTCTGTCTTGGGATGAGCAGACAACCAAAAAGGAGGAATGCTGCTTTGAAAGGTCTGGATTCATATCACAGAATCACAGAAGGCTTTGGATTGGAAGGGACCTTAAAGCTCATCTTGTTCCAAGTCCCTGCCATGTGCAGGGACACCTTCCACTATATCAGGTTGCTCCAAGCCCCGTCCAACCTGGCCCTGGACACTTCCAGGGATGGGAATCCTTAAATATAGCTGTGGGTCAACAAGCATGCGGCTGTTATTTGCACAGAGAAAATCAATATATTTAGGAGGTAGAAACAGAGGCCATCAGTGCTGCCTGGGTAAGTGCAAATGCAGCCATCAGTCGATGGGATGTGCAGTGGGAAGGCTGTGACTCTCAGCTCCCAGAAAACAGGAGAAGGGAGGTGCTCCAGCAGCACATCTCCCCTGCCCTCAGACCAGCCTGGCCCTCTCCAGCCCTGGCAGGAAGCGTGGGCAGGGTGCCACGGGCTTCACAAGAGATGTGCCCACAGCTCTGGGCTGGCTGCTGATGGGGCACCCCGGGCACCTCGACCCTGCTGCTGAAATCTGAGGCCGTGGCTGTGTGCCCACAGCTGGGCTCTGCTGGCAGCTCCAGCACCCCGACCATCGCTCCATCAAACCAGCCCAGCAGCTCCACGGGCGACCAGCAGCTCCAGCTCTCCCTGGCTCTTTTCAGGCCAGCTATAAAGCTGGTAAACACTTGGACTCGTCTGACAAAACATTCGAGCAGGAGGAAGTGGGGTGTGTGCAGAAATACTCCATTACATATTGTAATGGCAGACATTAATTCAACGTTAATAACACTTTGCACTTTTCAATCACATATTCTAAAACCCTTTAGATAGGTGGGGAAGCATTTGGCTGATGATTACTGGGCAGAGCCCAAAGGTGTATTTTTCCCTTAGGCACGAGGAGATGAAGTGACTTGTCAGAGTGGCAGAGCTGGGAAGAGAATCTACATCTACCCATTTCCAGACCTACATTCCCATCTAGTTGCCAGAAAGAGGAGTTAATTTAAATATTACCGTTTGCTGACCTACTTACAACGCTACCATCAAAACTTGGAAGCCGTGATCAAGTATATTCCCCTCTATACTTGGGCTTTTTTAGGATAACACTATCTTTGAAGTACGCCTTTCAGCTGCATTAAACATATGGATCATTATTATTTGCTCCACTTTCTTAACGAGTCCCTGTTTGCTGCAATTCAGCCGCTGCAGACTCTGGATAGACTCTCAACCCCACAGCCCTGAAAAACAGCTTCCCAGCTCAGGGATTGCTCTCTGCTACTGTCACCCCATGGCCACCACCACGCCCAGCCCGAGGAGCCGGCGGTACCCAAAGACAGCACCTGTGCAGAAAGAGCAGAAAGTGTGACTGTTCCTGTACCTGCTCCTGTTTGTCCTCTTCTCCTTGGTTTTCTTTCTAAACAACCTTCTCCCTCCTCAGCCAGCCCATCTTCAATACTCAGTGGGCCACTCTGTCACCTTTTATTGTCAGCCTTCCTCCCTTCACCAAAACCCCAAACACTTTCCTGCCTGCAGAGAGAACTGCAGGCACAACCGAACGTCAACAACCACAGCAACGTGAGAGACGGATCCGCAATACCCTGAATCTCCTTCCCGGTGGCAGCATCACCATCAAGGCTCTGCTCCCACAGCTCCCCAGCTCCTGGTGCCCCACAGCCCACCAGGCATCCCCGTGCCAGGCAGGGCAAAACCCCGACGGAAGTTTAAGCCACTGTGCCAGATTGAGAAGCTGATAGCAAAAATCTGATGTAAGAGGACAGAGGAAATGGTCAGCGCTGTGCCCAGCTTTGAGGGCTGACCTCCCTAAGTAGGTCACGTCCTGTGGAGGGGAAATCACGGCTGCCTGACCCCACTCAGGCAGAGCCTCCTGGGCACGGTCACCCCGACCACGCTCCGCTTGTCCCACACACAGCCAGGAAAGCAGAGCTGCCTGCGGCCACGGAAGGGCAAAATCCCCATCTTAATCCCCTGGGCAATTCCACCCCGACCAAAACACCATCCCCAAACCTCTGTGTGCCTCTCCCTGCGTCTCCGGGAGCCGTTAGACGTCCTCAGCCTCGCCGTAACCTCACTCTATCCAGACTGTTTACAGACATTTTATCGAGGTGCACCAGGTGTGGATGCGGTTACCGACTTTGAGACCGTTTACCTCATCCTCCCTTCTGCATCACATTGTCACCAGCTGTATATAAAAATCAGATAAGGATGGTACTTCGGTCACAGCCAGCTCAGCCTCTGCACCCTCCCCTCACACATGCACTGGAGGCTGTGATGCATGTACAATCCTGGCAGCAAACCACACACGAGCTGCTGCAATCAAATATCTGCCTTATCTCATTTTTTGCTGAAGTAAATTACGCTGAATTTTTTTTTTTTTTTTACCCTTTTCAAAGCTGATACACAAATGACAGGATGTTGTTGAAGGAAAATATGAGCTTTCATAAGCTATTATTATTAGCACATGTGCACCTCTCTGCTGCTTTGATCTTACTGTAGGTTTGTGTTTATTCCTCCTGACTCTGTACCGACTGAACTCAAACCCGATGTCTGCCCCGATAGAGATCACGAACAATTAAAGTTGGATTTGTTAGCCACAACACCACGGAGCCAGAGCTATGGGACAATTAGCAGGGTGACATTTCCCCCCAACACACTATATGTAGTTTTCCCAAAGTCTCTGGGCCGTGACAAGGTGTTTGCTGTGGAACGGAAGGGCGGTGATGTGTGCTGAATGAGGGCTCTTTGATATTTCACATGTAAGTCAGAGCATGTTCAGGTTTTGTTTGCAGCGGAACTGTGCTGCTTCTATTGTTTTCTGAGCAGAAAAAAAAAAAAAAAGAAAAAAAAGGCAATCTTCAAAAAAAACCCCTTACAGGCTGCCTTAAAAATGTTGTCAAGGATTTACAGCCATCTCAGCTGGGTTTAGTGACCAAAATAAGTTTATATATTATTAGGTGTAGGGTTTTTAATACTTTGACTGGCAGCACAGAGTCAACCCTCCTGCAGGAAAGGAATTCCCAGGGTGGTTCTGCTTCGGTCATCAGGGGAATCCTCTGCTGAGCTTCAATCCATTACACATTCACAACCTCTCTGAAGGCAGAGAAGTTATAGAGAGAATACTCAGGGTGGTGATGCACAGAAAGAAGAAAATGGATCTTAGTCCCTGGATTGAACATGCAAGGCCAGTGACCAGAAACAATCAAGTGGCTTTTCAGTTAACAAATATGACTCTATTATAAATTAAATCCTGGGGACTCAAGGCCAGGGGTGATGGGGCCCTGAACAACTCGATCTGGTGGGTGGCATCCCTGTCCACGACAGGGAGGGTGGAACAAGATGGTCTTTAAGGTGCCTTCTGACCCCAACCATTCTGTGATTCTGGACTCTGTGACTCCAGCACTGGCAGGATCCATTTGTGCTTGGTGCTGTGTGGATTTGCAGCAGGGTCCTTCAGCTGTAAAGGCAGCTGAAAACAACCCTCTTTACCAAGGCAAATGGGGGGAATGAGTTAAAGAGAATAAAGTAACAAGAATGGGACAGGTGTTTTATCCACTGGTTTCGTGCACAATTAGACAATAATTTTAGTGTGTACTTTAAGCCCAGCCATGCTCTGACACATCAACAGGCCTTGGGAGGCAGCACGTGGGGACAAGCACTGCAGTGGTGGGAGACTCACGTTTGGAGGAGGGACTCTGTCCATCCTCCCCTGCATCTGTGGTGCCACGGCCCCCTTCTTTGTCCCCACAGGCCACACGGACATGCATCGAAAACACCCCTGAAAAATGGGGAGGTTGATGTATTTTTAAAACCCTGCTCAGCTCACTGACCTTCAAAGTGCCCCACCAGTGTTTGCAGCCCCAGCCAAGCTGGTGGCATGTCAAAGATCGGGCTTGAGCAGAGCGATGCCACCAAAGTCTCAGTGAATGCCACCAGGTTTGGTGGTGACACAGGTGGCAGGTGGCTCACAGTGCTGGCACGGGTCCACTGCAGAGCCAGATGTTGTTTGTATTGAAGGGCGATGGCAAACTGTGCAACAGCAGCAGCAGGAGGCTGGAGAGAGCCACGTGAAAAATACACCAGGGAAAAAAAGTACGTCCAGGAAAAAAAAAATATTCTTGATGAATGGTTTTGTAAAAGTTCTGACCTGGTGAAAAACGTTGCTTAATCAACAAACGGAGTGGAAAACAAACACTGAGCACAGACAGTTTTTCAAAAAAATAGCAAAGACAAGAAGTTTGCAGAACTCTGAAAATTCCCTAACGACTGTGGAAAAGGAATTGGGAACGGCAGCAATCACAGGAGACAGCGGCTGCCAGCGCTGCTGAGTGATATTTACATCAATGTCCTGCCAACAATACCATTACTGGATTATCAGGGTGGATTAAGCCTTTAGCCAATTACCCCGACTGGTAAATTGTAGATTGTCTAGACTTTTTCATGTTCAACAATATGCATGAAGTTTCTCTTTATCGCTGCAGCATCACACGATGCTCTTGTGGGATGTAATCCTGTGCCTCCCCGGGAGGTTCAGGTGAGCCCTGCCTGCAGCTCCGGGTTGCCTTAGTGTGGCCCTGTGCACAGACAGATTTATTTCAGACAGGATTCTCATAAATTCAGAACGACTTCCAAATTTCTTGACTAGGAGATCAAAGAGGCGAGCATTTGCTTCGTGCCATCTGGGGAGCTGCTCGACAGGGCAACGCAGTCTGGGGAGGGGGGAGGAGAAGGGAAAAAAGCAAGTCTTGGAGATTATGCCCTCAAAAACAAACTCAAATGCCACCCTCACATTAAAAAGCACTGGTTGGCAGTAACAATTAATTTCTTAACTGAAACCCGCCCAACTGTGTCCAAGTGTTTTAATTTGCCTATTGCTACAATATGCAAGGGAGCTGGCAGTAATGGATTTGCAATTAAAACTAAAACTGGCAAAGAAATCGCAAAGCTGGCAAAAGAGCTAATCTGCAAGCCATGATCACAAGATTACGAAGTGTTTATGCACATGCTAATTACCCGAGCACATCGCTGAGAATGGCTTGTAGGAGAGAGCACTGGGTTTGCGTGATCTAAATCCCCGGATCCGCACGGCCAGCCCAGTCGGCATCCCACCTGCTTCCCACAGCTCCCACGGGCTGGGGAACACAGGGAATCACCGCAGTCCCTGCGTGGAAGCAGGAAGAGGGACAAGGGACTGACAGGCAGAGGGTCCCTGTGCCATCCCACATCACAGCTGGGGAAGGACGGGTGACAATCTCCTCTCAAGCAGCAGTCACTGGGAGCTGTGTCCTCGACTGGAATATGGAGACCATCAGTGTGAAATTAAAATCACCCTGAATAAACCAGCACCCAGTTATTCACCCTTTCATCCTGCTATCTCTCTTGGCTCTATAAATAGTTATTCCAGCAGGTCCTGGAGACTGCTGGTTGCACAGCACACGGCCCCACACCACAACCTCCGAGGGCAAACAGGCACCTACTGCCACGGGCATGAAACCTTCCCAAATCACCTGCAAGGGACAGGCTGGGAAGGGAAAAGGGCTTAAAAAGTGATCAAACATCCGTGCAAATAGCTCATAACAGCAAGTGACAGTGGTCAGGGGCACCGTGAAGAGCAATTTTGAACCACAGGAGAGGATTTCAAGGAGAAAACAGAGTGGAAGAGTAGTCCCAGAATAAAAGGCTGCTGGGAAAACTGAGATTCTTTAATATATAGGATTAAGGATTGCCAGTATCCTCAGGGAGGAAATGCAAATGGGGTTTAGACCATTTTTTCCATAAAAATTAGGAAGGAGAAAGAATAGACTTTGAAGTTCAACATGTTAGCAAATGAAAGCAACAGCAAAGGAGACACAAAGAGAAAGCAAGCCCTGGACGCCTGGAATTATGTCTTAAACACTTGGTACCGAAAGACAGAACCTGAGGTGATGAGGAGACTTCCCTCTATGCCGTGCACAGATCCCAGAAAATCTCTAGATTAGAAACTGCCTGAGAAAAAAAGTATTGCACAACCAAGGCAGGATGGAGTTGAGCATCCAAGCGGGATTCTTCCTGCCTTATTCAGCCAGACCGGGAGGATGAGGCTGCTGGGAGCACAGGAGGGAGCACACGGTGTGTCTGCCAGGCTGCTCCTGGATGTGTGGAGCAGGGAAAGGTTCTCTTTGCTCCATGAAATGGTGGCTGGAGCTGGCACAGAAGGAGGGGACAACCAACAGGTACCTATGGAGATGTGAGCAATCCAACAGGCACCTCTACAGAGCTTTGTGAGCTCAGCTGTGTTGATGGAGACTGATCATTCCCGACACCCTCATGGCTGCACAGGGGTGGTGAAGGACCAGGAGGACACTGTAAGGACACACAGCCACAGCCATTGCTGGGTCTGGTAGAGGATGGACGGTCTTTGTGGTGACTCCTCAGAGGTATCAACGGTCTCACTCGATTCTGGGAGGTGGCTGAGATGGGCAGTTTGTATCTGGCTGGTGGTCATTCCAACCTGTGTACTTGTGCAAGGAAATTACAGAGCGAGTTCAGCCCATCATTACTGGTGGCCATGGAATGCCATGTGTCAGGAAATGGCACCCGACCATCACTGGTGCTGATAAGAGCTGTGGAGTTAATGGGTGCTACGGAAAGGGAGGTTCAAGAGAGAAGTGCTTCAAAACTTGGCTTGGAAATTAATTTATCCATCCCTACTGTCAAGCAGTTCATGTCCAGCTATTGGGGTAACTAAGTGAAACTCGGGAGTCCATGGCCTAGAGGAGATGA
The DNA here is from genome assembly GCF_036250125.1 of Pseudopipra pipra. Classification (NCBI taxonomy): domain Eukaryota; kingdom Metazoa; phylum Chordata; class Aves; order Passeriformes; family Pipridae; genus Pseudopipra; species Pseudopipra pipra. The sequence continues at coordinate 17,080,180 of NC_087563.1, forward strand.
TGCACCATGGTAAAGCAAAGATGATACAATCTTGGGTCCTTCAGACTATGAACTCCATGGCTCTACAGCTGCTCCTTGCTCAAAGTCATGTGTGGACTCTAAAAGTCTAGAGATTATAACACAATCACAAAGACTTCTGTTGCCTTTTTTTTTTTTTAAAATACATTTGAGAGAAATTTTTCCTAACATCCAGGGATTTGGTTGGCTTCTCTGTACTTTTTATCCAGCACCTAAGCCAGGCTCTGCTGCTGCTGGGGTCTGCCATTCTGCCTCTCGCAAGGAAAGCCCCGATACAACTGTTGCCTATTTAGAGTCATCTACAAACCAGTTTAATAAAAGCTGACTGCATCTGCTTCCATGTTATTAGTTCTGCCCCAAAACTCTGTTCCTGGCAACACAATGTTCCACGCTAATGAGCCAAATCTTCCCCTCCCATGGCAGTACTCCTAAACCTCCACACCATTCAGTTCACAAAGTTACCACCCTGTTTTTCCCTCGGGGGAGGGAAGGATTGCAGCTGCAGAGGGGGTTCTTCAAATAATATGAAGGCCAAAGATCTGTGGGAAAATCTGCTCTCAGACAAATAGCACTTGGGGGCATCTGCAGAGAGAACCAGCCCCTCTTTACTTCTGTCTGGGTCCCACGTCCTTCTGGCAGCCGAGTTTTTTATGAACCAGGCTGCCATTAATCCCCTGCCAGTTCCTACACCCTACCATCCTCTGTGGGCAGACAGCACCGAGTGGGAGATAATGCTGCAGGGAAGTGGTATTTACTTCAGCTGGATTTTGTGGCCTTTCGGGAGAGTTTCGGCTCAGGGCAGTTATTTCTCACCCGCTCCTGCTGCAAAAAGGAGGGATTTGGTGAAGGCCAGGGTGGCTTTTCCTAGCTCCTTTTCCAGCGAATTTTCACCCATTCTTGCCAGTCCTCTCCCTGCAGCCCTGAGCGTGAGATAAACAGCGATGCGAGGCTGTCGCGCTGCAGTGATGCTGCCCAGATTAAAGGGAAATCAGATAACTCATTACCTAACTGAAACTCGCTGCTAGACTGCTGGAGAGGGTGATAACATCTGCGAGCTGGAGGACTCTGCTGCCCTGGCAGACACCCCGCGGCACCCCAGCTGAGCTGGGGGGGCTGCACCCCGGCCCTCCCGCCCGGCTGCCTCCACACCTGGTGTGGGGAGATGCCTCGGGATGCGGAGGTGCCGGGATGCAGAGATGGAGATACCCAGGATGGTGAGATGCCCGGGCTGCAGAGATGCCCAGGACACAGAGATGCAGGGATGCCTGGGATACAGAGAGAGATGCAGAACCTCAGCCACCACAGACACGTGTGGTTTTGGCCTCCCCACACTCACACCTGGAGCCGCCAGTAAGGAAAGTTCAGGCGTGGAAGTTGACACAGGCACAACTGATGGCTTTAATATTCTACAAACGATGCACTCCTAGAACAGTCATCTTTATCCCGTCGTGCCGGGTTTCCTTGGGATTCTGGAAGTTGGACTGAACTCATCTGACCGCCTCCACTACTTGCTGTCTGCTATAAACCTTTCTGCACCCCATGCGACAGCAGCATCTCCCTGGAAAAGATTTCATCCACTTCAGACTTTGCCTCAAGCCATTAGCTGACAAACTGGCAGGGAACTACTGTTAACAAATGATTTCCTAGAGATTACTGTTTAAGTAAAAAAGGTTCCAAGATAAATAGACTCATTCTTCATGACAAGGAATTTGAATTATGCATCCAGAGGTTTGGTACATGTGTCCAAAAGCTACGCCGTGTGATCCTGGAGGTTGTTCTCATTACCATATTACAAGTGGGTAAATAAATGACATTTTGTCCCTGGTTTAATAAGGAGGATTTGTGCAGCTTGTGTATTTCAGACATGTTGGACCATCCCATCACTGTTCCCATCCAACTAATGCCACTCTATGAAATTACTGCTTAGGCCAAAAAGGTGACTTGTTTTTAAAGCAAGAAAAGATGCCAATTGCCTTGAAGGAGTTGTAGTCTTAAGGCCACCTGCAACTCCCTAGAAGGTTATGAAATTGCAATTTGTTTAATATCTTGAAGTAAATGGTCTAACAAGCAGCACAGATTACTTTTTTTTGGCTAGTCCTTCTCTGATCGCTTCTGACACATCCCCTCTCGCAGTCCCCTGCGTGGGATTTTATGGTGTTTTTCAGTATCCATGTGGCTGTCCCTGCAGTGCTCTCCAAACATTACTTACACATGAAATGATACAGCTCCACAACACTCCTGGGGGAAACTGAGTCAGGGAAAAACAAGCTCCTGCGGGACCGGGAGCAGGAGCCGGGATAAAACCACGCTTCCTCCGCCACAGCCCTGCACGGCAGTTACAAGACTATCCGGTTCCTCTGCTATAAAACTTGGTAACATGCCTCACTTCTTACCTGATTTTGAGAACATCCTGTGTTAGCACATAAACAACTGCTGCTGCTCGTGTCTGTTTATCTGGCTACTCCCCCCGTCTGCCACGGCACCTGGTGCTCTCGGGGAAGAGGATCCCGTATCAAACGAGCTCCTGGGCGCAGGAGACAGGCAGCTCCCGCCCCCGGGCACAGCAACGCACCCACCCAGCACCCAGGCACTCACCACTGGTTTCAGAAGGAAATTTGGGTCAATAGTGATTCCTTTTGATATGGGAACTGATCTTTCAGGGATTCGCTGCAGCCTGCCTCATCCATCACGGTGCATTTACATGCAGATCCGTGTGTAAGAATATTCTGAGCTGGAAGGGACCCAGAAGGATCACTGAGTCCAGCTCTTAACTGAATGGCCTGTACAGGGATCAAACCTGTGACCCTGGCATTATTAGCACCATGCTCCAACCAACTGAACTCATCTCGGTACAAATATCACATTATAATTTGAAAACATCTTATTTTGTGAAGTTCGAATACTTGTAGTTATATACTATTTCCAGTAAATGTCATTAACCAAACAACCAGCACTGACATATCAGGTAATTTTCTGTCCTCTTGAGTCAAGAAATTAGATTTTCCCTACGACAGCTCTTGTATTCAAGTGCTGTCCTAAGTCCCAGTGAGGGATATTTAGTGCTTTTACCTGAGTAGTGAAAAACTTAACTTGCCAGATAGAACCTCAGGTTCAGCCACCAAATTAATCATAGAGAAAAGGGCTTAGGCACAATGTCAGCTTCAAGCCAGAAGCATTAAAAACTTTTTAGCTTTTTCTAAACCCCACTGTCTGTTGCATTATACAGAGCATGATGCCAACAGGAGCCAAAATGTCTTAGCACTCAGTTGCAAATAGATCCTTAAATTACTGACAGTGTGGAAATCAATGCATTTACTCTATAAAACTAATGCCTTGTCAAAGTGTTCCCATGTCCCCTAGTCCAGGATGTTCCAGGGAGCTAAGTCAGCAACAGCAAACCCACTTCTGTGATGTCACTTTACAGCATTTGATTCTTCAGAGTTTCCAACAGCCTGCAAGAAAATCGACTGATCAAGCTAAAAACTGGAGAGCCTGTTTGCATTGGAAGAGGACTCCAGACCTGGACAAGGGAAAAGAGCTGCCCTGAAGTTAAAACAACCTGGAACAACTGTATGGCTCCCTGTAAATCCCTTGGAGAGTTTGTATCCTGCCCCACGACAACCAGAGATACATCTGATTTGAATGAAACCTCAGACTTCATGATTTTCATGCCAGCTATTTCAGAAGCAATGTAATTTTCTACAGCACCCTGTTATTTCACTGACCATCTCCACAGATTTTGCTCCAATTCCACAAGCAAACTTATTTTGAGGATACAGACTGTTTCCAACTGGTTTTAGAAGGGCCACACACTTAAAATCAAGGACAGGCTCCAACCACAGCCTTCAGCCACCCTCATGTGAAGGTGCACATCCCCATCATAATCATGTAACTTATAAAAGAAAAATGCAAACGAGAGATCAGCACCGAAGATTCCAACGTTCTTCAGAAAACCATCCCTATAGTGATGCTTTCAAACAAATAACGAGCTAAAACCGAAACACAACAGCAGTAAAGTCAAATCTGATGAGCTCTTCAAAAAGATCTCGAGCGATATCAGCTGGCAGGACTCTGTTGTGTGTCCCAGAGCTACGGCAGTCGATCCCAGCCAGGGCTTTGCTGAGAACACACCGAAGCCAGGAGGCTGCAGCCTTTCATATCCCAAAACAAAATCCAAGTTCTGATCACCGGGATGAGGAAGAAATTTTTTTGTTGTGAATACACTGCTGTGTAATTACTGCAGATTTACTTCGTTTACTTTCTTTTGAATTCTACAGCAGATACAAAGGCTGGGGAGATGTGGCAGCTTCTCGTGTTATCACCTAATGCTCCAGGTTTACATTCTAAGACTTAGTTCCCCAAAATACCAGGGATGCATGTGTCTGTTGAAGGAAAAAGAAAATAATTTCCCTGCTAGGAGACAGGGAAATACAACTGATGCTGCCAATCACTGCCAAACTGATAGCAAGGAAAGAGTTTCACGTAAAATTAAAAAAAAAAGTAATTTGCCCATTTTCTCAATAAAATCAGGGTTAGAAACATGGGGATAAGATCAGAAAGGAATGCCACTGGGTAAAGGACTATTCATGGGACGAGAACATGGAAAATTCCATAAAGCACAAATGTTGCTAAGAATATTCAAAAGTCAAAGCTTTCTGTGGGTGTGCATGCATAGAGATGTCAACACAACTATTTCATGATCACCGAAATTGCTACTAGCCTGCATCCTCTCTGAATGGCTATTTTTAGGACCCGGCCTTTCATGTGGTATAATGATGTGGATTTTACAAGAGCATTTATAATGTGTTTCATATGGTGCACAGTCCTGGAGAAATTGCTTTATATCAGAGAAAGTCAAACTAAAAGGTTTGGGTGTTTATTTTTTTTTTTTTAAATTTTATTTCTTATTTTATATTATTGCCTCTAGTTTTGATTTTGGCTAATACACATATTTTAATTTATCTATTTATTTAATTTATCTAAGCACTCCCAAGGAATACTCAGCACAGCACGATGTGATCTTGCAAAACATCACTTGGATTTCGGAATCCACATATCCCTTTGGATGGTGAGATTCCAAAACTGGCAGTGCCACACTCTGTAAGTTGTAGCAGGAAGCCAAAGTTCAAAGGCCAATTTTCATCCTGGGGTATGGTGGTGTCAGGGATTGTGCTGTGTCTCCCGTGTTGGAATCCAAAGCCAATGACTCCTCTCCACTATCTCCACTCCTGCACCAGTAATTCCAGGACAGCAGCACGTTAACAAGAGCCACCTCATCAGCCTCTCCACGCTAAGAACAACAAATTTTCATGTGGTAGATCTTACGATGGTTTATTTCCTAAACATGAAAGGAACCTCCGCAGCGCCGTCTCCTCAGTGTCAGAATAAAAATCCCACATTTCTGCTCCTTTCTGAGCATTTTGCTGCAAAGAGTCTCTCCCTAGCACTCCTTCCACAAGTGCCTTTATAATCACATCTCCCTTGTGCCCATTCAAACACACTTTATAACCTTGGGCCTTCACGTTTTACTTTTGTGTGAGTCCCATCAGAGCACAACCTCAGTTTACGCTACTCCTCGGAGCAAACCACAAACTCAGCACAGAGCAGACAAGTTGAATCACTTAAAAAAAAAAAAAAAAAAAAGGTCTTTTTTTTGGTCAGTCCATGATTACTGTGTAGCTCTTCAAGGCAGACGTGTACTTTGTATATTATATAGTTCCAGATTCTTCAATGGAACAAAGGAGATACTGTTGAGACGGTTTTTTGCCTATCATTTAATCAAATGCAAAGTTGTTATAACCGGAGGGGAAAAGTGCTCCAGATTCTAGTATCCAGTTTTACTTTGGTTTCAGAAACTTACCACAGCATTGTTGAGTTTATTGTTTTCTTTCACAAAATACTAATTTTGGGACCCCGTGAAACACAATGAAGCAGATTCCTTTCGTGGCAGCTGAGCTGTGTTTAGCACAGAGGCGGTGGATGGGAGAGGAGCAGTGGTTTAAAGACACTTTGGTGACCTCTTCCCCAGCACTTCCAGCCAGCAGGATGCTCTGCATGGGGACAGCTGATTTTGCCAGGTTTTGCTAACCCTCATCATTCTCAGTACTGAACAAGTGTCTCACTTCCTCCATGAAATCACAGAGGCAGTGGTGGTGGAATAGTCCTTTATAACTTTTGGAATGGTCATAAATGGTGTGTCCAGAGCAGGCCAGCCGAGCTGGGGAAGGGTCTGGAGCACAAGTCTGATGAGGAGCAGTTGAGGGAGCAGGGGGGGCTCAGCCTGGAGAAAAGGAGGCTCAGAGGTCACCTTCTCACTCTCTCCTGACAGAAAGGTGGAGCCAGGTGGGGCTCGGGCTCTCCTCACAAGTAATAGGTGATAGGATAAGAGAACATGGCCTCAAACTGCACCAGAGGAGGCTCAGATTGGATATCAGGGAAAGTTTTTCACTGAGAAAGCTGACAAGCCCTGGCACAGGCTGTCCTGAGAAGTCACTGTCCCCAGAGGGATTTAAAAGACATGTAGATGTGGCACCTGGGGACACGGTTTGGTGGTGGGCTTGGCAGTGCTGGGTCAACAGCTGGATTTGATGATCTTACAGGGCTTTTCCAGCATAAATGACTCTGTGATCCTAAATCATAAAGACCCAAAGGCAAAAACCAGTGACAAAGCAGCGCTAAGTTGTTCCACAAGGAGGTGAAGGTGAGAGCTCCTTGTCCAAGATCATTAACCAAGGAACAGTTCCTTCTGCAATCAAGCCTCAGAGGAGCACAAGGTTACAATCCCCTCCTTTAAGGGATGGAGTGGGTGGGTTTGTGAGCCACCAGCATGGGCTGAACCGACAGGCTCACGGTGAGAACAGGACCTTGGGTGACGTTCACAGAGGGTTTGGTCCAGACTCTGCAGGTTCTTAGGACACCTCATCATTCACCCCATGAAACACCCGCAGTGCCTGGGGGCTGGAGGGAGCCGTGCCCTCCCGGACACACCGCTGGACAAGCCAGCAGGCGGAACAGTCTCCACTGATTCAGCTGGATTGAAACTGGAAAGTAGGAAGAGAACAGCTCTGCATCCTGTTACCAACCTTCTGAGTCACCCGTCCTCCTACCAAACCTTTGTTTCATCCTCCAGACACAGAGTCTAATGAGCAAGGATCATGTTATAGCCTATTTCTTAAAGAGAAATTCGAAGAATAGCACATGAAAGAGCCTGGAGGGGGGACTCACACGTCCCAGCTCAGCACCAACCTGGGATTTGATCAGGCTGAGCAGCTTTCCCTGCCACAGTGGCTCTGCAAAGAGCTCAGGAAGCAACTTGTACCTACTCTTCTATTGCTGTGCCCTCCACCCACCATTGGTAAAGGATGAGGTAAGAGCATGTGTACATCAGCCTGGGAGAGATGCTGACCTAAGCCATCTCCTGGTTCCCAGAGCAATGAGGTGGAGTGGTAAAGGCATGGGAAACCAAGGGCCCTGAACAACCCAGTGGGTGGCATCCCTGCCCATGGCAGAGAGCTGGAACAGGATGAGCTTTAAGGTCTCTTCCAAGCCAAACCATTCTGTGATTCTATGAAATGAGCAGCAAACGAAAGGAGAGGGAGCTGCAGTGGCTGTGGCCAGCCCAAAACCTCGGAGGAGTGGGATGAAGAGAAGCTCCCACATTGCCAATGCCTTCAAGAAGACAGTGCTGAGGATGTCTGTCATCTAGTTCCTCTTCAGATCAATAGAACAGAGAGGAGAGGACAGTCCTTGAGGATTTGTTGAGGAAATTTTCTCATGACTCAGACGTGGTGCAGGAGATTTTAGTAACTGAAGAGCAGCATGTGCCTGACTGTTGTTCACCCAACTCCAACCTGGCCAGCAGAGCCTCCCTGTGCTCACAGATGCTCAGGTCCTTCCTCACCTCTTCTGTGAATTGCCAAGGGGGCTCAAAGGCCAACCCCTATGAAACAAAGACTAAATTTGGTCTTGATGAACCACAGCCAAAAGGCAGAACTGCAGGCACGAAATTAATGGCAAAAATGGCAAAACTGGTGGTGTTTCTCAGCACTAGACTTTGCTCTCCCAACAACCACCATGCCATGCACACACAGACACACACAGTCCACGCCAGATTGGGATCTTAGGCGTGCAGCTCACACCACCTGAATCCCGAAATCCTGCTTCCCTTGCAGATCACACCACAGATAGAGAGGGTTCAGCCTGTGATTAGGATCTGGCCCTTTGCAGATGATCTTTGACAGCAGGCAAGGGAGTCATCCCTATGGAGCCAGCAATGTCTGTTTAGTCACAGGAACACACCAGGGTTACTGGGCTGGGTACCTGGGAACAGCACATCCCACCCTATGGACTGGTCAGGGGCTTCACCCCAACACAGGAATTTAATGGTGTCTGTGGAGCCATGGCAGGAGTGAGGAAAACGTGAGTGCACTGCAGAGCTCCTCCTGCTCTCCCTTCTCTGGGTTACAGCTCCACATACCAGACCAGCTCTGCACTTTCATCTCGGACGTGCCACTCAAACCCAAATCACTTTGTTCTTCACAGTTAAAATTTCAAAAATACTAATCATTAACATGGATGAGCTTCGGGAACTTGAGCTGATGTTAAGTTTTTGCTTTTCTCTCCAAATTCTCAACCGATTGAGCTCATAACACTTCACAAACAGCAACAGTTGGAAGCTTGCAGGAACGGTGCCTTTACCATACACATCTCATAGCAACTCCCCCCCCCAAAGCATCCCATGCCTGGGAAGCCAGTTCCAGGGTAGCCTGTGAAGGAATCCCAGTGGGAGAGCAGATATTGTTGAACTGTCTGAATCACGTGCGCGCTTATTCACATGCACAGATTTACATAAAACTTGCTTTTGTTTCCCTGTGACATTTTTCTTTCTCTTTTTTTCATTCCAAACAATTTTAAAAATAAGGTTATATTAGACCACACACAGGCAGTGCTGTATCATGTCACTGCTTCTTAAGCAGAACTCTCTAATTTATTTCAAAGGGAAGTTCTGCTTCAAAATTGAGGGTGTGATATGAACTCAGAAATTAACACAAGAATTTTCCTTGGGGGGGAACCAAGACTGAATCAGACATGCAATAAATGACCTCGGAAGCCCTGTGCCTTGGTACATCCACCTATCCAACATTATGCTTTAACATAAAAAATTATTTTCACCATTATCTTATTTCAAGCTAGGTAGAGGAGCTGAAAGAATTTGGATTTGCTTTGGTCAGGAGGCAACAAATTACTCATCTGTCTGTGTGCCAGGAGGTCCATCAGCAGCCGCCGCACTCCTAACGCTTTCTGCCGGGAATGTGACAATTGATGGGGACAGAGCACCATCCCGTGAGGTCCCGCAGTGCAAACCCTGCTGCCAGGGAACCTGGCTGGGATGCTGCTCTTCCACAGCGACAGGCACTGCTGGGAACACACCGAGCTACTGTTGGCTTCCAGCTGCCTTCCCTCCCTCCCTCCCTCCACGCACATCTGGAGAGGGATGCAGCAGTCCCCTCGCAGCGACAAATCCCCGTCACACGGCGGGTCCGGGGAGTTTTCCCACTGGTTTCAACAAGATCAGAACCCAACACAGGAAAAAGCAATACTAAACTATTGCCCTGACAGTGCAAGTCAGGACAGAGAGACCTCGCAGAGAAGCAGCTGAGCTGCAGATTTCCTTCCGCCAGCTGCTGCGGGGGCCACAGCCTCCTCCTGCCCGGGGATGGGGCAGCCCTGGGGAAGGGGATGCAGCAGAACCAGCCGTGTCCCGGGGCTCAGGGGCTGCTGCCTCAGCTTCTGTCCGGCAAAGAGCAGCCCTAGACTGCAGCTCTGTGCTTTCTGACCTCGTGTTAGACATTTGGGCCCCGTGGCCCCAGGCCAGCAGTAACTGCACTTTCATCTTGCCCTGCCCAAGGGGACATTTCAAACCCTCTGAACGAGCTCCAGGAGCCCAGCGGACCACGGGGACCAGGCTCTGAGCAGGGGCACTATTTGTGAGTCCTGCTGTCTAATCTGGGGACTTGAGCCATGCAGGGCTGGGGAGGTCCCCTCACCCTTCTGCTCCCATGTAAGCTCTGGTTAGACAACTTAATAATTAAGAAAATGAGGTAGTGTCTGTTTTCCAAAGAAATGGAGGCTCTTGGACTTCTGTTTTTCATACAGACAGAAAGCCCAGCGCCTCAGCTTTACATATAGAACATTTTAATCCTGCCTTCACCTCACATGCTCAGCACACACACCTGAGGTGCACAGAAGGTGTGAGGAGCACCCCTGGGATCTCTTCCATCAATGGGAGTGGGGAGAACTTGTGCCCTACATACAGGACAGCATGGCTCATTCCCCTATTTTATAAACCTATTTACAAAAGGAACTTAAAGGAACTTATAAGTGCTCCTTCTACCATTTAACTACCACATGGTACAAGATATAACAATGTTCAGAAAACCCCCGCAGGTCTAAACTCAATTATACAACTGTAGCAAGAAAAATATTTTAATCTGATCAAAGTGTTAACATGTTTGACCATGTCTGACCTCTAATGTTTGTAACCACCTAAAAGGCTGATGTTCTTACTAAGGATGTACCTTAATTTGATTTAAAGTCATTTGTACTATTTAAAAAAGGATATAGTTTTATGATTTTATATTTCATTTAGAAAAACAGTTCCTCAACTTGCTCATATTCTTTGGAAGTTTATCGCAGGTTTTTAACCCATAAATCCATATATTTCACTCCTGGAAAAAAATGGACTTTGCATGAGACGGGAGAGTGAAAGTGGAGCCATGAAGCACCACGCACACAGCACCTGAGAGCCAGGTGAGAGCTGGCTCTGCTGGGGCCTGGCAGAATGTTGGGATTTCAGGTGCACACGGGCTGTGCTGAGAGGCTCTTGACACCCTTGACCTCCCCAGCCCAGCAGCTGATGGGGTTCACAGCTCGCTCCCAAAACCCAGGCTGGGCCCACTGCCTTGAAGCAGCTCCAGGAGCACTTTGGCTGCACCCCCTGTGAAAGCTCTACTGCCAGTCCAGGAAACCTGTGCCTGCTCAAACCAGCATCACTCCAGCTGAATTATCCCCCACTGGCATTTGCCACCCTGCTGCTGCTGCTGGCCCTCCAGGGACCATCAGCTGGGCTTGGCCTTCAGACACCTTCAGAGCATCGCTCTGGAGCGGCACCAGAGCTCGTAAATAACACGAGTGGGTGTGTTTTGGTAAAAAGAGGCAATTTTGGCTGGGAGATGCGGGGAGCCGAGCAGGATGCTGGGGTGAGCAGCCTAACAGTTAGTGGCTACAACCACCTTGAGGGAAACAAAGCAGAAGTGATGCTGCTGAGAAAATCAGAAAGCAAATAGGAAAGCAGCACTGCCGGTAGCAACACACCCACCCAGGCAGGCACCGGGGCTGCTCCAGCAGTGCTTGCAGGGCCCTGACGGGGTTCGTGGGGAGCCCACCGAAAAAAGTGTGGTTTTACAGAGCGTTGCAGGGCAGGGGCTCGGCCCCAGCCTCGGCTGCCCCTCGTCTTTCAGGGAGTTATACTCTATCCTCAATCAGGTAAATTACTATTTTCAATGCAAAGCCCTGAAAGTTTGCCAGAGTACTCTTGGGTTAATCTTTTAATTTATTTTTTTTTTTAAGATTCTAAAATTAATCCCAACTGCAAACAACCGTTTCCAGGAAGCCTCATTAACCAAAATACAATCTCCACTATCAAGAGCACGCATGGCTGTGATATGTAATCCCATTCACTCATACAACCTTCCTCCCCGACTCTACTTGTGCTAAAGTGTTAATTAAACACACTTTTATGGATGGTTAAGTATCTGCAATCTTCGGTCACAGATCTGACCTCCCCAATTATTGGAAGCAGCCACCAGATTATAGCCCACACTTCACATAATGTACACAGCAGCAATAAATCTATATGAGAGCAATCCATAATTTACCATGATAACCTTTGCACAGTCAATGGAAACACAAGACAAAATTGCCCAGAATAATACACTGGAATACCTATTGCAATAAATTGAAAAACCACAAGACCAGCCTTCATCCGAGGAAGAAATCTTCCCCTGTCTGTTAGGTAACAGACTTTTAGCTGAAAACATCAAATCAGCTCTTTAAGTCATACAACATGAGCCACGGCAGGACCTGAGCAGGCCCAAGGGCAGCTGGCTGAGGCACTGGATGATTTGGGTGGCTCTCAAGGGGACTGGATCATTCCTCCTCTGCTACTTCAGTTTTCTCCCCTTTGAGTTCTGCACAGTCTGCTTACTCCTGCCTGCTGCTCTGACAGTAATCACTTGGATTTTATTCCATTATCAAGGGGAGAGGCGATTCCTAAACCACAACCTACTTTTCAGCCTAACTGCTAATAAATAGGCTATTGCACTTTGCTGCCCATCTAGGAAGAGTTTAAGATTAAAAGAAATATTCCACTACAACAAATAGTTGCTGGACTAACGTAACTCTGAACTCACCCAGATTCTATCCCAGGGAGCACACTAAATGTGTTTCAATAAGACAAATTCAATATAATTTAAAATTTATCAGGAAGTGAACAGCTTCATATTTTAGGGGATGGGGCAGTACCTGATACCTGGATGAAGGGACACAAGGTGAAAAGCACCAGAAGAAATGCTTATTTGGGTTACACTGGCCCTGCCTTGCAAACACATCTTTTCCTGTTGTAAACTGAAGGAAGACTTCAAAATTTAGGGACAGAGCCTCAGTATTTGCAAACTTTGGCAAAGTCACAGCAGTCTGCAGCCAGAGAAACTGATTCCCTGGGAAGAGCTGAGCTGGGAGCAGGAAGGTCTCGCAGGAACCCGTCTCTGGCTGCCCAGGCCAGCTGGGTCGGGTGTGAGGGCACGGCACTGATTCCCACAAATAAAATATTGAGTTCCATACCCCACAGTCCACCAATTTTAAATAACACCAGTTTAACACCCTCCCCCTCTTGTGAACAAATGCCTGGAATTAAGGACGGTTTTATAGATCCTTTTAAACCTCACCCCTTTAAAGGTTAAAAAACTAAACCTGAAATAAACCAAATCACATTCTGTCCTCCCTTGCCGACGGCTGATGCAGAATAAAGCAGAAACAAACGCAGCAGTGCTGGCTCCCCAGGAGCCACACCAGCCCCAACCGACTGCTGCAAAGTCAGGACAGTGTTTGCTGAAGTTCTGATAGAGGTGGTGACGGGAAAAGACAGCTTATGTAGAGAAGCCTTTAGTTTAACCACTCACATAGCAAAACTTAGAAACAGTACGACACACAGAATTACTAAAGCTGATTTAAACTGAGAGGGAAAAACTTTACAGCAAGAAGACAGGAATAGTCCTCCGGCAGCGTGAAGCCTTTTCCTAAAAACCTCTATTGCCATTTTAGAAGCACAAGACCCACTTTTTGGGTCATCATCCACCACAGAGCCCTAACCCACAGCACACCAGAACCTGGCTGTTTAACAAGCAGACACATCGAGCTCAACTTCAGCTGCGGGACATATCCCTGAACACAAACACCAGGAGCTGCTCCTTCCAAAGCCTGTGACCCAGAAAAACGAAGGGGCATTCTTCCATTAGACATCAGGGTTTGACTGCTGGAAGAGTAAAGGCAAACCTAGAGGATGGGGAGGTCGGGAAAGCAGCTCCTCCAGCAAATTCAGAGCCAAGCAGGCGCTTCCTGCCGAGCATCTCTGCCCCTTCCCATGGCTTCTCCCTTCGGCTCGGACAGAACAGTGCCCAGCTATTGCAGAAACCGGGCTCCCATTTGTTGGGAAAAAAGCACATGTAGGTGCCTGCACAATACCCACAACATACTTCAGCAGTGAGAGAGGCCATGAAAATTCTCCACGAGGAGAGGAGGAACTCACCAGAGGTGACATAGATCCATTTGGCAGATACGGATCTGAGAGCATCAGGAAAGGGTAGCCGGAATATGCAGATCCTTTATACATCCCTGGGTCCTGATGTTTCATACCTGCTGAAATCAATGTGCCCTGTCAAAATTGGCCTAACGACAGGTGATTCCCCTGCCTGTCGGGGGTCCCCAAAGAGGTTACAGCATATTGTGGGAGTCTTTTTGTCCTGGACTCCCTGGAGAAGGTGTTGAGGGGTGCCAAGGTACCCCATGGGTGTGGGATCCCAAACTGGGGACACTGGGAAGCCTCGGTGCTGACAGACAGCTTTCCCACGGGGGGCTGCGGTGGCCAGGCTGACATCCCTCCCTCCCTGGGGATGACAGGGTGATGGGCTGGGGGACCGGGGGAATCACCACCCCGGGGAGGGCGAGCACTGGACAGGGCACACGGGGGAAGAGCAGCGGGAACTGGGAATGAGGAGAGGGGGACACACGGAAACACGCGGGGACTGCCGTGACTAACCATCATCCATGTGGTCCGGGAGCTTCTCCTGGTAAACTCTCTGCGGATCCTGCACTCGCCGGAGGGCCTGCATGGGGAGGAGAGAGAGGGGCAGCGCGGGGGCGGTGGGGAGGGGGCGCGGGGCCGGGCGGGGGGCGCGGGGCCGGGCCGGGCTCACCCACCTCGGGGTCGGCGGCGGCGGCGGCCGGGCTGCCGCTGCCCTCGGACTCGTTCACCAGCGAGGACTTGAGGTCGGCCAGGTCGCGCTCGGTGAAAGCGTTCTCGGGGATCTTCTCCTCCTGCTCGCCCTCGTCCTTGAAGGCCAGCATCTCGTCCGTGGCGCCCAGGTCGTCCCCGCCGCCGCTGCCCAGCTGCGGCATTTTCCTCCCGCCGCTCCCTCCCCGCCGCGCAGCAACTTTCCCGGCGAGTATTGTTCTCCCGGATCAAGCCCTCCGCAATTATTATTATTCTTTTTTTCCCCTCCCTCAATTATTTTTTTTTCCTCCTCTTGGAAAAAAAAAACCCTATATGTAAAAAAACTTGCTCCCTCTTGAATTTCTTTTTTCTTCCAGAAGTTTTTTCCTCCCTTCCTCTTAACTTTTAAACTTTTTCCTTTAATTTCGCTCCCCGCTTTCCAAATTCCCTCGAAACCCTTTCTTTAGGACAAAAAAAAAAGAAAAAAAAAAAATCAGAATCGCTTCTCCCCCCTCTTCAGTCTTTTCCTCCCCTCCCCGCTTTCCCCCGTTCCCCTCCCCGCTCCGGCGGCTCTCGGGGGGCTCGGCAGGCTGCGGGCGGGCAGGAGTCGCGGGATGCCGGGCTCCGGGGGCCCCCCCCGTGCCGCCGCCGCCCCCCCGCCCTCCGAGCCCCGGGAAGTTTGGCTGGAGCAGCGGGCGCCGGCGGCTGGCGGAGCACGGAGCGCCCGGTCCGACTGCGAGCGCGGCGGCGCGGCGGCGCGGCGGGCGAGCGCTGCGACATCAAAGCGGCCGCCGGGTGATTGGCAGCGCCGGGGAGGGGCCGGGGGCGGGCACACGCGGGGACACACACACACACAGGGACACACGGACGCACAGACGCGGGCACACATGCACCGCCGCACACGCGCCGAGTCCCTGCCTTAAAGGGATGCTGCGGCGGGGTGACCCCCATCCCGGGCCGGCTGCGGGGTGGGCAGCACTGGGGGCTCGGTGCAGCCCCCCGGGTGTGTGTGACGTGTGCTGCACGCACAGGTGTGCACACGCGTGTCTGCTCGCACATGGGCACACACACCTGTGCATGCGTGTGCGCGCACGAGCCCACGCTCACACGGGCCTGCACACACATCTGTGTGCATGCATGTGCTGCACGTACATCTCTGCACATGAACATGCCTGAACACACCTCTGTGCACGCACACACAGGCCTGCACACGTATCTGTGCATATACATGTGCTGCACATATATCTCTGCATGTGAACATGCCTGAACACACCTCTGTGCACACACACAGGCCCTCACGCATATCTCTGCACACCCACGTGCCTGCACACACATCTCTGCACGCAAACCTCTGTGTACACACACCTGTACGTGCACCTGTGCCCACACACCTGCACACATGCCTGTGCACACCTCTGTCTGCACACATGCTTGCACACACACTTTGGCACACACTCAACCTGCACACACTGCTCGTGCCCACACTGTCCCTGCAGGTGTCAGTGTACAGCTACACAGACCTGTGCACACACATCAGCACACACAGTGGCACACGGGAGTGATCCCACATGTGTATGCACAGCAGTGGGATCCACACACAGCCCCAAACACACTAGCAGAAAGGAACACACAACTGTACTCATCAGGGTGCACAGCTACAATCTGGCACACACACATCTGCACACACACATCTGCACACATACACATATCTGCATACACACACACATCTGCACGCTTACATTTGCCTGTGAGTCTGCAAGCACAGATCAGCAGCACACAGACAAATGCAGAGGACAGAGGGCCGTACATGGAACTGCAGACACACATCAGCACATACGTGTGTGCATACTGAGACACACCAGGACACATATGTGTGCACACGGATGTCAGCACATGTGTGTGCACACTGAGACACATCAGGATGTGTACACAGTCACACACTGAGATATCAGGACGTGTGTGTGCACAGACACACATGAACACATGTACATAGGTACACAGTAAGACATCAGGATGTGGGCACACAGACACACGTGAACACATACATGGGTGCACATGTACACACATCAACATATAGCTGTGCACATACAGACATCATCACGCATGTGTGCACACTATTACATCAGCACATGTGCACACACAGACACACATCATCATGTATGTGTGTGCACACACAGACACACTTCAGCACGTACATGTGTGCACTGAGGCACATCAGGGCGTGTACCCATACACACACAGAGACATCAGGACACGTATGTGTTCACAGATAGACACACATGAGCACATACATGCACACACTGTGGCATCAGGACAAATGTCTGCACACACTGAGACACATCAGGACATGTACATGTGACAAAGGCACACAGCACGCAAACACACACACACACACGGGTCACATGAGTGCACACACACACGGGTCATACATGAGTGCGTGCACACACACGCGTGGATCACGTGTGTGCACCCACAGACCACATGTGTGTACACACACACACATGGATCACATGTGTGCAGACACAGAGCACACACACACACAGATCACACATGGGTGCACAGACACAGATCATGTATGTGCACACACACAGAGATCACATGTGGGTGCACAGACACAGATCACATATGTGCACACACACAGAGATCACACGTGGGTGCACAGACACACAGATCACACCTGTGCACACACAGATCACACGTGGGTGCACACACAGATCACACGTGTGCACACACACACACAGATCACACATGGGTGCACACACAGATCACACGTGTGCACACACACACAGATCACACATGGGTGCACACACAGATCACACGTGTGCACACACAGAGATCACACGTGTGCACACACACAGATCACACTTGTGCACACACAGATCACACGTGTGCACACACACACACACAGACCACACACGTGTGCACACACGCGGGTCACACGAGCGTGCCCTGCCCACCCGCGGGCACACCATCGCCCCCCGGCCCCTCGGCAGCACAGACGTGACGTGGGGCTGCAGAAAATTATTAGTTTTCCTGACTGGCCCCGAGGGTCAGGAAACACGAAATTACCATCTTCGCAGCCAATTTCGGAGGCACTAGACACTTGTGTGTCGGCGTCGGAGGGTTTTTCAAGCAGTTCCCATGGAAAAGGAAACTCCCCATCTCTTCTGATCACATACGACAGGTCCTGTGCATGTCTCCGGTAGCTTAAAACAACACACCGATATTTATTTTCCTTAATTAAGATTGCATAAGATAGCCCTGGGTCCTGGAGACTTTGCTACAGACTGTAATGACGCCATGTAAATTGTTTTTTATGACCCAATATACAACATATTGTCACATTCAGCCCTTGAATAGGAAGCTAAAAATCTCGGCCCCTATTTTTCTTGTTAATTAGGGTATTATTACTAGGGATATAATCTCATTACTTTTTGGGGAGGAGAAGAACTAGTTGGAGCCACTTTGAAAAGTACTTGAATATATTTAAATGAGGCAAAATCCGTCTTTCTGCTAATTGCTGATTTTGCATGACATAGAATTATTGTTCTGATTTCGGGGGCACAGTTGATGCAGGGCTGAAGGAGATGAGGGGGGGGAAGGATGCTGTTTGCTTTTTTCCTGCTCGGTTTTCCCCTCCAAATGAATGAGCCGCCCCATAGGAAACTCCGTCTGCAAATTTCCATTCTTTTAAACATCCCAAAAATAAAACAAGATGCAGCCACTTTGAGGAATAATCATTTGAATGAAATATTTGCTACTTTAAGATTTTTTTCCCCCTTCTTCTTTCAGATGATCCTCTTGTTTTGCATGTGAAAAAAATCGTCTGAGATTTACAGCCCTCCCAAATGGAGATAAAGCCTTGGCAATGAGTTGGAAACCTGTTGTAATCTGTGATCCAGGAAACAAAGAGCCTCATTAATGCAGAGACTTTGGTGAGCCTTTGATGTTAGCTAGCATAGCATTCACTCTCAGTTCCATTTGCATTTAAACATTCATAAAAACATCATCTCTGCTTCCTTTGCCTTAA
Organism: Pseudopipra pipra; assembly: GCF_036250125.1. NCBI lineage: Eukaryota > Metazoa > Chordata > Aves > Passeriformes > Pipridae > Pseudopipra > Pseudopipra pipra. The sequence continues at coordinate 17,098,776 of NC_087563.1, forward strand.
GCAATTTAGGAGTAAAGTATAGCTTCTATTTAAAGAAACCCACTGTGGTGAGGCTTAGAATACAAATATCACATAATCTTCAAGCAGAGCAAATATTTTATCCTACATTTCTGGTGGGCACATTTAATAATATTATATTTAAGACCCAAAATAAAAGATCCGTCTTATTTTCATTAACCTTACACCACATATTCGAGTCAGAAGAGAAAACGGGCCCTGTTAATTCTAAACTACATTCCAATTTGTGGAAGGAAGAGAATCCAGAGGATTTTACATTATTCACAAGAGCTGAATTTTTGAAAACTGGGTGCCTACAGCAAGGTGCCTAAATCTGTATTTAGACACACCACACTGAAAATTGTGAACAACATCAAATTTATATATATATATATAGTTTTCTGAACTGCAGAATCTTCATCCTGGTTTTAGAATGGAGTAGAAAGAGATTTAAAAAAAAATAAATTTTATTTTTAACAGAATTTTAAAAGTAAAACACTAAAAAAAAAAAATCAAAGTAAACTCAACATGGAGATTTTCTTTCAAGAGAAGGCACTGTTGCTCCCACACGGCATCCTGAGGGAACAGCATCACGTGGGGAATTTGGGCAATCACTTAGAAAGCAAAGGCCTGTGTATCTTATTATTTTCAAAAGTATTATTCCCCCACACAGCTGTGAGAAGTGGAACAGTGCAAACAATACTGGAAATGTTCAGCTGGGGTTGCCCATGTTCCCTGTACCATTAGAAATAACCGAGCAATGGAAATCGATCCCGTGTCACATCGGGAACTCTTGATGGTCCCACTCTTAGGGCCAAATACAAGGAAATCTTTATGTTTGGTACCATGAGTCAGTGCAGCCAGACTGAGGCTTGAAGCATTATAAGCGAGTTTCCTATATGATGAATATCCGAAATTAAAAACTGAAATGGAAAACACTTAAAAACAACTTTACCTTGGATAAAATATTTCTGGAGCTGGATCAAAGGAAAACAAAAAGCCTGGCTTACTTGTCAGATCATATCTGCGCTGAACTTCAAGGTTTGATTTGTATTATTTACATGGAAAAGGTCCCAAGAAACCAATTTGGCACTAAATATCTTCATTACGTTTTTTCGCTTGTATGGGTGATTAAATCAATCCAGGGTTCCTGTTTTAATTTTTTTTGAAAGGTGCAGCCATCTGTGAATTGAGGAACTTTTCTGATGTCATCTTGGTGCTTCAGACATACTTTCCCCCCCTCTTTTTTAATTTATTTATTTTATTTTTAATAAGGAAACTTTTAAAGGAGCATATTTGCTTTACTATTAGAGTCTCTAGCTGTCCTTCCAGTAACTGTTTAGAATTAAAGGTGTATGGTAACTTTTTAGACCATTTTAACTGTAACACCTGCAGGTAACAGTAAACCAGATTAAAATGTAACCAAGTCTGTCTATTAGTCTGCCTGTACCTCATCCTGCATTTATCAACATGTTCCCTGAATGCTGTGTGTGAAACTCAGCACATGTATTTCATACTGTGCCATGCACAGCAGCATTGTGTGGCTTTACACGTTATGGTAAGTGAAGCCTCTCCTTTAAATTCAGTGTAAATATTGCCACTAATTTCTCCTAGGCAAGTGTTCCTCTTTCTGTGCTTTAAAAGGGGCTTCCTCAGAGTTATTTAATTTAGTTTAATTTTTTTTTTGTTCATTTACATTAATCAGTTTGGAGTGGCTCCCATTTTACTCTCTTTGGACACATTTTCATTTAATGTGGGTAAGGGACACATCTATCCCTGGCAGGCTGAACATCCCACGTCAGCCTTCCTATTTCATTTGCAGCAAATATGTTTCCCTGACATCCACATACAAATCCAAATATGCTTTAATTTAAACTCAGATTTATTTCAGCACGTTTTTTGTAGCCTACATTAATCAATTACCTACTAACAGAGGAGTCTTCTACATACTTACCATTCTTTTGGAGAGAAACATTTGCACAACCATCCCATAAGGATGGTTTGATTGATAGATTGGCAGTGCCAACGTTTCAGATGAGACGGATGAAAACTCCTGTGCAGGATTCCAGCTGGGAGCAGGAGCTCCTGGAGGACAGGCTGGTACCAGCTGAACTAATCCTGGCAAGTGACCAGCGTAAATCAGGCCACTGAAAGCTCTGTTTTGCCCAAAGGGGTTTACACTGGTGTAATTACCTCAGCATAGTCATAGCAGGAACATTTCCTTAGTCTAGACAAGCTCTAATACATAAAATAGATCTATCGTTTGCAACTGAAACATCCCGATCCAGCTGAGGCAGGAGCAAAGCCTCGTGTCCTCCTTCCCATGTCGCCTCTCCTTCCCTGGTGTGTGCCCAGGTACAGCAGGATTTGGGGTTGGCTTGGAGCATCCTCCAGTTCTGTTGGTCTGTGACAGCAAAAAGGGTCAAGCAGCCACTCAGCCATTTCCTGGCTGGATTCACTCTGCCCATCTTAGTCTTGCAGGATTTTAAGTGTTTATTTGACTTCATGCATTGATCTAAATGTACTTAGAGGATTCCCTGACAGCTGCCAAAAGTTTGCTTTTAAACTACCAACAGAAAATTGACTCCCTGACATTGCAGTATTTCGGTTGCTTTCGAATATCTCCGTGCTTTTCTGGAAATGTTTCCAGCTGTTGGGACTGGAGACTCTGTTTTTCCCCTCTGGGAGTTCAGTAGCAAAGGTGCTGCAGTCGGCTGGCTGGGGCCAGCATCCTGCCTTCTCCAGGAAAAGAGGATAATCTCTCTCAAAAGACTTCATCAGATGTCAAAAGCCATAGTGTGAAATCCATTTGGGAGCCTATGATCTTCGGATCTTGCCCTGTGTGTATGGCACAACGTGGCACAAGCCATCATCAAATCCCACAATTTTTGGGTTTTTTTTACCCTCTGTTTTGGTTTTGTCAGATTGTGAGACCATCTCTTCAAGCAATTTTCACTTAACAAGGCTTTTCTTTGTTCCTGATACCAATAACACTTCAGATTATTAAAGGACTTTAAAAGACTAATCTATTTTTCACTCTGTGTGTTTTGTTCACCTCTTGCTGTTGGAACTGGACCAAGCAACTGGCATCACATTTAATATTTCTTATTACTCTCACTGTCGGGTTCTCAGGCACTTTCCCAATGCTGAAAGATCTGAGTTTCCAACAGGAAGGACTATGTTTATTTGTTTACAAAAACACTTTTCCAGGGCTGCATCCTGTGGTCACACAATCATCCAAGGAGTCCCTGCTCTGATGACTCATGTCTCTAAATTAAAAGGATCCATGAAAATGGATTTGCAGAATCATACTCACTGCTTCCATAACCGTTTTTCTGTAAACTATAGGGAAAAATATGTTGATTTTCAGGTCTATAAAGCTTTATTTTTTACCAAACCGAAGTACAGGGCTCCTTTTTTCCTCTGACAGTGTCCTTGACATTTTAACCAAATCCTTCCAAGCTGGGTGCCTCTTGCTGTGCATTTGGTACAATTCACATAAAGTACACTTTGTCCTGGGATTCCTGTTTGAACATTGAATGGAACAAAGTACAGGAGAAATCCAAATATTGTTCTTTTAGCTCAGGCTCTGCTCAGACATGCTGTCCAGGCTGCAGTTGAGCCTGGCTATGAGGTTGTGACCCAGACCCAGCTTCCAACTGCTTCTTCCCTTGTGTATCTCCCACTGAAGGTGATCATATTCCACCAGACAGGGCAGCATCATTTCACATGTAGGCACTCCCCAACCTGCTTCTGTCTGAATGAGCTCATTTCTAAAGGACAGCCCTACTGTTAAAAGGGAATGAACAAGAAGTTAATGGAGAGAAATGTTTAAAAACAGTGAAGTGTTTAAAAAAAACCAAGTTCAGATGGCACTTTGTGATATGATTTAGTGGGCAAGGGGATATTCAGTTGAAAGTTGTACTTGATGATCTTGGAACTCTTTTCCAACCTTGCTGATTCTGTGATTCTGTGATTCTAAGAATCATCTTGAAAAGTCTGGGTTATGTAGTTCAGAACGAGGAGCATTGCTGCCAATGGGGCGGGGTGGCAGCAATGAACTGCTGGACTGAGTGGCAGACAGTGAAACTGGGTTTGGCTGTGGGCACCTGGGACATCTGAACTGCTGCCTCTGGATGCTTGAGAGGGCAGTGAAAGGAACAAGACCCAAACTAGAGGCTGCTTCACCAAGAGGTACCTGCGGGGACTGGTGCTGCTGAGGAAAAGGGGAAAGAGTTTAGGATTATTACGACAGCCTTGGCTGCAGCTCTCCCTGTGATCCCCACATTAGCACATCAAACCTGTGCAGAGCAGAGCTGGAGGCTTTGGCAGGCTCCTGCCTTACACCAACACCCAGTTGGGTCTCATGGCAGGAAGCCCTCCCTGAGTCTTTGCAGTCAGATCAACTCCTTCCCAGTGCTGGAGCCACGCAGGAAGAAAAGGGGGATGAAATGGAAACAGCTGGTAGGAAGTGAGACTAAAGAGAAGTTGTCAGGATAGTGCTGGTGGGATACAGTGGCCAGATCAGAAACCAAAGGAAAATTATTCCAATGTCTAAAAGCCACCCATGTGATGTGTGGGGTATTGATCACTTCAGGTACATCCTGCATCACTCCCCATGGCAAAAGACACCTTTCTCTGCACTTATTAGGGTGGTTTTTCCTGCATTATTTTGGTTTTTTTCCCCTGCCTTATTTTGTTTTTTTTTTCCTAATGATTTTTACCCGTTGTTAGAAAGAATAAAACGACTGAAAGGATGAGGAGGAAAATGAAGCATAGAAAAGAATATGGGATGAGGGGGGATGCTGAGTTTATGAATGTTCCCACCAAAATTAGCGAAAGGGAAAGGAGGTAAGAACTGAACTTATTTAAAAATCTGAATCCAACAAGGCAGAGCTTTCTGCTACTGAATGTAGAACACTTCCCTTACTACTTGGAATATATTTTTATTTATTTTGCAGATATTATTTCTTTCAGATCTTTACTGATGACTTTCTGGAGACACACTGACAAGAAGCTGGGGTGAGCCTGTCAGCATCCTGCTTCTCTGCACTTCAGGCTGCAAAATGAAAGGAAAGTGAGGACGTGTAAAAGCGGAAGGGAGGATTATATTCCTGTATCATTTATGCCATCCCCTCCATCCTTGCCACTTCCCTCTTGCCAGCAGTTTCATCTCTTCCTCCAGTTTGACTGGATGTGGGGGTCCTTGTGCAGAGCACGGCGGGGCTGCTCTTACCTCCTTCTCTGTGCTTCTGAAATGGCTGTAAAGAAACCAGATTAAAGCAGCATTAAAAGCTGTGTTACAAATCCCACCATATTAAGCAAGACAAATCTAATAGCTCTTTTTGGGCTAGCTGAACAGAAGGGGTGCCTTGGAGTTGAACTACATGTTTCAACAGTATGTTGTTCTGAAAAGTGTTGTATATGTGCCGACATCCGCTGCTGGCATGTGGACAGAGTGAAGCTTGCCAGCTCCTCCTAATCTGGAAAGAGGAGACATGCAGTGTTAAGTACATGTGTCATCACCAGTCATTCCCCCCCCTCCAATTTTATCATTTGGTTGTGCAACACATTTGAACCAAGTCAGCCCATTTAGTTTAGATGAACTTAGGCCAAGTAACTGTACTGGAGCTGACTTCAGAGGCTTGAGAGGAGTTGCTGGAGTAGCTCTTCCATAAGTAAATGCAAACACTGTGTTATGCTCCTTATTCTACTCCTTAGACAAAGGCCTTTTGGTAGGGTTGCAGTCAGAGGGAGGGAGGGAAAGCCCCTAAGAAAACAAACAAACTGCAGCTCATTGCATCATATGACTTTTGGCTCCCATCGTGTTAAATCTTACAGGCAAAACAGGGTCAGGCCTAAGCAGGGCTTACAAAGGGGACTCCAAGGAAACCCATGCTGCAAGGGATGGTTTTGGTGACTCAGTAGGTGACACAGGTTCTTCTGAGTCAGGACTGAACCAATGTTCTTGCCTGACGTTAGCACACCCCAGCTTAGGACGTGTTTCAGACCAATAGCCTGACTACTCATGCCAGTGAGGGTCCTGGAGACTTCTGCACTCACACAGGTGGTGATTTTAGTCTCCTGGTTAAAGTCCAGCTGTATTAATTGTGTTTTCCCCCTGCATCTACTTTGCCTAGTGTTAATTATTGCCCCTTTAAGGCTGTGACCATGGTCTGTACCACAGCCCTGAAGTGTCTCTGGAGCTGGTTGTGCTGATCCTTTAACTCATCAGTTGAAAGGGAACACCTGGGCGACTCCAGCATCAGCTGCTCAGGGTTTAAGTATTTAAGCAGGGGGCTCAGGGCTCCCTCCTCTCCCCTGCCGAGGCTGCAGCACTGGTGGTGAGTGAGCTCACTTGTTGTGTGTGTCCATGGGGGCTGGAGACCCACTCTGGGGCTCCTGGGGTGACTGGAGCTGTCTTGTGTGGCTCTGCACTGTCCCACCAGCACTCCTCTGTCCATGGGGCACACTCAGGAGTTCCCTACAGCTCTCCTCTGTTTTTCTTAAGTGGCTTTGGTGCTCTTTATCTTGCCCAGTAAGTGGGCTGATAACAGAAGCTCTGAGTGCAGTCAGGGTACATCTTAGTGGACCCTGGTCCAGACTTTAGCTCTTAAGACCCTCAGTTTTGAACTGTATGAATTTTTATGTCCTTAACTCTGAGGTGAGTCCATCCTGATCTAGAATGATGCAGTAGCAGCAGATGATGCCTTTCTGAAGGCTATGGAGATGTGGAAGGTGTGCAGTTGCCATAGGCAGTCTGGTAAGAGACAAAGAGGAGCTGTGAAAAGTTTGGTGATTAGAGAAGAAAGCACAGGAGCAGAGACTTTAGAAGGATAAGAAGAAAAAGTATGTAAAAATGTGATCACCCATTTTAATGGCTAAACATGAATTATGTTATGAGATGCTTTCATCTTAGTGTAGGTTAGCATTCCCCAGCTTTTTATATTTGTATATAAATATTTTTCTTGAAGTAAAGTCATCCTAATTGGAAGTAAAAGCTATTCTATGTCGTTTATTTTAATACTCTAATATATTTCCCCTAGTTAATCATTGCTATTTCTAAATATAAATTTCCTTTCCTTTTCTTTCAAGTCACTTAAAATGAAAGGGCCTGCTTTACTCTTTGACCTTCTCTAACAAGCAGACCCTTGAAATGCAGCATTTCCAGAAAGCAAGCTGTAGGAACAACAGATGGATTTAGTAAATTACAGCCTGCAGATGAATTGTATGAGGAGTCAGTTTGGGATGGAGGCTTAAAATACACAGAAATTTTCTGTGCTGTAGCTTGTTTCTTGCTGTCAAACACTGCCTGGTAAATGTGTAGCTTGTGTGATGTTGGCTTTCTGTACTGATTGATTTGTAGAGCTGTTCCATCCCAAATTACCAGCTATTTGGGTCTCAGCCTGCAATCCTGCTCAGCCAGGAGACTCTGTCCTCTAGGTACGTTTCGGTATTTTGCATTTCTTTTATTTGCTTAAGCTATTCTGACAGACTACTTACCCTGATCAGCAGATTCTAAAACCTGTTTGTGGTTTCCCAGGGATTTCATAGACAAATTATTAGTGTGTGTGTGTGTGTATTTGCAGGACAGGTGACTCCTAAATGATAAAAATGTAGCTCATAATCAAAGTGCCTTTCTTGTAACAATCATCTTGAGCGAAGCATTTGCTTATCTCCAAATGTGTTAATCCTTTTCAGGACTAACAACTGATTTTTTTTTCAAAAGCCTGGTCTTTGGTTCTGCAGACCTTGTTGACACAACTAAATCTTTGTGAGTTCCTGAGGTGTGACTGTGCAAGGACAGCAGGAATAGGAAGGTCCCCTCAATAGGTTTCCTCGATGTGATTTAGCTCTTGCTCTGGGGTTTGAAGCTCCATAATGCCTGTGATACAGAGGAGCACCAGCAGCAAGTTGTCATTGTGATCAAACACAAAGCTTCTGTGGGGAAGAATAAATTATTTGCATGGGTGTGATGAATACTTGAAGGGAATTTGATAAGTGGCATGTTGAGCACTGGGAAAATTTCTGAATATGATCCACGTTGTTCTTTGCGGTGTCAGAAACTTAACATAGAAAGGATTTCATCCCTGGCTCTGGTTATTGCACAGTTATATTAAAGGTCTTATGAAATGAATCTATCTAAGAGAGAATGGTAATCAATATGAGATCAGACAGGCCTAGGGTTTTTTACATAAATAAGGATTTATTTCTACTCCTGTATTTGTAAGATGGTCAATAATTTCCCCTTTACAACAATTTCCCGTGATATGTCTGAGTTTGCAGTCCTTGAAGTCCCCTGCATTTAAATCAATCTGAAAGACTCCAGTGAGTCTCTGTATCAGGGTTTTGCACAGAGCCCACGGTTTTTGGTGTGGGACTTGCAGGAATCATGTCTGCTCGAGCCAAAATATGATTCCCTTTTGTAAGAAAAAGATGCATCTGGTAATAACAAGGATGGCAATACCAACAGCCTTGTTAACATTTGGGAAACTTGTGCAAAATACCCTCAGTGCTGTTTTCTGCTTCCCCTCTGAGTGATGGTGTCAGTGGCTGCAGTTCATTGCTGCCCTGGTTCCAGTCTGAACCCACTGGGCACCTCTTGGGGTGCAGCTGCATTCCCATCCCTAGCCATGCCCTGTCATCCTTCCAAAGGGAACTGATGCCTGTGGGGTTGGCTGTGCTTGCAGATCCCTCCTGAAACGGAGACAGTGCAGGGCAAATGTACCCAGGGACATGGATTGCAGGGAGCCCAGCCCAGCCATGTGGATCCTTCCTCTCGGGAACCCTCCTGTAGAAGTGTCTGGTGCTGTAAATGCTCTGCTGGCAGGGCAGGTCTTGGTGCTACAGCACTTAATGTGCTGGTACCTCCAGTGGCCAGGCTGCGAATGCCATGCTCACACTTGGCAGTGGTGCTAAATTCTCCCAGCACTCACAGATCCCAGCAGGATTGCTTCCATGAGAAATTGTGACACAGTGCAAACTCTAACAGTTCATTCCACGAGAACAGCAACCCTAGTCTGTACCTATGAGCTTCTTCCAAGGCAGACACTGTGGGTGAAGACACATTTTCTTTTCTCCTTTTCCAAAGGTCCTTGTCCCATGGAAGTTATCTGCTCAGTGGGTTTCATGGCATTCCTGGAGCTACTTGGGTGTAAAAGGTGATGCACAGTGACCTGAGCAGCTTCTCTGTGCTGTGATTTGTCACTGCTCTCAGCTTTGCAGCTCCATAATACGAGTCATTGACACAAGATTTTGTTGAGTTGTCACAGTCCTTTCCTTGAGCTGCTCAGGGCAAGGCCACATAACAGTTCAAGATCCAAAATGTCCACCTGAAACTCTCCAGAGAACTGCTTAGGGAGGCAGAATGTAATTACCCACTTTGGAGTCTGGCCAGGCTTCCCAGGTTAACACCTTTCATCTTGACATCAAATCTTTAATGACCACATGTGGTAAAGACATTTGTTCAACATCTCATTTGGGAATAGGGCATTGTCTCTGTGCCTCTGTTGTCATGCTGGGGTATTGGTTCAGTATTGGTTTCAAGGAAAATTGCTCTCAAAGTTGCCAGCAATACTTCAGGGACAACCACACATTTCCTCTGGAGATCCTTATTTGAGTATAACCAGGACCTACTGGTCTGATTGTTTTTTTTTTTTATTCCCTTCCTCCAAATGATTTACTCCTCTGTCCTCCTTACAAGCTAACAGTGAACACTGTAATTACCCTTATTTTCAGGCTGCCAAATAAAGTAATTAGAGAAATAGGCATTATGATTTTGGAAAGATACATTAGAAAATGAAGGGGAGTGATGAGAGCATGTTCTCACAGTGCCAATTAAAACACTGCTGAGGAGATTCAACGCTTCTTCCTGGCAATCCAAGCAGACAAAAGAGATTCACAGGGATTTACTCAAACAGAGGGATGGTAGAAATGCTCCTCTCTGCTTCTAAGCATACAGCATACAGATATCCAGCCAGGGAAATTACCTGTGGAGTGACTTTCCTGAGCACTAGGCACCATTTAGAAATGCTGGAACAACATGAAGCATCTTTAAGAAAAACATTTGTTCTGGTATCTGAGATGGTCTAGCTGAAGCAAAGACTCATGAGTTGCATTTACTTGTTACTTAGTCTTGTTTAGACTCTGTCAAAGACTTCTCTTTAGAACCATTAAACACATTAAAATTTCCATGCTATTAATGTCTATTTAACTGTAACTTTTGATTAAAAAGAATTAAAAATATCTAGGTTATGGGAGTTTGAGGCATATTGAACAGAAGCACAAAAAGAATGTGTGCATGAGGGTCAGGGAGATCAGGAATATCTCATAGTGTACTGAATGCAGACTCTATCCAGGTGCTAATTTTTAGTGGCTGTGGAGAAATGCCTCTTCTTCAGCAGCAGTTTTAACTGCTGAATGAACAACTGGATCCCAGTTTTTTTACCTCTTATGATGAACTACGTGATCCTCTCCACATGCCAAGGTGGTGTATAAGGCTTCAGTCCAAGTCTTGGGGTTTTTCCCTCACTTGCACATCCACGATGCTCTTCACACCCACTGCTCTTCAGGTACTTTGCAGGGAAGGTATTGTAAGTATTTTACATATTGGAAAAGTGAAGCTTAGATAGTGCTTGTATAAATTTAGGCAGAAACTGAGCTTTTTAGCCTCTCTTTCAGTCTGACACTGGATCACACCACTGGAAAGCAAGGGAAAGTTGAGTTTGTCCATTGCTAATGGCACAGCATTTCCTGAGCTCAGTGTGAACCTTTCTGGATTCTGTACAATGTATTTTTGTTCATATGGAGTAGCATTTGAAGTGCAACAATGTTCTAATCTGTGAACTGAAGAAAGAATTTGAGTGAAATTTTCCCCTTCAAAAAACCTTTTTTTTTTTTTTCCAGATTATTGAATGTGTGTGTTTATCAGTACAACTTGTGATCTGCCAAACAAATCAGCCCCCTTTCTGCCTGGCATCTGTCACATTCAAACATGTATCTGCTATGGAGGGCTCAGATGCTCACAGGTGTTAATGCCACTGTCTTTTTGCCATGTCCCTGTTAAACTGTTTCTCTGGACTCAGTCTGTGACCTGCCCTTGTTCCTCTTCTCAGTCCCTGTTGTCTCAACTAGAGAGGAGGAGAATACCTCAACATCTCTATCAGTTGTGAGGCTTCTTTTAAATCTCATCATTTTTTAAAATCAAATCTCTATTTTTTTTCTACGTGCAGTCTGACTAATGACTTTTGTAAACTTGTGCTGGCAGAACTAACAACAGCTTAAATAAAATGACTAATTGTTTTCATTCATCAGCTATTCATCGTAAGGACAATTATAGTTTCAGTGTTCTGCCCCCAAACGAGGGCTGAATCCTCCAGTCATGGATTATTTATATTACCTGTCTCTCTGTTTACATTTTCTAGCTCATTGATGGCTCTATTCAGCAACCAGGCCCCTTGTAAAATCTGGGTGCTTCAGATTTGGGTCAGAATTTGGGCAATCTGGGTAACTGCTGCTCCTCTTGATTTCAAGCAAGAAATAAATTACAGTGAGTTCTCGTAGCTTGATTTGTTCATATGCTGGTAGGTGGCTGCTAAAATGTTAAGATGCCCTCACTTGCTTTTTTTCTGCTAAACTAAAATTTAGCACCAGGGGCAAGTTGCCATACTAGCACCAAGACATCAGGTTCATTTTGGGAAGCCTACTAAGTATTTCCAGCTTGTCAGTAAATATTTTTCCCCCACATATAACGTTTAAGAAAACAAAAAAAAAAAGTCATAGAATCACAGAATGGTTTGGGTTGGAAGGGACTTTAAAGATAATTTCGTTCTAACCCCCCCTGCCATGGGCAGGGACACCAGAGCAAACCTCACATTTCCTTGATAAGCAAGAAAGAACCAGAAATAGTTCAATTTGAAAGGGTTAAAGAAAAGACTCATCTGTCACCTGCTTGTTGGACATGGGTTGTAGGACAGAGTGAATGAGCTGCTCTGGGAATGGAGCTGGAGATCCCTGGTGCCCCGGGTAGGGGTGAAGGAGGAGGCTCTGAAGGTCTCACTGTCTGGGGTTTTGTCATAGTTGTGTGGTTAGAAATCATCCCAGGATGGAACAACTCAGCAGGGATCCGAGTCCTCTCTCCTCCGAAGGTCCACTTGTGGTCACGTGCAGTGCCCGGAGCACAGGGAGTGTCCAAGCCACGGGAGCAGTGGGAGGGATGTGTAGGAGTGGAGTCCTGTCTCTGTAGGCACCTCCATCCCCAAATCCTTATTGCTTTTTGTGCCACTTCAACACGGAAAAGGCACAGAAATTACTGGCTTTGGCTCTATCTCAGAGCCCAAATACAGACAGCTCTACTGGATTCTGTAGGATTCTGGACATGGATTGAAAGTTTGTAATGTTCCCTTGTCTTTCTAGTGGGAAGAAGGAAAACTGATGCTTTGAAAATAATTGAAGTCTAACTAGAGAATTTCTCATCTAATCTGAATTTCATAGCTTGACCCTATTTCTGCTACTGCAGACTCCATTTCTGTGTATGACACCCTGGAAAGTGCAGTGTTCATTCCTAACCCCCTGATCTGCTTCTTGTCCACAAAGCAGCTGGAGCTGATGGCAAGTAAATCATGGAGAGGGGAGGGGAAAAAAACCAAAGTGAAAGTGGTAATCTTAACACTCTGCTTTGTACTTGGCAGATCTCAAAATACTTCCCAAAGTGAAGGTGCCTAATTTTAAATCCTTCAGCCACCCAGTGTGCTTGTTCAGAGGAGGGAGGAGAAGCGTTTGTTTGTGACAGAGCTATTAAATGTAGGATTTGTGTCTTATGAAGAGGCAGTGTTGCTTTTCCAGGCTGATTAGAAATGGTGACTGGATTTGGGTCCCACAGCCCTTGAAATGAATGCAGAACTCACTCCAATAGGAGATGGATAGGGAAAGTTGTTCCTATTCCAGTGTCTTCCCCTGTGAGTGTCATGGCAGTGTTGGCTGGAATTGCACAAATATCGTGGGCAGGTTTTGAATGTCCTGGAAGCAATTCCTGATGCTAATGGGGAGCACAGTGATACCAGAGGTATGAATCCCCAAGAAGTTAATTTTAAACAGTGTATCTGAAAGCAATGCAGTTCTATTACAACATCGCACCTGCTTTGCATATATATAATATATATTTCTCTTTTTCAAGGCTCTCAATATGATTTATGAGCAGCAATTAACTCAGCCTTTTAACACCATGTGACAGGTGTTGCTGGGCCCATTTATGAACCAGGCAAGCTGAGGCACAGAGGTGTCAAGTGTAGTTTGGCAGCACTGGTATTGCAAAATGAAGACCAGAACCCAGGAATCCTGAATCACAGCCCCTATTCTACGAGCTGCCCATTTATTGCTAGGAGAGGAGATCATTAAAATCCACTGGGCTTGTCTGGCAGACTCTATAAACTCATGCATGCTGTTAAATGCAGCGGGGTTATCGTTATTAAATGATGAATGTAGGAGGGTTTTAACATAATGCTGAAGAAACACATTAAACCATGATGGAATGAGAATCAATATAGGTCATTAAAAAGAATTCTGCTGAAGCAGATTTTGCCTGTCACTCAGCAATGTTTATACACTGTGCTCCCTTTATGCTGCTCTACCTGTATAATATAGGAGATTTTTTTTTTTTAAAATGTAAATGACAGGAGGCTTGTAAAATACTGTGCTTTAGTGCTCACAGACCATGGGCTTCCTTCTCATGGTCAGCAGGACTGAGGCTCTGTACCACAGCCTGAAGTGTAAGGGGGAGGTGTGGGCTGTGTGGGTGTTTTATACTCACAAAACAGCCAAGTGTTTTGGAAAAATAAAAGGGGGTGTCTGAACCTCTATTTTCCAGCTCTGTGTGCAAAAGAAGAAATTTATAATGTATCTTGTAGTTCCTACCTTGAGGTACATTCATATTAGTAATACAGTAAGAATTCCAGAAGTTCCACCTTGCTAATTGTGGAAGGATAGAAACTTGTGAAAACTTGATAAATGCAGGATGGGGACTTGCCACAGGTTTAAATCTTGGAAAGGGAAATGCTTTATTCACATCTGAAACTAACAGCTATGCACTGGTGGAAATAGGACTTTTTTGTGTGTTGTATGGAGTTTTCTGCTGTATGGCAGATGATTTAATCAGGGGAATTTTTTTTTTTAATAAGAAAGAAAAGCAGAATGTAGATGTGAGTAATTAAATACAGGAGATCCTATTTCTGGTTTTAGTGTAAATGCATTTATTATTTGTAAACCTGACTCATTTGTAAAGACACACACCAAAAAAAATGGGCGCACATTCAGAATTATCCAAGTCCTTTATGAGTGTGAGCTGTGCTTCATAAGCTGATATCAAAATGTCCCTCAGTTATGTTTGGGCTACCAGTACATTTATATCTTCTGTATATTTATTTTCCTATGTAACAGTATTAGACTCTAGGCAGTATTTTACCTGTTGCAAGTAAGTATTTAAAAAGAATCAGGCAAGCAGATAATATTGCTGAAAATAACCTCAGAATGAAAGGCAAAACAAGTGGCCTTAAGACCCTGTAACCCAACAAAGACTTCAGCCCATGAGAGTGGATGTTCTAACAATCCTTAGGTTGCTCTGGGCACCTGATTCAGCTCCAAATCCTGCAAAACTGTAAGGCAATCCCTGCACCTGATTCAGCTCCAAATCCTGCAAAACTGTAAGGCAATCCCTGCCTTTCGTTTGGTTGGCGTGCTGGTTGTTTTTTTTTCCTCTAGCTGAAGGTGCAAAGCCAAATAGGTCTGTGGTCCCGCTGCCATCACAGACTGTGAGAGTTTGCTTACACTGAAGTGACTGACAAAACCCTCAACAGCTTTAATGGGGGCAAGAACAGGCTCTCTGTGATTTAATCTCAAGTGTTCAGCTCAAGGCAGAAAGACGGGGGCTCTTTGAAAATGACAACTTGTGGGTTTTGGAGAGGCCATTAACATATTTGTCATGGGGGAAAGAGGGTAAATAAGGAACTTGAAAAGAAAGGCAGATATTAATTACGCTTCAGACAACATTGTTGTGTGCTGATGACACGCTGGAGCTCTCCAGACGACTATAATTTGCAAGTGAACCCAACGAGTAGGAGACTTTACAACAAGCCGAGCAATTAGTTCTTCCTGAGTTGCAAGAGTGACATCATGTGTGCAAAACATGCCTTCGCCTTCAGCTAACAACACATACTCATTTATTCTTCCTGTAGGGTCACTGTTGGCTGTGAAGGCCATTAAATCATCCCTCTGATGGATGTGTTAACTTTGGGAGTCGAGTGAATGAGGGTCCCTCGAGTGCAGATAAAGGAACACGTGTCCAAAGCACCAGCTACCAACAAAGGCAACTCCAGTATCAGATTTTATGCCCTGTAGCTGGCTTACAAATTTCTTTTAAACACCTGCAGTTATTTTCTGGGGTCTTGAAAGCCTGTCCCTGCTGTAGGGTCTGACCTGATTAGTGGGATTTTTGTAAATTAATTTTTGGTTTAAAATTTGTGGACACTGTTGAACAAGGTGAGGACTTGCTTTTATGAGCTCTTTATATAGAGTTCTGAAAAAAGGCAAAGACTTTATTTAACTAGGAAATGTAATAGGAATTAAACACTTAAACAATAATGTTAATATGCATCTGAGTGTAGATTTCCAGTAGTGTGTGCTTGGTTTCATAAGCTGAATCACTTATTGTTTTGCACTGCATGAGTTTATCAAAGAGACTATAAGGATGCATTTGATACTCAATGAGGAATAAATTATGGCATTGATCTGTAGAGACAATTACATTTATTCTTTAATCAGATACATAGTCCCACTGGAGCCACGTACTGCTTACACACAGTCAATTAAGCTCCTGCTTAAGTGCTTTGTAAGATCAAGAGCCAAAAAACCCAACTTGCAAAGATTTTTCAGCTCTTTTTTCTGTTAGAAGTGTGATGAAAATTGTCATGTAGTTTTTGATTATTTTTTTTTCCTCTGGATTAATGAGAAGGAATGGGATGTGAACAAGCTTGAATTTAGAGATTCATTTCAGTGTGTGAAAAGCTGCTTTATCTTTTGAAGAAAACTGTTACTACGAATGCAAAATTAGCATTTCACCAGTACAGTTTTTTTCTAAACATAGCAGTGGGCACGAAGATTTGGCAGAGCAGATGCAGAATGGGGCCACAACCAGCTCGGCAGAGAGAGCTGAGGGGTTTTGCCTCAAACAGGAGTGGGTTTCTCTTACTGTGATGAGCTTCCAGACAGGGCTGTGCATATTCTCATTGCCTTTCCCCAGTCCTGAGAGCGTTTGCCTGGTGTTGGTTGCCCTGAGTATATCCCCATCTGTCCCAAATTTGCCATTTCCCAGGGAAGCAGAAGGGAAAGCTCCTCTTTTTAATAGTGACCCAGCCAGACCCACGATAATCCTGTGCTGCACTACTCTGGAAAAGTCCAGGGCAGTGACTTCAGGATATTTGGATCTGATCACCCACCCCAAGCTTTCAGCAAATAATCTATATGATCCTTGTTTCCAGCTCCCATGTTTACATAGTCCCCAGAAGTTTCTAAAATTAGAACCTGAGAAAAATAGAAACCTGTTCTCCGAAGCCAGCAGGATGTTTTAATAGGAACTGTTACTGCTGTTATTAAAAATAGTAATAATCTTCTGTTAACCAAAGGCAGGGATGAATCTCTTGCTGGACTGTGCCTGGGATCTGTGCCATGTCTTTATATCCTTGCAAAGCTGTGGCAAAAGCCATCCCAGAGAAATGGTAAAGCTGCTGATGACTGTTCCATAGGAAGCGACACAGCAGGGAACTGGGCAGCCTGTTAGTCCCTGAGACACTGAAGTTTCTTGGTTTTTCTTCTATTTGTGACAGCTCATCCCAGCAGAGAGAGGCAGATTTTGTACAGCCTTCAGTTTAGTTTCCTGCAGTAAAAGTTCCTGTTTTGGTCACAGCAGTGAGGGAAGACAGGCATCTGAGAGCTTGGCAGTAAAAGTGCCAAGCAAAGCTGAAAGGGATGAAAAAAAAAATTCTGAGTTCTGTGAAAAAGGTTTAACCCTGCTCTGCAGCTTCAACTGCAGGGACTTTCCTCTTAACTGAACCCTGAGGATCCCTTCAGAGGAGCCTGTTCAGTTAACTCCTTTATCTGTAGCTGCCAGGAAGGCCACAGATGCGATAGGGGAAGCCACTGGTTTTGGTGGTGTGGTCAAAGAAGAGTGAGATGTGTGTGCATGAACTGTCTTTTTTGGCTACAAGCTCTGCACAGCCTGAAGAAGTGAACCTCCCACAGAGTCAGAGCCTGCCTGCTTCGTGGGCCATTCTGGTTGAATTATTCCTCTGGCAATGCACCCCCTGAGCTAAAGTTTATAATGTAAAGCTGGTGACAGGCTGGTTTAGGTTTAAAATGCATGGTTTTGATTAATTTGCTACATTTCAAGAGCAAAAACTTGCAAACTTGGTCTTTACTGAGTACTACATTGCTTTCCACATGTTGTGGATCTAGCAAAACTGTACACCTTTTTCACCTGATGTACTTCTCCATCTATGGGAGAGGCAGAGCTGGGCCACATTTAAATAAATACTTAGCCACAGGATGAGGAGGAAACTGAGGTTCTGTGAGGATTCGGCTGGAAGCTTTCAATGTCAAAAAACCCTGAGTGTGAGCAGAAAATGCAGCTATTCCAAACCACACATTCTTGGGTTCTGTTCACCTGGCCATGGTGCACAGGAGAGGTGAAAGTTCTCTCTTTATACCCACACATGTGTGCCCGTGCTCATACCCACCAAGCTCCCAAACAGCATGTAAGGGAGAATCTACTCGGTGGTTTTAGTAAAAATGAAGTTTCATGGCTCTAATAATCAACAGCTGGGAAAATACATGCTTTCCTCCTTCATCTCTAGACTTATTTGAGAGCTTTTTATTTTGTGGCTTTGCTGGGTGACTTTCCTGATGAACTGATTTTAAAAAAATCATTGAGTTTCTTCGAAGACCGTAGTGGTTACCATAGAAATACGTTAGCTGCAAAACAAGGAATAATTAGTTTATGTTTGTTCCTTTGTGTCTCTTAATTTCTTCCATTCAGGATTTTTAAGCATATAATTATAGGGATTATTCAGCTTTGTGATTTTTTTTTCCCCTCCTCTATAAATTCATTTAAAGACAAAACTCTGATGTCTGTAGAGCATAAATAATAATGATTATATGGGGTAATTAGTCCAACCTGTTTGTCCACATAGCAGAAAACAATGTGTTTCTGTGGAAGGCTGCAATGCTGACTACTGGTCACTGGGCTTCCCCTCTGGCATTCCCAGTTATCTGGCTCATCCCTTATGGCCACTCAAACAGTGACCCTCAAAATTCAGAAATGGACTCTGGAGAGCACTGCAGGACACTTCCTTGTGTCATTCAAGTTCTGGGATAGGCTAAATTTGACAAGAAAGGCATCAGCAGGAGTCTCTAAGGTCGGGTGACAGTTGAGCAAGGACGGGAGTGTTGCGACACCAGGGTTTGAGGTGGTTATTTAACACCTCTGCCCTGGCTGGATCTGCAGAGTAGGCAAAGTTCTACCTGTCTGTGTGGAAGGGCTGAAACTTGTAGGACTTCTCCAGCAACACTTGGGCTTTTTGCAAAATAGCAGTTTTCCCCAAACACTGGGAGAAGGGTCCTGGAGCCCTTTGGTTCGGAGTCATTCAGAGGTTAAATCACCTTGTACGATTCTCCCTTGGGAGAGATGTTCTCTCTTTAAAGCTCCAAGATGAATAAACAGGAATAAGAAAGACTCTTATCCTAGGCTTGTTCCCTTTCTCCAGCCCAATCAGGGTGGAAATGTTCCATACTGGAGAAAAACATCAGGAGGGGATAGGAGACGTTCTATACAAGTCAGGAATATCAGGAGGGAGCAGGATTTATGCAGAGCCTTTTGTTGCCCACAGCCTGATGTTAGGGAGCCAGGATGCTGCCTATGGAGGGGAGAGGCATGGCCCTACACTCCTGGCATCCCGAGCCAGTGTCCTAGCTCCAAATTCTTCTATGGAAAAGGAAGGAATAGTGCCAGAACCCGGTCTGGTAAGTGTATTCCAGTTACTCTCCTGGATCAAGCCTTTAAGGAAAAATAAGAGAACATCACGTGGCTTCCAAGGGCTCAGGTCCGAGCTAGGTTAGAATCACAGAGTGGGTTGGGTTGGAAGGGACCTTTAAGCTCATCTCGTGCCACCCCCTCGCCGGGCAGGGACACCTCCCGCTATCCCAGGATGCTCGTGCAGCCTGGCCTCGGGCAGTTCCAGGGATGGGGCAGGCACAGTTTCCCTGGACCATAACTGACCCCAGTGACCCCCCGGGCCGCGCTCGGGGTCGGTCCCCTCGGTGCCCCCGGTGCCGTCTGGCGGCGGCGGCGGGCGCTGCACCGCCGGCTCGGGAGGGCACGGGGATGCTCCAGGGGAGCGGCGGCGATCGCCATCGCTCCCTTCGCCACGGCCCGGCTCCCGCTGCTCCCGAGGGCACTCGTGGGATGCCTCGATACCGAGGACTCTGGGCTCCAACCGTGGCTCTGCCCGCCGGGTGCGGAAGCCGCCCCTGATCGCGGGGCAAAGCGCCGATCCCGGGGCAAAGCATTCTGGCGATGCTTTCAGTGAGTTCTGAGCTTGTACAAACCTAATTCACGCTTTGACATAATGTCTGATTGTCACAGCTCAGCCTGGAGAAGAGGAGGCTGCAATGAGGTTCCCCTCGGTTCCAAGTTCCTCCGGAGGGGCAGGGACTGAGCTCTGCTCTGGGGGGACCAGGGACAGCACCCAGGGAATGGCTGGAGCTGTGTCAGGGCAGGCTCAGGTTGGATCTCAGCAAAAGGTTCTTCCCCCAGAGGCTGGTTGGGCACTGACCAGGCTCCTCAGGGCAGTGGGCACAGCCCCAAGGCTGCCAGAGCTCCAGGAGGGTTTGGATGATGCTCTGGAGCACAGGGTGTGGCTCTTCGGGGTGTTCCTGTGCAGGGCTGAGGGTTGGACTGGGTGGTCCTTGTGGGTCCCTTCCAACTCAGCATATTCTGGGATTCTGTGGCCTTAATTTCCAGTGTTTGCTGCCTTTTTTTTTTTTTAATGTTTTTCATGGATGCACTGTCAGCTTCAGTTTATTGAAATATAAAATTAACTTCCCAATACAAGGATGACTTTTGGTAATAGAACATAATATCCGGGAATGAACACTCAGGATAGAGCACTCCACTTAATGTAATTCTTGCACAATTATGAGTTGCTTACCTTAAACATTATTCTGAGGAGTAATAAAAAAAAAAACCTAGTTAATAACCTGGGCAAAACAATTATCCTTCTAAGAGTCTTTATTGAATCATGTATGCAAAGCAGAGGAGGTTTTCATAACAGATGTATTTAATCTTGATGCAATGCTTGGTTTTAACCCCACAGTGTCTCACAATTCAGTCAGAGCTTAGACTAGTTCTGATGTGCTTGAATAGAGGAGATGGAGCCAGAAGCCTCTGGGATCACAAACAAGACTCTGCTATTGTGGAAGCCCCTCAAAGTCTTGTTATTTTCCAGCAGTAACCATAATAATGAAAGCCTGGAAGATCATTTATATAATGGTTCAATGGTTAGTTTTCATAACTGGCTGTAACAGGCTTTTGGAAGCTCTCCCGGTGTTTATTGAAATAAATGTCAGGGTGAGACTATTGTGTTTGTGTCATAGATGTAAACTCTGGCACAGGGAGAGCAACCTCACGGCGTGCATTGCTCCAGAGTTTTACCCTTCCAGGGAGAGGGCAGCATTTGGCAGCTCTCCCTGCTCTTTGGTTGCCATTCACAGCAGCACTTGGCTCCTGCTGGCACTGCTAGCAGTGCTCTGATGTCCTGGAGCACAACAAAAGCTCGAGTCTGTGGAGCTGCATCAAACACTGCTTGTGTGGAAGCTGAGATATCAAGAAAAGCCTCCCCTGAAAGTGAGTGTGTTGGACTTTACCTCGTTGTGTCCCGTGATGTGGTCAGGTGTAAATAGAACACTGGATCTTAGAGCTGGCAAAGCATTAGTGGGTCACCTACACAATTTCCCTCCTTCACAAAGGATGATTCTCCCTGCTGAACAATTATTAGGGCTTTATTGTGCTGGCTTTTGAATTCTTCAGTGCAAAAGTTTCTACAAATGACCCCTTTACCACTAAACTATTTCACATTATAATTTTCTTCTTTGATTTTTCTTTCCTCATCTTGAGCCCAAATTTCTTTTTTTATTCAGTTTGCTATAATTGCTCCCAGCTATCCATCCTATCCCACCCCACCTGCTGCCCTCCCCTCTGTGGACTGGGTACCTGTCAGACATCCCTGAACCATTTCCTTTGGTCAAAGGTATACATATGCAATTCCTCTAATCTTCCCTCTGCCACCTGTTCCCTCAGGCTCTTCATATTTTCTGAGCCCTGCTCTGAACTGCTTCCCATTTATCAATATTATTTGATGATGGGTTAGGAACTGCTCATCCTGCCATCCTTCTCTCCCCTGCCCATGTCCACGCCACCCACCGAGGTCATGTTTTGGGGACAGACCTGGCTGATCCCTCTCTCTCAGCTAAGGAAGCTTTCACAGCCAGAGAACACCCTGTCCCACCACGTAACCATCTGCTCTGCAAACAGGAGTGTGGCACATCAAATGCTACTTGCAGTTAAATATCTACCTGGAATAAAGCATTAATGGCAAGCTTGACTGATGAGGGAAGAGGACAGGGTTTTTTTTTTTCTGATGACTTAAAAATCCTTTTCTGAGGACTTCTCTAGTGTCTGAGATCTTTGCTTGCCTGGGTTTTTTTGTAGGCAGGAGCAATCAGTGAGATACAGCTACAGGTCTTGTAACTTTTTTTTTAAATCACTATTTATTCTCCACCAGTATTATCTGCTGAGTGCAGAAGACCAGAGTCTGTGCTTGCAGTGTGTCTGTCTCCTGAGTTCTGGCATTCTTGCTGTTATGGGATTTCTTCTGCCTTGTGAGGGTGGGGAGGCCCTGGCACAGGTTGCTCAGAGAAGCTGTGGCTGCCCCTGAATCCCTGGAAGTGTCCAAGGCCAGGTTGGATGGGGCTTAGAGCAACCTGGGCTAGTGGAAGGTGTCCCTGCCCATGGATGGGCTTCAAGGTCCTTTCCAACCCAAACTATTTCATGATTCTGTGATTTCTGACTGGGTGTGGTACATGTGCCAGTGTTGTTGTTTTAAGGGCTTTTATGCTTATCTGGAAAATAAGCAGTTAGAGTCTGCAGGAGAAATTGGTTTTGGGTAAGAACATTTTGGGACTTGACTCAGCCTTAGCCTCTGATATAACAGTCAGGTTTCATTCTGTAATGGACAAGGAAGTTTGGAGAAGTATATGTTTAGGAGTCTTTTTATAATAAACAAACCATGTTGGTATGTAGAACAGAAAACAACTTTTAAAACCACTAAGTGCTAGTAGTGAAATACAGTGACCACCAAGTATTTAATTTCTGAAAATAGACCCCAGAGAACTGTATATATCGAAGTGTTTTGTCAACTGAACATCTTTCTAGGAAGTTAATCTTTACAAGAACAAAAGAAAAGGCTTGAACATTAAGTCTACATGAAATAATTGTGTAAGTAAATATCAAGCTAGTTAAGGGAGCAAAACTGGGTGAACCTCATGCACACAGCGTGTGTGAACAATAAGACTGTGACTGAAACGGGTGGCCAGACCTTCCTTTGGGATAAATCACCAGTGTAATGTGTGGATTTGGCCCAGGGTTTATGATTACAATGTCCTGCTCCTGGTTGAAGTGCAGGATGTTCTACTGAGTTTACTTTTGCCTTCACCAATACTGAGAAGAATAAGGGAAGGAGATGGGTGGAAGGCAGGAGCTCCTGGGACAGCAGTGCCTTTGCTCAAAGGATGTCCAATTCTGCTGCCTGGCTGGCAATTATTGTCACTCATCTTTTTCCTGCTTATTTTCCTCTTGTCTCCTAAGTGTTTGGAAATGCTGATCTCAGAAATGACCTCTATAACAGACCAAGCCTTGATGTCCCTGTCAATGCTCAGATGTTCTACTGATGGAGGAGCTCAGAAGGTGGTGGGAGAGGATAAGGGACAGCCAGATGGTGGGTGGCAGTGGGAACAGGGTGACATAAGATCTGAGAACTGTGTCAGTGCTTTTGTTGTTGTTAGACAGAGACTACAAAGGAAAATATGAGCCCAAGCATGCCATGGAGATCCTCCTGTGGAAAAGTGCTCCATCCTCCTCACCCAAGCCAAGCCTGTTCCTGGAGAACTCAGCTGGTCCGGAATTGAAAAGCAATCGAGGTGAATTCTTCTCTGTTCCCACCATGGGTCTCTCAGCAGAGTGGAGTTGCATCATCCCTGTGGACATTCTGGGCAGGGTTGACCACTAACTATTGCTGAGGATTTAAAAATCTAGAAAATTGTATCATTGCAACATCCCTGAATCTGCAGTTGCATTGTGCTTGCTTAAGTGCTCATTTTGATCTTCCCAGAGAATCTAACCATAGGCAGCTGTTTAATAAGCAAGGAAAGGACTTCTCCAATTTTTTGACCCATCCCCTGAACCAATCCAGAAAGAAATACCTTTGTCATTCAGGTGAAAAACTCTTTAATCTGCTCTCAACAACTTCCCGTGTGGGAGCTCCACAGCTTCTCCACTCAGCCTCTTCCAGTGCTTTCCTCTCACTAGAAGGTTTCCTTGATATCTAACCTGAATCTTCCTTGCCAGAGTTTAAGCCCATCCTCATCACTGAATCATCTGTGGATGTGCCAAATAAACTATTTTCTTGTTTGGATGCCCTTTAGGGACTGTGATCACATCATTCCCTTGCTGGTGGCCCATTCATTGAGCTCTGCAACCTCAATTTTTTTAGTCCTCTCCTCTGAGCCACATATTCAGGTTGTCTGATCATTCTTCTCTTTGGCTTTTGTACTCTTGCACTCTCTCTAACTGCTCCAAATCCAAATGGAATCCCTAGAATGGCTTGGTGGTACAGCTGAGGCCACACTGATGCTGATAGAGCTGTTGCATTTTATTGGGTATCCTACAGGAAATATTGCATATTCCTTCTGGGGTTTTGTGCTATCACACTTTCACAAGGTCTATCTGCAGGTGCATACTAGTGCTTACTCCTTTCATTTATGATACTTCTCCATACTGAATTTCATCCATTTTTATTTCTATTGCAAAGATCACATTGAACTTCATCTTGTTCTCTGACGTGTCTGCAAAGGCTTCCACGTTCACATCATCTGCAAATCTAAATGTGCCCTTTCTGTTTTATCACCCCTCATCTTAGGGAAAACATTGAACAGAATTGGATCTGAGAGTTTCCTGCAGATCTTTGACGAATTAATGTGATAATGAACTTCTGGTTGACTGTGGCTATGGATGGATCCCCAGGTAACAGGGAATTGGGGCAGCCACTTTGGCGTCCTGTTGAAGTTGAAGAATCAAACTTTGTAGGGCTAAAAGTGGTCAAGTACCCCCACCTGTTTTATCTAAATACGACTGAATCTGAGGCTTTTTTATGGCTGAAAAATTTTTGTTTGTAGACAGCTCAGGTCAGGAACTGCTGAACCCTCCTGAGGGCTGAAGCATTGCCTTCTTTGGGAACTGGAAGCAGCCTGAGAGCCACGGCCTCACGAGATTTCCAGCTCGTACCAACCAGCTTCTGTGTGGGTAGGAAGCGTTGTGGTAAAGGGATCTGAAGATAAGAAGGGGCAGAAAACTTTCAAACAAATTGTGAACCAGAGCTGGGTGAAGTCAATGGAAACTCTCTGACTGGTAGCTCATGGCCATGTGGGGGGGCTGGTAAAGGGGAGCATAGAAAGAAAAACTGTACTGTTGAAGCAAAGAGATTGTCGAGATAGGACAGGAAAATACATTTCTGTAGAAACTTTGAGGGCTGTGGGAAGACAGCCTTCCAAAGGCTGCCTGGAAATGTTTAGAGAAAGCCCTTTTGAGTTAAATAATAACGATAACACAGGACTTGAAACAGAGAGAGGGAGGAGGTGGAACAGAACAAAAACAAAACAGAAATACAACAAATTTAGAAAAAACAAACCAAACAAACTGCTAGCTTTCTGAGACTCTGGCTGGTGTGTGTGCCACCCTGCCCACCTCCCAGGGTTTCTGTTTTGAAAATAGACTTTCTCCTGTCTGAGTGGTGAGCACGTCACGGGTGCCACAGGGAAAACTACCCAGCTGCTGCCAGTGCAGCTCCAGGGCCAGGGGGGATGCTGGCACCGTGGGCTCTGGGTTTCCTTGGCACCAATGCCATGTGGATTCTTTCCTGTTCCCTCTGCTTGTGCATTTTCCTCCCATTCAATTAAAGGTGCTGTGGGTGCTGCAGGTTGGATGCAGCGTTTTCCCCAGACAGATAATTGCTCTGCCTTTTGCCTTGTCCTTCTAATTGCTGTTAAAAGCGGTGCTGTCGGTGCCTTTTGTGAGCCTGCAAGCTCGTGTGTGTGTGTTTATATAAAGTCTGAGGGCAGAATTTGTCTGTGCTGTAACGTTTTATCAGCAGCAGGTAGCAATTGGAAGAGAATAAGTCCCTGGTTTGGTTTCCAGAGCCTGCAGACTGACTGCTCGTTACAATAATGAGAAATGCAAGTAAGGAGCAGCACATCAGCACTTGCAGGCCCACTTCCTATTGCTGTCATCAAAGGGTTTAGGAAAGTTTGCATTCAGAGTAGTTTTTTTTTTTTTCACTGATGCACATATACATGTGCCCATTACTGCCTGGGAAATGCTGTGCTGGAGAGAGCAGCTGATGGGCAAGGCATGGTTTGGGTTTGGGCACTGGGCTCAGTGGTTGTGGTCGGGTGAGGACTGAGATTGAAAGCAGAAAGTCAACAGAACTCCAGATATCCCAAGAAAGAAGCACAGCTGGGACCTGAATCGTGACCAGAAAGCTAAAAAGGGGAAGTTGTTCCACCCTGGAGCATGAAGGTGGTGTGGATTTTAACCAAAAAGCTGGAATCACCCCGACACTCACAAAGCACTCAGAGCACTATCCCACTTTGCAGATGATTCTCGTTAGTTTATGCCTTTTATTTTTGGTTGGGGAAGCAGAAGCTTTGTCCTGGCTAAAAATAGTGGTACTTACAACCACTTACAGATTTGTATTGTGTTACAGGGACAGAATTACTGCTCTTGGCCTGGATTTCCAGAGCTGCTGAAGAGTCGGTGTGGAAATCTGGAAGTAAATCCCATGGTTATTTCCCAGTGCTTTAAAGTTTACCAGCCTCACACAGGCTGGATAAAACTGATACTGGTAAAATTAGCAAGAAATGTGTCACTACAGAGAATCTTGAAATGGCATCAAAAGCAGCCCCAGGAACACAACAAGGGGTTATGAGCAGCCTCTGTTGTGGCCAAAAATAAAATATTTACACAACGTAGACCCCGAAAGTGAAAAATAATCACAGAAACATTTACTAGGAATGAGAAATTCATCAACTGAAAAATGACATTTGCAACCTGAGAGGAACCTTTTGCTTTTAAGAGCAAGGGTTTTTTTTTTTAATGAATCATTGCTTAATTTTTTTTCCTTCATGCTTTATATTGTCTCTCCACCTTGGAATAAAATAAAGTGAGGGATTGTCACAAAATCTGTGCAGCTTTTATGACTCCTGTGAAGTTTGAGGAAAGGCATAAAATGGGGGATACTGAGCTGCCCTCATTGGAGTGCCAACTTTCCCTTCTAGTGAACACTCAGAATTTGGATTTTGCATAAGATGAAACACAAATACGTGCTATATTAAAAGATCTGACCTTTTTACTTGTGCACCTACCTGTGTGTTAGATTTTCTCCTGCACTCAGGGGCTATTTTAGATGTCCAAGAAATACTGGGGTTTGTGTAGTGCTTCAAACCCCCAGGAAGGGTAATTTTTTTTTTTTTTTTAACCTATGGTAAGTTAATGATTTTACAGTGTTTCAGTTCACATGCCCTTTTTTGGTGTTCTCTGGGAATATCTTTTTTTTTTTTTTTCCCTTCCCAAACTTACTGCCACACAGCACTTCTTGTTCCTGGGCACTTGGGGGATGTTCACTGGAGAAGGGAGGGATAAATCTGGGAAAGCCTTCAGCCTGTTACTTGATGTCTGGTTCACATTCTGGTTTTGCAGACAAGTTTTACTATCAAAGCTGTGCTTTTAAATCCTTTGTTACAAAGACCAAGAAACCATCAGCTTACAACTGAACTCTGTCAACCATGAGGGAAGGAGAAGGCTCTTGAAGCCAGTGGATTTCTTTAAGAGTGAAGTTAGAGTCATCTAGATTTTATTGGATTTATTTGTTTCACTTCATTTATTTTTAAAGTTTGTTTGCAAAGAAATGTGTATCCTCTTTGGACTTGTTTAAGTATTGGGATGAATATTTAACACAGGACTCCCAAAGAGATGGGGTTTTGAAACACCTGATGTCAGAGCCATTGCAAATTAATGCATGTTCTCTTTAATATTTCTTCTTTTTATATATGTATCTTTTGCTTCCTTAAAGCCTTGCCAGTAAAGGGGAAAAAAATCTTGATTAAAAAAGAAGCAAATTGCTTTTAATTTGCTAGAAGTGATTGATTTCTGTGGACATGTGATGGCTCTTCCAGCAGTGCTGGGAAAACCAGCGCAGGGATCTCGTTGGCTTCTGGATTCAGACCCCAGAGCAGAGAGGGACACAGTCCCCAAAACCATGGGGACAAGCAGTGGAATGTGAAGGCTACAAGTGAGTTCTACTGAAGATCTTCCTCGTTGCAGTTGCCTCGCTCAGGGGCTCAGAAATGATTTTTCTGCTAAAAAAATCAAAATAAAAAAAAATCGTGTGCTAAATGCCAAAGCAGTGTTTGAATTAAAGATAATTATTTCACTTTTCTATGTCTGGTTGTGCTTTGGTGCAGGTCAAAGCCGGACCCAGAGCAGTGCTGGATGTGTTTGGATGAGCTGTAACTCACGGAAAGCGCGTGACAATTTTATTGTTGAAGAGGTAAGAGAGAAACACAGAGCTGAGCACACTCAAAATATGAATTTTAAAAGTTTCCATTGTTTACTTATCTCATTAAGAATCTCTCTCCATGCAGGCACATGAGAGGCAGGTACAAATATATCTCTTCTGTCTATCTTTGTTCCACTGTACGTTTGCCTGCAGGTCTCTATAGATAGAAACATAAACTGGTGTGTATATCCTGCTGCCTTTTGAAACGTACAGAACATTACCAACAGTTTCTTTTCTCTAGTTTGCTCAAATGCTTTGTGGTTAGATATTCTGAAAGTATAGAATTTAAAAAAAAAAGAAAAAGAGAAAGAAAAAGACAAAAAGATTTCGACGCTTTGAAAGAGTTGCTTTGTTAAAAATGAGCTTTTATTTCTTGAAAAAGAGTTTTTAATAAGCCGACAAACTATTTAGTTTCTCAGCATGAAAACGTAAAATCAGATAAAATTACTGATAAATAATAATTCAGAGCTGCAGAAATGAACAGTGTGTTTGGCATTTGAAGGCTGGAATTTGAGTGATATGGTGGGATTTTCAGAGCAGGGCTGGATCATGTGTTTGTTATCAGGAAAGTCTGAATATAAGAAATAAAGCCTCTGCTCAGGGCACACAGAGTCCTCTTGCATCTTATCGACTGTCTCAAAATCCAAACTAAAAGGAGAAGTTGGGAAGAAGAAATTTAAATAAGATTTAGAGGACTCCTGTAATTATTTTATTCAAATAAGAAAACATTTGGTAGCAGCACTTAAGCATGAAGAGTTAAATAAAAAGGGGAACATTCCTTATTGAAACGAAACATAATGAACAGAAGTAATATTTAACAATTGAATTAATCTTCTCTCTTGGGTAAATTTGATTATCTTCCTGATTGCCCCGTAATATTCAAAATATCCAAAGATTATGAGCACACCTGGCCTTATAATTTGCTAAACGAAGACTGAGTTGATGGGAACAGCACTTTGAATGTTGTAATTCACATCAGCACTTGGAGACTCAAAGGAACAAAGATCTGTAATGTGTTATTTTAAACATTTTCACTTCGAAAGTTATTAAAAAAACCCCTGGCATAGATTAGCATTCATTTAAAACAAACTCTTCACTCTTGTAAATTTATAATGCTGAAGTGCTGCAGGGGAAGAACCAGGGTTCCCATTTTTTAATATTTTTCACTGCTGTCATGTAATATTGATTATTCAATATTATTTCTTATTATGATTCTACTGGATTTTCTTATTCTTGAGGCTGTTAGGGTTTTATCTTATGCACTTTTTAATTATATAAGTCCATTTGGAATGACATTGGTATGAATTACTGCAAAAAAATTAGTGGCTTGATCCTGATATCTTCAAATAAATAGTAAATGGTCACAATTTTGGTATCAGGAGGATTTACAGACATGATTCATGAAAGCTCTTAAGCACAGGTATTAAGTTAACCACTTAGTGTCCAGTGATTTCAGGGGAATTTCAGTATCAGAGAATTGGGAACACATTGTTAATATTGCACTTGTGTCTACTGAGCCAGAACAACAAATTCAAACCCAGCTGGCAAAGCCTATCCAGGCTCAGGGGAAAAAAACCCCACTTCACTAAGTTTACAAAGATTAATATAGAAAATCATGAATTTCTCTGAAAGGGTTCTGACTTGAGAATGAAGACAAACACACTACTCAGTGTTTCAGGGGGAAAATTACTTGCTGAGTTTTTGATGCTCCAGCTGTGTGCTCTGAGGGGTTGAGGGAAGCATCAGGTGTTTAAGGAACCGGCAGCTTTTTTTCTGCTTCAAGTTTATGGGTTCCTACAAGTAGCTCAAGAAAGGCTTTTGCAAGCTAAGTGAATTTAGGTCTAGCCTACATACAAAATCTGAGCTCTTATTTAGCTGCAGTAGGCTGGTGCTTCTTCAGGGAATTGTTTCATTCCTTGATTCAATGGTTTTAATTTTCAATTTACCACGTGTATCACGGCCTGCAAAATGAAAACTTGCCTTCTGTTGGCATTCACTGTAGTAGAAGAGGCTCATACATGTGAGTTGGAAAAAATAAGATACAAATCGTAGAATCACAGGATGGTTTGGTTTGGAAGGGACATGGTGGTGGATCAAGGTGCTGATGTTCTCCAAGGAGAGAGTTCCTCCTGCAGGACCATGTTCCCTTCGTTGGGGTGTGTGCACAACTGCCTCTGGTTTTGGTGGAAGCTCCTTGTGTGGACTCAGTTTGTGCTGCAAGAGCTCTGATGCCGTGAATTCGTGATCCAGTTTTGAGGAGAGCTTTGCCCCGATGACTGAGCCAAAGCAGCTCTAAGTTATTAATTTTAATAGAATTCTTGAAAGAGATGTTTGGCACTAGAATGTGGGGGAAATCAGGCTTAGTTTTCTGTATACAAAGACACTGTGCTGTGGTGTCAGGGGTGGACAAAAGGAGGAGGCATCGTGGACGTGGATGGTGGGCTGGGAGAGCTGCTTGTCCACAAGGATGGGACCAAGCAGGGCCCTTGGAGCTCTTCACACCTGGGCTGGAGGGTGAGCTGCTGCTCCAGGGATGGCTGAGCTCCTGGCAAAGTGCTTGGTTTAAACAGTTGGACTTTGTCCACAGGGGTGAGGACAGAGGGATTTGCAGGGGTTGATCTTTGAGATGGGAGGAAGCACTGTGCCATTGGCTGTGCTGTGAGGGATGTGGGGGTTTGGCTGCAATTTTGGTTGATCCCCTTGGCAGGGCACTTTGGGGAGTCTCTTGCAAATGGTACAATTCTCCCCAGCCCCTCTCAGAGCAGGGCTGGGTGCTGTGGTTCTGTCCCATTGGCCCACCAAGGGCTCTGCTGCAGCAGCCCCATCCAAGTCTATTCCCTTTCCTTCCTCCTGCGGAACAGTCCAGAACAGTCACACAGGATCCCTCCTGGCTGTCCCCACTGCAGGTTTCCCCTTCAGAAATCATTTGGGTAGTTCTGTCAGTGAAAATCATAACCGAGGGAAGTTTTTAACCTGAACAGTCAAACAGACTCAGACACACAAAAAAATGAAGAATGATCTGGAAAAAAAAAATCCCCCAAACTCCTTTCGCCTGCCAGGCAGTGGGAAATGGAAATAGGGGTGGCCACTGCCTGTACTCGACAACACTCGACATGTGATATTTTCGGAGGTATCTCGGGAGCATCTACCACATTTACAGCATGTGAGGCATCTCATCTGGAGCCGTTTTGATCTCCTGTAACCTGCTCACAAACGCACACGTTTCATAACAGGCCCTGCGCCCCGATAAGGATCTCTGAGTTTCTTGTACGCGGTATCTGCAAACAATTCAAAGCTGTTCCACACAAACAAATGTGAGAACCCCCTGACCACAGACTGCCTTTAGAGCAGACCAAGATTTGATGTTACTCATACCTTCCAGTACCTGTCAGAGTTCAAACAGGAAACCTGGTTTTTCCTCTCATGTCAACAACTCTTTTTTTTCTCTCCTCTCTCTCTCTCTCTCTCTGAACAGGCGTTCGGCAGCGGGCTCGCGCCCGGGGCGGTGGAAGTCCTGCATTTCTGCGGGACAAACAAGTCCTTGCTCTGGTACGTCACTGCTGACATTAACAAGAACTGAATGTGTGGTTTTCGGTGATCCTGTGGGTGCTTCTGTAGAAACGGGCACACTGGCTTTGAACAACCACACCAGAAAGGGATTCATTCATACAGGATATCGGTGATGCGCAGCCCGGGGCTCGCTGCAAGTGCTGCTCTGCTTGGGAAATGTCAGACAAAACTTGGCTGCTCTTTCTCCTGGTGCAGCTGCATTTTGTGCTTACACAGTAACACTTTTTGTCACTTCAGCCTGTTTGTCGTGTCTCTGATATCCTGCTTGCCAGTGCCCCGACGGTGTCATGTGGAAAGTTTTTAAACCGAAGAAATATTCGTATTTGGTGATGAGGAATTTTCAGCTGAACATCTCAGCTCTTAGTTAATTATCATGTCTCCAAAAAGAATGAGAAAACCCTCATGCCCCGGTCAGAGATTTGGCTGTAGCCACTCATGAATGTTTTGGTGCTGCTGAGAATACAAATTAGGAATTTTAGCTGACATCCATCCCCCTTAAGCATGACTTATCTTTCATAATGCTGATCAAGAAATGTAGCAACTTTCAGAAACTTTCAGAACTTTCCATTGCAGAGTTGGAAATGCTTTAATAGCATTTCAGCTAATTTCTCTTATTTCACTTAATTTCATTTATTTCTCCCTGTGAATGTGGGAAGTGAAAGTTAACAACAGAGAATAATCCTTGACACAGATAATGTTTGTGACAGAAAACACTGACTCTGTCAAGGAACGGGCAACTTGTGAGGATTGTTCTTCCCCTGTTTGATTTATGCTTGACAGATGCAAAAAACCATCTCAGATACAGCTGTGTTAAGAAAAGAACACGCAGACATTTCCATGACTTTCATCTTGCTTTGTATTTATGTCGTGATAAAACATACTTTTGTGGCTTTTGCATCATCAAGGGGCAGAACATCTGGAAAAGTCTTGTTACAGTGAAGTGTCCATAAAGTTACATGTGATAATTTTCTACTTGGTTTTGGGTTTTGAATTTTTTTTTTTTTTAAATAAAACTCTCAAAACAAACAGCTGGATAATAGTATAATAGTGATAATAGTCACTGTGAGTGACACATGCTGAAATGTTGGTTACAGGCACACGAGATGAAGAGGCAAAGAGGTGTCACGGAATTTCTTGGTGACGAGCTGGAGCAGCGAGCGTGTGACAGTGGGAACCTCTGAGCTGCCCTGCAGAACACCAGGTAAAACAGCCTTTGGGGAACCACCAGCCACCCTTGAAACCCCACAGACCATTCCAGTAATTTGCTTTGTTTGCTCTTTATTTCTATGTTTCCAGTAGAATTTCTGCCCAAATGATTGAGTTACTTTGATTCCATCTGGGTTTTTTTCCAGTAGCTGTTTCAGGAGCCAAAGCATTTTATATAAAATCCGCTATCAAAAATGGCAGTGTCATGCTGCTTGTGACACTCAGTGCTGGTGCTCTGTGTGCTCCCACTGAGCAGCTGCAGGTCTGGAAAGACCTTCACCTCTGGCTCCCTCAACCCATCTCTGCCTTCAAATGCTTATGAACCAGTGGCAAGAAGAAAGGAGGTATTTGTATTCAGTAAAGGAAATACTTGCTTTCTAATTTTCTTTTTAAGTCTTAATATTTCATGAAACTTCAGTGGGAAAAAGTATGGGCTACTTAGAAGCCTGATTCAGAGAAGAAACACATACATAGGGCACATGGCTAAAGTCGAGTTCATGCTGTAACAAACATCCTGCTGAATAAATAAGTACCCGTGGTTCAAATCAGCAGCTCCTATCAGAAATGAGTATTAGAGCATTTACAGGCTTTTAGCTATCTGCCTTCTGCTTTACAAAGTATCTGTGTGTGTCCACTTGGTTGACTTCCCATGGAATCCCTGAGATCTGCGATTCCCTGGGGCTGGGCGGGTGTCTCAGGATGCTGGGGCATGAACGTGGCTCTGCAGACGTGGCTGGCTGGGCTTCCCTTGCTGCAGGGTGGCAGGAGAGGGGCTGACCCTGGGAGCCAGCCTGTGTCACCTGAGTTACTGCTTGGATGGATTTTGGTTCTCAGTGCTCACATTCCCCCAAGGCAACTCGACGCTCCCTGTGCACCCCTGTGTTCAGAGGGATCTTCATGAAAGTGCTGCTGATCCCTGCTTAGTCTGGGGTGTCAGGAGCTGCAATTAGGTAAATATAAGTAATTACAGTCAACTACTGTTTTAGGGCAAACTGGGCTTTACCCAGTAATTGTAGGCATTGCTGGTACCAGTATGTGTGTGGAAGGGTGTATTTTTACGGTTTTGAAAGCTTACTAGTAATTGAGTGAGGGCTCATTGCTACTAGCCTGTGTATCTGGGAGAAGACTGATAATTTTGCTGCTTTTTGAGGGGTTCTGTTGCAAACAGGAGACCTGATCACTCTGTAACATTTAGAAAACAAACATTTTCCCTGGCTGGAGATGGGCACGTGCCACGCCTGGACAGGCTGTGTGCAAGGTGTGAGGATTCCACCAGGGAAAAAAGAGCATCCCTGGCTGCTGTGCCCGATCCTGTTGCAGCTGATATCCACCACAGCAGCCACAAGCCCATCACTCAGGCCAGTGGCAGTCTGCTGAAAAACAAAGGGTTCCTTAATAGTCGAGATAGGCAGGTAAGGCACTGCTGTGCTATTTAAAGCACAGCATTTATGCCTGAATAAAGTTCCTCCAATTTTGGAGCAGGGTGTTTGCCGGGAAAGCTGTATTTACATTCCACCCCAGGGACTGAAGCGCCCTTGCACACTTTCATGTATCTCCTTTCTTCAAAGTCATGTATTTCACCTACAGCTTCATTCCTGCCTGCAATTACAGTAGGCAGCTCCCATCAGTCCTTTTGTAGCTTTTTTTTTTTTTTCTTTTTGATAAACAGCGGTGGCAGGCACAGAGGTGGCCACCAGCTACGTCTGCACCTCATTACCTCCCTCAAATGAAACGCTGTGTGCTTTGGGACAGCCCTGTGAGTTGGGAAAATGGTGTGTTTTACAGATGGGGGAGAGAGACAAAGAGCCGGGTGAGCGCCTTGCCCGGGATCCCACGGGATGTTGGCAGCAGGGAGTTGTGCTTCTGTCTAGTGCCCTAACCACTGATCCATCCTGTCTCCTGCTTTGGGGCGAGAGAGTCTGAAAACGCCATTGATTTGCACTTTCTAGTGCTGGGGAAGAAAGGTAGGGCTGACTAGACTGTTACAGGGAGACATGCAAAAATACACAGAAGACAACAAACAAGCGTGATGTAAATTAGCTTTGTAAAACTTTAATAATCTAAGATGCTGTTTGGAACACACGGTAAGGAGATGTCTGTTAACAACAAAAAAAAAAGATATGATTTTAACCAGATAAAATCCCTTTAATTAGTCTGAAATTCTTGATTATGTTTTGTAGCAACATACTTCCATATGCATGCCAGAAAGTCGGGGAAACATGGAAATCATTGACAGTTTGCAGCATTCAGTGCTGGGATACAGCAGATTATTTCAGTGAACGTTAGATAAACTCCCTGCCTGTAGAAAACATTTGTTTGGTGGTCTCTTTCCTTCGCTTTGTCATCTTCCTCTGAGCATCTGGTTTGGGATGGAATAAATGAGCCCACGCTTGAGAATCAGGTTGTTTATATGATGCAATATTTAAATGATTTTTGGTTTTCATAAGCCTGGAAAAGTATTGTCATCGTGGTGCCACTGGTTGTAGTACTGAAGCCTTCTCGCTGTGGCGGGTGAGCCTGGGCTGCCACGGAAAGCATTTTCTCCAAAACAGAGATGTGTTTGCACTCACTGGTGTGGGAACGAGGCTTCTCCTACGGCTGCTCAGCACCCAGGTGGTCCTGCAGCGAGGTTTGGAGTGTGCCATGACGTAGGCAACGTGGATTGATAGTTGGAATAAAAGCCACACACTCTTTGTTCACGGGCGGGTGATGGGGAGCGCGGGGACCGGGTGCCGTGGGAGCAGCTCAGCCCTGGCTGTGGAGCGGGCTCAGGGCGAGTGTGCACAGGGGAAGGGAACATGCTTGCATATTTTCCATCCAACTAACCACAGGCAGTTTGTTTTCAAGCACCTCAGTTGTTATGGGCTGCACAGCCCTGACCCTCCCAGCGCTGCCTCCCCCTGGACCCCGCGGGCTCTGGGGCTGGGGGAGCCCGGGGCACCAGGCCAGGGGCTGCAGATGCTCAGAGCACCTGCTTGCTCTGGCTGACACCCTGCCTTTAATCTTGCAAGACTGCGGGTATTTTCCCCAAGCCCCTGGTTGCCTCCACAAGGTGTTTGCTTGGCCCCAGGCTTGGCTGCCCCCCCGGGGACACCAGCTCCTTCCCACCCCGGCTTCCCCAAGGAGGGTGGTGCAGCCTCAGCCCCCAGCACTGATTACCCACCTGTAAATTAGTACCAATGGTATTTTTCCATCAGGTTTAGAGCCACTGCAATGTTTGCTGTGACAGAGGACAAGCTGGGGTGTCACCTCCAGCAATCAGGTGATTTGTCGAGGTCCATGAGCTGCAGAGGTAGCACAGCAGGAGTCAGGGGTGACTTGGAGAACCCCATGGTTTGGGATCATGCTGGCTCTCAGCTCCCAGCCCATGCCACCATGGCTGGCACCAACTGGGGAACACAAAATAAATATTATAGCTGGGAACCCCCCACCTCCCCCAGCAAGGCCCCATGATGGGAACAGAAGGCAATTTGCTTTTCTGCCTGAATTTCTTTGCTACCTTTGTTTCCATGGTGGCTCCACACATGATTGGACAAAAAACAGCTGAGAAAAAGCCAAAGCATTGCTTTGAAAAGGAATACTTTTTATTTGCACCTTCTAGCACAGCATTTTTTCCATAGCCATCCCATCACAGCCAGGTCTGTGTTCCAGCAGAGGAACTGTTGGCAGCTGAGGACAGTCTCCATTCTCAGGGACTCCCCTGGAGCACCTTCTACCCTTTCACAGGGACCCACCCATGTCCACTGAGGGGACCCTTGGTGGCTGTTCCCAGGGAGGGAACCCAGTGCTGAGCTGGGGCATTGGCAGTGTCTGCTCTCAGGGGTTATATGGCCTTGGAAGAGGTGAGACCTTGATTTTCCAGTCACTTACTGGCCTGGGTAAGAGAAGGGCTGTGCAAATTAATGCCATGTCTAATAAAAGTGAAAACAGACAGAACTGGGTAGTTCACATTCACTGTAAAATTGAAACCTGATTTTAAAAATTCACTAACCTTCTTTTTTTTTTTCCATTTAGAAATGAGTGATTTTTGAGTGAAGAGAGGAGGCTTTGTTTATAAATGAGTAAAATTGGTCCTATCATTAAGCAAAGGGGATTTGCAATGGGAATATCTCAGTTTGTGCTGTGATATATGTGTGTGCATGTTCCCATGTGAGAACTTGGCTTGACAAAATACAGTCAAGGCTGGGTGATGGTGTTTGAGCATCACTCATGAAGGGATGGTGCAGATGCTCTGCAGACACACTTAGCAGTTGTTTGCCAAGTCAGAGAAGATCTCTTTTCCTTTCTAGACACTTAAATTGCAGTTTTGTAAATGCTTTTTCTTTGGGCAGTTGGGCCCCTGACTTACAAGAAAGTCACTTGTAGAATCACAGGATTGTTAAGGTTGGAAAAGACCTTTAAGATCATCAAGTTCAATGCTGAGGTTGTCCAGAGAAGGGCAACATGTTTCCTGGGCTAACAAAGAGATAAACAAAGCCCAAAGTCAGATATAAATTACATTCCAATAACCCTCATTTTTCAGAATTACCCACAGGGGTTTTTTATCTTTTCATCTGTGAAAAAACATTATTTTTCCTGTACTTTTGCAAGTCTCATCTCTGTTTCTGTGAGTCCTTCGTCCTTTCCAGACATCCCCCTCTTCCCATCAGGCTGTGGATTTATTTAACAGAACAAAAAATAGTGGATTTGTTGTCTGCTGTGGGATCACTTTAGCTTTGCTCAGTGCTGCTCAGCACAAGTCTAATAAACAGCAGGTCACAACATGCACGTGGATTTTCTAAGAATCTGGGTATTGTAGGGTTTTTTCAAGTTGGGCCCCCTCTCATGTTTTAGCTGTGTTTTGGATGGGAGTGCTACAGTAACAAGATAACCAGCCAACTGTAAATGAGCTCTTGATTTCATTTCATCAGAGATGACAGAGATAATTAAGTGCCAGGAAAATGTTTCTCCTCTGCCACCCATTTATTGAAAAACTTAAGTTTCCGTGAGTGCATCATTTAGAGGATTAATAAAAAATGAAAGACAAATCCAGTATTTTATGATGTGTCACACCTGCAGACAAAATAGTTTGTTTTCACACAACTCTGACTTCAGGAAAGTGATGGAGGAGCCTTTTGCAGCTATAAAACATCCCTTACACGAGTGTTTGCACAGGAAACAAACCAAGGTACAATCGAATTCCTGCTTACCAGTTCTTATAGATTTTATGGATTATCTGCAACCACCCATTTTTACTGAATCCAAAATTATTTAGCGGGCTGGAAAAATGCTGTTAGAGGTGTTACTTTGAATGTGCTGTAAAGCAAGAAGTTGGAACAGAAAAGTGTTGGAAAAGCAGCACAAGGGCAGTGTCCAGGCAGGTCACCAGCACGGGCTCCTCCTGTGCTGGGACAAGGGGCAAAGCAACTGAAGTCACCCCATGGAAGATGATCAGATCCATTTGGGAATGATGGGTGAACCCCTCAGTCCAGATTACACTAAATCCCAGCCTGAGAGTGCTGGAGGTGCAGGGGAGCAGGCATAAAGAGTTTATCTACTTGTGATGATGATGTAGAAAAAGCTCATTTCACACTTACACCAAACAGGTGAATTCACTCACTTTTCTATTTATCACTAGACCAACACCTCCTGGTTCTCTTGACCATGGCACTGATGGCATAAATCCTCATTCCTTATAAACAAGAAGCACTAATCATTTATTTCCAGCTCGTGTTCACGGTGCCCTGGTGCTGGAGGTGGGTTCTCTCCCGGGTGCTTGAATTTCTGTGAGCACTGTCACCATCTAGTGGCACCTCACTCTCGGTTTGCAGGGGCAGCTGCCGCGTTATCCTCCCGCGGGGTTTACCCTCTGGTCACTCATTTCACCCCCTTATCATTTTGGCTGCACCAATTTGCAAGTTAAAAAGCCCTCAGGTGGGATGGCAGCTTTATCCGGCAGATTTTCCCTCTGCTCCTGTCGAGGAGCAGCTCAGCCTGGTTGAACGTGGAGGATTTCCATGGTAAGGTGGCTCTGGAAGACTGGAGGGTTGTGTTTAAAGGTGTTCAAGTGAGGGAGGAAAAGCTCGGGGGAGAGTTTTGTGCTCTTGAACGCTCAGTGGGAATGTTGTGAGTTGTGACTAGATAAAATAATCGCTGGCAGTAACAGTGGATGGGTGTGGGGGTGTGTGCATTAATCATAGAGCCGTGATTATGTTATTTAGTGTTTTGATTTGGTTTATAAAGGAAATGTGGAGTGAAGAAACCCCCCACTTGCTGCTCAGGTCTCTGTGCCATCCCCTCCAGTGTGAAACAGTCACTTGTCAGGATCAAAGCTCAGCTCTCATTTTTCTGCCTAGTGTTAAAAAATTTGAGATGAGCAATACTGTTTGTCCTGGATTTCCCCCCTGTGCTGTGTCCTTGAAGCCCTCAGTGGGTTTCTGTGGTGTCCCACGGGTGGGTGATGTGTTCACAGCTGCTCCCCTGCAAGAGCTGGACAGTGACACCACTTGATTTTACAGGTGCCTTGGTTTTACAGGGGTTGTTTCTGTGTAGAAAAGCAAGCCATGGACCTATTAATAACAACAGAAATTTCCCCTTGCTGAGGCTGAGAAGGCACACTGGGCAGGAGGAGGGTTGTGGCACTCTGTCTGGCATTGTGGGTGTCTCAGAAATGATTTTCAGCACTATAGACCCGTTCACTTTACAGATTCGGGCATTTCTTCCCCCTCTGCAGCTTTGGTTTGAGTTTTTCTTGGTTGCAAGTCACTGGTGGCCCACAGCATGTGCATCAGCAAGGAATCCACCCATCAGCTGTGTCGTGAAAGCAAAGCCTGAGCTGGTGGATCCACCTGGCTCTGCCTCTCCCATGGACATGGTGTAAAGCCCTGTGGAGCTGAGCTGCTTGCAAAGCACTCACTTCCTTGCTTAAGAGAGGAAGGAGTCATAAAAGCAATGAGGAAAAAGGCAAAACTGGTCTCTTTAACATAGTTTGGTTTAGCTAGCAGCCTCAGCAGACCCCCAGCCACCCCTGCTCTGCAGCAGCCCTGGACACGCACCCTTGGGTGCGTAGCTCGGTGTAGGAGAGACCTTCAGGAAACTGGGTGGCACTTGGGCCTCACTCTGTAGCTTTTCCTGCTCCCAGCACCTGTGCAGTTGGAGGACAAAGCTCTTGGCTTTAGGCAGGCAAAGGTGATGTGGTTGGGTCACCACGGAGAGAGCCTCATCCTGCCATGGAGGGGCCCGTGTGCTGCCCCGGCTCAGCTTAGAACAGCCCTGCAGCCTCAGATACTGCCACTGCTCCTGCCTCATCCATGGCACTGAGCTAGACTTCATGTGCTTTTCCAGTTTCTTATTTTTAAATAAAGGATTTAATTTATCTTTCCCTATCCCTCTGCCTCTCCAGTTCAC
This sequence comes from Pseudopipra pipra, assembly GCF_036250125.1. Lineage (NCBI taxonomy): Eukaryota > Metazoa > Chordata > Aves > Passeriformes > Pipridae > Pseudopipra > Pseudopipra pipra. The sequence continues at coordinate 17,138,924 of NC_087563.1, forward strand.
AAGTGCCTCGTGAGCAGGGGAGAGCAAAGGGGGAGCTGGGCTAAGAAAAATGAAGGTAACCACATCTGAAAACACAGGGCATAACCCTCACAAAGAACAGAAAATGAAAATGACTGCTTTTAAACCAATTAAGCTAACTGGTGGGGCTCTTTTGTATTTTTTTTTTTCAGTCTTTTTTTAAAAATTTGTTCTTACTCCTGGCTGGGGCTTGGAGCTAATGAAGCACAGTGAAGCAGCAAATACTTTCCTTAGAGACACCTCCCAGCTCCTTCTATGATCACTTGATACAAACTACTGTAAGAATTGTGTGAGTTCTGGTCAAAAATTGAGTGAAGCTATAAGACCTGAGCTATTAGGAATTTAATCTATATTGTATATATGATTTATAGGGCCAAGAGCTGGAACCTGTGCTTTATTTATTTTTTTTATTAAAGGGGAACATAGTAGCACACATCTTTCTATGGAGCAGCTGTACATTTCTGGCATGAGCATATTTTTAATGGGGGGGAAGGAAATAAATAAAATTGTTACTGAGGATGGTAAATGATTCTATGAAGACCTTTCATAGTGTTACTGGTATCTCCCTGGGGCCAGGGTTGGATAAGCTGCTGGGAGTTTGTCTTAAGGATGGCCTAAAACACTAATATAGGAAAATATAGGAAAATATAGGAAAAGTTTGGGTGTCAACTGACTTTCTGTTGTGGTGTTAATGCTGAGGCTTTGCACCGTGTGAGGTGGAAGTACAACCTGGTGGAAATCAGTGGGAAAGCTGTTGGCTGTCACCTCCTGTCCCCTGGGAAAGGTGCTGTGTGTCCATCTGGGGAGGGGACAAGACCTGTGCTTGGGCAGGGTGCAGGGACCCTGAAAATGGCCTTTCTTATTATGCAGCCACGGTATTTGGGAGGAATGTGTGTCTTAACAGCACTGATAGCACGTTCATATTTATTCACCTCGAAATCTCAGCTTCAAAGGAAGAACTTGCAGTTCATTTTCCCTTTTTTAACACACTTTAAAAAAGAGAAAGTGACTGTATTCAGGAAACCTGCTTCTGGGGTATTGCCAATCAAAATATTTGGTGAGCTCAGTCCTGATTTAAAAGCAGTAAATGGAGGTCAGTTTATCCACAGGAATGATCCCCAGCCCTGTGGGTATAGTGGCACAGAAGGGGAATGTTCATCCTCCATTGCAGCTTTGTTCCTGTGGGGTCCAAATCTACCTACAGGTTGCTTTAAATACCTAAATAGCTGCTAATCAGCTGAAGTCCAACAGCTTGCACTGTTCCTCCCTGAAAGCCAAGTGCAGAGAAGGCTGGTGGGGCTCTCTGGACCCGGCAGGAGAGGTTCCCTTGGTTGGATCCACAGCAGTGGATACTTCAAGCCAAAATGTAATTAACTGATTGGTATTTGACCAGGATGCTGTGGTCAGCTCCTGTGAGAGGTTATAAGGTCTTCAGTGACCACAGGAACTTGGGTTTGCATCTCATGACAGGTCTGGTAAACCTTGAGCTAATGCCTCTGTATAATGTGTCAGGCTTTGATCTCTCTCCTCAGCCACCCTTTACACCCAGTGCATAGGGAAAAATCCACTTACCTCTTCTGCTGACTTTATCTGAAAGAGGAACTGAACCCCTGCTCTGATACTTGCTTCTGAGCTTGTGATTCTTCTCACTGGTGTGTCTTAAATCCATATATAAAGAAACAAAGACTTAAATTCCGCCTTTGTGCCCCACGAGAACAGCAAAGTGAAGGGGGGGGGTATAATATCTTACACAGGTGTTCTGCAGAATCTGGTTTTATATCTTCTGTGAAAGGAAGTTTGGGGCTTTGGCTTGGTTTCAGTTGAGATCTTATTGCCACAGAGCCAGGGTACATCTCCTGGAGAGCTGGAGCACGAAGGGCTCGGTCAGGACTTGCACAGATGGGTCATGGACCTCAACCATTAAATGCAAGTTCTGACAGCGTGGGTCAAACCCAAGTGTGTCAGTCTTCGGGTTCCTCCTTTCTCATTCTCCTAATTGGGCTCATTTTCGGTTTAAAAATAATTGGCAGAATTTTATGATGTGGAAAGAAAAATAAGGCAACTCCTGCTGAGATCTGTGGAGGCAAAACATTTTCATGTGCTTTGGAGTTCACGTAACAAACCCTTCTGTCAAAAGATGTGTTAAGAGATGTGTTTTGCCATGACATGCTTTCAGCTGGCAGCTGAGAGTTATAAGGGGCTGCTTTTTGGGACTGGCAGAGCTCCAGGAGAGCTGGAGAGGGACTTTGGACAAGGGCCTGGAGTGACAGGACAAGGGGGAATGGTTTCCCACTGCCAGAGGGCAGGGTTAGATGGGATGTTGGGAAGAAATTCTTTCCTGTGAGGGTGGGGAGGCCCTGGCACAGGTTGCCCAGAGAAGGCAACCCTGGAAGGATGGAGCACCCACAAGGCCAGGTTGGATGGGGCTTAGAGCAACCTGCAAGGTATCCCTGCCTATGGCAGGGGGAGTTGGACTAGAAAATATTCAAAGGTCTCTTCCAAACCAAACTACTCTATGATTTTAGAAAGCTTTCTTGCCACAGTGCTTGTGAAATGAAGGGGAAAAAAAAAAAAGGACTCTGTTTTCTCCCAACACTTGGAGATAGGGTTTCATACTGACCAAATCCTGGCCCATCAATTAAGCTGCCGTCCAGCTTTTTGCCAAATGTTTGTTTAAAAATAATCTGCATGGACTTGATCTATTTTAAAGACTTCCCAGCAATTTCCTGGGAAATTAAAAAGGAGAGAAGGGAGGACAGGCAGTGGGCTGCAGTCCTGGGCAGGATCACCACCCGGGCTGCTGCAAGACTGGGCACGGCCCTGCAGGGCTGGGGCATGTCTGTGCTGACACCTCAGCCTGTCTGGAAATGGGCAGCTGTCTCCTCTGGTTGTTCTTGCTCCAGGGAAGTGGTCCAGCATGCCCTGTGCTGTGGTGATGCTGCCCTGGCCAGCAGATCCACTATGTGCTCTCTCCTCCATCTCTAGGAGGGGGCACAGGCAAGAGCCTAACTCAGGTCCTAATACTTATTTGTGGGGTGTTCCTTATTCCACACTGGCCATTAAATCAATTCTGGGAGTGATTTATTTCTGAGCAATTTATGGGTGTCTCTGGACTGTAAATCCATGTTGTTTCCCACTGGGTGGATGTGTTGCACAATGTGCTTCTGCTCCCTCTTCAGGAGCAGGTATTTCTAGGTTTCAGTGTCTGCTATGAAGTTCAACTTGATGAGCTGCAAAATGTGCATTTTGCTCTTCTCCTGAAATATAGGATCATGATTTGTTGTCTTGGTGACTATTCCCAGTGGTGGCTTTTACACTTAGGTTTGGCATTTTGTGGGGTCTTAATGGAGCAAGGTCCCCATAATGGAAATATTCCCCTTACCCACCCTTTCTAGAATGAGTCCAAGGGATAAGGCTGAGTAATTCCCTGAGGGTCTGCTAAAACCTCTAACCAAAATATTTGGACAAAACCAGTGCAAATGGCTGTGAAACTGATGGGAAGACATCAGGTTAGTGATGGAAATACCAATTCAGTTCTTCCATGGGCTGGTCTAGGTGATATGTTCTACATGCCTTTAGCTGTTGGTTTTACTTCTGTCAGAGTGAAATTTGCTGTTTTGCCAAAGTCACAATAAATACCCTTTCCCCCCCCCACAGTTTAAGGGGTATTTAAGTGAAATGCAGCCCTTGTGTTGACTGTCCAGTGGTGAGGTTCATTCCAAGTGAGCCCCTATAGCTAAAGACAGAGACTTTAGCCACTCCTAACAAACACTGCAACCCCCAGGAGCCCCTCTGGCATCCAAGTGGGAATTTTAGAGTTTAATACAGGTACAAAGATTCTGCTGGTGTTACAACCATTGCATGAGTAAGGCTCATTCAATCCCCCAGAATTCTACAGGATGCATCAGGAGACAATACAAACACAACTCCGTGTTTTTGCAGCACTTTATATACAGCCTTGTAATGTTTTTATAGCTCTGTTTTCATCCCCATGGCATGAGGCTTTCAGTGTTTTGGCTTTGAGGAGTTGGATAGCTGATCCATGAGTTTATGGAGTTATCACCCCTCTGCCTGCATCCCACTGGAGTTTCCCATGAATTTGCACTTTCCTCTCAGATTTTGCATCCTGGAGGCACTGCTATGGCTGCTGCAATGAATTCTTAGCTGAGAAGGAGGAGAAAAGCTTGTGGAGTACTTTGTGAGGTCTAGATCCAGCCTCAAACTGCAATAGCCTTGGCACTGCTCTTGCTCTGCACAGATACGTCAACTGCCAGATTTGTTTTTATCATATGAGGAAACAAACTCTTTAATGAATGAAACCAGATGCACAAGATTGTGTTGAAAGGCCTACAGATACTTTGTAAAGAACTCAAGCCAGAAACCTTGGAAAAGGCACCTAAAAGCATTCCTGGAATTTACTCTTGGCAATTAAAGGTAAATATGCATTATGCAGATATTCTCTTTTAACTGCACTATACGTTTCCACACAATCTCTATGGTGCAGGACCTCATGTGGGACTCCAGCACTGACCCTCATCACCCTGTGTAGCTCCTCATGGCACACTGGCTGGAACAGGGCTGGGAGAGGCTCCCTGGATGTTTTGTTCACAGAACAGAAAGATCCAGAAACACAAGGAGTTGGGAAGACGGGATCTTCTGAGAGCAGGGAGAGCAAACGCGAGTTAAATCTTGAAATGGGCCAGGCCCATATAAAAGCTTGCACAAACAGCTGGTTTCAGTTTGGACAATTCCCACTGACCTGAGTGGTTTCTCCAACAGGACCCACATGGATTAGTCAGTACAGACTGCCCGTCATCCACCAGGCAACCAGCATATGTTGCAACATGTTATTCCACGAAACAAGCTAGTTAAAACTCTCTGAGAGCTACTAAAACCCTCCTAAACTGAAAAATAAAATGCCTTGTTAAAAAATGGATTGAACCAGAAGATACCTTGCAACTTTACTGCACAGCCCAGATCACTTTAAACTTCTTTGATGCTCATTTTATTAATCCAAAATCAGACGAGAACCCCATTGTAACTTGGGTGAGAGACTGGTTTGGGGTTTTTAATATCTGAAGTTAATCATTAACTTTACCCCAAGAGTGTTATTTTCACCTTAATAAAGGCAGGAACTGCTGTTAGAATATGTTGCAGGGATGGCCTTGACTGTTGGCCAAGGTGTGGTGCCACCAGCCCAGGTTCCCAAATGGGCAGCCATGGCATCTGGGATGGAACAAGGATGTGTGAACACAGCTGATGCCATTCCCATGACACAGGGGGGGACTGGCACAAGAAATGGGAGAGCCAGAATTTTCCAGGGGAATCTGAAACGAAATTAAATAATTTGTGTTTGCTTTAATATAGGGATGTCTGATATTATCTGTCTACAGCATTAGTCTGTGCTGCTGCCTTTGAAGCTATTAATTGGCATTGGGGTGGTGTGTTAGCTTCCATGTTAGGCATGATTTTGGAATGAATCTCGGGTATCCAGACAAATGGGCATTTTCATGGTATTACCCACCACCACATGATGCTCCTCAGTGGCTGTGCTCAGGTTTGGGCATCACTGGGGTTTGGAGCTTTTCCTTAGCTAATTAAGACTTGTGAGAAGGGCAAAAATACTTGGGGTGTTGGAGAACAAAGGTTAAACCAGCCAAACATGGCAAGCTTAGCCTAGAGATGCTTGAGGTGGTCCTGGCTTGTGATTCCTGTGGGACTCAGTGTTGGAGATGCCACCGTTCACTCGTTCAGTGTGTGGAGTGGCAGTTAAGGTTGGGGAGAAGCAAAATGCAGGTGAAGTATCAGGATGTGCCCTCAAAAATGAGATCTTTAAAGCCCAGGTTAGTCCCTTGAAAACTACCTTGCTATAAACCTCGGGAAGGTTTGGTGGAGAGCAATCCCAGTGGGAGAAAGGCAGGCTGGAGGAGCCCAGGAGCTCTTCCCAGGCTTTGGTTCTTTGGTTTTGGGTGTAACTGTTGACTCCACTGCAATGGGCTTACATTAGGTATGAGCTGGATCTGGTTTGTGCAATGGCTCGAGTTTTTTTGGATTACGAGTTCTTAGATGATGCCCACAAAGGAATTTTAATTAGGAAAGTAAGAAAGGTTCTGCTGGGAGACAGGCAAACCACGATAATTATTGGCAGTGAGAAAGTCAGCCAGGAGCAAGTAATCAGGGGATTTATAGAGGTCTTACTGAGAATTACCTAAATGTCATTTTTAAGGATACCTGTGAAAGAATCTTCCATAAGAAAAATGACTCAAAATGACAACAGTGTCCACTCATGTACTTTATCCAGCGTTCAGCTGCACTTACAAGCTTTAAGAAGCACATCAAACTGATCAAAAGAGGATCAAATTGGCTGTGTGGCCACTGAACATGTAATCCCACAAGTGTCAGGATCTCTGGAAGAACCTACAAGGGATGCTGATTCTGTGCCAGTGGCCATGGAAGCTCCCATGCTCTGGAGGTGATCGAGATGGCCAAGGAAGCTGATCTGTTTTGTTGTGTAACAGATCCAAAATCCTTTCACAAAAGGGCAAGTTGCAAAGTATAAAGAGAACTCCGAGGAGTCTGTATTTCCAAGTGCATCTCTCTTGGAAAAAAAGAACATTGAAACAGCAAAATTAAAGGGCACTTTTATATTTTCCTTTGAGAAATAGTGGGTAGCTTTGCTCTTCTCTCCAAGACCCTGAATAACAATTAACCTGGCAAGGAGATCATCACCATCCTGGCACAACACATCCCTTGCACTGTGCTTGGAGTTCAAACTGACATGACCATGAAACATTTTCACATGAAAATGTTCTTGGCATAGCAAAGTGCCTGCTTGGCTAACTCCAGCCTCCTCCTTCTGTCTGCAAAAGCAGCTGCACAAATTCCCCTCTGCCCCTTCTGTGCGCAGGAGGAGGGTCCAACAGCGTCACTCTGTGCTGGGGACAAAGATTTACCTGTTCTCCAGAGGGGGTCAGTTGGTGGCATAGGCAAGAATTGTCATGCACAGAGCTGAAGGCCAGTGGGAATATGGGAAACCTTTACTGGACAGGGAATGACATCCACTGCTTGACCCAGGAGACGTGTCTGGGCCGAGCAATGTGCACACCTACGATCTTCTCATGGGAACAGCTCTCCCGCCGTACGTAAGGGCTCTTAATGGCTTTTGTGGTATCCTGGGTTTCCATCTCGTGGAAGTACCTTGGGAGAAATAACTAAAAAGATCATACCTGTCTTTTTCTAAATCCTGTCGCCCGGCCCTGGCTGAGCTTCGAATCAGACTGAGCAGTGGAAATGGGTTGGACTCTTCAGGTGTATTCAGAAGATCAAATCTGATTTTCTTAGGCTCTGTGACCCTGTTCTGGCACCTGATAAGGTCACTTCTCTGTGTATCAGCAAATTGGGCTGCCACTGAAGGCATGGAAGGTTTGTGTCTACAAGAACAAACCCAGAATTTGCAGCAAATGTCTTTCCAAGGGGATGCTGGCTCTGGGTCTGGTGCTGCACAGCCCCATGCAAACTGCTTGGGGCCAGGCTGCCAAGGTGTTTAGGTGTTGGTCACCTTTGAAAGACTGGTCCTTAACCTCTTGATCTTGTATTCATAATGAAACTGGAAGAATAGCAGGAACTTGCACTTTCTGATGTGGATTTTGCTAATTAGCCCAAATGCTCCTAGAACACTTAAAGGCTGTTTAAGGCCACACACCCCATTAGTGCCAACTGGTTGTCTGTAACGGAGAAACCAGCACTGGACAGGCCCCAGTGTGAGCACCAGCAGGCTCCTGGCTGCCCAGAGCACGTGGGAAGCAGGTCTTACCATGGTGCAGTTGTGTATTTTCCTGATGTGCAGTGGCAGGAGATCCCATGGACAGTGCCCCGTGATGCTGCTGCTGGAGGGGGATCCTGTGCCCACATCCATCCCTGGGAGCTGCACAGCCCTGCTCCTGCTCCTCCCTGGCTGTCACGGGCACGTTTGGGATAGAGGGGCAAAGGGGAAGCCCAGGAGGTGGTGGTGAGGCTGGTGCTTGGGGCCACCCTTGGATATGAACTACAGAGCCAGGCTGTGTCCAGGGCAGAGACAGGATGAAACATGGTTCTTCTGCCTGTGATGAAGCTGCAAAGATCAAGTCCCTCTGTAGTGGAGGTTGGTCTTCACTCTGTCACTGTCACACACACTGAAGTGAACCACTCAGGCCTTGGAAGTGCCCTGCTGGTAGAAATAAAGCACATGTCTTACCAGAAGCCATCCTGTGAGCTGGGAGCTCTCCACACGTGTTAGGAAGCCCATGATGCATCAGAAAAAGCCAACAGGACCTACAGCTTTCCCATGCAGGAAGCAGGGGGTGCAGTGACCATGGCTGAGCTGTGAACCTGTGCTGAGCACTGCACACAGACCCTGGCAGTGCTGGATTTGGGAGCTCTGGTTTTGGTTCAAGCCCACGTAGCCATAGCCAGGAGTACTCTGACTGATGTAACATATAGACTTTAAGGGGGTAAAAAAGGAGCCCTTGTCTTCTTCCTGTTAGCACACATGTTTTGAGTCAGGTGAAGCAGCTGTAGCCTGATACACAACCCCACTCTGCAAAGACTACAGCATGTCCAGCTCTGCTTAAATACTTCTGGATCAAATTGAATGGAAACTGCTCCTTAGCTCCTACAGCCTGCAGAGACCATGTCCTGTTTAAGTCTCAGTTAAGATCTCCAGTCTGACTGGAGCACTATAAAAGGGCCTCAGCAATCCATGAGCAAGCTTAAAGGGAGAGGGGGATTTGCTTTACAAACGAGGTGTGGGGCAGATGCCACGGGCTGACCACATGACTGCTCCATGAGGCTTTTCTCCACATCGTTAGTTTGTGTTACTGCTAAGCACAGAAAAACAGATAACTCCTTTAAGTAGTTAATTTGAATGTACAGAAGCAAAAGGAAGAGTAGGAGGAAGATGTAGGTCAAGTGCTTCAGGAAGATGCCAAGCAAATGTTCAAAGAACTGCGAGGTTGGTTTTTACCAGTGTCAGAATAGCTGCCTGTAGTCTGGCTGTTGATGTGGAATTAATTCTGGTTTCATTAGAGGAAAGAAAAAAAAAGGAACACTGTGGTGCTGCTGGGCAATATGGGGGCACCTTGTTAGAGCTTGTTGGTGTCCCTCTTTTGGAGAGCCCTCCATATGGTGCTGTACTCACAGCCTGGGATGTGCTGCTGTCAGTGCCATCCTCCCAACCCCTCTTCATCCCAGCCCAGCTCAACCCATCATTGTTCCTGCTCATAAGAGCATTAATAGCTGAGACCAGCGTAGAGTTGGAAGGGGAAGCTGTTGTTGCTGCCTTTTTAATACTGTGAAGGAGTAGGACTTCATGACCAATTTCCCTGATTTTAGAGATATTAGAGGATGTTTGTGAATCTGTGGGAGATCTGGGCAAGATCTGCCACTAAGTCACTCTTTTCTGAGAGGCTGAACAAAAGGGCCTTTAAGTCTTGTGGGACCATCAGACTGGCCCACAAAAAAACCCCAAGACAACCAACTTCAATGGGAAGGGTACTGGCTGGCAGTGCTCCAGCTCTGCTGTTTGACCTCCTCTGGCCCCTGCCTGCTTTGTCACAGAGCAGGGGTTTGGATCCAGTTTAGTCACACCAAGCCTCTGCCACCCAGCTCATGTGGGTAGGGCTGGCAGACTGAGCCTGAGGAAGAGCTTCACCAATGCAACATTATTTGGGGGCTGGAGAGACCTGGTATTTTTAAGGGAACTCTGCACAGACACTGCTGCCTTTGATGAGGAAACCCACTAAACAGCCATCATTAAAACGAATTATTTTTTCTTAGTCTGACTTAAAAAAAAAAAACCAAACAAAAAACAACCCCCCAAAAAACCCCCAACTCCTTTCCATAAAGCTGAAAGGTCTGAGCCTCTTTGTTTTCATATGACACCGTTTCCGAAAAAGGTCGTGAGTGTGACTTTGCACAGCAGGGCTGCAAGAGCCACCCCCACTGCCAGTTCCTTGCCCACATAAAGAGCACACCATGCTTCTTTCACCAAGGGGAAAACCTTCTGTTCTGTCTCCTGTGACCTACTTGGGCGTGAGAGGCTCCCAGCAGAGCAGTGCCCTGCGCCTTGGCTTCTCTGCTCTGCTGCCTGTGCGGCTCGTGGAGGTTTGGGGGAATTTTTGTGTGGCTCTTGCCCAGCCCTTCAGCTGCTCAGGCTCAGCCAGGGCTGTGCTCATGGCACAGTCTCAGGCTAAAGGCTGCTGTGTGGGCAGAGGTGTGAAGAGTGGAGATGTGGCAGAGCTCAAAAGCCTCCCCCAGAGCTTGAGGCTTCGAGCTGGACAGGAAGGGTAAAGGCATGAGAGGAACAGGACAACCCCTGAGCTGCTGAGCTGCTCCAGATCAGCTCCTTTAGGTCACAGGAACTAAAGGAAAGATCTAAACTAGGTTAAACTTGGATTCAAAGAACCAAATGTTAATGCCATGGGTGTGATCTGTGTTGGGTTCACAACCTGTTTCCACTTTGGGGTTCAGACAATAATGTCTGTGCATGGCACATGTTCATGGCCAAGCTGCTGCCACAGGTGATCTGAGAGAGCCTGTGAACAGGAGACCTTCCAGGAAGGCTGGGGCATGAGGGTTGCTGTTGCTACCCATCTCCAAAACCGGTCTCAGAAAGTGCCTTTTCCACAGCAAAATTAAGAAAAAAAGAAAAGTTAACTTAGTCTTTCTTCTCCCTCGTTCCCCTGCACTCTGCAGGCTCAGAGAAGGAGGAGTTCACAACCTGGGAAATGCCATCCGTGGCTTTGGAAGTGATAAATGGGAATTTTACTCTTTGAGGAATTTCTAACTTTTAATGTCTGAATTGCGAGGTTAAATTTAGAGCAGCTACAGGGATACCCATTAAATGTGGGCAGCTGGCAGTGCAAATCTTACTGGTCCTAAAATGGGAATGAATTAATTTCTTTAACTCATGTCTTTATTTACTAAGAATGCGTTGAGGGAGAGCTGTGACAACCAATCTCTCCAAGGGATGGGGGAAAGCTAAAGCTGAGTGATGCTTCCTCCCTGCATAAGAATCTGTTAATTGGCAGGACATGTGGTGCTGGCCAGAACTTTTGAGGGCTTTGCTCATTTTCATGGCTTCTCTTAATCCCATTCTTGCACTTCAAAGTTCAAACCTTCTTGCTGAAGTCCTGAAATTGATTTAAAAGGGGACAAGACCTTTGTCTTGTCAGCTGATAATGACAAGTTTTCTGAGTCATTCCATTCATCCCATTCTGTCCTCCAGTGGGGATCTGGGTTTACCTGCTTTAAAGTATTTCCTATAGCTTGGCAATAAAGGCAGGCTGAGATTTTGTCTCTGCTGTGACAAATCTTAGGCTGGAAAATGCAAGGTGGTGCAAACCTGGGAGAGGACAGCAGCTCTGAGGTCAGTGGGGGGAAAGGGGACCAGACAACAGCTCTGCTGAATTTAAACCTGTGCAGAGACATGGTCTGCAGCTGAGAGCATTCAAGCAACACTCCACTTGGTGGGTGCCTGTGGATGTGGAGCCAGGCTGTGATGCATTCAATGTGTTTAAAACCTTGCAGTTAACTCAGAGTGGTGCTGAAGGGACCTGCAGTGCAGCTTTTGGAGGAACACCAGCCACCCCTGGGGACCAGCAGCACCATCTCATGGGAGCACACAAAATGAAAGAGAAACTGGCTCTGAGTTTGCAGCCTGACAAACCCTCCAGGGTCTCTTCCAGGAGATGAGATTTTTGCAAGTGAAGAAGAGAGGGTTAAGTCCAAGCCAAGAAATATTCCTCTTGCTGCCCTGAGTGGACACGTGTCACAGGTGGATGGAAGAGGAAAGGTGAGATCTCAGCCTGGATGAGGGATCCCAGGCTGGGCCAAGAGGCTGGAGACAGGCAGGCTTTCCAGAGAGGGAGAGACACCATCACAGCAGACATGGAGGGACTATCAAAAATATGAATGCAAATGGGGTATTTATGGCTTTCATGTTGGCATTAGATGAACACCTTAATGTCTTGCCAGAAACAATGCTCTTAATGTTAAAAGAAAAGCTGCAGGCCATGAAAAGTGAGCAAGAAAAACTCAGGGCTTTCAGGGATAAACTTAAAGAAATATGGGAGTAGGTGTATAGGGAAATGAGAGATAAAATCTGCAGTTATTTCAGGGAAAAGGGCAATCTCTTGGGAGTTGAAAGTGAGCTGAACCATTCATCTTATTGCTGAAGGAGCAGGGGATTAAACAGTTTGGGAAGGATCTTGGGGTGCCTTCCACATCCCAGGGAAGGTCTTGGCACAGAACTTGCAGAACTTGCAACAGCAAAGAGAAAAGTCAGGTGACATCCCTGAGAGCCACTGTCCCAAGAGCCAAGCCCTTGAGGTGGCTGAAGAGAGCAGATTTCAGTGGGGTACTGCCTGCAGTGAAGGCAAACACTGATCCCTTCCTCTCCCTGCCTCTCACGCTTTAAGAAGGTATTTCTTGAGAGCTGTAGGTGGCTACAATTCTGTGTGAGATGTAATTGCCTTGACAAGGGTTGAAAATATCCTGCAATCAAGGAGGGTAAATGGGAGCACGACAGGCAGAGAGGTTATAGGTAGATATGGAAACTTGTTCAGACAGATTGGACATCAAATACTTGTGTCACAGCTTTAATGAGTTTCTGGGACTGGCAGAGCCTTGGCTGCAGCCTGGTCAGTCCCTCTGGCCCTGAGGTGTTCCTGCTCTGAGTGACACCCCCAGATCTCCCAAGCTGGCACTGGGTTTGCACACCTTGGAGCCTGTGCTTCCGGGTGGTCACTCTCTGCCCTGACCTTCCATCTCATTTTTTCTGCTGTCAGCCCCTCTGGACCACACTGTGAGCCCCACTGATTTTTAATAAGCTCTTGGGGAAGTGCTTCTTCCCCAGCACTTAGCACTGAGTGCTGTGGTTCTCCATCCCTCCCCAAAGCAGCATGGAAGGGTCTCAAGCCTGTGGGCACAGCAGAGGCTCTTGGCTCTGAGGCCTCTCCTGTCCCATCTCCTCCCTAGCCTGGGTGGGAAACTCCACACACCTCGTTCTCCATCCCAGTGACAAATGCAGCACTAAGTGAATAGGCACAAGGCATTTCCATTTTTAATTTAATGGTTATTCCCACATCCTCCTTCAGTCAGTGCCCTTCAAACCCACTTCCAGTAATTTAAATGGTAAATGTCTGCCCTTCATTTGCTGCCTCTGTTACTTTGCCCTTATAAATCCTACCCAAGCCCAGGGCTTTGATCTGCCCGTCTGCTCCACACTGGGATCGTGGTCCCAGGACATCTTCAATTAACATGGTTTTTAAAATCTTGGGTTTTCTACAGATTTAAGCATTGGTGCCTTCTCTGCTATTTAGTTCCAAGTTATTAGTTAATTTAGTTATAGAGTGGATATTATTCTTAGGTATTTAGTTACACTACTTTTGCCAGGTGTATTTTCTGTACATGTGCATGAAGGAGTTTATGGATTTGAACACAAGCCTTGCTTTGGATTTTTTTTTTTTTTTTTTGGCTCCGGGTTCATACCACTCCTAAGTCTGTGCACAGAGGGGGCTGTCCCAGCATCCTGGGGCTGTCAACAGGGCTGCCTGTGACCCTTGTGGCTATGGACCCTCAAACATTTCAGAATAGTTTTGGTCCTGTGCAGAGAACTCCCAATATATGAAATATCACATCACTAGATGGCACATGTGAGCTGTTCTTGTCTGACTAGCAGAGGACATGCCAGGCAGGGAGGATTCTTCCCTCACTGCTATTTTTTTAAAATACTTCTGTGGCTGCTTCTGCCAGCAGGATGCATCTAATGCATCCAAACCTGCCCTGTTAAATAATGTCCTGTTATGCAGTGGGGCTCTGCCACCTCCCTGTTCCTGCCCTCTGCATCCCAGGGATGGCTCAGGATAGAGCTGTTACTCTGCCACCCTTCAGGAGAGCGAAATACAAACCCAAGAAACATCATAAAATGAATTAAAAACCCCAAAATTTTTAAAGATGGTCTTTTACTGTATTTTATGAATTCTTTCTGTAAATAATTGCTGTTATCGTATTTGATGAATTTCAATTCCGTCTTTGCATAACTGCCAGTTGACGATGAAATCCTAAAAATACAGGATGACAGTGGTCTAATGGTCTGTGCTGGCAGGGGACAGGGTGGTGGCTGTTCCACCACGTTGGCCCTGAGCAGCTGGTGCCCTTCCTCTGGGATGTCTGTCCCCCTGCTGTCACTGCAGGGGTGACACACCTCTAAGTTATGGCCTAAAACAGCTGAAACCCAGTGACAAACGTGCTCCTAAAGAGCCCTGGGCTTGTGTTAACATCTGCTGCTTTATAGGACCTTTGTCACGTCCACTACAAGGAATTATCCTGTTTATTGGGTGCCTCATTCAGGGCTTGGTGTGCCAAGTGTTGAACTTGTGGAGTAACTTCCTTTGCTAAAGCTTTCAATCAAAGTATGGGACCAAAGATCAAAAAGAGGCTTTTGGACAGAAATAACACACTTTGACCAGAAGAGAATAGAAAATGGTAGCACTAATTACAATCAGTGAAATAGAGACTGATGTATGTGTAGGGAGTTGGGGTTTATTGTCAACTTCTACCTTATTATTTCATAATTAACTGCATTTCCACGCTGTGACTGATGTATCTCAGGCTAAGAGGGAAACTGGCTTTCCCTTCTCTAAGGTGGAGTAGATCCCTGAGCAGAATTCCTTCCAAAAGAGGAAATCCACACCCTTACAGGATGCTCTGCAAGCTGCTGTTACTGTCCTGCTCTCTGCACTTCATCCAGGCTGGATGCAGCAAGGAAGGCAAACATCTGCTGAGCTCCCAGGCTGACATTCCTGGGGGATGGGCTTCTCCCAGAAGTGCCAGACCTTGGGCAATGCTTTGGCTTGTGCTCAGGAAATAATATCTGCTCCAAACTCCTTTGGGATCCACAAAAAGGCTGCCCTGAGCTCAGCTGAGTGCAGTGAAGCACCTAAACTGTTCTCTCACCTCCAGGTAGGTGAAGGTTTTGCCCTGATTTTCCCTCCAAGGTGGAAGGGAAGCCCTCACCTGTCCCACATGGACTTCATTTGTAAAATCTTTTGCACCATCATTTTGCAGCATTTGCACCCTGCACCTGCCTTTATTTTTGTACAAAACCAAACCAGAAATTTTCAGGATTTTTGGCTCCAGTCACCACCCACTGCCCCTCCCTGCAAGGCAACCTCAAGGCAGCCAGCAATGCTTGTCACCAGCTGTAGAAAACATTTCTTTAGGAATAAATCTCTTTTTAGCCGTTTCTGTAAGTGTAAAGCAGGCTGGAAAGGAGAGCTCCCAGGCAGCACCTTCCCTGAGATCCTTGGCTGGGAAGTGTGAATTGTAAGGACCATAAAGAGCCCCTTTCTGAGGAGCCTGGAGCAGATGTGGTGACAGACGTTCTCAGCAGCAGGACCCGTGTCCCCTCAGGAACATCCTCCACAGCTGAGCCATCTTCTTTCATCTTCCAGGAAAAACAACCCCTCTTTCCCAGAGCAGCCCCAGCTTCTATTGCAACCAGCAATTTGTCTTGTGCTAAGCAGCCCTCCCATTCCTGCCAGGGGTAGGATTACAAGTGCATCTGATACCCATCTTTAATTTGATGCCAGGACTTGCCTGAAGGGCTGTGAAGGGTCTTTTCTCTTGCAGGCTCCTGACCATGTCATCCTTCCTCTCCAGTTTCTAGTATCACATCCCTCCTATTCTTGCCAGTCAGTTGTTGGCCAGTCCTAATATTTTGAGTTTTTTCAAGAGGAAAACTTACATGCTGTAGAATGGAGAGGAGAACTCTGACTACTTCTGTGTAACACCAAGGATGGGTCTAAACCCTGAGTGAGGTGGGAAGGACCCTTTGCTTCTGAAAAATGCAGCTGATTGGCATGGGCTGTTCTTTCCTGAAGAAAGATGCCCCTTTCTGCCATGGGAAGAGGAACCTCCAGTGGAAAAGCTGTATATCAGATAATATATACTCCAGCAGACAGCCTGTGCACGCCCTTCCTATCCTATTGAGGACATCCAATAATTCAGTTGTCACAGTGCTCAGAGAAGGTCTCTATACAGTCAGTTTTACCTGAAGGATTTTTAAGATCTGTAGCCTAAACCTACATGTCCTGTTTTATTGGGTACTGAAGGTGCAGCTGCATTTATGGCTGAGATGCACAAACATAACCCACCACATTTAGATTTGATCTCATGCCTTTGGTTCAACTGCACACAATGAATACTGCAGCTGATGAACAGATGTTCACAGTTTTGTTTTTTCAAACAAACAGTGTTACATATCTGTATTTGCAGGATTATTTGGTCAGGCAACCTAAACATGACCTTATTAGATAATCACTTAAATAGATCTGAACCATTCCTTTTTTTTTCTTCCTCCCCTGAATCCTCCTGCCCATCACTGCAGCTTCCACTGCTTGACCCTTACACAAGGAATAGAGTTTTTTTCCAATTCTATTCATTAGTCTAGTTCTGGAGAAGCAAAAGAAGTGTCATACTGTATAATAGCTAGTAATCATGTTTGCAGTTCTGTAACCACAATCTGGAAAACTTATCTGCCAAATTAATACCAATGCTTCCTGAATTTAAATAGCCTACAAATAACATTTTGCTTGGCATGTATTTATCACCTATTTATCTGACATATCATATCTTCACTGCTTCTCTAGCATTGCTTTCAAATCAAGATAATCACGTATTTAGAGAATACTGTGGCTTCTAAAAACTTTGGGTTTGATTTTGTTCTGAGAAGTGAAGAGGGCTGCCACATCCTTCAACATCTGCAGAAAAAAGGTATGCTAGGAGGGCATGGCTTCAGCTGCTTCTCTTCTTCCCTGAAGAAGACTTCATGGAATTGCTGCATTAATGGTTGGACTTGATGATCTTAAGGGTCTTTTCCAGCTTAAATGGTTCTGTGATTCTAAGATCCCTTTGGTACCTGCAGGCACAGCTCCTTGCAATGATGGCACACCTGAGGCCTCAGTGCCACTCACCACTTCCCTGTGGTTACTGATATCATAGAATCACACAATGGGTTGGGTTGGAAGGCACCTTAAAGCTCATCTTGTTCCAACCCCTGCCATGGGCAGGGACACCTTCCACCAGCCCAGGTTGCTCCAAGCCCCATCCAACCTGACCTTGGACACTCCCAGGGATGGGGCAGCCACAGCTTCTCTGGGCAACCTGTGCCAGGGCCTCCCCACCCTCACAGGGAGGAATTTCTTCCTAATGTTTAATCTACATCTCTCCTTCTTTAGGTTAAAACTGTTCTCCCTTGCCCTGTCACTGTCAGCTCTGTCCTCAAGAGACACCCACTCCAGCCAGCCTCACCTGACATATCACATTCCCACCTCTTCCCAAACAATTCAGATTGTAAAAGCCATGCCATCTGTTTTGGCAGCCTGCAGCCCAGGCTGAGGGGGTGAGACACCTTCCTCTCCCCTGCCTGGGAGGGGCACGTTTGCTCCCTCAGTGTGAAGATGAGGTTCCTGAGCCCACGGGAGCTGGTGCTCCTGCAAACAGCTCTGCTTGAAGCAGACCACTGGTCCAGGACAGGGTGAGGGGAAGCATTGCAGCCTTTGCAACTTTTGTTCAGAGGGAAAAGGAAAATATCCAGCGATGGAGAGGCTTTGATCATGGCTGGTCAGGGTAAATAAAAACATAACCCAAAGGGAGTGGCGAGGGGAGTAATAATGTCAGGTCAATCTCTTTGTTATTCTCTGAGATCAAAAGAAGCTGGGGGAGTTCAGCTTTTATTGCCCTCCCCTTTTGTTTGCTGCTTTTTGCCTTTCTTAAAAATCAAGACAGCCCTCTCTAGGCTACTCACACCCCATGTGCCCCAGCCCTGCTAAGCCCAAGCCCACTGCAGATGGTGTGGCACAGTGTCACACTGAGCAGGGATGCCCATAGCTGGCCAGCCTGCTGGGGACTACTTCAGTAGAAATACTGAAATAATCCTTTCTTCTGTGTTTTGGCCTGGGGTTTACTCTCTTGGCAGAGCTCACCCTGCTGTGTTATAAAGGGTGCCTGGGTGCAGACAGCAGAGAAACCTAGAAATGCCTCCATCATCATCCATCCCCAGAATTCCAGCAGTAACATCTTTTTCCTGCTGCACCAGCTCTGGTGGTTTTGTCAGCATCATGAAGCACTGAGCCTGAGATGGAGAAAGCCAGGCTCTGGGCTGGTTTATCTGGCTAGGGTAGAACACAAGATGTGGGGCCACATCTTGATTAAGTAGCTGTGTTGCCTAAAATCAAAGAAATAATTCTTTGGACAGTGTTAGTATAGAAAGGTTAAGAAAGCTCTTTAATAAGACATCTTACATGCACAAAGATGACATATGCACACCCACAGGTTTCACAAACTTATAGTATCATCTAACTATAATATCTAACTATTACCTCGTAGGGATACACTCAGCCCAAAAATTGTCCATCCCCCAGGTCCTCCCACAGGCACACCTCCCAGAACTGGGTTGGTGGTCCCAAGACTCCATATCTTCCTCCCATGAAAGTCTTCATCAACTGCTTGGATCATTTTCAAGGATTCTGGGCCTTCTCTGGTAGTTTAGATTCTCTTATACCAAGAGATGTGCCTGCTGTGTCTTAATCGAAGAACATTTTATACAGATAAAATGTTCTTTATCTTGCTACAATCTTTGTCCATCGGAATTCTTGACAAGAAATCTTAAACAACATTTCAGGAATATAATAGAAAGGTACTTAGCTAAAGTGCTGCTAAAAGAGTTCTACTAAAATCTATATAACCTAGATTTTAAGGCACCAGCTGAGCAGTGCCTGGAAACTCCAGGAGGGGGATGGACTGGAGAAATGGGAATGGGAACAATGAGTGACCTCTCTGAGCTGAGCCTGTTCTGCTGCTCATCCAGCAGTGAGGCTTCCTTGCTTATTTTATCATTCCATCAGCATGTTCTTGACTGATTATGAATGGATTCCTTGCAAGTTAACAAGCTGAAACCATTTTTGTTATTAAAGAGGGCCAAATCAAACTCCACCGAACAGATACATCTTGGATGTCTGGCTAATGAGTTTTTCAGCTGTTCAAACATGTTATGTGATGTGAATGAAACTGCAGTCGAATTAGACCTAGCTGTTCATGTTGAATTCACAAGCTGCAATTTTTTTCATGCAGCTTCATTTGAGGCAGTTAGATTCTTTTGGGAGGAAATGACAGTTTTGCACAGTTTAGCTATACAAAAGTGATTAATGAAAATAGTATTTACTGGTTGCATTTTAGGAAGGAATTGAATCAGAAGCACACTTTGAAATGCAGAAGGGCTGATCCTCCCATGCCTCCCACCTTTTCACCACTAACTGCTGTACAAAGCACTTGTTTTGTGTTTTGCTTTGTGAAGCTGTGCCCTGCCAGCAGAGCACAGGGCAGAGCTGGTGGGAGCCCCAGGACCATCATCTGCTGTCACTGGTACCTGCAGTGGCTCTACTGACTTTGATTTATTCCCAGTTAATTTGGTATGAAACAGTATCAGAACCAAGGTCATGGCTGTATCCATTACTGATACGGGACTGAGCTTAAAAGTAATCCTCTGGCTGACACACAGATTTATGTAATCAAGGATGGGGCAGTTCCACATTTTTCCAGCAAATTGATGTTTAGCAAGCTCCTCTGAGTGCTCAAGACCCAAAGCTTGTGATGGCAAGGAACATTTACACAGACCCTATATCTAAACCATTTGTGGCATTATCATTAGTCAGATCTATTACTATCGATTCCCTTCTATTCCATTTTAACCTGATAAATTCAGATGTGGCATTACCAAAAACCACGGACTGCCTAAATAAAAGAGGGAACTGATATTTAGAGCATTTTGGTGATTTCTTACACTGTTGAAGGAGTTTCTAAAATTGAGACCGAAGTCACAAGCACAGATTTCCTCCCTTGTGAACAAATCCTCCAGTTCATCTGGCACACACCAGGATAATCTACAGTTCATAGCCTGTCTGAAAAATAGAGCCCAGGAGAGCAGATGACATTGTTGCCCAGTTCTATCCGAGGAGATTTGCTGCCATCTTTTGGTAGATGCACATTCCAGAAAGTAATGAAAAATTATCTGTGCACAGATACTAAATATTTTCTTGCTCTGCCCATTCTTAACCCACCTGCAGCATCCACCCCTGGAGGGATTTAAAAGACATGGCACCTGGGGATGTGCTTTAGTGGTGGATTTGGCAGTGCTGGGTTTACAGATGGACTTGATTATATTCAGGATTTTTTCCAACCTAAACAATTCCACGATTCTATGATTCTGTGCTCTCAGCCCCTATTGCAGGGGCAGCCTGTGAAAATTAATCTCAATGATACCCAATGAGCCCTCGAGAACCCTGGGGGTGCCTGCAGGGCTGGAAGGGTTAATGCAGGGCAGGGGCCAGGCTGGTTTCTTTGTGGTCTTGCTGGTGAAGTGAAAAGGCTCAGGCAGAGACTGCAGGGGCGAAATCCCAGAAGGAGGAAAAACAAAAAAGTCAAAAGCAGGTTAAATAGCACGTGGGCAAAATGGATATTTGCAATAAAATGGTGAGGGCTCAAGTGCTGCTGCAGGTGCCAGCAGAACGTTTGGCTGTGATGGATCTCGTGTCCTGCCCCTGCCACTGCTCCATCCTGCTATGAAAATCTCCTGAGATAAAGAAAAGCTGTAGGGAACAGGCTGCAATTTCTGCACGTCTGCATGCAATAAAAGAGTTTTTTATGGCTGCAGGTAATAAAAGAATATAACTGATAAGCTTGGGCAGCAGCAGGACAATGTGAGGGGAGGGAGCAAGGCTGGGAGTACTCTACAAATCACAGTCGTTGTGGGGAGATTTTCCTTCGCTGAAGAGAAAGAGCTGAGGCTGCACTTTGACAGGGGCAAGTTGAGGAGTTGCTGGTGAGGGAGAAAATGTACCCCTTTGGCTGAGCCAAGGGAGTGATGGGGGATGTCCTGTGTCCCTGCTCACCTCTGGAGTCCTGCCAGGGGCACCAGCAGCCCACTCACCTCCCTCGCTGCTCTGGATGAGGATGAGGAGGTTCAATGCACCCCAGTAGAAATCTGTCCGCTCTTTCTGCTGGATTAGGATTTTTTCATGGGACAGTGAGTGAAGTCAGCCCAGGGCAGGCTCCAACAGGCCTCAGGATGCAGGGAAAGAGAGAAGGCACCAGCCACTGCCAGAGGGAGAACTGAGAGGCTGCCCAGAGCCAACAGTTCCTCCTGACTGCAACCCCGTGCTCTGCTTACGAAACCCATGCTTGTAGGGGTGCCTGGATCAACAAATGACTGTGGTTAGAGAACTTTCCAAATTTGAAAGACACCTCTTGTGGGTTTCTACCCTGGTGGCAGCCTGTGCACTTTATCATAACATGGATTTAGTATCAGGCACAATTCCTTCAGCCTTTGCTGCCACAGCTGCATTTCCAAGGTCGATGTGTGGCTACACACAACCCTTCCCCCTCTACCAACCTGTCATAATGCCAAGAAATTCCTGAGATCTCACTGAATTCCATGAGCCACTTCATGGAATATGCTTCAGTTCAACGTTAAGTCCCTTGCAGGGTTTATTGAGTTCGACCCCTGACCAAAGCTCACGAGTGCTGTGTGTGTGTGCTCAGTGTGTGTGAGCAGGATGACTCTGACCTTGCTCCTGGGCTGTGCTGGGGCACGCACCAGTCACCTGCTTGGGGTACAGACCTGTGATGGCTGTGGGAGCAGTGCCCTTTGGGGAAATGCTCTTGGGAAAGCAAAGGCACGAGCCAGGCAAGAGCACAAGCAAGGAAACTGCTTCCTCTTGCCACCCATTTTCACTGTGCGAGGGAGAAAGAGTGGGAAAGAATTAATTGTAGAAAAAGGAAAAAAAAAAGTGAGTAAGAGTTCCTGTGAGTGGGATGTGAACTCTTAGCAATGATTCTTTTTCTAAGGCAAATCTCCCCTGGGTGGTTTATCTTGTGGGTGATGCTCTGAGCTCCCCAGGGGCCTCCAACAGTGCAGTTCTGGGTTTATATCTCATCCTGAGAGCAGCCTGGCTTCAGCTCTGTTCCTCTCTGATAGCGGAGCAGTCCTTGCTTGGCCTTTTGTCACCAGGGGAGCTTTGTTCTGGACCCAGCCCCAGTTCCCTCTGAGCTGTGAGGGCTGATTCATGTGTCTGGAGGGGGAGTTAGGAAAGATTTCAACTCCCTAATTCATGGGAACATCTCCACATCCTGCAGACAGTCCCCACCAGGGGCAATTTGCTGCCTCCCTGTCCCTCCAACAGCTCCTTTGGACACGACCAGCCATCACACACGGCCTCACCTGCTCACAGACCTTCTCTCAAACCCTCCCCTCCTGCTCTCTCACCACTCTTGCCTCAGCACCTTGAGGAATGAATCAACAGAACCCTTCTTCTTGCTTTGCTGGGAGCAGAGTTAGGTGGGATTTGGGGTGCGGTGTAGTAAGCTTGGGGAGAAAACATGGGAATTGCTCTGGAAGTTGCATTCCTCTCTGTCAGTCCATCTAAATCCAGTAGGATGATACGGAATTATAAAAGTTGTTTACTAAACATGGCACGGCAATCCCTCACCCGTGTTTGCAAGCCTGACAAAAATTCATCACAGAGAACCGAAAATCACAGAATGCTGTGAGTTGGAAGGGACCCACCAACCCTCAACGAGCATATGGGGAATGGGAATTTTAGCAAATGGGGCGTTAGAGTTGATTGGGCTGATTCACACGGGATGAGGTTCAACAAGGCCAAGTGCCAGGTCCTGCACTTTGGCCACAACAACCCCATGCAGGGGTTGGGGACCATACAGGCTGGGGACAGAGTGGCTGGAGAGCAGCCAGACAGAGAGGGACCTGGGAGCTGAACATGAGCCAGAGTGTGCCCAGGTGGCCAAGAAGGCCAATGGATCCTGGCCTGGATCAGGAACAGTGTGGCCAACAGGTCCAAGGAAGTGATTCTTCCCTTGTACTCAGCGCTGGTGAGGCCACCCCTGGAGTGCTGTGTCCAGTTCTGGGCCCTCAGTTCAGGAAGGACATTGAGGTCCTGGAGCAGGTCCAGAGGAGAGCAACGAGGCTGGGGAAGGGACTGGAGCACAAGTGCTGTGAGGAGAGGCTGAGGGAGCTGGGGGGGCTCAGCCTGGAGAAGAGGAGGCTCAGGGGAGACCTCCTCACTCTCTACAACTCCCTGACAGGAGGGGGGAGCCAGGGGGGGGTTGGTCTCTTTTTCCAGGCAACCATCAGCAAGACAAGAGGGCTCTGTCTTCAGCTGTGCCAGGGGAGGTTTAGGTTGGATATTAGAAAGAATGCGGTGTCCTGGCGGGATGCGGTGTCCCCGCCGGGCGGGGCGGCAGCGACGGGGAGCCGGGAACGGGCACGGCCGGGTCCCCGGCCGTGCCCGTTCCCGGCTCCCCGTCGCTGCCGCCCCGCCCGGCTCTGCCGCTCCGCCCCGCGGGTCCCGCCCGCCGTCACGCAGCAGCCGCGGCCGCCGCAGAGCCCGGGGAGGCGCCGGGCAGGGGCAGCGGGGCCGGAGGAGGCCGAGGCGGAGCGGGGAGCGCGGCGGGGCCGCGGCGGGGGCAGGTAGGGCCGCCCCGGGCTATGAGGGGGTGGTGGTGTCCCGGCCGCTCCTCGGGGTGCTGCGGGCGGAGAGAGGCCCCGTGTCCCGGCTCGTGTGTGCGGGAGCCGGAGCGAGTGGAAGCTCCGGGTCGGTGAGGGTTGTTCCTTACATAAGGCCGGGCCTGGCGGTGCGGGGATGCCCCGCGGGGCCGGGCGGGACGGAGCGGGCGCGGGGTGCGGGTTGCGGGTCCTGCCCGGCGCTCCCTGAGGGCGGGGATGGTTCTTCCCGTTCCCGGCGAGCGAAGGTCGCCGGTGGCCGCATCTTACATCCCTCCCACCTCCTCCTGCGGGGTCCGAGAGCACCCGGACTGATTTTTTTTTTCCCATCCGTTTTATTCCCGGACTGTAGCTCTGCGGCTGGGAGGGCATCATGCCAGTTTAAGGATCCCGAGGGTTCGGTTGTCCCCTCCCGCACGGAGGGGCCGCAGCAGCGGCTGCCTTCCATTCTGCCTCGTCACAGCCCTCGGCTGGGAACAACTCTTGCTGGAGGGGGGGAAAGGCTCGTCCAGGCTTCGGGTATTTGCAAAAAAAAAAAAAAAAAAAAAAAAGTAACAAAATTTTCTGAAAATGAAGCGGGGCTGACTCATCTTGGTGACCGAGAAGGCAGGGTTGTGTCTCTGGGGAATATTTATAGCGATTCCAGCAGAAACAGATCCCAGCTTGTTTGTCAGATGGTTTAGTGAGGATCAGAGGTGTGTTGCAGTTTGTTTTGCTGGATGCAGCGGATGGTTGAATAATCACCTGTCTCACAGCATTTCACCTATGAAATTTTGTTGAAATTCCTTCCAAAATGGGCTTTTGCACTATAAGAATGACATTCTGGAATAATCCTTCCCCCAGCACTCTCCATCAAAGGTTTGTGTTGATCCACCGCCTGCACCTCTTCTTCCTGCCCACATTTTGGGGTGAATTTGGGGGTATGGAGGTGTGGGGGACATCACTGCTGGTTGCTGTTGCAGCAGGAGGAGGTCCCAGCCCTGGCAGTGTTGGGATGCAGGCAGGACACACAGCTCAGGCCCTCCTGAGCTTGGCATCTGCTGCAGGTAGGGAAAAAACCCAACCACCGGTGTGGCGGGTGCTCCTCTTCTGTGTGAGCTGTCACATTGTGCTGGAAGACAAAAATTCCATTTTAATTAGTCACCCCCATTGATCTGGCACTGGGTGTTCCTGCAGCAGGGCTGTGAGTGAGGGACATGTCCCTTCCTGAATGCATGGGGTGGGACAGAGCTGGGACAGCAGCACTGCTCCTCTCCTCCTCTGCAGGCATTTCACAGAAACAGTTAACATGAATTAATTTAATATGTAGGATATGTGGTCCTGTGTTCTTCCCTTGCAGTTCAGTAGCTACAGTAGCTACAACAGGCTGCAACATCCCCCAGCTTCATTTAATTGATACTTATATGTGACAGTTTAATAAGGGGTTGCCATATAACATTGCAATTCTTAATTTACACCCAGACAATTAAGAGCAGGCTGTCTCTTTCTGTAATTCCATAATTAGTATAGCCTAAATAATAATATTTACATTTGCTTTTAAGGGTTTTATCTCCTTTATGCTCCTGTGTTTATTGGGCTACAGACATGGAGCATAAACCAAGCTTTAAATCTGCTCCTTCATGCATGAAGTTCCAAAGCAAAGCTGCAGCAGGAAGGCTGGGATGCTGTGAGTGTCACAGGGAGGCTGCAGGGCTTTATAATGCTGGTACAAAAGAAATTGTGGACTCCCAAGCCTTAAATTTTGAGTCATAATGATGCATGGATTATATTATGTTGGCACAGTAGCAAGTTGGGGCAAAAAGTGTTATTCAATATTGAGTCTCATCACGCAGAGTATTTACAAACCACGTGCTTCTCAAAAGCCTCGTGAATGTGCCCAACTTGATGTTTGACCTCAGCATGACTGTGCATGCATTTATGGGTGAGTGTGTGCTTAAATCTCTGCCCTGTGAGGCTGCTGAACCTGATCTGGAGCAGACTGTGGGCATGACTTGAAGGGATTTTGGGATCTGGATGATAAAACCCAAACTGCGGAGCCCGTGCCGAGCTCTCTCGGCAGACTGGGATGGCGGATGGTGGGACAGGGACACCGGTGCCATGTGGAGCTGGTGACTCCAGCCTGTGTGGGATATGGGGAGAGCTGGGCCCTGTTCTGTCTGAGAGCAAAAAGCACCGTCCTTCATGGTCTGTTGATACAACAGGTTGGGAAATGACACTGCACAGGCTGTAGGGCCAGGAAGAGGCTTAAAAGTTGCTTCATTCCAAGGACAAATTTTTCCTTTAATGAAGGACATAACTGACTAATATTCTTTATTTTTAATCTTGAGGTAAGAGACCCTCATGAGCATTTTTCCCCCTGCAGACAGACTGTACCTGGTCTCTAACCCAATGCTGTCAGTCCCTCCCAGCTGTCCCCAGCAGCTGTTATGTGTCTTTTCTGCAGTTCACATCTTTCCAGGGATAATGCTCATGGAGGCAGGGAGATGGAATGTTCAGAACTACTGTTACCATCGAGAAATGGAACATGAGTTCAAACTTATTGGGAAAAAATGTGGCTGCAGTAGAGTTAAATGCAACCTTTTTATTTTCTTAGCCTCGAATCTGACAGACTTCCATCGTCCTTGTGGGAATTTTATTCTTATAGTGAATTTTATTCTTATCCTGAATTTTTAGATTGCTCCTTTCCCCATGTAAATATCAAAAAGCTGATAAGTCTGTGCAGGGAAACTTTAACTTGGGCATGTGCAAGAGTTACCAAGCAGAGCTGAGTTTTCCTTTGGTTGCAGCCAGTCCTTATGTTTGCCAAGGGCACCCTGGGGGTTTGCTGCTTGTTGGACTGAATTTGATTTAATTGCCCAGAACTGCATCACAGAGTGAAAACTTTGCCATCTGTGACACTGGAAAATTTTCAAATTTGGCCTGCTGTAATGAAATCTTCCCTGGGCCTGGCTCTTGGGTCCTGCAGCTCCAAGGGGAGCTCCTGGTTTTCTCCCTGTGGCTCTTATAAATCTGGAGGTGTGCTTACAGCAGCACTTGGAGCTGACTCCTCACTTCAGGTTTTCTTCACTCATCACTTGTGCTGTGGTGTTTCTTACTCAAGAAAATCAAAATATTTTCCTACTTAGAGCATGTTACAGGTCGTGTACTTGGTCTCCTCTGCGGGGGAGTCGAGGTACCTCGTCACGCTGAGCTATTTGCACAGTTGGACAAGGATAAAAGCAATGAATTCATTTCAGTCCAAACCTAATCTGAGTTAATGTGCGGGGATCGCACTGGTGAAAAGCAAGGGCACTCGGCCACGGCCATTCCTTGATCCTTTAAGAGTCTGAATCCCTGCTAAGCATGCTTGTCTTACAACCTGCACTCGCACAGGATGTAATCAGTTTTGTTTTCCATCTGTTAAACAAGAGGCTTCTGATTAGCCACTGCAAAGGGAAGTCATTATTTTTGTTTTGTTCTCGCTGACAACAGCAAGGTTAAGCACCAGGTACAGAGCTCGGAGTGTGCCCCGCACTCAGCAGCTTTAAACACCTTGCTCTGTGTGTGTTCCATGCTTTGCCTTACAAGCAGCAGGGATTTGGCTTTCAGCATTGTCCCCTAATTATAGTAATTGTCTAAGTGGAGCTCTCCATGTCTCCCACTGTTCTGGGCCCAGACTGCAGCAGTGGAGCAGCCTGGCACAGCTCATCCCCCCAGCCAGCCTGGCCACGTCCAGGAGGGACACGCAGGCATCAGGGAACAACGCTTGGCTTCATGGGCTTGGGTATGGGAAAAACATACCTGAGAAGATCCAACCACACAGCCTTCATTTAGCAAGAAAATATTTTGATTTTACTAAGCGACTCCAAGGGACCGTTGATGAAATTGGATCTGGGAGGTTCCAAGGTGCAGCTGGCAGAGCAGTCCATTATCTTTCGAAGCAATGCTTATTTGACTTTTCAAGTGGAGGGATTTGTAACATTTTTAATTTTTGATGATGCTAAATGGCACTATCATCAGGAGGCTCTCACGGGGCTGGGCTGCTCTGGCAGGGCAGGAGCATTTCCTGCAGACATACAGCCCTTAGTGACTCCTGCCAACCCTCTCCTGAGTGATGCCTGACTTTGGGCTGTGATCACAAAGCAGGGCATTGTATCTGCTTCTAGCGACTTGTATGAGGAGCAGAGGAATTGCTCAACAAAATCTGGTAGTACTTACTTCGGGTTTTTTGGTGCCTATGGGTTTTTTTCCCCTCCCCTTCCCTCCCCCCTCTTTTTGAAGGCTAGTTTTGTGTATAGACATTCAATTTCATGTTTTCACAAAAAACCCAAAGTTTAGGTCCAATATAAGCAGCTAAAACTGCTTTGGAATGATTTTTTTTTAAATTACCTTTTAAAAAAAATGTATTTTAACTCTTTAGCTGCTTATGTATTTGAGGCTGCACGTTACTACTGAACTATAACTGGAAGGAGGTGCCATGCACCCAAGTAGTCTGTGCAACTGAAGCTACATCATAGTATTTGCCCTTGTATCCAATGTTATTTATTTTCTGAGAAGACTGCTTTTATTTAGCCACCAGATCTGTTTTGTTCCCTCCAGGATAGGGATTCCTCCTTATGCAATAGCAATATCCTGCTTTAACAGGCAACAGCTTGTTGCCTGGAGTGCTTGAGGCGCTGAGTGGCTGCTCCAGGTCCCTCTCTGATCTTCCTGGGATGATGTTCTCAAGAACTGCATCCCAGACTGCAGCCAGGGAGACTGTTAAAGCACCTCTGTGTTCTAGTGGCTTTGTTTGGGGTTTAAAGGACTAGTCTTCTACTAACATTGAATAATCTGAAGTGAGAACCAGCAGGCAGTTTTTTAAGTATTAGCACGCATATGTAGTAAACTGCTTATTACTTCTGCATAGCCAAAAAGTTTGGGAAAATGGAATTTTAGTGCAGCATCTGGTGTGGAGAGGATTAGCTGCCTAAGTATGATTTATCTCCTTTGCTTTTTAAAATTAGGAAATCCTGTCTGTGAAGACAGAAGGTGTACACCACTTTGGATTGCTTGACTTTTGTTTCCCTCGAAGAAATGACTGTGCTCGAATGAGGGAGTAGAAATTACTGTGCTTGGGTGAAAAAGGAGATTTGGTCGGTTGGTTTCTCTGAGGATCCTGTTTGCTCCTCTGTATGTGGTGGAACAGTTTTCCCATTGGCTGAGAAGATGGGATGCCTTCAGGAGAGCAGTGAACTAGGAATGTCAGGGCCTGCTGAAGATGGGAAAGTGGATCCCCATGGCACTGTGGGCATCCCTAACAAACCAAACAGAGTGCAGAAAGCTGCCCCTGCCATGTCCCCACCTCTGGGCTGGGCCTTGGCAGGGAGCTCCACTCTGCATTTGGCTGCCGAAATGGGGTTGTGGTTGCCCTCCCAGCCCGACTTCACAGTGTGGCCTCTCTGCAGGCTCAGTTTTTCTCATTTTTTCTCAGATGATGCACAGAAAAACACTTAAAGGTCAATGTCTAAGGAGGCATCTTAACCCATTAACAGCGACAGCAAAGTCAAAGAAAACTGAAGGAGAAGAATGACCATTTATTGATTTTGCTGCCATAAATGTTCCCCATTTGCTGTTCTGCATTAGGGGGTGAGAGATGCTCCTGATGGGAGATGCTCCTGATGGGAGATGCTCCTGGTTGTTACATTCTCTGAGTGAATGAGCTGGGGCCCTACTGCTTTCCATCAGAATGCACAGGTCCATTAGGAGAAACAGGAGAAACGTTTCCAAGAAAAGGGTTTAAAAAAACCCCAGAAGTTGTTCATTCATGCAGTTACACTGATAAGAGAACAACAGTCAACTCTTTGGGAAGGCATAGACAGTTCCTTTTCTTCCAATATATATTTGTTCTGCAGCCTGTTTCCCACCCTCAGTGGCAAATCATTGCTGTTGCAGGCAAACTGGAATCACACTGTTTGCTGGAGCTGCTTTCCTCAGGCTGTGTTGAAGTGCTAAGTGGGGGATACAAAGTAAATGTGGCTGAAATGGGCTAAAGTTTCTCGTTACTTAAACGGATTGAGTAAGTTTCTGTACACTGTCATTTCCTTTTTTTGATTTCTTCATTTTTCCCTTCCAGAAAATGGCTGTTCCACCTGTTTATGCTGATCTGGGCAAAGCCGCCAGAGATGTTTTCACCAAGGGATATGGTAAATAAAGCCAAAATGAGTTTGGTATCTTGCTGTCTACCTGATTGAAGTATTCCAATAATTACCATTAGAATCCACGGAGTTTTCCGTCACAGCTTCACATTGCCTTTGCTGTGTAACTTACTTTTCTTTTGACAAAATTCTTCCTGTCCCCCATAGGACTGTTGTCTGTTTTGAGAGAAAATTGTGTGTTGTGTTTTGGCTGTTCCTTTGTGTCGATGAGTAGGATCATTGCTGTCAGAAGTTTGATTATGAACAGAATGCTGCTCACTATGAATAAATTCATTATTACCTAATTTGGTCCCACTTACATTGCTGAGGTCAGTAGGATTATGAGTCAAGTGCTATCTGAAGTGAGTACAAGCTGCTTCATAAAAACACATGGTTTGATAACTGTACCCTTGGTTTAACTCTTCAGTAGTCCACAGGTGATTTAGAAGGGATTTTAAAGAAATAAATCAGAAATGCTTTTCTAATCAGAATATATATGATTCACTTTTTTTTACTCACCTTCTAGGTTTTGGGTTAATAAAGCTTGACTTGAAAACGAGATCTGAAAATGGACTGGTGAGTTTGGAAACACATTGAAATCCTAAACACTGCAACGGTGTTGTGCTTACTGTATATTTCTTTTTAAAATAAATATGCATCCCTTACCCTCTCCCTTTACCATGTTTCACATATAACTTTGCAAGTTCCTTTGTATTTATCTGAACTAATATTTAACAAATTATAATGACTAATGTGTTCTAGATGTATAAGTATTTACCTGTGTATTAGTGGCAAACACATATTTTACATATGTGGTCTTTTTTTTTTTTTTCTAGGAATTTACAAGCTCAGGTTCAGCAAACTCAGAAACAAGCAAAGTTAGTGGTAGTTTGGAAACAAAATACAAATGGGTGGAATATGGATTGATGTTCACAGAGAAGTGGAACACCGACAACACACTAGGCACTGAGATCACTCTGGAAGATCAGGTAAGCTTCGGCTCCAAAAATGCAGTTTGCAGAATCACTTATGCCAATCTCTAATTAGAAATCCAACCAGTGAATTTCTTTTCTGTTCAGCTTGCACGGGGCCTGAAGCTGACCTTTGACTCCACCTTCTCTCCTAACACTGGGTAAGCAGTGAGTGAGCTGAAGTGACAAAAAGGCATTTTTAATTTCTCTGTCCTGAGATGCTGAGACAGCTGATAATCAGGCTGTGTATAATGAAATGGTGCACATCTTTTAGCATTAACTATCCCCTTTTAATCCTCAGCTATAGCAAGCAAACTTTTACATGCAGTAACTTGAAAATTATCGTCAGAATTGGGGAGTGAGGAAAAGGTTGTTTGTGCTCCCGTTTGTGGCCGTGTCAGAGGATGAGCTGCTGCCTGAATAAAAGCACCCACCAAGTCAGCTGTGATGCAAAGCTTAACAAGCTCTGGGAGCCAGTTGGCCAGGGCTCTAATAGGGTGGCACAGAACTGGGCTCTTCTCCCGGGCTGAATTTATCCTGGGAATTCTTGCCGGGCCCTGCGTGCCGTGGCGGTGGGTGGGTGTTCCTGGCACGGCGATTGGATGCCATGTTTTATGTGGGCCACAGGGATTAAGGAGCAGCTGTAGGGCTGCATGTTGGTTTATTTTTTTCCCCTGATTATCTTGGTGCAAGCAGTGCTGCCAGTGAGTCAAAATACTCTGCACATCAGCCTCCCAGAGCTGCCCTCTGCACTTCAGGCCACGGGGGGTTACAGTGCCAGGGGGGGTTCACCCTGTCCTTTAGATTTAGTGTCCTGCATTGTCACCTGCTTCCAGTCCACTCCTAATTCTAGATTAACGAGGTATTTTTGTTAACCAGAATAATCTTGTTTGTTTAGAGTTATTTAACTGTAGGATTCTTAAAGAAATAGGAAAAAAAATGTTTATGGGAATGATGTTACAGCTCTATAACTTTCTTGGGCACTTGACAGGTTGCCTTAGAGGGGACTAAAATTTGAGTAAATGGAGTGAGATTGAGTCCTGGTGTGACCTGGTTTAGATTGATAGGGATGCATCATGTCTGAATATGAGACCTCTTCTCCCCTTCCCACATTACTGACTGTGATGAGTCTTTCAACAGGGAAGGTCATTTTTAGGAGTGCTCCGTGTTCTTGCCTCTGTCCCTGCTGACGCTGGTGGGAGAGGTGCCACTGACTTTTACAGAAGTTGCAGATGAGGGCTTTTGGCACTCCTGCACTCTAGTTCTGATTCTGCAAAACACAAGAAATTCCTGAGGCTGAAATAATAATAAAAAAGAGAGCAGTCTCTGTGTGGGTCTGATAAAGCACTGATACAGTGTCTGGAGATTGCTTTTGCTAGCTGGTGTGAAAGGTTGATTGGAAATTTTAAATTAGTCTGATTTTTCCAGAAAGATTTCAGTAAAAATTTGGTCAAAGGCAGAAGACACTTTTAAAAAGAGAAGCAAAAAATCTTAAATAAGAGTAGCTGAATATATTAGATGTAACTCTCTTGCCTTGTGAGGGTCTGCACCTTTGATGTAAATCACCCTAAAGACACATGAGAAAACACTGTTCTGGCCAATAGTATAAAAAGAAACAGGTGACTCAGGAAAGTGTATTTCTGCATTAACCTGGCAGCTTTCTGGTGGCTTTAACCATTAAACTTCATAAAGCACCCTAAGGAGTAATTGGGGTGTCAGAGCCACTGAAACAGGAGGAAACTGCAGCCAAAGTAGTGATTCCTTAATGTCTATCACAGTAAATAAAATTACCAATTCAACAGGATTGCCTAAAAATTGTTTGTTTGGGACAGGCCAACTACTATGAACTTTTGGTGGCAAACCTGTAAACTGCTGCAGTTTCCCTTCCATCCCTGCATCTGCCAGACTTCCAAACCCATCAGATCAGTTGGAGGTGAGGATTTGTTTTTGTCACCTCCCACCTGTGTGCTGCTGCTTTTCAGAACAGAGCCCAGGAGTGCTTTCTGGGGCACCACGCTGCATTTTATTGCTCAATTGCAAATAACTCCCTGTAACTGAATTAGGGTTTTGCAAAGGTGGAAGGTAGGAAGGCAACGTGCTGTGTGGCTCTCCAGGGGTGTACACGTTGTCTTCAGAAACTACTACACTGAGTTAAAGGAAGTGATTTGATGGGATTGCTGCCTACAAGCGTGCCTTTCCAAAAATAAGAGATTCTTTGTCTCCTCTTTAGGAAAAAGAGTGCTAAAATTAAGTCAGGATACAAAAGGGAGCACATCAACCTGGGCTGCGACATGGATTTCGATATCGCGGGTCCTTCGATACGCGGAGCCCTCGTGCTGGGCTACGAGGGGTGGCTGGCAGGCTACCAAATGACTTTTGAGACAGCCAAGTCGAGAGTAACCCAGAGCAACTTTGCTGTTGGCTATAAGACTGATGAGTTCCAGCTTCATACTAATGTGTAAGTACTGGCAGACAGGCATTCAAAAGAAATTTGGAGGGATTCTGCTGCTTACCAGGACGGTGACAGGGACGGAGGGTCAGCAATGGAGAACCAGGGGATGGTGGATTTGAAACTGGATCTTCATTAAGGATGTCAAGCTGCATTTTTTTTAGCTGCATTAACTTTTCTTTTGAGTTATGTGGGTGAGGGAGTGCATGATGGAAGGAATTGGAACTCACTGAGCACCCTAGAGTCCAGTGTGTGTCTGTCTAACAGATAAGGATTATTAGAATCTGTTAGCAGAATAATAAAACAATATAATAAGATATATAGTAATAAAAACAATATAATAAAGATACTCTTTGTGAAAGCTGAAATAAAAGCAGTGCTTTCCTTTTGCACCTGTCAACATCAAACAAAACGGTGGCTTGATCTGTAGCTGGAAGAGTTAATCACAGGATGAACAAGAGCAGGCAAAAGGGAGTTACTGCAAGAGACAGGGACTGGGTTTGTTTTAGTACTGGAAGTGATATGGTGTAAAAGGTTTTTTGGCATTACTTGGTAATAATCTATTTACTCAGGCATTTGTGCTTTCTGAATGTATCAACAGTGGGAAACCAGAACCAAATTCCTTGAAAACCTTAATTTCTCTGTCTCCTGTTCCTCTTAAAAAAGCAATTTATGACTTTGGGGAAGACAGGTTTTTAAGATTAGGCAATCCCTAATCCATTCTCCCAGCCCCCCCTTTCCGTGCCCTTGGGTAATTGGATATTTTGCATGTAGCAGAGCTATTCCAGGCTGTTTCCATCTGGGGGCTGAACAACTGTTCTGCCTTCCTGGAGCTGCTGCTTCAAAGGCCTTCTGTTCTGTCTCCTGCTGGTTTGCAGAGATGTGGTTTAGGAAGCCCCCGCTGCCTTTCAGAACAGTCGGACCCCCACAGCCCAGACAGGGTGTTTGAAGGGTTGCCAAAGCACAAAAATGTGGGCAGAGAACTTTCATCAAAACAATCCGTGGGGTCCCCTTCACTCAGGAGTTAGGAGTTATTCCTTCAAGCACAATGACTCTCTGTTATGCTGTAGCAGTTCAAAACATTGTATTATTGGCTTTTGCTATAAAATGCTGTGATTATTATTACTATTAATTAGAGCAACAGCAGAAAATCACTTTATAACACCAGCAGGGGCTCGGATCTGACTGTTTCTTGAATTCCTGAGGGTCTGTTTCTCAGGTTGCTGTTACTGTACCAAACCACAAATGTGTGATATGAGTAGAAATCCCATTTATTGTTAATAACAGGTTAGTTAGGTGTTTGATGTGTTCCTACTTTGAAATGTGTCGGAGCTTTTATATAATGGCAGAAGGAGTTGTGTGTGGGACTCCCCTCACTCCCCTGGTCAGTTGTTATATCTGCACAGGTCAGTGTTTCACAGGGATGCTGTGGCAGAGCTGATAATTTAACAAGGTGGGGCTCAAAGCACTGTTTTTTGTTCCTGGCATTACACAGACCAGCTGGGGACTTTAGCAAGTTACTTTCCTTAAGGGTGCCTTAATATATTAATTTTCATAGGGGGCTAATGTTTTTTTTTATCTACATCTGAAATGTGCTGTTATTACTATCAGTGTTAAAAGGAGGTTTGACTTTATTATTATTAATAATAATAACTTAAAGGAGGTAGGGCTGGATAATTTCTAGTTTTAAAATGACTTTCCTCATCTTTTAAGCATAGCTCAGACCGCCCCCCCCTAATGTTGCAGGTCAAGACAGAGCTGTGTGGGAACCTTGCACAAAATCTGCCTGTATAACCAGCTCTCCTCAGTCCTTTTTAATCCTTCCTTTTCTTGAGAGCCAAGCACATGCAGTTAATGTGAGCTTCAGTCTTATCTGAAGTAAGTATTGTAGTGTTTTTCTGGAAGAATTGCTCTAACAACTTAAAAGGCTGCTGCTATTGCTTGAACTTTTAAATAGGTGTATCACTACTGTTTGGGCAACTGGTATGAGCTATGGAACATCAGGCCAAAGGGGGAAAATGGAAAAGATTCTAAATCTACTCTGTTTTTAATCCCTAAAGGTCTGGTATACTGTAATAGTTGGAACCAGATTATTTCACAGTTAATCATAATTGCTTTATTTGCAGAGGTCTTCCTGGGGTTTAAAGCCTGTTCTCTGCAATATGTTTGTATCCTCTCTTAAGAAAACGAGTGAAAATGGAAATTCAGATGCTCACTGGTTTACAAGGAGTGCGAGGCCTTTAGGAGTCTTTGGCTCTTGTTTTTATGCTCTGCATGCTCTGATGTTTTGCCTTTTATTTACCACACTTTATTCCCTGTATGACAGTGGTGGCAGTAGCAATTGGAAGTTATGCTGCTCATCAGTCAGCTCTGGGCCAGTGCTCTCTGCAAAGCAAAATTAGTTCCATTTCCATTTCTAGCCCAGAGACTATAGCACAGATGTACCATCAGGAATGTTGCAAATGGAATTCATTTGCAAAAGCCAATAGAGTAGGACATTAAATTGGCATCTTCCCTTCTGATACAGTTCCTCTGTGTCTGGTAAAAGTGCTGACACGGCAGTTTGGGGATGACTCAGGCTCTGTGGCTCCCTCTCAGGACACGAGGGAGCCATTCATAGGGAAAGTAATTATTTCAGACACATGCAGGGAAAAATAAATCTCTTTACTACAAAGACTCCCATTGCAGGGAAGGGAAAATTGGAAGCTGTCATCACTGGTCTGATTTTTGATAGTTTGTCCTGTTTTTTTTTTCAGTTTCAGAAGTTGCTGAAACGCAGTAATCTTCACTGAATTGAAGCATCTAAAAAATAACTTCATAACCAATCTGGCCTAATGTCTCTATCTTAGCTGTTACGGGTCATACTTAATGAGGTGTGAGGGGATGTTGTGCAAATAGAGATCTTGCTGGAGAAATAAAAGCTGGTTGTTTTGCGTTGCTGTTGAAAACCACACCGATGCATTCTCCTTCCAGGAACGACGGGACGGAATTTGGCGGCTCCATTTACCAGAAGGTGAATGATAAACTGGAAACAGCCGTGAATCTGGCCTGGACAGCCGGGAATAGCAACACTCGCTTCGGAATAGCCGCCAAGTATCAGATTGACCCAGATGCCTCTTTTTCTGTGAGTCCTGTGCATGCACATTTAGAAGCATTTGGAAGTAAGTGAAGCAACTTTTCCATCAGCAGAGCACGCTCTGGATGCAGTCCTGTGCTGTGGAGTTGGCACGTGGGTCTGTTTGCCTTGGCTTTGGCAGCCTGAGAGCACAGCGATTGGATTTTCCTTAAAGGCACACAGAATGTTTGATCCTGTTATTGGGCACTATTTTGAGAATGTTTTCGTGTCAGTCTGGAAAAAATTAAAAGCTATGTCAATAAAACCAGTGTTTTCTACAGTGGCTATAGATACTTTGAGATTGGGGGCTTAAGTTATGGGAAAATTATCTCTAGATTTTAAGGGATTTAAAACTTGAAATCCTTTACCTGCTTAATAGCTGTTGCTTAATTTTCAAGTGTGAAGGACTTTGAAGAAAGCTACTAAATTATTTACTGAATTTATTACTTATTACTAAATAATGCTGTATTTTTTTTTCCCTTGAAGGCTAAAGTGAACAACTCCAGTCTGATCGGGTTAGGATACACTCAGACTTTAAAGCCAGGTAGGTCTAGGCAGAAAAAAAAATCAGAATCAATAAAGTGATATTTTAGTCTTGAAATACCAGAAGTTTTTTTGATGACAAAATGTGATGGGTTTTGTAAGATTGCTGTTGTGCTTGGCAAGCCAGGGATGAACCTTTCTAGGGACTGCTCTGTTAATTTTGGATGCCTGTTGGAAGCAGAATTATTAGAGACCATGGTCCACTGCCCAGTCAGATACTCTTTTATGTTGATACAAAATATAATTAGTTGTGTCATAGATAAGTAAACACATTTTTAATACTTTCAGAGGCTTCTTATTACTGAGTTTATTTTGCTTGAAAATGTGACTTTCTCAAGGTCCCCTGGCCCAGGAAGAGGACAATCTTACTGCTGTGAAATTGGTTTTAATGTAGTCTAATAAATCTGCTGCCAGAATACTGAGCAGATTGACATGAGATATTACAGCAGACAGGGCTTGGGCTTTTTCCTACCTAGATTTTAAAGTGGTTTAGAAAGGTGGATATGTATCAAGGTCCCAATTTTTCATAATACTAGACTCTCAAATTAGATTAATCAGTAGACCTGCAGCAGCGAATTGACTCAGAGCTTTAATTACCCAGAGTGATAAAAAGCAGAATCCATCATCATGGTTTATTATAAATTTCATAACTCAGAAAGATTTCTTATCTGCAAGTTGCTGTAAAATGCCCAGCCCTTACAAGGCCAGCTGCCAAATGCCATTAACCTGGCTACCCAATAAATTAAAGCAGTAGCACAGACACTGAACCTAAAGCTCAGTCCAAGTTTTAAGTTGACTTTTCTCTCACTTTTCTCTGTTTTGCAGGTATCAAACTGACATTGTCAGCTTTGTTGGATGGCAAGAACGTCAACGCAGGTGGTCACAAACTTGGTCTAGGACTGGAATTCGAAGCATAAGGAGTGATTTCACAATTGCTAATCTGAAAATACAGCATAGCTACCTTCAGAATATAGTGTACCTTTCAATGTTTTGTCTGGGGTGCGAGTATTGCTACGTATCAGTCCTGCTAGTCCTGGTTAAAGACAGCTAAGCTTTAAAAAT
Source organism: Pseudopipra pipra (assembly GCF_036250125.1). Taxonomy (NCBI): domain Eukaryota; kingdom Metazoa; phylum Chordata; class Aves; order Passeriformes; family Pipridae; genus Pseudopipra; species Pseudopipra pipra. The sequence goes on from NC_087563.1 coordinate 17,176,851, forward strand.
GATGTTGTTAAAGAAGTGGAGACAAAAGCGTAAAAAAAAAAATCCTAATTCCAGGCTTTTTTTCTTTATGTAATTGCTCATCACATGTGTCAGCTGCCACGTGATAGGAAGGAGGAAGGCGTTGATTACCTCTACTAACATACTGATGGCACAAGGAATGTGTTAATGTGGTGCAAACCCTGAGGATTTCCATGCAGACCACTCCGTTGTACTGTTAATTCCGTGAGCAAAACCTTCCAACACTTGAGGTTTCAACTGACGGGGGAATGTGCAAACTTGTCTGAAAAAGGGATTTTAAGATTTTATTTTTTTTTTTTAGCTCTGTATTCCATCAATGGTTTGTCTTATTTGGTTACCTCCCCCCCCCCTCCAGCTGTCTCCAGAATGCTTTAGGTTGTCCGCCTTGTCCAGGTCCCGTCACGGAGGAGGTTTGATGTGACTCAGCCAACGCTGCCTGTCCTGTGTTGTGGTTCCTTCCCCTTGCACTGACCAGAAAGCTTGTAAAAAACAGACAGAATCAGGGAAGAGTCTTTGCGACTGCAATCACACAGTTGCATCACTTAAATCTAAAATGGGAAGTTTTGTTTTATTACCACTTTTTTTTAGCAACTAAATGGGTACATTTTTAGAGAGTCTTCCATTTTGTGTGGAACTAGACCCCAAAATGCTGTACTTGACACTACTAAAAATGGATAAAAAACCCAAACTCGACTTGAATAAAATATTAAAATGTCACCTTTTACTTTGTCTTTATATTAATTGTGAAAACAGTTTCATCTAAATCTGTGGTCCAGAGGCAGACTGACAATGTCTTGGTGCATATTTTGTACCACATGAAACAAAAGTACTAGATTTAAGTTCCAGATATGGCACTGTTCTTACTGCTCGCTGAGCTCTGGCAACTGCACATATGCTGTGTTTAGCTCATGGATAAAACAAGATAACATCACTTGTCTTCCATTGCAGAATCCAGTAAGTTGAATTACCTTTCTGTAAACAAGTAAGTGTGAACAATGGACAGTTATGAGTTGGGATCAACTTCAGTGGCTTTTCGGTAATGTTTTGTATTTTTTCGTGGGTAAGCCATTGCTGTGGGTGGCTGCAGATGGCAAGAGCTGAGTACAGGAGGATGTGCCTGGTGAGGCAATGGCATTGCAACAATGTGAGGCTGCAGAGCCACAAACTGGGCAACACTGGCTGTCTTCCCTCTTACCACGAGCTGTTCCTGAGTGTTTCCTATCTCACATTCTTTTCCCAGCACTCCTGGGAGAAGTGGTCCTCTTCTAGACTTTACCCACCAAAATGAACCACGTGCAAAGAGCTCAGTGACATGGCAAATGCTCAATATTCATTTACATTCCCGTGTGCTGTGCATGTCCCCTGTTCTCTTGGTGTCCCTGTAAGCCTTTGGGCTCCTTCCTCTTGATTTTCTCATCCTTGAGGCATCTGCTTTAGTATTTTTTTCACCTGTGACCAGCTTCAAGCCTTCTCTCAGGGCATGGAATACCTGACCAGGGGTGAGAACAGGAAAGCTTGACTTTCTACAGATCTATCCAGTGTTGCAAAAAGCGTTCCATGAGCGCCACAGCACAAAGCCTGGACAGGAGGCCGGTGGGCACTTTCCTGGATGTGTGTGTGGGTGTCCAACCCCTCTTATCAACCTCCATCAGAAGGCAGGCAAAGGAAATTCCCTATTTTCAGTCATGGATTTGTCTCGCTCACAGCTCGGAGGGCCCTGGCAGCTCCAACACTGCCTGCCCTGCTGGGTCATCTGGGCAACCACCGGCCAGGAGGGTGCAGGGAGGTGGGACGGGGCTGTGCTGCCGTGAGAGCACCAGAGGAAACGGCCTCAAGCTGAGACAGGGAGGTTCAGATTAAATATTAGAAAGTTTTCCCTGTTGGGGTGGTCAGACATTGAAGGGCGGCCCAGGAGGCGGTGGGGTCACCATCCCCTGGAGGTGTTTGAGATGTAGCATTGGGTGATGTGGTTCAGTGGTTTAGGGGTGACAGTGGCAGGGCCGGGTGGGCGGCTGGACTGGACGACCTCAGGAGTGTCTCCCACCCTCGGTGACCCCTCGATCCCACGGCTCTGTGACCATTCCATAACCCCGGGGCTCTATGACCCCACCATTCCATAACCCCGGGGCTCTATGACCCCACCATTCCATAACCCCGGGGCTCTATGACCCCACCATTCCATAACCTCGGGGCTCTATGACCCCACCATTCCATAACCCCGGGGCTCTATGACCCCACCATTCCATAACCTCGGGGCTCTATGACCCCACCATTCCTTAACCCCGCCGTTCCGTGACCCCCACCCCTCACACCCCGCCCTCCTCGCTTCCCCCCGTGCGCATGCGCGGCCACCTCCCCGTGGGCGGTGCCTCCGCCACGTCCGCGGAGCGGCCCAAGATGGCGGCGGGCGGCGGCGAGCGGCGGGAGCGGGCGGGCTGCGCCCTCGGCCTGGCGCTGCTGCTCGGCTGGGCCCTGGCGGCCCGCGGGCAGAACCTCCGCGGGCAGGACCCCCGCGGTGAGCGCCGGGGGGGGCGGCTGGAGGGATGGCTGTGGGGCTGCGGGGCTGCGGGGGTGCCCTGCGCGTCTCTCACCGCGCTCTCCGGTTGGGCCCGTGCGGCCTCGGCCTGCGCGGGTCGTGCCTTGGGGACACCGGCCCCGGAACCGGCCTCGGTGGGGGCAGCGAGCGCTGAGGGCTGCGCTGGGGACGGGCATTGCCCGGGCGGGGATCGGGAGGCCCAGCCGGGTGTGCTCCGCTCGTGGTGCTGCGGGAGCGGTTTGGGTGGTTGGAGCAGTTCGGGTGGTGACTTCACTCATCGGACTTGGTACTTTGTTCTAAGTACTCTAGTTCTGTGCCTGGGTTTAGCCTCCCTCTTCCCGCGAAATTAAGCTTATGTTACTTTACAAGTTGGCTCCAAGTTCAGTCTCTTTCCGTCCTTCCCTTTCAGACCAGCTGTAACCCAAGGCTGGTTAGAAATGCACATTTCACGTGCAGCGGGTTTCTCTTTGTTTTAGGTGGAGTATTGGCTGGGCAGTGAGGAGAAAGGAATTACTGAAGGAAATGAAGGGAGCTGTTTGAGCCCTCAGTTCCCTCTGTGCCTGTCAGTGGGAATATCCACCCCAGCTATTTGTGCTGCCCCTCACCTGGTCTGACAGGTTGGCAGGAAGCATTTGGGACAGAAACCTGTAGGAAAACGAGAGTTTTCAACTTCAGAAATCATGAAATAACTTGCTTTCTGAAAGCAGGTCTCCTGGAAGGGCATTTTAACCATCACATGTTTTTTATGTGTGGTGTTTACTAAGAGGGCTGTGTTGCTAATTCTGTCACCAGGACTGAACATAAATATCTGTTTCTGAAGCTGAGGCATCTCTGGAGTCCAGGCACTGCTGTAACACCACCTGACTGTGTTGTGTAACTGTAAACAGTGCAGCCACCGTTTATAATGCCAAATAGTTTTGGGTAGATATCATAAATCAGCTGTGGTTGAGTTGCTAAACTTCCTGCTGCAATTAAAATAAAACCCCTCGTGTTTTAGGAACAATAGGAAAGTATTTCCCAGTCTGAAGCCGCAGCATTAGCTGGTGGGAGTCCCTTGCTTTTAAGCATGTATCCTTCTAAAACTTGAATGTCAGAATGAGTTTAAGAACAATTTGAAGTGTAAGCAGCATAATTTTATAGGGAAAATATGCTTGTTTGTATTTCAAACAGTTTAGCTATTATTATTTAGCTCTCTAACACTTTTTGTTTGTCTGAGGGGAGCAGTAAGGTTGACCTGCCTCCCTCCCAACGTGCCAACTAGCTATAAGTAAAAATTAATATAACTCTTGCAGCTGCATTTCCTCATATTTATCTCCGTGTATGCAATTAGCTGACTTGACTCCTGAAGGGAAACCAGAATTCCCTAAACTTGTCCTGTACAAGACCTGAACAAGTTCAGGTTAATATAATTCAGACCAGTAGTTTTCTCAACAACAAGTGTGTCGACTGTAAAACAGTTGCCCTTGAGCCTCAGCAGAGGCACCGTGATGTCCAGTTCACGTGAGATGAGTGGAGTCTGCTGTGTTTGAGTTGGTTAAAGAGTAATTTCCACTGCAAAGGTGTGCCCTGTAAACAAGAGCTCTGTTGTAACTGATCCTCAGTAAATATACATTTCATGAATAACATGATTCAGTGTCCCCTCTGTAATATTTTACTTGGGAGTAACCTGGCACAGGCAGTTGGTTGAATGCTTCATTTTTAGAGTCCCTAACTTCCCAGTGGGCCTTGGGAGTGCTTAATGAAAGTATTGTTACTTTTTTAAAACGAAGAAATAGTTTGGCATGCCAAGATACAGGGCAGGTGTGGTTCCCCTGTTCCAGTGCTGATGTGTGCTGAAAGTCTAAAATGTGGTCTGCAGTTTTCCAGGTGCCTCTGGAAGTGACGTGCTGTACACATGAATAGTTTGCTACTTTTCAGGTTTAAAAAAAACACTGGCTCTGTATAAACTCCCTCTGCATCTGTTTTTACCTTCCTTTGGATAGAGAAGAGGGAGGATGGGCTGTGCATGTGGTTTTAATGCTCACCTTGTTTCTTAGGGAGTTCTGCAAAGCTGTCCCAGCATTGGAGAGATGCTGAATTTGCCTGAGGGTGACTGTTACTCTTGCTGACTTATTTTATTAGAATAATTTGCTGCCAGCAATAGCCTTTCCTCCAGGAGCATGGGCAGTCAGATTGTCCTTTCTTTGGCTTTGTTTTTAACCTGTGGTTCAGTGGTTCCATTTCAGTTAACAAAAGGTTGGAAATCTTTTTCAGTAGCTGTAAATTCAGTAAAAATTAGTGCCTGGGAAGAGGTGCTGTGACCTTGTGTCCTGACTGAAGGGGACTTCACAGCATGTTCTCATTTTTGTTGGTAAAATATGTGCTGGTGAGAGATTAAAAACTTTTAACTGCAGGAAAAGCTTTGCTGAGAAAATCTTCCTCTGTAGAGCTCAGCTTCTTCTGTGGGAGAAGGAATTTGATGATGGAGAAAATACTAATTGTGTGTGAATCTGCAAGACATCATAAATCCACAGAGGGAGGGATGACATGTCTTTGAAGTTCTTATGCCTAGAAAACATGCATGCTGAATTTTTTAGGGACACTTTGGCATAATAATCTAGAAAGGATGTGCTTCCAAGCTTTAACTCCTCTCCCGCTCAAGACTTAGGAAGTTGCCAAAGTACAGGAAATGTATTTCTGCATATGACTGTTAAAAAGTTTGCAATGTGGCATATGATTTCTTGTCTGTAAAGGAAATCTGTGGCAATGGTGGGTACCACAGAAGTTACTGCCTGGTGCTTAATATTGACTGTTTCTCATTGTTTTCTCAGATCCTGTGAACGCGGAGACACTTCTGAAAAATATTTCTTCTAAAAGTGAGAATGAAACACTGAGCAGATCCCAAAATTTGACAGACAGCTTGCAGAGCCTAACCTCAACAAAAAAGGCAATCCCAACAACAGCCAAAATCAGTTCAGTGACTGCAGGAAAGGCACCTACAGCAAAAGGTGACTCTTCCTCCTCTGTTCTCCCTGCTAGTCTGGTATCTCCAATTGATGCTTCTGAAGATACTAAAATTGAGGACGAGGATCTTCTAACAGATTTGAAAGATACACTAAATAGTTCCCCACCCATCATAAAAGAAACTCTGGAGTCAGATGGAGATGATTATGGTCCTTACGAGATGACACCGATTTCCAGGTACAACCCAGACCTAGAGATGCCGGATGACGACGACTCCGACACCATCAGCAATTACAACGAGGAGATCAAGACCCTGGATGAGAAGATAAAAGGGGTTTCTGTCTCAGGGTTGGAAGAAGAAGAGGACAGCCATTTCTTTTTTCATCTGGTTGTAGTTGCCTTCTTAGTAGCTGTTGTTTATGTCACCTATCACAACAAGAGGAAGGTAGGTGTGCTCTGAAAGGTTGAGAGGAACAGCTGGAGTATTTAAAATGAGGTTGCATTGCCTGGTACACCTTTTTGATAAGAGGAACTTTTGTTTTTGGAGAATGGAATCTTTGTCCACCTAAGTCTTGTGGTGATACTAATATGCATATCATTATTCTCATTTTATATGCACAATGAAAATGAACTCAAACATTTTCAATTAGAAAATGAGTTAATTGATAACATCAGTAATCAGTCAATTCAGTAGTGGACACTGGTAGTGCACAATATGAGTTCTGTAAAGGAGACCTGAGGCAAGTCAAGTGAAGGTGAACAATTAACTGATTTTGTTTCTGCACAGGATTATAAACAGCAAATTAAGGAAGGTTTAATCCTTAATGGTGTGGGAATGTTCATGTTATGACTGTGATAATCCTTCTAATAATTGTTCATTTTAAGGTGGTCTTTATATCATAAATACTATGAGGGCTTAACTACAAACTTCTAGGAAATGTTTAACACTGCTTCCAGTTTTACATAGAGAAGAAGATCAGAGATACTGTTTTCAGGTAACTGTTTCTTCAGTGCAAACTAATTCTCTGTATCTCAAAAGTAGCCTGATTGGTGTTATTTCAAAATACATTGCTAGCATAAAAAATGAACTCCAGCCCAACCAGACCCAGTGCTGGTACATGCACAAATTTGCAATTAAACCACAGGTTAGTTTTTAGATATGAGGAAAATTAAATGTTTATCCTTGTGGAGAACACTGGTTTGGGTGAGGATGTGGGGGACTCTGAACAGAGCTAAAACCCCAAAACCTGCTTTCCTGTGCAGTGGCATATCTGGAATGTGCATTGCCAAGACTTTATAGGGAAAAATGTTGAAGACTGTGTTGCATTTGAAAATGTAACTTTGAGAGAAGTTCAAGTAAGTGATTAAAAATGCCTCATCTTTGCTACGTAAGTGAAATAATGCTTATAGTATAATTTGGGTACTTATTACTTTTTAACACTTAGAGTTAGTTTTGGGAACAGAAAATTCACTAGTACTTAAAGTATGTAGATAATGGCATGTATTTGTGTGAAACAACAGTCAAGTTGGTTCTTCTTTCTCTGTGCCCACTTCCACTGTCCTGTTTCCTCCTTTGCCAGTGTAGTTGCTCTGAATTCTTGGATGAGTTGGTAAGAAACAAGGCTAAATAGGGTGAAGATAATAGACATTTAAACATCTGATTACTCTCTGTCTTCTTTAACTGCTCAGTTGTGATGCAGAAACAGTTTATCACATCACACCAGTGCTGCTTCTGTTGCCTCTGTTGCACCAGCAATACAATTATTTTTAACAAGGGTGAAATGCCAGGATAGATAAGATGGATAAAGTAACAAATGTCACCACCTGGGGATAGTTGAATAGTCTGAAGATGCAGTGCTTCTGGAGCTACACATGTAGCTTTACTAAAAGGTTTCCAGGTGGAATGCAAACTGCAGCCGAGGGTGGCAAGGACAGTGTGCAAGTGTCTGACTGCCAGTGCTGTGGTTTATACCAACAGCAGTGTCATTGCCAGCACCGGGGGGGGAACTGGGATATCAGTAGGGCTGTGGAGCTGTCTATCAGACCCAGAAACACAGAATCAATGAGGTTGGAAAAGACCTCTGAGACCATCGAGTCCAACCTTTGACCCAACACCACCTGGCCTACTGGACCATGGCACTGATGCCACATCCAGTCTCTTCTTAAGCACCTCCAGGGATGGACTCCACCACCTCCCTGGGCAGCCCATTCCAGTGCCCAGTCACTCTCTCTGTAAAGAGTTTCTTCCCAATGTCCAACCTAAACCTCCTCAGGCATAGTTTGGGACTGTGCCCTCTTGTCCTACTGCTGGTTCCTGGGAGAAGTGACCGACCCCCACCTGGCTACAACCTCCTGTCAGAGAGTGCAGAGAGTGAGAAGGTCTCCCTTGAGCCTTGTTTTCTCCAGGTTGAGCACCCCAGCTCCCTCAGCTGCTCCTCCTAGAAGCAGCTCCAGACCCTTCCCCAGCCTTGTTGCTCTTCTCTGGACCTGCTCCAGCCCCTCCATGTCCTTCCTGACCTGAGGGGAAATCTTTTACTAAAGCTACACGTGTAGCTCCAGAGCTGGACACAGCACTCCAGGGGTGGCCTCACCAGCACCGAGTCCAGGGGAAGAATCACTGCCCTGCTCCTGCTGCCACACTGTTCCTGATCCAGGCCAGGATCCACTGGCCTTCTTGCCCCCCTGGGCACTCTCTGGCTCCTGTTCAGCTGCTGTCACTCAGTCCTACCAGCTCCCTTCCTGCCTGGCTGCTCTCCAGCCCCTCTGCGCCCAGCCTGGAGCTGCAGGGGGTTGTTGTGGTCAAAGTGCAGGACCCGGCCCTTGGCCTTGTTCAACCTGATGCCGCTGATCCCCTCAGTGTTCTGAGAGCAGATGTAACTGTGTGATTTGTGTTTCAGCTCTTCCTGCTGGTGCAGAGCCGGCGCTGGAGGGACGGGCTGTGCTCTCGGACGGTGGAGTATCATCGCCTGGACCAGAACGTGAACGAGGCCATGCCTTCCCTCAAAATAACCAACGACTACGTGTTCTGAGAGCACTGTGCTTTGGGTTTGCTGAACTTATCACTCTTTGCCTGCCCAGTCATGTAATGATATTCAGGTATCCCAAATAAGCTGCTTGTGCAGAAATGAGATGTACTCTCTGTGACCTGGATGTTTTGGAGATTAAATCTCATGGAAGATCAAGGGCATGACACATCTGTTTGCTACTTTGGTCGGGTTTTATATCAACTATGAAGATGCAGAGTTTAATAAATTAGTGCTCTTTCCATTCATTAAGCAACATCCCTTCTGTCTGGAGCAGTCTTAATAGTCGTATTACAAAAAAATAAGCATAAAATATTTTAGGTCTAATAAATTAATGACTTTGGCAACACTAAATCAAATTAATGATCTCTTTGCTCTTCACTTATATGGCTCATAAATCCCACTGTATTGAAAACTTAAAACATAATTACTTTTTTCTATGCTTAAATCCTGATGCTGCAAATCTTTTATCTTTTTTTTTTTCTGTTTCTGTTTCCTTGTTGCATAATTTGATCCTATTTTAGGCAAAATAGCTAGAATGGCAATTTAATAATTTCCGTATGTGTTCATGCAGTAAATAATTTAAAAATAATTATGTATAACCTATTTTATTCAGAAGTTTTATACCACATATTTCCTTAAAATGCTCAAGGTGTTTGTGAAGGTATGAAGCTTCCTGACTGTCCATTTTTTTCTCTAATGGTATTTATGACTGTTTCATTGTCTTTGTAATTAATGAGTGGAAAATAAGCCTTCTTGAATAATCTTACTAAAATATAGATAGTTGACAGGCTTTCTATACATCAAAGCTTTCTGTTGAATTTTAAGACAGTTGGGAAATGGTTATGTGCTTATATTATAATTGGGAGAGGCCTGAAACTGTAAGAATAATTTATTTGGTTGTTCTTCTGACCCAGGTAACAGACAGGTGAGAGTAAAGGTGTGGGGGCTGCCAGTGCACTCTCATTTTTGACAAACATTTATGCATTAGTGTAAATCAAGTACAGTAGTTTTTTTGATTTTTTTTTTTACTTTGTCTTTTGTACTTCCATTATTTATGGTTTTATGGGTTGTAAAATATAAAATTTTAGTTTTCTGTACATTCTGTTTGTGATTTAGTTTTCAACCTGAGAAATATGTAAATAACGGTGAATCAGAACCCCATAATTAATGACTTGGTATTCAAGTAGTTATGTAACATTTGGGAAAAAAATCACCTTCACAGCTGATGGCATGAGGAGTCTGAAGGCATGATGCTGTCTTAGGAATGAAGTGCTAAAAGTTCTAAATCCTACTGTTAAATGCATTCTTTTCATAACTACAGGAAGTAAAGCACAAACAAAATATCCCAAAACTCTTTTCTCGCAGTAATTTTTATCATATTTGGACTTGTATCACTTAATATTTTGAATAAGGTTTTTAAAATAAATGACAATAATGAGCTTGTGTTTTTTATCTTAACTATTTCACTCCTTTTATACAGTACCTTGTGATAAAGAACTTGCTTGGAATTGGAAACCAGTTCAAAACCATCTTTTCTGTCACCCATACTGGGTGTGTGCAGGTTTGTTTTATGCATCTGTTAAATGGTGTGTAGCAGGGTTTAAATGAAATCTTTGAAGCTACAGGAGTTAAGTTTTTTAACGTGCAATTTTTTAACCTAAGTTGTTTATTTAATAATTCTTGTGGAAGACACTTGAAATTCTTACCTGAACATCCCTGCTTTGAAGTAATGCTGCTGTGGTCAAGATCCAAAAGGAAAGGTTACTTTGCAAAGCTCCTTTAGGATGTTTAAATATTGGAATTTGAGGAGTTGGCTAATGTTTTTTGCACCCAAGAAGTTCAGGAGCTTTCTCTTTGAATAACATTGATAAAGTGTAGTGATTTTGACAGCAGAAAATAGTACATTCACACTTGGCAGAAGCTTGTGCTGCTTTCTCATGGTACCACAGGCCTTGCTCAGAACCTGGAAGGAGGTGCTGAAGGACCTGGCTGTGCAGAAGTGCAGTGATGAACAGTTTAATTTAAAGTGGCATTTTCTCTCCAACCCATCCAGTGAATTAGGCCATCGAGACACATGTTTGGTCACACCAAAGTTTGTGGCTGCATCACAGCAAGTGAATTTAGATGTTTGTGGGGTATCACTGTTCCCAAAACCCGTGCCCTGCTGATGAGCCCCAGCGTTCAGCTGACAGTGCCAGTGTGACAGAGAGCCTGCAAGGCAGTGGTTACTTGTGTCCTAAAAGAGCCATTTCCTCCCAGTCCCTGCTGTGTGGCAAGAGAGAAGTGTCCCTTCAAGATGATCTCAGAATTAAAGCTGTACAGCAGTGAGCTCTGAGCTCCACCCTGGCTCAGGGCTGGGCTGAGCTGCTTCTCCAGTCACTTGTGTGTCACTGCCACGGAACAGGGACCTCACCCAGGGCAGGTGAAAGATCTGACATGCACACAATGACTTGGACTTTTTTTTTTCCCCAAGGATATTTTTCCATTCTCAATAGCCCTTGAACTGTTGCCTGAGCAGGGGGAGTGTTGCTGGATTGGCCTGGGCAGTCAGGAGCTGTTCCCTAATAGCACCAATAAAGAGGGAAAGGTTTTTCCTGATCCGGTTTTACAAGGGCTCCAGCAGCTCCAGGAGAGTGCAGCATATGTCATCCACTGTGCAATAAAAGAGCCATTTGCTGATGAGGTAATCAGGGTTGAACTACTGGGTTTTAATTTCTTTAATTGAATTTGCTTGTGGAAAATTAAGAGCAGGCAATCAAAAATTCATAAAGTGCTGAGATCAAACAGAGGAAAAAGCAAGCAGATTTATGTCAGATCTTACCAACAAGAAATGTCTTGATGGATTTCTTTAGTGAAGAAAGGAAACTTTCTCACATTAAGGTGAATTATGACTTCCATCAATATTCTGATAAAAGGAATAAAATATTCCTGAAGAGTTTTCTGATTAAACTTCTCAAGATGAAAGTTGAAACTCTATTTATGTAGGTTCTTGTTAGTGGTTGGGTTTTATGAAATGAGGAAAGAAATAATGAATAGGATAGTTTAAACAAATGATACATTTCATTTTTACTATCCAGGAAATCAGGTATTTTAAAATATTTATGGTTTAATTTTCATTTAGCACCAGTGCATATTATTCAGCTCTAAGTCAACTGTCCTTGGCTGCTGCTCAGTTGTGTACAGGGTGAACAGAGAAGGGTTTATCTGAGCAGGGAGCTTTGAGTTACGGGAAATTAATTTGCAAGGTGGAGATGAAAAATGGGATACCTTAAATAAATTTCAGTGCTACAAAAATAATAGGAAGGAAAAGAGAGAGTTCTGTGGCTCTAACCCAGACTGCAATGAACAAAAACATTGGTCAGGGATTTCCAGAGTCATGGCCAGTTTAGAAACCTGTGATGAGCCACAGTGGGGGACATTTTATTTGTTTTTATTGTTGGTGGAAAGCTGGCACAGTGAGCAGAGAGAAACCTGGCTGGCAGCTGGTACTTGTTTGGGTCTCAATTATCTGCCTGAATTTGAGGCAGTGATGCCTCGTGGGGCTGGGGGGACTTGTGATGGGGCAGCTGTTCTTGCTTTGCAAGGGGAGGAGCAGGTTCTCCCAGCAGAGCTTCCCCCTGAGCTGCCCTGGGGAGGGAGAGGCTGCAGGTTGTGGTGGCACCAGGGGCTGGGTGACTGAGAGCCCCACACCCCAGAGGAGGCTGCTCCTCACCGCTGCTCCGGAAGGTAAGTGGGTTCCTAACCCAGTAAAACAATTCCTCTTTCTTTTTTAATCTTATTCCTGTCATTTTAGGTGCTGAGCTGCTTCACTGGGCAGCCAGAGCAGTGCCAGGGCTGGCTCAAGGTGAGAGGTGGGAGTGTTGGGGGCAGAGATGGGGCTGCTCCCTGTGCAGGAGCAGCAAACTCTTAATTTGGTTTCTCATGTTGTGGAAGGTGGCCCTGCCCATGGCAGGGAGATTGGCACGAGATCATCCTTAAGGCCCCTTCCAACCCAAACCAAACCATACTGCGATTCTGTGATTCTAAAACTGTTCTAAGTTGTCTCATAAAGCAAAGCCCAAAACAAGATGGTTTTCACACTCTAGAGCTCAGGTGAGCAGTGGTTGCTGTAGTCTCAGCATAATGACTTTTGTTGCTGAGAGGTCAAACCAGACTGAGGATTTGGGGTCTCTTTTGCTTTGGGTTGCTTTGTGGTAATTTTCTTGCAGGGGAATCCCTGGGTGGACTCATGGGGAGGCTGAGGGTGGTGCTGGTGTGTGCATGGTTCCCACCACCACAGCACCTGTTTGGCTGTGCAGCTTCCCTCTCCTGTCCCAAATTCAAACCCAAAGCTGCGTTTTGTGCTCCTACAAGGCTGAGTAGCTTTATGGGTGTGCTAAATCCTCCTGTAAGGCTGATAGAGCAGTAATCTTCCAGGCCATATATCCCAGCCACCACAAAGCAGCAGAACTAACACCATCATTCTTACACCCTTTACACCATTGAGTGTCCTTTAAAGAGGAGTCCCTGTACTGGTTTTTGTTAAACTTTTCTCATCCAGAGCAGATGAGTACCCTCAGTGTAATAAAAAATGGTTAATATGAGAACTTCTCAGCTTCACTGTTTCCAATAGATCTAATTAAAAGGGGAAGAATGACACCTCTTCTCTAATTGGTCCTTAAATCATTATCAAAATCATTTAGCAGCCTCCTAAAAGTTATTTTTAATTACAAGGTCCGTTGCTTTGTTATTAGCACTGAAAATTACTAATCTTGGCAATTTCCTATCTTTATTAAGAATAAAATACAAAGGTCATGTTATCCTTACTGAGGTGCATCCATAGAGGTTTTATTCAAGATTAAGTGAAGCTGGATTTAATCCCTTTCTACTGTTCTGTAAACAATGCTGAAATGTTGCTATTTAAGGAAGCTGGTGGGGTTAAGAACTGATGTTGAGGTTCACAGGTGTACTCAGGCCACTGAAATAATTTAAATTCAGATTACATGAACTGGGAGACCCTTGTGTTTGTTGATCACAGCTGACCCTCATTATCAGCTGGTTTTGCAAGGCAGTGGGATTATGTTGTGTATTTTGTTGGCCCCCTCCTGCCTTTCATTTTGCAGTGGGGTTTGTGATGAGTGATGGAAGTTCAGTTTGTCCCTGGGGAACATGTTCATGCTCTCCACGTAACTGTTCCTGCTCTGCAAGCGGGGGACAGCGAATAAAACATTCAGAAGTACCCATATGGCCCAGTTTTTGCACTACAACAAGCCCTAATGACTCAGTTTAGGATGTATCTTTTAAGGTTAACTCATGCTTATTGTTAATAGTTAAATTTCCAAATTAAATTGTTGCAGGGTGACTGTTCTCGAGCTGCAGTCACTGAGGCAAGGAACAGCTGATTATCCTTTATAAAGGTGCAAAGTGTTTTCAACATCTAAAAATAGCCCTTTTAGTGCTAACTGAGAAATTCTACCAGTTAATCTGGAATAGGTTTTAATTTCTAATGCCTGCTGACTGTGGATCTCAACAGCTGGAATGCCAGATGTTCAGAAAAGGAGAATTATGTTCCACGTTGTTTGGGGAGGGAAAGAAGGTGGGAGTGAAGGGCATAATGGCATCGTGCAGAAATGAAACCACAATCTTCCAAGCAGCAATGGCACATTTTCAGTATAATTTCTGAGAAAGTTCCTCTGCATTCGAATAGGTGATCCCTAGAGAAGGAAAATTATCCTTGATCCTGTCTAGTACAGAGGGTTTGGCTGGGTTGTGCCACAAGCAGACAGAAGGGCCCTGTGCCACAAAATATCTGTGCAGTTTGGGGGCAGTTTGAGAGGCAGCTTGCTTTTGTGCAATTTGTTGTAGTTTTAGCTCAATATAAGGTGTGCAGCCTGTAGAGGGGTGGCTGTGGTTGCTCACAGGGAGCAGTGCAGTGACCCTGGGGGAGGTGGTGGCATCTGCAGCCCTTTGCTGTGCAGTGTGGTTTGTGAGGAGCTGTTGGGATGGGGGTGAGCTTTGACTGCCTTCAGCAACAGGAAGGACCATCAAGCTGTGCAGGGGTGTCTGGCTGGGATCAACTCTCCTACCTGGAACAGAATGAGGATGGTCCTCATGCAGATGTAAATATTTGAGAGCCCAAATGTCACCGTGGCTCTGAGTAAGGGCTGGAAAGCCCCGGAGCAGCTCTGGGTACTTAACACACTGCTCATCCTAGGTGTTCATGGCTGGAGCCTGTGGGACAGGTTCTTCTGCACCACGAAACAGCTGGAAGTACAGTTCTCTTGGATATGACAGGAGCCCAGACTTGCTCCTTTTGTCACCTCCATGCCTAATTTATCACTCTGGAGGTTGCCTTCCTCTTTCCCCTTCCTTAGCCAGTGGGGTGGCTTTGGGGGAGTTTGGTGAATTGGGAGGTTTCCTGCCCATCCAGAGGGTCCCAGAGGTCCAAGCCCTGTGTGTGGAGGCAAAGCTGGGAGTTGAGTTCCCTTTCAGTGACCTGTGGGTGCCCGTGGGGAACGCGGCCGGTCCCTCTGTGCCATCCTCGCTCTGCTGGGACTGATTTCCAGAGAAAGCTTGTTTTTGAAAGAAAACCAGGCCAAAGAACTGGCTGGGTTCTTTATCTCCCCACCCCAGAAAAGCCCTGTGCTCGCCCCTTCTCATTTCAGTGGGAATATTATGGGTATCACAGCACAAACAAGATGCCTTCTGCTGCTGGTGGGTGGTGGCTGTGGGGACAAAAAGGACCCTGCTGTCACCTCTGGCACTTGCCTCGAGTGCTGCTCGCTCCTGCCTAGGCCTGGGTGAGCAGATAAAGCACTAAATGAAAGTTGTATTACAGAAAAAATTCACTGGTGAGGCAGAGGAAGGTATTTTGAGTGGCAAGCAAACTTCCCTTGCTGGTGCTGTGAAGCCGTTGCTGCTGAGGACAACTGTTCTTTGCATAATACCCAGAAGAAAAATAATAGTTTAGATTTTCAAATAATTCATTTTCCCCAGCTTTACCTGCTGCTGGCCAGCTCTTGGAGCAGCCAGCAGGGGGGAGTGTGGCTGCGCCATGGAAGGCACCTGCCAGCCAGCAAAGAGCTGGGAAAGTGCAAAATAAGTCCAAAAACGAGTGTAAGGAGGGATCCCTTTGGACAAAACCGACACGGTGAGACAGAACGAGCCCGTAAAGCAGCCGAGAGGTGGAGGGCTGTTAAGGGGTGTTTATCTACTTAAAAAAAAAAAAAAAAAAATAATTTTATTAAAAAACTCTTAAGAAATGGAGTTTTTTACCTTGGTGTAATGACCTTGATGATCTTAAGGGTCTTTTCCAGCCAAAATAATTCTATCTCCTTCTTACACTGCATCCCCAGGCCTTTATTTTTTACATTTCTCCTGAAAAATGTCTGTCCCTAACTTCATGAGCTCTTATGTATTAATCCATCTGAGCTGTAATAACAATTTTATAAGAATAAAAATTGTCTCTACTCTTGAGGGGCTCAGCAAAATAACTTCCAGAGTCTTTCTCCAACCCTGAGGAAAATAAATCTGTTTCCTCAACCCAACATGTATTTCCATTATTGTGCAAAGGGAAAACATTGGAAAACAAAGACACCAATCTCCCTAAATGTTACTGCATGGGAAGAGAAATTAATACAATGAAAAAAATGGTGCTATTTATGGGATTGTTATATGATGAATTTTACCTGACGGTGTCTAACCTTTTCCAGAGCAATACCCAAATGATTGCTATGTGCTTGAGTAAATACAGACTTAAAAATACATCACCAAAACAGCAGTTAATAGATTAATTACATGCACACTGCTAATACCCATTTCTTTGTTGAACTTGGTGCCTGAAAAGGGGTTATTTTATATCTGTAAATAGTTTCCCTGCCTAATTACTTGCTTAGCCATTTCTCCTCCCAATTACACACGTGTGCAGTCGTCATGTGGGAATTGCTAATGCTTGTGGAGCTGCAGTGTAGGGCTAAAATGTCTTAGAGACTCAGACAGGGAAGAAATTTCTCCATTTGGGAGAGATATAAAAATTCCCTGCCTCTAAAACAGCTGCTTTATGTGGGGTGACCCCCACTTAGGGCCTCCTTCCTTCCCCAGGGCTGAAGGAAAAGCAGTGCCCGGGGCTGACAAAGACTCCAGACCAACAAGCAACTCTGGGAGTTGTCCATCACCTTCAGGATCCATTTGTCATCCTCCTTCTTTGAGTCTTGACAGTGGGGGTCCTCCAGTGGCTGTTGAGCCACCAAAGGCCAAGAGAACCCTTCTGAGGGCTGGAGAAGATGCACAGGTGATTTATTCTGTGCACAGCAGCTGAGAGAGGAGAGGGTCTCCCACCCCTGTGCTCAGTCCTGGGGAGGCTCGAGTCAGTCCTGTCCTGGTGATTCATTTTCATGTTTAAAGCAGCAATTAACTTCTCTTAAAATTGATTGTAGCTCCCAATGGGGAGTACTCAGAGCAGAGCTCTGCTGATGTTCAGAGGGCTCTGATGTCCCTCCAAAGCCTTGCAGTCCTTTTATTCCTCTCTAGCCTCCATGCAAAAAATAAAAATTGAATATAAAAGTTAAAACAGTCACTTGATTGGTAGAGTCATTAGCTGTACCAATTTCTTTCCCCTAGATTAAGGTGATTGATTTCCTAGCAAATGTTAATCAGAATTACTAAAAGAAAAGGAAAACTACCCTCACTGGCACCCACCAGGCCTTCTGGTTGACTTCCTGCTTTATTCCTCTGTAACATGCCAGTCCTAGAAGACAAAGCAGGATTCAGAGGTGGAAATACCATTAGCAGAGGTGGTTTCTTACAAAAAATAAGGCAATGAGACTTTGGGATAATTTGGACATGATATGGATTTAAGGAGTGATGGTTCAGCAGCACCAGAGAAATATTGGATGGTGACTCATGATTATTTCAGTGCTTGTTTTCAATATCTGAATTTGCTCTGCATATGCTGAATATCCTCAGAAATTTTGGACTGAAGAAAATGAAAGTAATTCATTTATATTATTCATTTAATTAAAGCGCAGCAGGTCCTTTAGGCTTCACTGGTTCCCATCCAGTGATGGATGAAGGAGGGACGTGGTACCTCTTGCTCATGGCAGGGCTGGGGATGTTTTTTGCAGTCCTGCAAGCAGCAGGGAGTTGGACTTGATGATCCTCACAGGTAACTTCCAGTTTGAAATATTCTATGGTTGTAAGGTCGTGTAAAGCTTCTCAGGTCCTGATATTAACAGTGTTAACGAGGGGCCCTGCAAAGCTCCCTGGTGCCCACACCTCACCCCAGACAGGCTGTGCTCAGAAGTCAGAACAGGAGTGTGAGTGACTGTTGCAGGAAGGGTTTAGTGCCACGAACACAGACTGAACAAGTCTTTGTATTTCTGACCAGTTTCTTGTTGCACTGAGTTGTTTAATTCCCTCCTGACACTGAAATGCAAACAGATGCTTGGGTAATTGAGGGCTGAGGCTTTAGAGATGATGGTCCAGGCTCTGATGCTGTTACTCAGGCTGGATTACACTTCATAAGCAATCCCACCAGCTTTGGTGCAATAAACCAAACAATATTGAAGGGGAGGGAAAAGCCTGAGCTAAACTGAGCCCTGTGTGCAGCACTGCAGAGGAAACCTGTTCCCATTGAACCACCACTGACAGCTTGTGCTGAAGTTGCAGGAAGGACAAAGTGGGCTCTTAACAGGCTTTGCTTCTTTCTGCCAGATGGTCTCATTCTTGTTTGGGTTCACAGAGCTCTTTCCCCCTCTGTCTGAATTGCTTCTGGGATTAATGTCAGCGCTTTCTGCAGGAGGTTCCACTGAGGGCCAGGAGCAGGGGGAAAACATTCTGTCTGAGTGAGAAAAGAAAAGAAAAGCAAATGCAGAAAACCAGGGGGAGGTTTGGCTGTTGGCCCTGGGCTGAGAGCAGGGGGAATGTGGTCTCCTCCCCTCTCTCTGCTGACACCTTGGTTCGAGGACCCTGGTGGGGGTGAGAGTGGGAGCTGTCGGCTATGAAAGGAGGAAAAGATGTCTCTTCTCTAAAAGTAAACAATCTCTTCTATTCATGGCACTTCCTGCAGAGCATGGCTCAAAATGCCCCACTGACTGAGGGAAGGGCTTGGCTGTGTTCTCCTTCTTGGGAAGGTGGAGCCACAGGAGCGTTCAGGGCAGGAGATGGGCAGGTGGCTCTTCCATAAACACTCACCCAGCCCCTGGGTCTGAGGGTTCCTGGGGAGAACCAGCAAACCCCCACACTGCCAACCCCTCCTCAGCCCCAGGAATGCTCTGCTTGGCCATCCTGAGCCTTAGTTTGCTGTGAGGAGCCCAACAGCAATGACAGCATCCAAACTAAGCAGTTTTTCTATTTTGGGACAAGATTATCTTGAAATATTTACTGTAGAGGTGCTGATGGAACCAGCGTGTTCATGTCAAAATGTCTGACTGACATGTTGGTTCTCAAATAGCCCTTTGCTCTTGAGATACTTAAAAGCTTTTCCAAACATATTCTCCCATCTCTGGGGACATAATCTGCTTGTTTCACTTCTGCTCTGCTAAAGACTGTCTTTTTGCTTTTGGGTGAAACTATCTGAATATCACAATTTCTTCTGTTTACTGCATGGGGCATTTACAGATTTCTATACAAGCATTTACCATTTGTAGTGGAAATGCTGTCTGGATAGAGCTCTTCACAACAGAAATGATCTACATAATGTATGTCCTATTAGCATCAAACCTCTTAAATAAAAAAAAAAAGAAAAAAAGCCAAGCCCTCAAATATTTTCCTCTGTTGAAAACACACAAAAGCCTGTTGCTTCTAGCAGAGCCTTCTCCTCTTCTGCAGTGCTGCAGCTCAGGGCATCGATCAGACCCCACGTGCTGAGTGTAAGTGCCTCAAAACTCAGAATTTCAGGAACGTGTGGCATCTGAAACTTGCAAAATTATGGAGTTGAATCCCTTCCTCTCCACGTAGAGTTTCCATTATTTCACTGCATTTTAGGGCTTACATTTGAAATTTCACCTTTCCTTTTTTTTTTTTTTTTTTTTGTGAGGCAGATTAGCACTTTATAAATAAAGATATGAGAATTACGAAAACCCCGCAGAAAGACGGGTTTTGTGGCGATAAATTATGCAGCAGCCCTGCCAGGGACGTGTGTTCATTACCAGCAACGTGTGTTATTCGATGCCAAACTGCACCAGGAGCCTTCCCTTTGCCTGTGCAGCTGATCCAGCTCCTCATTAAGCAGCAGGATCCCAACCCTGCAGGTGCCACAGCCGGGTGAGATGCTGGCTGGGTCAGGGGCTGGACCACAGCTCCAGCCTGGCACCGCTGCCTTCAGGGGTTCTTTGTGATTGCCGGGCCCCAGCTGTGCTGTCAGGTACCTCCATCTCCTTACAATAACACAGCAATAAAACTGCAAGATGCCTACAATCTGTTTGTAATCTCCAGAATATCACCACCTGCATCCTGTGACTAAAAGATGTAAATACTTCCTTCTGCGCAGAGCGGCGAAAACTTTCCCAAGGCTCGACTGCCAAGTGAACAGTTTTAGTTTTGCAAATGTTTTAAAGCTTTTTGTTTCCTGGAGAACGTAGCTTTTGCCCCCCTTTTTTTTTTCTTCTTTTTTTTTTTTTTTCCTTTTGCTCACTTCTCTTTCCAGGCAGCCTGTTGTTCAAAGCTCAGCCCAAGGATCTGCAGAGCCCTGGGAGAGCCCTGGGTTATGGCTGACCTGGAGGCTCCAGAGCAGATGAGATGCTTTGTAATGAAATTGTGCACAACACCTGACTTACTCTGTATCATAAGGGGGGGAGAGAGGCTGTTACATTAAGGTATGTGTTTTCCAGTCCACCCAGGTGTCTTCTCCAGCTGTAACGCTCTCCAAATCTGTGGTAGGGAGCTGGTATGAGCTATGAATACATTTATTACTGAACAGTAGCTGTGGGATATGTAGAATGTGCATGCAATAAAAGCATGGACATCTTCCAACTGCTCTTGGCGAAAGGCTTGATTTGGTTGAGATTTATCACAGCAAACCATCTCTGCTGGAGGTGGGCTTTCAAGCACACAGGTATGTGAGAGGCCTGACAAAGGTGTTTGCTGGGGCAGAGCAGTGTCACAGCAGTGGGGCTGAACCTGTGACAGACTGCAGCAGAGCTCGTCCTCTCTGGCCCCTGCAAAGTGGCCATTTGTGCCCTGCCTGGGCAGTTCTGTAATTTCCTGCAAATAATTTTATCACAGTGCTGTCTGAAGGCCCAGACCCCGCTCCGAGCTGTGATGTGCTGAACGTGCTGTCACACCACAAAAAAAGTAAAGTTAAGCTGACACAACACAGCACATCCATGTGATGCATCTCATGAGCATTCCAAAGCTATTCAGGCTGTGCAAAATATTCAGCACTTCACTCTCCCGCTTCTGAGTATGCTCTTGCAGAGCAATTGGTATTTTGGGGTGGTTGCAGCATCTGATTTATACCCAGGCAGCTTAATCTTCAAAGGGAATTAACACTTCAGTGGCAGCATCATTTACAAGGAACAGCACGTTGCTTGTCTAGAAGATCATCCTTGCTGTAACTAATTAACACAGCATGCTTAAGTGCTTTGTGCAATTGAGGGTGGAGTTCCATTTACCTCCAGTTAGGTGGAGGGAGCCTGGTGAGCCCCCCCCTTGGAAAGACAGGGAGAGCAGCTCCACAACATCACCCCCGGGGGGTGTGCCAGAGCTTTTGGAGATGGCAGAGCTGCCACAGGGAGCCTGGCACCTGGAATTATTTCCTTAAAAAAAAAATCTCCCACGGCTGAGTATTCAGAATATTTAATTAGCTGAAAGGCACGGTATCTGTCAATCACGTGTTGCCTCAGATTTTGGGTTTAAAGGGCAGACTTATTCCTGAAGACTTATTATTAAAGGAAATTACTGGTAGGGTTGGCTCAGATTCACTAAGAAACAAGATTATAGATGGGTAATGTTACCATGGAAAGCCAAACACTTTAATCATACCCCAGCATGTAATTATAGGGTTTCAAAAGCCACACTACCAAGAAAACTTAACAAAACCCAGGTGTTAGACAGATACTGGAGTATCAATGAGCACTCAAGGAACTTTTAAATGGTTGGATCCATCATGAGGCCTTTGCAGCTGCAGCAGCGAGTCCTCACGTCTGTCTTGCATGTGTTTGACATGTATGTAAATTGCTGCACAGAGAGATAAGGAATTAAATCCTAGGGGGAAAAAAAACCCCAGCAAAAAACAAGCTTTCAGATTTCCAAGCATTAGGAATCTCAGGAACAGGTGTCCCACAGAGGCTGCTGCGTTGGCTGCTGGTTCCAGTTCACAGCTCAGTGTGTTTTACTGGTTTGGTGCTCTTTGCTGAAGAGCAGGACTCAAGGGTGTGCAACTAATTAACCTCACTTGGATATTTTATTACAGCCACTGGGAATCAAATGTAAATTATGTACTTAAAAAATGAAGCTGAGAAAAAAGCAAGGAGGTTTAAATAGGAAAGTGGCACGTGGCAGTCAGATTTAAAACCAGCTGAAGGTTATGTAGTGGCAATGAGATTAGGAAAGCCCTGGGATGTAACAGAGCTGATTTTTAATGGGTACATTGCTGAAAAAAAAATAATAATAATAATAATCATAGTAATTCTGCCTGTTGCCATATGCTTCCCGTGATCTCACAGTGTTAATAAGATCATAATGAAATGCTGGAAAGTTTTTGTCTCAGTCATGAAACTAGAAGGGGATGCTCTGGTCTTCTCCAGAATGTCACAGGACAGAGGCCCTCGGTGCTGCAGACTGATCACAGTTTCATTTCATGCAAACAAGTTATGAATATTTTGAGGCATATTAGGCAGGATTTAGTGCCTGAACTGTGATCAGTGTGAGTAATGAGATAATACCATTTTTTCCCCTTCTCCTGTCTGTGCATACAGAACAAATATTATCAAATACAGCAAAGAGGGGGGTTTGCTGTGAGCCAGGAGAACTTTTTGACTGTCTGAAGGAAGCCTGGTGCTCAGACCTGTCTCTGGACAGGTGTTGATATCTTATAGATGTGTGCTAGTGATTTCCAAGATGGAATAAGATACTAATTTTCTCTTTGGGAACACATTTTAGGTCCATTTGATTTGAATTACTCTTTTTCCTCGGCTCCAATTTCTGAACCTCGTGAGTCTGGGAAACAAAATGCGAGCTGTGGCAAATGGATCAGTGCAGGGGCTGGTGTAAAGAAAATATGGACAAGTTCCTTTCAAAGAGTCAGTGTGGTCTGTGAAATTGGATTCACAGCTCGACAATGTGAGTGGCTGCATGGAGAGGCCGTGCCTAATCCCAAATGCTCTCAGAGTCAGGGAACAGTCGCTCATGGATTTCAGGCTCTGCAGTCAGCCCGTTACAGACCCACTGATGCTTATTAGTGGCCCAACTCAATCATCTTCTCATTCACTTTGGAGTAATCCCCATTAGCTCAGAGCATAACTCCTCAGCTTTTAGTTGCTCCTTTTAGTCCCAGCTTTGGAGGGATTCCTTCCTGCCTTCCCAAACCATCCTGCTGCCTCCTTCGTGGCACCTGCCTGTACAGACCCCACCCACAGCCAGTCTCATCTTCTCCTCTCTTCATTCTGCTTGCAATTGTAGAGATGTTTCTATTGCTTAATGCCTTGTAAAAACAAGTAAGCATATTCTGTGCCTGGTGGAACCCAAGCTCATTGTTTGCCAGAATGACAAGAGGGATTGTGTGCAAAACTTCCAGGTGTGTTCAAAGGGGAAGTCGTGTGGCTGTGGCAGTGGTGAGGGTTGCTGGTGTTTGTAATGCCTCCATCTGTAGCTCTGCTCCAGGAGAGCCTTTGTTAGACACCAGGATCTGACAGAAATCCCTGCCTTGCTGGTACCAACAATGTTTTTGTCAGATGCTTTTGCACCTCTCTCTGCCACACTGCCCTATCCAGGGTTGCTGTGGAAACTCCAGCTGTGCAAGATGATGCTCTTACACCTGCAGGAAGTTCCTAAGTTGGCAGTATGAGAGTTTCAGAGACAGTTCAAACATTTCTCCTACTGTTCTTCTCTTCCTTTACTTTCTTTCTAACTTTCTGCACTTTTGCCTTTCCCTTCCTCCTCTCCCTTCCCTCTTCTCACTTCTGTCTCTGAGTTATTGAACTGTGGAATTATTGTTGGGCAAACTACGTGTCCTTCCCAGGAAAAAGCTTCTGTCCCCTCCCACTTTGCTTTAAAACCCAGGTTGTGGGTTGAACCAGCAGGTACAGAAATGGCCTCGTGTCCTCTGTGTGAGCACAGAGCAGCTCAAGAGCTGGTTCAGCTCAGTCATTTGTTAGCAGGTAAATGAAGTAGGTAAGTTTTCTTTTTGACCCCTGAAGATGAGACTAAATAATCTCTCATTACTTAATTGGACACATGTCCAGTTTTAATGATTTATTATGCCTCAGGCATGGCAGAGGAAAAGACAGGACGTGACTGGGGAATACCCAAGCCAAGAGCTGGAGCTCAGCTAAGGAAAAGCTTCCTGGACGTAGCTTTTGAGTTTTAATTATCTCCATAATGCTATCTCAAGAAAATCTTCGTCTTTGCTAATTAGTTAATCCCTGTCTGGTGCTAATAGAAAACTGTGTTTCAGGGTGGTTTGTTGTTGCACAGCTGAGGAGTGAGGCAATTAGGAGCAACACACACTAAAGCTGAGCCTCCAAACTTACACAAAATGTTTAACGAGACAACTGGGATACACCTGATTGGGAGCCAAATGTGTTGCAAGTTGTTTGCTGTTATTAAGCTGAAAACACGTGGTTTGGAGCATCTCCCTTATAACTGCCCCGTTCCTGGGTCGTGCCTCCCGAGTCAGCAGCTGTTGGAATTGGGGTGCTGTGGGCAGAGCTCCCTGCCCAGATGTTTCACAGAGCTGTGGAGTGCTTTCTCCTGCTGCCAGATCTCCAGCAAGGTGAGCAGTGTTGCTGTAAGCGCTGGATTGCAACATCAATAATTGATTTTTTCAAGTCCTACTGAGATCTGGGCAATCAAATCACTGGCAGCCTGGAAAACCTCAGCAGGGAGGGAGAAGATCTTTGGCCTTGGAACCTTGTATTTTCTGAAGTTGCATGTTTAATTGATGTGGCCGTTATTTCACCTGAAAGAAGGTGTGTTAGCAAATAAACACCCTTTAGTCAGGAGCCTTGTGAATTCCTGTAGCTGCAGTCTTACACGAAGCAGAAGAAACTTGTACCATGTAGGATCTTGACCTACAGCCATCATCCATTTAGCTGAGCCCCAAAAACACAGTCTGGGGGCTGTTTCTCTGCAGATCAGCCACCTGCCTGTGTGCAGGCTTTGGGTAGAGAAGAGCCAGGTTAGGCAGTGCCTTTGGCTTTAGGTCCACCTTCATCAAACCCGAGTTTCTTCTGGTGCTGGAGGGAAGCTGTTCCCAAAGTGCTTGTGGTGGAGGGCAGAGCTGGGTCTCCACCTGCTCATGGTGATGATGCTTAATTCATGTCCATCAGCCTCACAGGGGATAGGAACCATTTTTCCTGGGCCATTATGGGCTAAGAGACTGATAGTTCACCCAGTGGTGCCTTGGATGGGAGTCCAGATCTTTATTCCCTTGGGGACAGGATGAGGCTCAGGTGGCTGGTAGGGTGGAGAGTTATAGGGGTTTTATTGTATTTTGGAGAAGTTAGACAGGTCTTGGAGGCACAGCATGTTCCAGGTGTGTCCAGTGCAGCTTATGAGTGTTACAGGTGCTGAGCAGAAAGAAAACCTCCTTATTTTGTGTGTCTCCCTGACACGTGTCTCTGAGGTCAGGATTAGCCCTCAGTCACTGGCTGCTGGTGTCCAAAATGACTTAAAATTGTTGCACTTTCATAGAATCACAGAAGGTTTAGGTTGGAAGGAACCTTAAATCTCACCCAGTTCCATTTCCAGCCATGGGCAGGGACACCTTCCACTAGCCCAGGTTGCTCCAAGCTCCATCCAACTTGGTCTTGAACACTTCCATGCACGGGGTATCCACAACTTCTCTGGGCAACAATTTCTCTCTGGTGTGAAGTTTCACAGTGGAATAATTCCTTTTTATTTGAGTTATAGAGCTGGGATTAAGAAACAAAGCAGTTCTTACAGCCACTCTACTCTTTCTGCCCAACTTACACCATCTCCAGCAGCATTATTCTAAAACTCAAACAACTCATTTTATTGACAAAAATAATGCTCCAGAATGATATCCCAGGGTGTCTGTCTGGAAAAATGGTTGGCTCCTTAGCAGGAAATGGCAGTGTAGTAAATTAGAAAGGCATTTCATAACTTCAAAATTGATCATTTTTTTAATAAATGTTAATATATTCAAAGGAAATTCTGTGATCCAACTGTGCCAGCCAATGCAAGCATTAAGGCAAAGAGTCAATCAAGATGTAATTTTGTGATCATATAATTCAGAATGGCTGTGTATTCTTCCTAACTCACTTATTTTTTATTGCTGTGGCTCTATTATGGATGGCTGTAAAATTCCGTTTATGCCTATTCATTCTTTCTCTTGACCCTTATTTAAAATGTAGTTTTTTACAATTCATTTTAAGCTGACAACATGTCAAACCCTGCAGGTAATAAGAGTGTTAATAGGAAAACACTCTGTAACCACAGGCTTTCTCAATGCATTACACATCAGCTGCTAATTGGACTTGGAGAAATTGCTGAAATATCTTATGGCAGTTGGGTCTGATCCATGGAAGCATTCCTCTGGATCTGTGTCAGTGCAATCAATTGCCTGACATCTGGTCCCTTTCCAGTTCCTTAAGCCTGGAATAGCCTCTGCATAGTTTGGGTTTGCAGAGAGCAGAATTAAAAACTGGCTCAAAGTGACAGAAGTGACCGGGGTCACGGCGTGCACCATGTGAGGTTTTCAGCTTGGTTTCCTGAAGAAATGACCCTCGTGGTATCAGCCTGCCAGGGGACATGCCTGTGTGGGGCTGCATCCTTCCTTCTTGCCACTTTGGGACCTATTAACACGTTGTAACCCTGTTTTCTGAAAGTAGAGGCTTTGAAGAGATGATATTCCTACAAATGGAGTGAAAACAAAGTTGCAGCAGGGAAGGCCCTTTCCAGAGCTTTAGGCTATGGGAAGGCTGAGGCATTGCCTCAAGTCCTTGCTGAGCAGTTGGGAATCAGCAGAGGAGGGGGATCCTCTCGCAGGGGTGCTGCAGGTGAGCAGAAAGCTGCCCCAAAGCTCAGCTTTGGAAGCTCCTGCAGAACTGCCTGTTCAGATTCGGAGAAGAGTTGGATTTCTTAAGCGAGTCACAAGCCCTGTTCTTAATTGCTATAAGACATCTTTCACATCCTCTGTTTTATCTTTGGATTCTTTGCCTTGGAGTCAATCCAGAGATAAAGCAATCTGAAACTTCCATGTGTGTACATTTTAATATTGCTGGTCTGATGTGCAAGGTTGCATTTCTGGCTGCAGCAGAGTGTGTTGGTAAACATCTATTTTTTTCAATAATCCCCTTTGCAGGGGCTGTTCCAGGCAGTACTTGCCTTCCTGGTCCTCTGTTGGGTTTATTGTTACTTATAACACACTCCCAAGGCTGCTGCTTGCTTTCATCTTGCCTTTTTACTGCCTTGCTTGTTTTTCTCTTCATCCCGTTGTTCTCTAAAGAGATTTTTATGAAACAGTGTCTATCTGCTATGCATGTCTCTCTGTTATTAATAATTCATTAATCAATTTAAACCAGAGACCAAAAAAAAAAAAAGGCACCAAAACCAACAGCTAGAGGTGATCACAGCTTGGGAATGGTGCTGTGCATATTTTGCACCTGAGGCTGCATCATTCACTAGTACTACCTGCAATACTCCTGCCAGAGAGAACTGGAGCTCTGTCTTTGTAGAACTGCTTAAAAAAACCCCAAAAGTTCTTTCATGCTACATGGAAAAATGCTCCCTGGGAAATCAATTGATGTTGAGTAAAAATGGAACCATGTTTCTGGAGCTGGTGTTTGATTTTTGCAGGGATGCAGAGGTTGGTGTGTGCTTAGCCCAGTCTGCTGAGCAAAGCAATTCCAGGTTCATCAAGAATTAAAATTCACCTGTGACTGCACAGTCATTTCACTGAAGCTTCTGGTAATAAAGTCAAAATTGTTTTGGTGACATGTAGGAATTATTGCCTAATTCTGAGCAGGCAGCTTGTTTTTTAAGCCAATATCATAGAATCAGCTGGGTTGGAAAGGACCTCTGAGATCATCAAATCCAAACTTTCATTTTTTTTTTAATTTTTTTTTTTTTTACATCCAGTCTGGGTTTTTCCTCCATTCTGTACTCTGGAAAAATCCAGTCCGGGTTTCCCCCCCATGCCATACTCTGGAAAAATCCGGAGGACCCCAAACAGTTCTTCCAGTTACTTTAATCCATGTTGGAGAGGGAGGTTTTGGCTCTGCCTGTGTGTGGCCCTGAGAGCTACCTTGGTCTGACTTGCTCTGAAGAATCATAGAATGGTTTGGGTTGGAAGGGACCTTAAAAATCATCCAATTCCAACCCCCTGCCATGGCAGGGACACCTTCCACTGGCCCAGGTTGCTCCAAGCCCCGTCCAACCTGGCCTTGGACACTTCCAGGGATGGGATATTCCCAACATCTCCAGAAGCTCTGCCCATGCTGGGGCAGGAGCAGGGCACTGGTCTGGGGAGCAGCTGATGGAGAACAGCAGGATGGCAGCTGGAGAAGGGAGTGGCACCACTGCTGTGCTAGTATTTGCTAATTGCTAATATTAATTGCTATCCAAATATCTAAGAGCTGTCTGAGCACCAGTGCTCCTCCAGCTCATGCTGGGCAGTTTGAGGATGCTGCTTCTCCCCAGCTTCAGCCATGCTCAGCACTGAATTATTTTGGTTATTTTACCATAACCACCTTTGTTCTACGTTCCTCAAAGCTTCGTGCAAAGGTTCACCTTTCCTGCTGTCCTCCAGATGGAAAATATAAAGATTTGCTCATTTTTTTTCCATAACCTTCAGTGGGTTCCACGCTAATCCCGCAGTGTTAAGGCAGTTTAATGCTCTATTAATTATTTTGGAGGCAATCTGGGAACTGTGCATGGCAATGACTGTGCTGCTTATTCAATGGGAAGTGAGTTCTCAGCACAATGTGTCTGGTCATCAAGGAGAGACTTTTCCCTCTAAGGAAAGTTAAAGCCTTTTCTTAGTCTGCTTCTGACCCGGAGTTTGCCCCTTCTAATCCTCCTTTCAGCAGGCATAAAGCAGCACATTGTGAATTAACAGAGCTCCAGCAACCGTCTGGAGGCTGATGAATCCCCAAATATGTAAGATGTTTAAAAAAGTTCCCCTACTTCATCCAAGCTTCTGCCACTAAGTCACAGGAAGGGATAACATTATGAGTTTGTAATTTATTTCCATATTCTTTAATCATATTTCAGTGGCTGTTTGGTTTATGACCTTTAAAGCCACCTTAGATTTAGATTGATAAATGGGTAGCAAATAAATTTGGCCAAATAAGCAATTTCAGCCTATGGAAGGTCAGCAGAGGGGCTGTGCAATCACGGCTCCCATTAATATGTTATATTTCAGTCAAAAGCTTTTAAATGCTGAAGGTTTTCGGTGGGAACACCTATAGCTTTGATGAATGGGTTTCTTCTAATGGCTGAATGGGAAATGAAAATCAAAGTGAGGGGATAAACTGCTTTGTTTCTGCAGCAGAGATGGAGTTCAGCAGCAGTTTTCCTCTGGCACAGGGGCAGGACAGTTGAGTGGGCTTGGTAATGAGCAAATTACATTTCAGCTTGTAAGACCATCTGAGTAGTCTTGTAAATTAGTTAATTGACAGAGATTATTCATAATAGCCATTATTATTATTGACATGAGGCTCGAGCAGAGGAGAACCACACAGGACAGGTAAACTAAATAAGCATCTCTCTTAGCAGAGAGCTCAGTGATGTCAGCCCTCTATTTCCCACTGGCAGCTCTTCCAGCAGATTCAGTCATCAGGGGCTGGCTGGGAGGGAGATTGCACCTCTTTGAAGGGGATAAGTTTGTTAAATTAATTGCTTGCTGCACAGTAGCTCACCTACATTCATAACCATGTGCAGGGCTCCCCTTCTTGCTGCAGTATGAGAAGTCAAATTAAAGGAGAAGGCAACACAAAATCTTCTTATGGGAGCGAGATGAACTTTCCTTTGTGTCTAAAGCCATGGAGCTTTTGTGTGGAGTAGGAACTCAGATCTCAAAGCCAGGTTGGAGGGGGCCCTGAGCAACTTGACCTAGTGGGTGCCATCCCTGCCCATGGCACGGATTGGAACTGACCTTTAAGGTCCCTCCCAACCCCAATCATTCTATGATTCTATATGATCTATATTCCATGTGATCTATATGATTCAACGTGATCTGTCAAAAGCAGCACTGAGGGAGAATCAGTACAGGAGAGATCCAGGAGCTGCATGAAAGCAGCTCATTCAAAGCTGAGTTAAAACTTGTTTCTGCTTCTCACAAAAGAGTATTTTCACCACTCGTGAGATTACAAGTCCATTGTAAAATCTCTTTAGATTTAAAAAAAATAAAAAATAAATAAAGTCAGTTGTTGCTTCTAAGAGCTGTGGGCTCAGATCAGCCTGGATGAAAATCTCTTGGATGGCTCCCACAAGTCAAAGTGGCCTTAGAGGTGATGTGACTTGCTCTGGTGGAAGGTGTCCCTGTCCATGGCAGGGGGATTGGAGCTAGATGAGCTTCGAGGTGCCAATCCAAACAAATTCTGTGATTCAGTGACTCTCAGGGCTGGGGTTGCCCAGGAGCTGGGCTGGCTCTGTGCCCCATAGGAGATGTTTTTGGGGCAGGCTGTGCTTTGCCTGAATGAAATGATGGGTCGGGGTGGCCTCAGTCTGCTCTGCCCTGGGACTGCCAGGAGAAGGTCTCCCAGCCCCAGGGAAGGGTACTCAGGGATGTGCCACTGCCCCTTTGCCCTGGTCCCACAGGAGGCTCAGCTGCAGCCGCTCCCCTGCACTCAGAATTAAAATGCACGACAGCAGAAGCAAAGAACCCTCTGTAGGACCAGTGCACACAGCAGGGGTGTGGGGACAGGGTGGCAGGAGCAGGGTTGGGTCTGGCTCCCTGGGAAGCCGTGAGGGTTGTGCTGGCAGAGGACCTGTTGTCTTTGGAGCGGGGAGCTGGTTATTAATGCTTGGATTGCCGGCGGTGTTTGCGTCTGATTTAGTATCACTTAAGTAAGTGATGTATGATTTCAATTAGGAAGCAAAGATGCTTACTGCATCTCCAGGATATGTCTGGATGGAGAAAAGTGCTTTGCACAGTCTTTCTGTTTCGGGGGAGGTAAATGGAGCACGGGGTGTCTGTGAGTTGCTTGCTGCAAAGTTATTTCAATGTCGGCTGGGAAAGCAAACGGCATCAAGTGCCAAAGTCGATGTAAAGTCGCTGAGGTGGCTCCAGGGCTCTGCCTGGCACTGGAGACAGGCTGGGCAGTGCCATCAGGGGGTGCTTTCTCTTGGGGTCGTTGCTTTCTGCCAGCTGGAAGAAGAGCAGTGCTGTTGGCCCTGCAGTGCTGACACCCAGCAGATCTTCTTTTAGGGTTGTAAGATCCTGTGGTCTTGTAGGAAAATGAAAGGTTTATCCTTGGCCCTAATGCAAAGTTCACCAAGGCCTGTATTTCACAGATTGCTGTGGTTTGAGATGCCTCTGGATTTATTAAAATGCTAAAGCTTTGTCCTGAAATACAGGGCCAGAACAAAACGTGAGGCTGATTGGGAGCAGCAGTGCAGCGAGGGAAAGCAGCAGCAAAGGAGTTTTAGCCAAGCCCAGCCCTGTGATGCTTCAGTCATTAAGACCTGAAAGGGCTTTGTGTAGAGGGATACACACACACTTCTGCCTAGATTTAGCACATGGAACACAAAGAGAGCTCTACTGATGTCTGCTGAGGAGGTAACACCTCCTCCTCCAGCTGTACCCTTGCACTCAGCTCCCTCTCTGAGCCTCAAACCCAGGTGTCAGTGCCACCAGTGCCACCATCACCTCAAAAACACCTCCTGGGCCCTGAGTTAGTGTTGGTGTGTGTTTTAGCAGGAAGCAGCTGGAGATGAGCTGTGGGTTGTGCAGCCCTGCAGCTGCACAGGCAGGGAATGGCTTCAAACTGACAGAGCGTGGGGTTAGATTAGATGTTGGGAAGAAGCTCTTCATTGTGACTGAAGGCCCTGGCACAGGTTGCCCAGAGAAGCTGTGGATATCCCATCCCTGCAAGTGTCCAAGGCCAGGTTGGACAGGACTTGGAGCAACCTGGGATAGTGGAAGGTGTCCCTGCCTGTGGCAGAGGGTTGGAATGAGATGAACTCTAAGGTCCCTTCCAACCCAAACCATTCTATGATTCTGTGATCCTGTGATTCTGAGCTCAGTGACTGAGAACAGAGAGGGGGAAGAATCCAATTGTATTTAGGAATAAGTGTCAGAGTATCCCTGATACAATACATTTTTAAATTACAGGTGAGAAAATGTACAGTGCCAAGAACAGCCAAAGCCAGGATCTGTACATTGGTGTCTTTCCCACTGCCCAGCATTCCTGCTGGGATCAGCTGGAGCCCAGCACTCTCCAGGTGGTCAGAGAGTAAATCACACAGGGTACAGAGTGTGTGCAGGTGTGGGTTTGGGTACCAGAGGGATGCTGGAGTTGGTGGAAAAGTGAGGTTCAGTGGGTGACACACAGGTCCCCTCATGCTCTCCATGTGAATGCTGCAATAACACTGTTTCACAGCAGATGAGTTGATACCAGTACTATTATCCTTATAAAATAAATGCCAGTGGTGATTTAAAATGCTGTTTCCAGAACCCTGTTGCTGCTCTCTCTCCTGGTGAGAGATGTTCCCATGTTTCAGCCAAATGAACTTTCAGACTGCTGAGCTAAACAGGAGAGAGATAATTTTCCTCTAAAACAACATGGGGAAGTGCTTATAAATGAATGAGAGTTACCTTGTGCTGATTAGAGGAGTAGCTGGGAAGCCCCTGTAAAGCAATAACAGAGATGAGTTAATTGCTCAGAGTGTGATGCATCTTGGGTTGTGCTGGTGTTGTTTTCCTGCCAGATTCCATCTGATCTGTAGGCAGAGCAGATTTCCTAGAAGAGGCAAACCCCAGCCTCAGGGCTTTCCTGGGGTGGCTGGAAGCCTTGTCTTTCTCAGTGAGAAGACAGAAGAAATCTTTTATGGAGCTGGAGTGACTGGAGGTGCTGGGCAGTGGCTGCTGTGCTGAGTTCTGGAGTAGCCTCTTGGAGGTCCTTTCCAACTGTAATAGTTCCATGATTCTATGATCTTCTAAAAACCAGCATCCTTCCTCTCCTGCCACTGCCTTGTCTGTGACTGTTCCTGCTTTACCTGCACATTCCATCCCTTTCCTGCTCCATTCCAGCATCCTCACTCCAACTTCAGGACGGGTTTCCCCCTTAATTTAATGTTATTTATTTACATCGTGCTGAACTTCAAAAGGCTTGATTGTTGAGCCCCCTCCCAACAGCCAGGATCAGCTCCTGAGCATGTTTTCCATCCTCAGCCCAGGGATCCTTCAGGTCTGGATTCCCACAAGCCACGTTTTCCAGCTGAAGGTGAGGATGACAGCCAAGCTCTTCAGATTCATGCACTATTCATGCAGTCCTCTAGGCTCCAGTGAAGCCCTTATAAGATAATAAGAAATTAATGAAACGTGGCAGTCTACACCTCCACTCCAGTTTTCATCCAGGGATCTCTGCATTTCACTAATATTTATTAACTGAGTCTTGTGAGAGTCCAGCAGGGTCTGGATTCATTTTAGATCCGAGGGACTCTCATTGTGCAGTGAGTCCATGGCAGGGTTGGCCTAAAACCTAAACTCCTGCTTCCACAATTGCTGTGTGAGGACATGGGGACCCTGTTTTGGATCCTCACCCCCATTTCTCTCCCTAGGGTGCTATGGGGTTTGCTGACAGAGCTTCCAGCACCTTTGGGTGCCTTCAGCACTGTGGGAATGAAAGGAAAGCTTCGGATCCAGCACCTAAGGAGGAGGAAAACAAGGGAGCTCAGCAATATTAAACACATTTGTGGGTGGAGATCAGTGCAGTGGAAGGATAAAATGGGGGCTGAAGTGGAGGGCAGGGTCAAAAACAATGTCCCACCTCTCAGCTCCCTGGGGCAGATGGAGGGAACTGAATTGTCTTGGTGCAGAAATGAGAAAGGGCAGGAGATCCAGCAGGAGAGTTTAGGAAAGGACAGACCTGAGCGAGAAGGGAATGGTAAAAGCAGGAGCTGGAAGGTGACAAGAAACAAGGGCAGGAAAAAGGCCTTTGAAGGTTGACAGAAATAATGGTCTGGGAGAAGGAGAGTTCCCAGGAAGGGTCAGAAGGTGTCTGCAAAGCCCCCCCTGTGCCTCTCTGTCTGCAGGAGGGTTGGGGCTGAGTCAGTCCCTCTGTCTTTCCTGTTTTTAAGGAGGTGTAGGGGATTTTTCCACCTAGGTTAAGTGGGGTGTTGGCTCCCAAATTCCTTGGGAGCTGTTGGAGATCCCCCAGCACCGGGCACTGCTCTGTCCTGCTTTGGCATTTGGAGCTCCAGGCAGGACAACAGGCTGACCCAAACAATGCCCTTGCTGAGGAAGCAGAGCCCTCCCTGTCCTCCAGAGAAGTTATGGGAAAGAACATCCCTGCTGTGATTGATGGGGGTGTGTTGCTGCCACGTCCTGGATGTAGCAATGAATGGGAAGGAAAAGGTCCATAATTTTTCAGGTTATTGAATCTGTCTGTGCAGCCCACAGATATGAGGCACTTGACATTCTGTGTTTGCTTTAGAAATGACAATAATCCAAACCCACAGGCTGACTCGCTTTCACAGAGATTTCATATTATTTGTTGCTTTCTTCTTTTTCTTCAAATAAATTGAACAATTAGACTGAAAATTACCTTTTTTACTCCTTCTCCTTCTTTACTTGTACTCTTTACACCTTCTGTACTTGTACCAATTTAATTTAAAACTGTTTCTTTAGATCTGTGATAATAAGGAGCTAAACATCTTTCACACGTAGGAAGTGGCATCCGTGCAGAGGCAAAGATGTTAAAAACTGCCTGATTGACTCCACTCCAGCCTGTGTTGACTCTCTCTCATCTGGTGGTGGATACCACTTGCTGAAAGATCCTCATCATAGGCAGATGTGAGATAATCTGCCTCTGCCTCTCAGTATCTGATGCTAACCCCTGATAACCAGCCAGTGTCTTAGTCCCAGAAACCCCTACGTTTGATATTCTTTGTAACGTTTCCTCCTGTTTTTAATTATGTGTCTCAGTCAGTTCTGTTGATTGTCTGAACCTTCAGCTAAAATTCTGGGAAAAAAACCCCTCATCCCAGCAATTTCAGCTAAGGCTGCTGTAATTTCTTCCCTCCGCCTACTAAAATTAGATTCCCTGTATATTATATATGGTTGTTTACTGTCATCCTGCTGCAAGAAAGACAACAAGTTTGTGGCTTTTCTGCAGAAATCAGTTGCTGGCTTGTGGTGGCCTCCCCTCTCAGGACTCTGTGTGGCAGCCCAGGGGTGCCCCTCACTCGGGGTGGTGACAGCCAGCACTGATTTACATCTGCAGAGTGTCACTGAGGTCCCTTTTCTGGAAACCAGTGCTCAGAACAGCTGCTCTCATGGGTTGTTTGTGCAGTTTTTTGGGTTGTTTTGCAGCACCTCGTCCTCTTCTGTTGGTTTCTTCTGGGGGAATTTAGGGTCACATTGAGCTATTCCTCTTTTCCAGAGCAAGGTGAGTCCCCATGATCAAAGCAAGTGGTGACAGTGACAGACACTACCAGGCTGTACCTCTCCCTTCGTAGCCCCGGGGCTCTGGCATGGATACACCTTGTTGTCTCACAAACATGCAGGAGAAAGGAGGACTTTCAAAGCAGCGAGTGGGATCCTGCAACGCGAAGCCTGAGGGGGGATGTACACCTGAAACCTCGAGTTACTGTAAAAATCACTCTTTCAAAGGAGAGCAGAAAGTGAGGGAAGAGGGTGTTTGGCTTCTGTAAATGAAATAAGGTGTCTGAACAAAAACCAAGAGCTCCTGAGGGGTAGGAGCCAGCCAAGCCTCTCCCTCTTTGGGGTGTGTCTGTCACTGAACTCGGGATGTTGGTGACACTGGCATCTCCCAGCTGCACAGCTGAGGGGCTCATGGTGACCCAGGGCTGGTGGCCAGGGCTGGCTCCCCCATTCTCTACTACAGAGGGGCTTTTTAGGGCACATCTCCAGGCAGATCTGACTCAGCCAGTACCAAGCGTGTCCCCAAAGATGCAGAGAGGGATATCTCACTCTGCCTCTGCACCTCCATGGCTGACAAAAGGATAATTTATTTAAATTTATGATGGCTAACAGGCTTATCTAACTACAGTTGAAATAACTTGATGAATTGCTGGTGTGATATTTGGAATCATGATTGTGAGAACAAATTAGCTGGCTGAAAACCGGAGTGTGATATTGCTCATTAGTAATGCATAGAGGGGTGCTGGGTGAGCAGGTGGGCTGGCTCTGAGCATACAAATGGGGGGGTTCCATGTTGGAAATGTTCCTCCTGGGCAGGGATTGTGTGGAAGAGGCCCAGGGCTGAGTGGTCAGGAGCAGGAGCCTGTGTTGTATCCATGGATTCTGTGTCTGGTGCTCGGGGTAGTCGTGAGCTGTCCCAGGAATGTGCATGTCCATCCCATTCCCACAGAGAATTTCATGAGCTGAGGACCATGAAGAGGAGAAGGACTGAGAGCTGGAGGACCATGTCCCAGGCAAAATCATGGCCATCCCATGGAGAATTTCTGCTTTTAAAATGCCTCCAAACCCACTTCCAGCTGCTGCCAGTTTCACTTGTGCAAGTAATTCCCTCAAAGACCTTTTGAGTCTAGAGAGTCTCCTTTTAAAGATAAAGTGATACCCTGGGTCACTGGTATTTAGCAGAGTGATACTTTCCCTTTTCTAAAAAGTCAGATAATGAGGTGGACTTGTAAAGAAAACCCTCTCATCACCTGGATATCATCTCATAGGCATTGCTTTACATATAAATCAGTTCTTGCAGCACCAAGGAACTGGAAAATGTTTAAGGACTCAGGATCACATTAGCCCTGAGGATTTGCCAGATGGTTTGGTGTGCCATCAGATAAGGATGATATAATACAAACAGGGCACGACTTGGATAATTAGGGGCTATATGTGAAGTGACATGATTGCTTGATTAAAATAATAGTTGGGGCATGTGGAGAAGGAAATTATAATTTATATATTACTGATTGTCAGGTTTATTTTAAGGACGTAATTTGAAGATTGTCAAAATCAGAGAGATCCTGAGCAAAAGAAAGTCACTGAAAGAAAAAAGAGAAAGTACTGCTGAACAATAAATGTCTGAGGCTGAGCAGGAGATGGGCAGCAAAGGTCAGAGAATACAAAGGCAGGAGCTCCTGTTCTTGGAAGAGAACAGAACCAGGAGCCAAACACCTGCTGGGGTCAGGAAGGGCATTGGATGTATCGAACTCATCCTTGAGTTGGATGTAGGGAGGCTCCTGTGCTGGCTCTTCCAGCCACCCACAGCCCTGTGCTGGGCATGGCAGGGCATAGCCTGAGCCAGCCAGTCCCTCTGCAAGGCTTGAACCAGCTGACAGTGCCACCCTCTCCAGCTGTGGGCAGCTGGCTGGGAAGATGAGTTGCTGTATCATCTGGGGGGAACGGTGCCCTTTTCAAACTGGGACAACACATCCTGAGTGGGTATAACTGCCCCAGCACCTGGGGGATGCTTTGGTGGTTGGGAATGGTGTTGGTGGACACTGGGGAAGGGGACTGGCATGGTGACTGAGCTGCTGGCACGGCTCACAGCCACCTGCAGTGGTATTTGGGTTTCCCTGTGTCCCCAGGGGCACGTGAGGACTTTCTTCAAGGCAGCCAGTTTTCTGCCTGCATTGCTGATTTGTTCATCTGCAGTGTCTTTAATATGATTAATGTGGAGGGGTTTGCAAACTGATCAAGACAGACCTGGTCTGCCTGTAATTTCAGCTAAATTACAGTGATGTTCATTTTCAAGCATCCCTTTGATATGGTAATAGAAAAAGCTAATTTAGCATATTGCAGAGACTTGGGCAAAGTGGAGGCCATACTGAATATTGATCAGATCCATACACAGGTAGCAATATTGGGATAGTGATAAATATTTTTGTAGAGTCTGAGTAGATTTATGTTGTTATCCTTCTGCAAGCTTGTACCTTAACTCCTAATACCTTTAATTGGAGCTGTTCAGGGCAGGCTTTCAGCTTGCTTCCATTGTGTTCCCATTATTAATCAAAAGTTTATTTGCTTCCCTGGTTGATGTGTGGGAAATAATGATATGGCCTGTAAGCTCCTGACTTGCACAGCCCCCATCAAAATGCCACGGTGAGTGAAGCTGCCCATGTGTTATGACCTTGATGCACAATTTAAATAGATGATTTTTTTGAGCCAAATAAAACCTTTCACATTAGGCAGCAGATGAGCCACTCGTATATGCTACAAACACAGCTCCCCCCTTTCCTAATTAATAATACAAAATAGTGGTGGGATAGATTTATGCTTGTCAGCAGAGCAGTTAACTGTCATGCTGCTGATGAGTCAATGGCTTGTTGTATCATAAGTGCCAATAATACCCAGGTCTGGGCTGGGCACTAAGCTGTGATATGGCAATTTAGTTTTCACACACCATTTAGTTATGCTTTTATTTCAGATTAATCTCTGCTTTTTTCCTTTTTTATTTCAGCTCTAGTGCAACAGGCTCAAAAGTGACCCAGGTCACAGTGTGAGAACTTGCTGTCACGGGCTGAACTTCAGCTGGGACTGGTCCTGCAGGTTTTGGGGAGAAGGATGCCTGGGGGAGCCAGGGAAACAACCAGCTCACAGGAGCACCAGCACTTGGTGATAACTAAGAACCAAAGTCAGAGCTCACAGGGGTCCTACAAGCAGGAGGGGAACACCACCACAGGTAACTGAGGTTGCATTTGCCTTTCCACAGCTTCAAGAATTCAAATGGAGTGCAGAAGGAGGAGGTGTCCTGTTCCCAGCCCTTTGTTTTATAGAGGAAGGATAATGTGAGGACTCTTAGGCTGATACTGAACCACTGCAGGGCTCTTGCTGCTCCACGTGATGCAAGGTGGGTTTTAAGATGAGTTTAAGGAGTGCAGGAAGGTCAGAGCTTGGAGAACTAGAGCCCAAAAAGCAGAGGAAGATGGAGATGCCTTCAGCAGCTCTCTGTCCAAGAGCTCTGCTCTGTATTTTATCTCTCACGGTGATATGATAGAGAATTCACAAGGAGTCTTCATTTCTGCTGTCCCAAATCTCGAAGGTTTTTAAAAAGGCACTGGATCTTTGTGCTTGTGACCTATGCAAAGGAAAAATTATAGTCTATCTGAAGCAGGGGCTGGAAATTCATTTAGAAATACAACAGATCTTTTAGAACTAACTGGGTTTGGATGGAGACGGATGCTGGAAAAACAAGTACTGAAAGAGGAAGTCTTGTGTATGTGCAGGTAACTGCTTATGCTGTGATACCCAGACTGCTCTCTGAAATATTGATTTATTCTATGTATTTTGGCCCTGAGCTTGGTCTGGGCAGAATGGCAGCAATATTGTCAGCCTGGAGAAGAGAAGGCTCCAAGGAGACCTTCCAGGACTTAAGGGGGCAGACAGGAAGGCTGGAGAGGAACTTTTTCCAAGAGCATGTAGTGACAGGAATATGGGAATGGCTTTAAGCTGAAGAGGGGAGATTTAAATTGGATATCAGGAAGAAATTGTTCCCTGTGAGGGTGGGGAGGCCCTGGCACAGGTTGCCCAGAGAAGCTGTGGCTGCCCCTGGATCCCTGGAAGTGTCCAAGGACAGGTTGGACAGGGCTTGGAGCAACCTGGGCTGGTGGAAGGTGTCCCTGCCTGTGGCAGGGGAAGGGTGGGACAAGATGATCTATGAGATCCCTTCCAACCAAAGCATTCCAGGGTTCTGTGACTGTCCTTGTTCACTGGGTGGAGAAGGGGGGTGCTGGAAAAAGCAAGTAGGTGTCTGAAAGTACCCACAAATTGGTAAGGCACGGCAGATCTGCTTTGTTTGAAGTATCAGGTTGCCCTTCCCCGGGGCACTGAGCTAAAATTGTGTCGTGTACCCACCACACCTTATGCTGAGTCTGTTCTACCTGAGCTCAGTGAAACTGAGCTTGACTTGCCTGTGGCCAGTTAGGTCTGGTTTATATTTCCACTACCCATCACCTTTTTATATTCTTTGTTCATATACATAAGATAATAAGGCTGAAAGAGGAAAATGGGTATGCTGATAGAGAATATATAAAAAGAGCAGATGATGCTAAGTAACGACCATTAAACTACGTAATAAATCCTTGGTGATAGTGCAAAACCTTTGCATCTGCTCACAAGGTAGAATTATTTCATGGCTTGCAGGCCCCATACATGGAGATATAAGTCAGTGCATCAGCATCTTCAGGGACACATCCATAATAAAGATAATACTAATTTTCATAGCAATGTTTTTTCCTGACAGGCAAAGGTAATTAAGTGGTTAAAGAAGAACTCAGTCTGCTACCTAATGTAAAAAATAACTCATGCATTTTATGTCTCAGAGTTTTCTAACTTTCACCACTGTCAGGCCACATTGGTTTTGCATTTACTGTAACAACCTTTCAGAAGATATGAGACAGAGCACACTAAGTGTGGGGTTTCTAATCACTTTTCTTTTGTCTCTGATGTCCTGGCTATCCACGGACCTTAAGCATGATCAGATCATGGCTCTGAACTAAACAGATTTAATGCTGAAATAAAAGAATGGATCCAAAATGAGGTGGAACTAACAAATGAAAATAATAAGGAAATTAAATGCCAGTAATTGAAAAGGTTTCTAATGTCTTAGATGCAGTACAATAATTCTCCTTTATGATTTATCCAGCCTTGACACCAGTTATTTGCTTTTGAAAAGTTTTGTAAAGGTATATGGATTGATATAAGTGCTGTATTTTCTGCACCTATTCTACCTAAACTAATTGAAAAGCTATTGCAGAGAGGAAATTGGGTTGGTGTTGGGAGCTTGTGCTTGTGCTCTGATCTTCAGGAAGCTGTAGAAAATCTCCAGAAAATTAATTGTTTAGACTTGAAAGCGCTCCATTAAGCTGAGGTAATGGGCAAATCCAGCATTCCTCAACAGTGAGCTCGGGTTTCTTCCAAATCTTCCTCCACTAATCATGATTTCTGCACCCTTCTAAGTTTCATAGCATATATTGCCAAATTACCTCTGCAGATGATGAGGCACCATGACAGAGGCAGGTACGTTTTAAAT
The DNA here is from genome assembly GCF_036250125.1 of Pseudopipra pipra. Classification (NCBI taxonomy): domain Eukaryota; kingdom Metazoa; phylum Chordata; class Aves; order Passeriformes; family Pipridae; genus Pseudopipra; species Pseudopipra pipra. The sequence goes on from NC_087563.1 coordinate 17,217,656, forward strand.
CACAGTAAGTTTTGCACTGCCTGGTTTAAAAGAGATCACTGTCCCAGGGCACCAGAGTTCCCACCCTCCAGCACTGGGGTTCTTAAAAATCCCCAGAAGAATGAACACACGTGGTGAATCTTCATTTTTAACGTTGTTTGTGTTTGTGTGTGTAAAAGGGAAGCTTTTTTTCTGGCCAGTCCCCTGTGAAATCCCTCCCTGTGAGCACCACAACCCTCCTGTGCTGCAGGAGCAGTCCCTGTGTCCCTCTCAGCTCTGCAGCACTGGTGACGTGTCATCATAGGATCATCACAGAATGTTTTGGGTTGGAAGGGACCTTAAAGTTCATCTCATCCAGTTCCACCCCCTGCCATGGGCATGGGCACCTCCCACAATCTTAGGTTGCTCCAAGCCCCATCCAACCTGGCCTTGGACACTCCCAAGGGATGAGGCAGCCACAGCTTCTCTGGGCAACCTGTGCCAGGGCCTCCCCACCCTCACAGCCAAGAATTTCTTCCCAATATCCCATCTCTCCCTGCCCTCTGGCAGTGGGAAGCCATTCCCTGTGTCCTGTCCCTCCATCCCTTGTCCCCAGTCCCTCTCCAGCTCTCCTGGAGCCCCTTTAGGCCCTGGAAGGGGCTCTCAGGTCTCTCTGGAGCCTTCTCTTCTCAGGTGAACCCCCTCAGCTCTCCCAGCCTGTCCCATGGTTCCATATTCCTGCCAACCTGCAGTGCCTTCCAAGTGCAGAAAATTGAATCCTTCCCTTTCCCGCTTTTCCATTAATGCTTTTCCTTTCCACTGTGTATTAGTGGCAGAGAAGCCCGTAGGAATAAAAGCTTTCCACGAAAAAGGCTACAACAAAATACTTGATACGAGGGAGGGATAAATGAGCCCTTGAAATTACAGCCTGCAATATATGACTCAGTCCTGCTCATGGGTACTAAAGGCATTAATTTCTGAATACTGTCTGCTTTAGTAGGTAATTTTTGTGAAACGCCTGGAGAAGCTGGTGCATTTCCCCATATATTATAATGAAGTATGGCAGGTTTTAGAGAGATGAAGGACTTTGCAAAGGTGCAGCAGCCTGACACCAGGATTCATTTTGAGCATGAGCTGGTTCCTATTTTATCTAAGCCTGATTCCGTCATCCTTGGAAAGGAGGGTGCTTGCTTTTGATGGTGAATCTTGTTATAAGTACTTATTTGGCACGCCAGTGGATAGGAAAAGCTATCATGATTTGACATGTGAAATGTGAAGTCTCAATTACTTTTATGTTGTTTTTTCCTTCTGTGGATCGGGAGTGAAAAATATATTTTAATTAAAAAGCGAAATGTGATATCCAGATCTCAGCACGCCTCGTGGAGAACAATCCCAATGCTGGAGTGCTTCCTAAGGCTTGGAACAGAGCTTATGCTGCACTTCCCAGGCATGGGCAGCACCGTGGCTGATAACACTGACTGATGGGTTTGTCCATTGCCTGACAGCTTCTTCACTTACTTTAAGGGAAAAGGAGGCTGCAGAGCCATCCTGCGTTTTCACATGGCTGTTATTGTAACCTTCCTCTGTGTAATTTATATTTTGATGCCTTTTTCCTGCTTTTCTAAACAAATGAGAGTTAGGACAGTGTGTCTTTTCCCTTCCTTCATCACCTCCTGCCCAACCCCTTTTGAAACTTTTTGCTGGGGGCTGTTATGCAGATTTGGTGTGTGTAGAGCATGCTTTTAATTAGGTTAAGGGATCTGTGAGTGAATAAACAGCGTCTTCCCACATTAGCCCTTTTGACACTCAAAGTCAGGGTAGAACTCATAATAATTGTTTATTTAATATTTAATTTATGTCACTAATCATCTTTACTTGCAAGGAACTGATTATATTTAAACCCTGGGAAGTCAATGAGTATTTTATTACCAATTTCATTAAGGCCAGCATTTTATTCCTTGCCATCTAAATCTCCACGTTTGAGTAGGAGAGCTCATTACTTTAAATAGGAGAGCAATGGGTGAACCTTCCCAGTCACACCATCCATTACTATATTTAGTACTGGGGTAGCTGCAATGCTGGAAGGACTCCTCAAATAAACAGTCATTAAGTATGACAGTGATAATGGAATGTGCACTGTGAAATTATCTAATTATTGGCACTTCGAGTCTGTATCAACAATTTGTTTTGAAATAGAATATAATTAACTTCTCTTCCTCCAAGTACATCCCGAAGAGCAATAAACTTTCAGACTTTTACAACAAAGAGTGAACAAAAGGTGCCATGTACAGGTGATTCTGAACATTTGGAGGATAATATTCCTTCATGAAAGATATGTCATGGCTACCATTCTTGGACCTGTTTGCTGGGTTCTATTAAAACCTGTTGATGGTTATGGAAATGAAAAGGATGTTCCCAAAGGGAAGGGAGAAGATGAGAACAGGAACAGATGCTACAGCACCCCAGAATGCTTTAGTGTTGGCTGGGGAAGGTACCCAGAGTCTGATTTGAACAGTAATTGCTTTATTTGGTCATAGCTTTGAAAAGTAATGTAGCAACATGAACAGATGCATCTAATCTGTTATTTGGAATAGGAATGATCATGGTGCTTCTCAGGGTGGAAGGGCATCACTGCAGTTTGTCCATACAGGCTGTGAGACAGAAAATGAGTCAGGATGTGAAGTGATAATTAGAGTTCACTGGTGTCCTGATCTGGGCTGGGGGAGAGTTCATTCTCCTCCAGCTGAAACCAGGACAACAGGACACTTGGAAAGATGTTTGATCCAAATCTGATGGTTTTCCATAAACCTGAGAGGATGAGTGTTGCAGGTTGTGTTTGACAGAGGCGGAAGCCCCGAGGAGGCGGCAGGAGGTGAGATGGAGATGGAGAGCAGTGCAGGGAGAAGGGGGCACCCAAAGGAGGGCTGGGAACCCATCCCTTGTGCTGTGGGTGCTGCTGCAGGGGACACCCACCCTGGCAGGTACAAGGTGCTGTGACCTTTTCTGTCTCCTGGGAAAGCATGGCATTAGCTTTGCCATGAGTCCCCAATGGGGAGAGAGACTCTACAAATACCTCAAGGGAGGCTTTTCAGGCCCTAGCATGTGCACCCTTGTCAAGAGTGAGAGTAAAATTCGGGAGCGAAAAGATGTCAAAGGAAAGAAAAAATGTGTTCCAGACTACCCTGCTTGTAGCTTGCTGGAGCTCCTCCCTGTTAACAAGAAATCTGGGTTGCCTGCATTTCATCTGGGTTGCTTTTCATCTACTGGCAAAAAAACGTTGAGAGTAGCGTTCTCTTCTCATCATTCTTTGGAATTAATTAAAAGACATACAACCCAGCAGTACAAACCAGCCAGGAATGTCATCTCTGAAGTATCACAGCCTTTAATAAAAGGCAGTGGCACCGTTTGTGACCATGTGATGTTTACGGCCGCTGCCTCTGGAGTTCATTGTGTGTCCGTGCCCACCTTGGCTCCTCTCCATTCCTGCTTTACCCTCAATGACTTTGGCAGAGTTATTCCAGTGCTGAACTTGGCCCGTTGTGCCTCCCACAGAATATGAAGGCTGCTGCTTGCTTATCAAATATGAAACTGTGCACAACTGGGCAACCTCATGCTAATGGAATCGATACGGCGAGGGGGAGCTCACAACCTCGCCGGGCCTTTTACAATTTACTTTCTTCGTCACCCATTAATTCTTACATTGATTTTGCTATAAAGCACAAACTGCATCCCTATCACGGCCCGAGAAAAAAGCGCATTGATTATATTGGAACAAGGTACGTTGTAAAAATGAAATGCCTAAAACATTTAAATGTAGTAAGCTCTGCTAAAGTCCATAAATCACGTTGTTTAATGCTGTGAATGAGTGGTGCTGCCTTAAACAAGGGAAAAAATACGGCGCCATAAAACAATTTTGACACAAAATAACAGTCTGTGTTTCTCTGTACCTGCCATTCCAGAAATGCCATCAATAATGGTTACGGCTGTTTGCAGGTGGGAGGGGGGGAAACGTTCTCAGTATCCCCTTCCAAAAGTTCCCTCAAAGTCACTTTGTAAAATTGACAACGGCCGTGGTTTACCTGGCTATAAATAAAGCCTGATTATTACCACGTCCTGTTTACTTTTATCATTCACTCATCAAAAACTTTGGGATGCATCATTACTGACGATCGTTTCGGGAGCCAAAGCTGAGCCAGGTGCTTGGCTGTTATTGATGGGAGTGCTCCCACCACCACCTCAGTGACCACAATGTCTGCTGGAGATCATGAACATCATTCCACCAGCTTAGAGGGAAGGTGGTTCAAAGGGAATTCATCTTTCTGCACCACTCAGTTTAACCCTGAGTAGAGAAAACTGCTGCTGAGGTGTAATTCTGCACTGTGAGTGTCGTGGCAGTGGAGAGGGGAAAAAGGAGAGTTTCGTTATGATTACAAAATAGGTGCTTTTTATCACCAAAGTTATGATTGAAGAAATCTCTTCTAGTTGAGATTCCCATAGTGTTTCGAGCCCTGGACTTCACTAAGCCCAGTACAAGCCCAGGAAAGCAATTTGCAGTTAAAAACAAGTCAAGTGACAACAGCCAGGCAGGGATGGATTTGAGTCCAGCAGGAAACAAAGGGAGGACGGGGGTAAGAAGGATTGGGAGTGGTCTGAGCAGCTTAAAAACCCAGACTGTTTCCAAGGTTTTCAGGATCCATGGTAATAGATTTGATAAGGAGGAAGAAAGAGAGGGAGGCAGGAAGAAAGAAAAAAGGAGGCTGATTAAGAAGGGTATTGTGCATTTGCTTAGAATTTAAGCTGGTCAGAGGGGAGGGCTTGGCTTCCTGCTCAGTGCTGTGTCTGTGCAGCTGCTGCCACATCATCCCTTGTGCCAGATTTCCTTCAGGGAGCTTGGGAAGAGGGAGAAGAGGAATTAACACATCTCGGATTAGAGATCATAAAGCAGGGATGGGACTGTTTGCTGCCTAAACCCCTTGGATGTGTGCTTTTGTTTCGTTCTTGTTTCATCTTGTTTGATACGTTTACCTTTTTGATTCAACTTCTCTTGTGTGTTTTTCTCACACGTGAATCAGAGCAGCTGCTGCAGAATCTGGGATGGCTCTGCCAAACTTCATCTGTCAGCCAAAGCCTCCCTGCTTCCAGCTACACTCTAAAACCCAGCAAAACTCCAATGACTGTAAAGAGGATGCTGTAGACTTTATCCAGCAAGAGGAGAGTTTGTCCAGTTCCTCTGGAAAGGAGGGAAGCAGAGGATTTGTTTTAGGGGATGTGAAAATTTATTAAAGCTGCTGAGATTCTTCCCACACATGGGCTCCCCCAGGACAAAGTTGGTGGCAGTGAAGCTGGGTGACAACCCTGGGGACAGGCTGTAGCATCAAACAAGCTCTAGGGGAAGACAGATCACCCAGAAGATGTGCTGGGTATAGATCCTTTTTTTGGGGGAAGGGAATATGAACTGTGGGAGAGTGGCAGATGTGGGACTGACTTTGCTCAGCAGGAAACCTGCAGCTGCAAAATTCCAGTTAATTCCTGGGTGCTTCATGATTTGAATTCATTAGCAGTTTTTCCTGCATGGCTGTCAATCACCCCTCCTTTAAAGCTATAATGTGTTTTTCTGACAGGAGGTTCCTCTTGTCACTGTTGGGTCAACCCTGGTTTTTCCAGTTCTTTGGGAAGTTGCACCATTGTCAGAGCCCACCAGGCCTGTTCTTCTCCATGGGTTTGCAGGATAGCAGGACTTCTTCCTTGCCCACCTCTACCCTCTCTTTTCTTCCCATTTGTGGGGGAAAAAATTAACAGGAGGAGTTTTATGCTGAAAACCCTGTGAAATGGTTTCCTGTTCCTGCAGGAGGGAACTCTGTGAGGACCACACTTATCTGAAAGGTCACCTCCAAGGCTTTCCTAAACTGATGATTAAAGTAAATTATCCCAGATCTCTCATCAAGGAAGGCTCTATTTTTCCAGGCTGAAGCGCTTAATTTTTTATGGCAATGATCAGCCCTGTCAGATGCTCAGAATTTAGTTGGGGCATTTTGTCCTACTGGTAACTCCTTTGGTCCATGTCTGCAGAGCCCCCCTGGCCTGTGTGGGTTGGCAGGGGCTGGTCCCACCAAAACAGCTGCAGAAACACAGAAAAGCTGAGGAACTGGGGAGGAAAACAATAAAGGAAAGAGCCTCATTTCCTTTTTAAGAGTGCCAAGCCCATCTATCTGCCATGCTCTGCCTGCAGGCAGCGTGGCTGGGAGGGCAGGTTGCTGTGACAGATGGACAGGAGCTGGAGCTGCTCAGAGAAGTGGCTTTGGATGGGCAATTTGGTGCGAGTTGCTGGAGCTTTTACAAAGTCACAAGTGTAAGGAATTAGAGGCAATCCTCCTGCAAACACCGGGGAGCTGAAAGCCTGGACCAAGCTTTTCTAAGGCTCTGCTCAAAACCCAGCTGTTGTCACTCCAGGGTGACTGTTTCCTCCCTGATGCCATCGCCATGTGCAGAAGCTGAAGCCATCATGTACTAAAATAGGATATAAAAGAGTATTAAAGATGCACTGAATCATGATTTTCCAAGATCCAAGAACACTTAAACCAAAGAAACCAAAACACAGCCAACATTTACACCAATGCAAATTAGCTCAGGGTCAGCTCCAAGTTCAGATATCCCAACACAGCCATCTAATCCATGAGGGTTTTTCCCCAAAAATATCTTTGTCCAGATATTTGCCTCCAGTCCCTGGTTATAAAAAAAAAGGAATGAGGTATTATCTTAAAGCCAAACCAAAGTGAGAGGAACCAAGCCAGGTAATGGGGTTTGTGGGGGTCTCTGTGGGATGAAACAGGGGCTTTGTCTGAGGCCAACAAGCAGAGCCATGAAGGGGCAAGTTCAAACACAGGTCCCCAAGCTTTGCTTTTCTCTTGGGTGGAGGTTTTGTAACGAGCAGCTCCTGCTGCCCTTCCCTTCTCCCTCATCTGCAGCTCGAGGAGCACCTGCAGGAGGGTCATGATGGGGCCAGCCAGAGCTGGGGCTCTGCTCACACAGCTGGAGGGACTTGCCTGCTTTCTCCTGTTACAAACTAAGGGGTATTTACACACCTGGCTTGTATTTATCTAATGAGGTTAATTAGCCACCTCCAAAACCACGTGATCCATCAGTGTTCAGGCTTCTCCTCTGGAGACAGGGGAAGACTTTTACTGCTGGGTTCTTTTGGATTGTCCCTGGAGAGCAGAAGCAAAGCTCGAAGCCTGCAGAAGGATGGTCCAGCTCTGAGTAAGTCAAATGGTTTCTCTTTGTTTTGAGCTGAGTGTGTCTCTCCCAAACTGAGAGCTGAAGTTGCTGTGGTGCAGTGCCAGGAGCCAGTGGAGGAGGTGGTGTGTGGAAGGGGAAGCCTGGCCTGCCTGCTTTGTTGGTTTTCCTGGTGTAGGATTTTTTGGGGCTTGGTTTACCGTTGTCCAGGTCCTTGTAGGTTGGTGTCAGGGCTGTGGAATTAAGCAGTTGCTTGCACTTAAGAGATGCTGTGGAGAGGATAATGTGACCCAACTTCTGATGTGCTTTAGTCACCTGGTTACTGAACAGGTCCTGGTTTTGCTCCAGGCAGTTTCTCTTTTAAGCAAGTTGTTGTTAATTGTAAGTGCTGTTCTCTCATGGCCTGGTCTCCACCTCTAAGAAGGTGCTGAGCCCTCAACTTGAAATGCTTTGTCTCTGGAGCTACTTGAATTGCTGCTTTTTGCCTCAGACATAGGTAATTGCTATTGCTGCAAAATGGTTTCTTGGCTGATTATCAGTTGACTTGTATTAATATTTACAATAACTTTTTTGTTAGTGGTTTTTTTTTTTTTTGCTACAACAGGAAATGAAATGCAAATTAACAACTGTAAAGATTAAAGCATAATGAAATAGGACATGAACTCCAGAGAACTAATGAGTAAAGTGGCTGGAAGGCACAAAAAGATGTTCTTCAAAAATAAACATAGAGATAAATAATAAGATAAATAATTTTGAGGCATTAAACCAACAAAGAGAAAGAAGTACCAAGTATGGGATGAATTGTTTCATGTCAAAGTTATAATTGCATTCCTTTTTCTTAATAAAAAGATGAAGTTTCTCCCTAAAGTTAACCAGCTGTGTAATTGCTACATGGTAGATTCTTTCCTACCTTACAAATCAGCACATCAAAATGTCTCTCTGTTTGTTTACCTTTGCAGTCCTCATCTGACTGTTTAACAAATACATTGGTTTAATGCAGAGAAACAATTTTTTTTTTAAAAATAGTATTTGTCTCCAGTAGTTTCTGTTTTCTAAAGCACAAATGTGTCCCTGAAGCTGTTGGCTGCTTTTGTGAGGTGTTTAAAGCTTGTCCAAGCTGACAGGTATTAGTCCCTGCCTCTGTAAAGCTCCCAAGCCCCAATAACTCTTTTCCTTTATGAGACTCACTTTGGTTTGGCTTTAAATTAGTACATCCTTCCTTTTTTATATAACCAGGAGCTGGAGGCAAATATCTGGACAAAGATGCTGCTTTTTGGGGAAAAACCCACATGGATTAGATGGCTGTGTTGGGATATCTGAACTTGGAGCTGACCCTGAGCTAATTTGCATTGGTGTAAATGTTGGCTCTGTTTTGGGTTCTTTGGTTTAAGTGTTCTTGGATCTTGTGAAATCGTGATTCAGTAAATCTTTAATACTCTTTTATATCCTATTTAGTATGTGATGGCTTCAGCTTCTGCACACCTCAAGTCTTTAGGTACGAGACTGAAATATTCACCTGCAGAATGCAGCCTTGGCTTTAGAAAATATGCATTTTACCTCTCCATAAATGAAAGGAATGGGTCTAATTTTCATATTTGCAAGGGACCACTTGTACCTCTTTGGGGGTAGACCCTGAGCTGGTGGAGTTGGGTTGCCTCACACCCACCAATGGTTTGTTCTTGGGTGTCTCATGGCTCTGTAGAGAAAATGCACATTTACACCCCATCATCACGCAGGGCCTGAGCCAGAATGAGAAACAGGCCTAATTAAGTTTTGTAACTGAAATCATTATTAAGGTCTTGCTCATTTTCACTGTACAAATACTCCAGCTGAAAGGATTATATTTACAAGTGCTATTTATAATTAAGCATTTCACTTGGTTCGCCCGCAAACAGAATGTAAATCGTGGTTTGCTCCTCTGGAAGGCGAGGGAAGGGGGAAAGTGTCTCCCAGTCATTCAGATTGCATTTTGTGGTTAGCAAAAACATGGGTTTATGCAAATATGGACTTGTTGAAGTCTGTGTGTTTTACTTGTGAGGGCCCTCCTTTGCAACTGGGCGGAGGAGAAGGGAAAAAGGATGGACTTGCTCATTCCTGCAGTGCAGCTGAGCAGCTCTGGGGCTCTGAGAACCTGGCTGGGGGCTGGACATGTCCCACCAGTGGCTGGGAGAGCCCAGCCTGTGCTCCCAGCAAGTGTCAGGACTGGGAAATGTGTTGTCAGCCTGCCAGGAGATTTGACTTCATCTTAAAGTTCTTTTCCACCCTCAACAATTCCATGATTCTCTCCAGTGGTTTGGGCTGCTGTAGCTGACAGATGGGATGTTTCTGTCCTACCCTTGGCTGTAGTGAGTGTTTCCTCTTGGAGCAAGGCAGGGGATCCCATCCAAAAATGTTCCTAAAGAACCAGGAAAAAAGGAAACAAAAGGAAATGTTTTCAGTTGGAGCCGTGAGCTTGAGCCTTTCCGTGGGCATGTGGTCAATAAAGCTGCCACAACAAAGGAGTGTGACTCCATTCAATAATTTGATTTTATGCATAAGCTATAAAAGCATATTGTGTTCAGCTTAAATTACGTGCCTTTTTAACTCGATTTTTGCCATACTTGGGGTATTTGTCCTTTGGTTATCCCAGTACTTGAGAACTGAGTCTTCAATTTACATCTGAAAGTGAAATATTTTCATTACTGTGGTGATTAGGAGCTCCAGCCAAGGGTTAGCCTCTGCCTGTGTTAGATACTGTACAATCATAGCTCAGATGATACCTGCCTTAAATACCTCATAATGCAATAGGAACACAAAGAAAATATATGTACCTAATTACAAGGGAAGAGTCTGATGAGAGGAGACCCAGGAAGGCAATAACCAAGTGATGGTTTGCACGGGGCTGTCATCAAAGCCTTCCCTGTGGGGGGGATGTGACTCTTGCTGCTGCTTCTGCCTGAGCAGCTCTCCAAAACTAGGAAAATTTAAAATTAAAGGCCATCTGCTGGTAGATTAGGTAAATAAAGATACACTGTAATTGGATGAGGTGCTTGTTTCAGCCCCCTGGGTTCTAAACGACAGGGAAAAGGTCACACTGCTCCAGGCTATGTGGAGTGGAGTGGATTTATTGCCTCGGCTTTTCATAACCCCTGGGTTAAGATGTAATATCAGTGTCACTGTTATTTTTTTTTTTTTTTTAGCCATGGCAAATCTCCCCTGTGGTGCTGCCTGGCCCCGTGCCAGGGGGTTGTGTGGGTTGTATCTCTCCTGACAGTGTTTGGAAACAAGGGGATTTTTAAATGACAGCACAAATCAGTGGGGCTGGAAGCTTCAAGCTCAAGTAATTAGGGGTCTGTAATCTGCTGCTTCGAGTGTGGTGTTGCAGACACCAGGGTGGGGAAAAGGGAGGAAACAGTGGGAGGACTTCCTAGGCAGGAGGTGCATCAGGCTGAGTGACCAGAGGATGAGATGCAAGAAAAACACAGCTGGGTTTAGCCTTATATTGACTGTCCTTCAGTTAATTGTTGCCCAGAGGAGCTGTCGCTGCCCCATCCCTGGAAGTGTCCAAGGCCAGGTTGGACGGGGCTTGGAGCAACCTGGGCTGGTGGAAGGTGTCCCTGCTATGGCAGGGGGTGGAACAGGATGTCTTTAGGGTCCTCTCTGACCCAAACTCTGGTAACTGGGAGGCCCTGAAGACACATGGTGTGACTGAGGAAGCGATGGGGGATACAATAAACTATTTTCAAATGGGGGCAGCCCAACCTGGAATATTTGTATCTGCTTGTCAGTGACTCAAGGATTATACCTGGATTAAGAAAACACAAATCAGGGGAGCATGACTGATGTTTAAATCATATTCAGTTTAAAGCAAGAATTAGATGTGGAAAGTGAAATAACTGATCATTCATTCAAATGAAAACGTGACTATGCGGAGAACAAAGGGCACTGAGGATGGACTTTTAGTTCTTTAAGTAATTTCTTTAGAGCTTTGCTCTAGAAGCATCTATTTTATTTTATGTTTGAAATAATAAAACTTTACATTTTTGCAGAATAATTGATTTTAATTACAGAAACTAATTTAACGTTTCAGTGGGAAACTACACTGGTTCTAGAACTCTCAAATTGATTTATCACAGGTGGGTGGTCTTTCTGAGCTCATCTTGCTGGTGGGATACACATGCCTGCTTGAACACAGTGGGGTTTTTGGGTGCCCAAGGTACCCAGCTGGGGCCAACATAAACATAGCCCTGGGCTGGGGGAAGCAAAGCCAAGGCTTTTCCTGGAGCACTGAAACAAATCCGTGTGAATTGAGTCTGTGTTCAAGGAAACAAAGCCCATGAAGATAAATAGGGCTAATCCCCCCACAGCCTGCAAACAAACACTACTGTTCAAACCCCAGACAGATAACACAAACAACCCTGGGAAAGCACTTTGGAGAGTGTCAAATCACATGACAAAGCCAATATATTGCTCTGTGACTTCCAATTAGAGACTTGCTGCTGTATAATTAAGTTTCTGACGACATTGTATTTAAAGTCATGTCAGTGCTTTCATTTATAAACAGTGCTCTGCAGGTGCCTGAGTTCCCAGCTTGAGTTTGGTTTTTGAGATCTAATCCTAGAAGTGTTTTTTTTTTCCTCCCCTTCATTTCAATTTTGAGTGGAAAAAAAAAAATCCCCTCTGAGCAGTAAAGGTACACAGGAGGGAAAAGAATTGAGTGTTTTCAGTATGTTGTAGTTGTGCTTTAGGTCCCAGCTGTGGATGTGTGTTTTATTATCAGCATAATACATGTGTCCCCATGTTTGCACATTTCTGTAAATTAGGAGTAATCAGACCTGGAACCTGTGCTCTCTGATGTGTTTTATACTTTACATAAATTGCAGAGGACATTAGCTCATCTATTTCTTTCCTCCTTTATTTATATTCCTTTCCTCGTGGGATTCACGCGTGCAGATCAAAATATCCTTGTTTTTCCTGCATTGTTTTTGTGGCATCCCCAAGTGATCCCACGCTGGGGTGAGAGAGGGCTGGGGGTGCTGGTGCTGAGGCAGCCCCTCTCCCATGGGTGCAGGCAGACTGTGCTGCTCACAGGTGTTTATTTGCATCCTGGTAAGGGTGTGATGAGCTGAATCAGGGCTGGCACGTGCTGGGGTGAGGCAGAGCTGGGGTGTGATGTGAATCTCCTCTCGTGTCTCAGGATGGAAAGCAGCGAGTCCAGGGGATTGGGAAGCAGCTCCCTGTGGACACCAGTTCATACCCTCATCTTCCAGTGTGCCCAGAGCTGGGAAGATCCCAGCCTGAGCCAGCAGGCAGCCACATCCAGAGTGACCCTCCCTGGGCTCTCACTTCAGCTTCTGTGCTTAAAATAGAAAAGTAAATGTAAATGGAGTTTGTTGATTGCAATAGAGATGAGCATCCTCTCTGGACCCTGCTTTGATCTGAACCCCAAAGCACACACAGCAAACTAAATGTTTCACCCCCAGCCCATCCCCTCCAGGCTGGAGGGAGGGTTGCTGCTGCCTGGAGCAGGGATGAGTCAGCCTGGGCTCAGGACACTGTCTCCTCCTGGGCAAACCCAGCTCACAGCACAGTGAGAGGTGTCAACACCAGAGACTTCTCCTCTGCAAAGGCTCCATCCCCCAAACCAGCCCAGGCTCTGCTCTCATCAGGCTCCTTGGCTCAGCAGTGGCTCTGCAGGAGTGGGAGTTGGTGGTGAGGCATGAGGGCATGGGGAGGGACAGCCCTGGCTCTCCTCCACCTCTTCCTGGGCAGTCACTGCCCATGGCAAGGGCAACAATTAAATGAGTTGCTTTTCTCCTGAATGGCTCAGAAAAGCACTCGAGCTCTTGGTCATTACAGTGCATTTAGAGCCAGATGTGGGTGCCTGCAGGTCCTTTTGATTACTGGTGTTTGTGAGTTTGAAATCCTGTGGAGTCCTGAAGGACGGGAGAGTCTGTAGGGCCCCCTGGGGGGAGAAGGGCTGTCAGTGCCAGAGGGACAGTGGATGCAGGTCCTCCTTCATTCCCCCACACATTTGCTCCAGCACATCCAACAGACATAAGTAATGCTGCCCACAGAGCTGCAGAACCTTGTGTGTGCACTTGCCAAGGACTGCACCGCTGGGCGCGGTGTGGAATTCCTCCATGGACAGCTGAATTCCTGAGTCCATTAACCAAGGCAATTTACAGTGTTCTCCAGCTTTGCCCATGGAAACACATTAACACAGTTTCCCATTTGGCTTGCGGAAAAGCTGTTATTCTAAACACAAAAAGGGAAGAAAAATATTGGGGTTTGAAGTTTGTTTGTTGTGCCGAGTGGTGTTGTGTGAAGCCCTCGGCAATACTGAAGGGAAGTGGGGAGGAATGCCACGTTCCCGTGTTAGGGATGCTCTCAGCAGCCCACATCTATGCAGGCAGTATTTTCTGCTGCCATGGAAATCAGCATTCTCCTGTTTGAGACATGATGTAGCAAGTGAAGAATGAAGGTGATCCTCAGAGCGGGCCAGAAAGATGTGTCTTGGCATACCTGACTGCTCCTGAAATCACCAAAATATACATGAGGAGAAATGGTAAATTGTCCCTGGTGCCATCTCTGAAAATTTAGCACCTCCAAAGAGATCTTTCAGATGATTGATTGGTTGTGATAATATCAGTGGTGTTTTGGGGGGTTGGTTTTGTTTGGGTTTTTTCTTCGCATTAATATTCTGGCTTTTTTTTTTTTTTTTTTTTTTTTTTTTTTTTTTTTTTACCCTGAATAACACCTTTAGGTGTGAGCAGAGGGATTTGAGGGAAACAGGTAGTGTGAAAAGAGGTTTTTTGACTGGGGCTGGGAGTACTTTCTCTCCCCAGTTCTCAGTTTCCCCTCTGTAAGTCGAGTGGCTGTTCATGACATCCAATTTCTTGCTCCTGGCTTTGGCTCTCAACGGCCTCTGTGGACAAAGCACAGGTCCTGGATAGCTCTGGGGGTGTAATTTGTTTCCTGTAAGCATTGGATAGTGACTTTTTCATTCTAATTGTGAAGGAAAGTGGAATTTGTCAGTAGTTAATACACTTTGTCTCGGGGAGGCAGCCCACGTAATCTCGCTGTTGGATTTAAGGCATTAACAGCATTTTCCTTTCTGTCAGGGCGATGCTGCCCAAGGCAGGGACAGTGTGGAAGGGGAAACCAAAGTAAACAGGACACATTATTCAAGTGGATGGGTAACTTTAGTCTTACCTTCCTCCTTTATGTTTCCAGCAGAAAACACTTTTGGCACATCAATATTGGGAATTAGCAGTAAATCTTGTTCATCTGCCAAGCTAAGGAAACACCTGTGAGAAATTCACTTGAAGATGACAAAATGAACAAGACCTTTTTCCTTTTAGGGCTGAAAGTGGCTCCAGGAAGAACTACCTGAGGCCAGTGTTGTATAAAAACCACTGGGCAGTAAAGGCTCTCTTTAGACTGAGTTCAGTGCTGCTAATTACTGGGTTCCTTTTGCTGGTCTCTATTTTGCATTTTTTATTATTAGTAACTAATACATCAGTAAGGAGAACGTGTAGGTTTGAGTAACTGTGTTCCCCTGCTGACTTAGGAAGATGTTTCCCAGCTCCCTTTGATAGGAGTTCACATCTTGCAGGTAGAAAGTTGTTATTTCTGTTGAGTTTTTTTTCAGTTTCCTCCTTTTCCAGTCAGATTGCAATAATCTGTGTAGCTATTTTTGCTCTACGTAATAGTATCTAGAAACGTTCCCTACCTGGCAGGTGCAGCTGAAGCCCTGTGGGTACTCAATAAGAGGGTGGTTTTGCAGCCTTCTTATAGAAATGTATTTTAAATATCAACTTCAGCTTAAGTAACTTCCTCTTGCATTTCCTGCCTATTGCACAGCATCAGGCAGTGCTTGGTGGTTCATTTTGCTTTTATGTACTAACTGCTGTCTGCTGGTTGATGTTTTGGCAGGTTATTTAAACAAGATGATGTGCACAAGCTTAGGAAAGAAAGGAGAATACAGATGGGTCATCCCTGCAGAAAGAGATGCTTCTGCAGGAGGAACTCACTTCAAGCCTGTTTAGAGGGCTGACAGCTGAAAGATGACAGATTTGTACAGATATAGGAAGAAATGGCCTTCAGAAGGTAGTGGGCACTCTCTATTATTATTATTATTGCTTCTGTCAGTATAGGTGAAAGAAAAGCTTTCTTTAAAGGTAGTGCCACAGCACACGGGTAACTGGAGCTCAGCACCAGGAGGCAGAGTTGTAGCCAAATGATTGAAAACATTTCAGGAAAAATTAGGTGGGAATGATGGGGATAATATGATAATATCCCTACAGGGCTGATAGGGATAAGCTGAGCAGAGGGACCTGGATGCATCATTTTTCCTCGTTCATTCATTCTCTCTTTCATTTTTTTCTCAACTCTTAACAAAAAAAACAAACACAAACCCCCAAAACTTAGAAAGGTGGAAATTGGAGGTCCATCATGTTCTTTACCTTGTTCTGAGGTGCTCTCAGAACAGTCAACGTGGTGCTTCAGGTTTAATCTGGACCTTAGCAGACTTTCAAACCTGATGGGCCTGTCCATTTTTAGCCCTCAGTGAAGGGGTGGAAGTGATGCAGGATGAAAAGCTGTTGCTCCCAAGTTACCTCCCTGAACAGAAACGTCATTGGCCTCCCTCTTCAGAGCTGTCTGAATTTCCCCCAGCTTTCTGGTGAGATGTAGGGTTCATGTGCCTTTCCCAAGGCTCACAATTCATCATGGGCTTAATGGTGCTTTCAGCCTTGCAATGCAAGGTGAGGCTTTCAAGATCACCCTCCCTGGAGGTCACAGTCTGAAGGCTGGGCAAGCACCTCTCTGGAACGTGCTTTATAGGAAGCAGGATGTTATTTCCTAGATTATCTTGTAAAACTTAACACTGGGCTGCAGAGTTTGTCCATGGCTGAACTGCTGCAGCATGAGATAACCGACCTGATGTGAAGGCTCTGCAATTCCTGCTGATGATTCACAGCAGATCATTTGATATTTAGGGCTCTGTTCATTAATAAGTTATGCTCCATTTACCTTGTTTTCTGTGGAATTTATGAGTCAAAAGTGCAGAGTGCACCAAAACCGATCCATTCATCACGTTGCTCTTCTCTCTGTGTAATTGGCTCAGCCATCACTGCAGCCCCCAGGGGCACATTGCACAAAAGGTGTGTCCCGCATGAGAGAGCAGAGCGGCCGGAGAGGGAAAACAAGAGTCGGCTTCTCTTGGAGTCTGCAGGTTGCCCCGGTTGGTGTCTTTGAGCTGTGTAGGCAAGAAACTTCCCGAGCCAATTTGTTTTCTTGTTTGCTGTGTGCCACCCCCAGGTGTTGTGAGAGCAGAGGAGATGTCCTGCTTGTCCCTGAGTCCTGCCGGGTGACAGCCGTGCATCCCTCGAGAGGCAGAGGGAGGGAAAGGCTGTTCTGATAATCTGAGTCCATCTGCAGTTTGTCTGTGTGCACAGGTAACACAAACCAGGTCCTTGACACAGAATAAAGGTGGATTTGCCGGGTGACAGAAAAGCCCTGAGGTGACAGAAGCCACGAGGGAGTGGCAGCTGTGGGAGTGCAGGGGATCAGTGAGGGGAGCAGGTTGTCTAAAAAGCAGAAGAAATGAGATACCCCTTTACTTGTAAATCAGAGGAAAATATCTGCAGCCCACAGTGTCTCTAGTTGGCATGTGAACAACAAGCATTCTTTTTTTTAACGTTCTCTTTAGTTAAGCACATAAATACTTGCATGTTGGCACAATCCCTTACACATTGACACAAGCTGGAGAAGTAGTTTAAGAGCTGTGAAGACGAAAGAATAACTATTGCATATATCCTTTTGATTTTCCACCACTTAATGGGTAAAGCCTGAAGCAGAAGACAAAGAAATAATAATTAGAAGGTACTGCTTTTGCAGGATGAATTGTGAAAACGTCTCCAGTGCTGTCGGCAGTGTAGTGTGAACATACAACAGCTTAAAATGACCTGTCTCCCTGGTAAAGTAGGGAGACTAATGTAGATTAATTCACCATTTTTAGCACTTGGTATCTTGTTTAAAGCTGCTGTCGATATCCTGCAGCCCTGCCAGACTCCCTCCTTCCCCTGGGTTACTTGGTGAATGCTCCTTCAGCACTGGGGGGATCTGGCACATGGTCTTGGCTGACTTTGGGAGGGGGGAGGCTGGGGGGAAATGGGATTTAGAAATGAAAAATAAAACTTGATTTCATGTGAAAATTAAAAGTTAATTTCATACGCAAACTGCTGAATTCTGCGTTGCTGGGCAGCTGATTTTCACTCCTTTCCAGATCTAATTATCATAAAATGTGTTGGATATAAACAGTGAATAGTTTATAACAAACCAGAGGGTTTTTTTTTTTTATGGTCAAAGAAACAATTGAAGCTTGTCAGGCAGCAGGATTCACCTACAAGCAACAATTCATGAGAAAAACTCAGTTAAAAAAATCCCTCAGCCAACAGTGCTGAGGTGGGTGGGCTGGTGCTTCACCAGGCAGCATCAGGGAGAGGGGAGACGGTCCTGGAACACCCTGGGACAAACTGTGGGAGGGGGGCTTGAACTTGGCAGTTGGATTTCTGAGGCTCTCAAACCACCACAAATAGACCTGCTGTGAGTGAGTCCTGATGGAAGCCTAACAGAAGAAAAATGAACCTCAATGATTTGTCTTAATTGCTAATTGTAGCAGTGAAAGAGGAAAAAACAATTCCGTGCACGTGAGTGGAAGCAAGAGGAAAATATTTGGATGTGTTTTGGAGGTCACGAGTATTGGAGCTTGTATGAGTGTAATTTCTGTTGGGAATTGAGTCTAATAGCAATGTAATTTATATGAAATGTATAGCTGGAAACTATATCTGGATTCCACTGAAGTGAATGGTAAAAATCCAGTGTCCTCAGCGGGGACAGGATTTGATGCCTGGAGAAATGTTTCCTGATTAAAAGTTTATTAACACTTCATGTGGAAGGGTGATCTTCCCGTGCTGTAGTGTTATGTCTGTGTAGGTGTAAGAGGTGAAGAACTGAACAGTAGGAATAATGCACCAAACCTTCCTTTTAGCCTGAAATTCTCAACACAGGGTTGTATTAAAGGTCTCTGCTGAAGACATTTGGCAAATAGATTAAAATATGGTTCTTTAAGACAAAGAATCCTCAGAGCAGGGTATAGAGAAGAGCTGTAAAGGATTTTTATCCCCTCAAATTTTGCAATATGGTAACTGCTACTGAATTACAAGAGGCAACCTGCACAAACAATGAGCAATTTGCCTTGTTAATTTTCCATCTTCTGCGGTTGTTCCTGTAGGATTAGCTCTTCACACATCTGATGACCCCTTCCCTTGGTTCTGCCTGCTTGGGATTAACTTCACTCTGCTTTTTGTTTTTTTTTTTTTTTGGTACATATTTTGAATATCTCACGCTTTTTCAAACGTAAAAGAAATTTTTGGGCCATAAAAACCTACTTTGAGCATCTCACACCAGGAGTGCCACGTGTCATTTTCTTTCCAGTAGCACTTTTTTATGCTCTCACAGCCCTCTCAAAGCTCTACTGCACTTATGGGTATTGCTCTGTCACATCATTTTTGGAGATTGTTAATCTTGTAATTGATTGTAAATCACAATTAAACGTGCAGACCCCTTAGCTCTGTGCTCCTGTTGGTGGGGAATGGATGGTCTATGTTTGGCAGGCTGATGACTGGAGGTGCATCACCTGCATATGGAGCTGCTGACTGCTTTGCTCACCTTGGGGAAAGGTGCATTGCATGGAAAGGTAACACTTGGCACGAGCAGAAATGTTCTGGTTTGCTCAGTTCCAGACCAGTTTTGCTGCCAGATTGTGGGATTCAGGGGCAGCTTATGCACACAGACAAGAGCAAATTGGAGTTGCTCACTTAGAGGATTTCAGCAGCTCTCCCTGGACCGTCCTGGAGATCCCATTCCTGGTGCAGTTGTGCTGCTGGTTCGTGGGATGCCATCACCAACCAACAGCTCAAAGACCCACAGGACCTAAAGAGAACTTGAAAATTCTCTGTACAGCTCTTCATCTGTGTTAGAGGCTGGAGAGAGGCAAATTTATTAGTACTTCAGAACGTTTTTCTTGTTAATATTTCATACAAGTAAGTTCCTGAAAGGCTCGAAAGGAGTTCTGAAAAATTACCGAGTATTAGTTGTGAACACTGTTGATAGCGCTGGAAAATTCAGAGTACTGAGCACTTGGAAGGACCTGCCAAGATAAAAACACCCTGATCTTGGAGGTGGATATTTTTGATGTATCTCTGGAGCAAGCCAAAGGGTTGCAAGGCTCTGTGTGACTTGTGAGAAAACATTTCTTGTTGTAAGCATTTGCAGAAAAAAAGCCTGTTCCTAATCAGGGTTGAAGTCTGCCTAATTCCAAAGCAGATATTATGAAATCAAATGTGAAATGACAGCTGTGTCCACAGCTGCCAGGCAGCAGGTTGTAACCTTTGCTGATGTCCCAAAGAAACAGAGCAAGAGTTGATTCTTAGCTGTCAGTTCTGCTTTCCTGCTTTTGCCTGCACGTAGAGATTTTCATTAACTGCACTGTTTTCCTTTAAAAATGCCCAGACAGGAAGATTTCTTGCTCTGCTGCTTCCTATATGTTTCCACTATTGTGTTATGTAGCTCTGCTGAAATAATTTTAATCAAAACCCATATTTATATTAACTTGACACCTGGTGTGCAGTGTTGCAGGGGCAGGGCTGGGGAGGATTTACCTTCCTGGGCTTTGGGGACCACCCCAGGTGTGAAGGTGAAGAGCAGCCAGGGCTGGTTCCCAGCTGTGCTGCTGCAGCTCCCAGGCCCAGCATCACTTATCTCCAAGAAAAAACCAAGCTGGAGCTGCTAAATCAGCTGCCACCTGAAAGGCACAAGCATTTTAGGAAATGGGATTTGGGGAGTGAACATTTGAAGCAACAGAAAGCACTTGAGATCTGCTTCATGCATAGTTAAATGTCTTATATATTTGCATTTGAAAAAACAGCCACCCCAGGTAAGGCCTCTAGCCAGAGCCCGTTTTTAACAGCTTTGAAGTCCAATTCATATTTTCTTTTGCATTTTTTTTTTGTTGTTGTTCCAGAAGGGCTCCATTGTGAAGGCCTGGAAGCAAACAAATATTATCCACGATGTTTCATTTTAATTTGGATTAGTCCCAAAGCCTTTGTGCTTCAATAGCTACAAACTCAGTGATCAAGTGGCATGTTCAATAAGTAAATAATTAAAAAAGGGGGAAAACAGAGCCAGAGTCTTTAAAGAAACCCACAAATCCACAACAACAACAAACCAAACCAAAACAAAATGCACAAAACCCCCCTCTAAACCCTGCAAAAATCCCAAACCAAACAAAAACCAAAGCTCAGTAACAGCAAAACCCACCCAAAATACCTGCCTGTCATTTGGAGGTTGATTTTTAGGTGCTGAAGGTAGGCTGGGATGCCCCAGGATCCCCTAATAGCACTAATAATTCCCTGCTGCCCTCGAGTCTGTGCAATGGATGTGTCCAGCTGAGATTTGCAATGTGGAAGACTGGCCACACGAACATTTTTGTCCCACAGTTTCACTTTTAAATAAGACCTATAAACTTTATAACTTTTCCCAGCATTTAATGAGCTTGGCTGGAACAATAAACTGTGGCTTAAGAGGCTCTATGAATTACACCTGTTTTCCTTGTTTTGACCCTTTTCTCCCTATGATACTGCTTAAGAAGGACCAAGACTCAATGGCAAATAAATTGCCACATCTAAATTGTGAGGTTTCAGGTAGCAGCAGTAGCTGGCCATTTATTAATCAAGCATTAGTTATGGTAGTTAAGCATTTAGGGATAATAAAATGTAAATGTGCTTTCAGCACAAGTTGTGGTTCTTAAAAAAAAAATAAAAAATTATTTAAGAAAAATTGTTGCAGTAAGGTTATGGCTGTTATTAATTGCTGGATTTACTTCCTGTACCAGACACTTCCTATGCTAAAGGGCAACTTAAGGAATTGCTTTAATTAACATGTACAACATAGCTTAAATTGTCTGATCTGCAAGGTAAAATGTGAAGTCTTCCCTGGAAGATTCTCATTTTAGCCTCCTTGCTAGTGCTGCTGTTTTAAAAGGTGGTTGGCAAGCTGACCCTGCTCTTCATCTGGAGAATATACGAGCACAGAAGAGGGTTTGCTGGGCTCTAAAGATTGCTCTGCTGTGAAATGGGAAGCCAGACCACAGACACAGCCCTTCAGGTGGGGATTTGGTGTCTGCCTTTCAGCAGCAGTGACGTGCCATCTGTTAATACCAGCGGGTTTGGGGGGATGGAGAAGATGATTTGCAAAACACCGATGGAGGGGAGTTATTCCTCACCTGCTCTCCCATCTATCTTCCCCACGTGCATAATTCCCTGTTGGCATGGTAAATGCATCTCTAGTTAGAGCAAAAATGTAATGATATTTTTGTAAGTAAACTTTAAATAAAATCTAATTGGGGAAATGTTGTGGATAGAACCATCAGACGTGGTCCGTAACCGTGCAGCGCTTCCATGGCGAGCAGAAAATGAGCATATGTGATCTCGGTTGGTTAGGTAGGAATGGCCATTTAGGAACAGCCATTTAGGAACACGGTGTCCCTTGGCAGTCTGGGATGGAGAACATGAGAAGCAGCTGCTTTTCCTCCCCAGCTGATAAAGACTTTTGCTACAGGGATGCTTTACCGTGAAAACTTTGCTTCTGTATCCAGGTGGCTTGGAAATGGTGCAGAGAGCTGCGTGTCAGGGAAGGTTCAGATTAGACATGAGACAGTTTTTTGTCACTGAAAGGGTGATTAGGCATTGGGATAAGTTGCCCAGGGAGGTGGAGTTGTCATCTTTGGAAGCGTTCAAGAGGCATCTGCACGTGGCACTTGGGGTATGGTTTAGGGGTGATTATGGTGGTGATGTGTTGATGGTTGGACTGGATGATCTTGGAGGTCTCTTCCAACCTTGATGACTCTGATTCTGTGTCTGTGCCCACTGCCCACCCACTGCACCACAGGAGGGGTCCCCGTGGTGGTGCCAGGCTGGGCTGGATGAGCCACAAGACAGGGCTGAGGTGCCGAGGCTGGGACTGGCAGAGCAGCTGTGCTGGATCTGAGGTTTTTTGGGAGCCTACAGCAGAAATATGGACACAATCACCAGCTGCACCTCTCCTTGTGGAGGACTAGCATGTGAAAAATTAAAGTGATAACATAATGGTGGAAGCAAATTTCCAAGGTGAGGCTGCTGAAAGCCCAGTGCTGCTGCTGAGCACCTGCATCCACTGCTGGCTGGGCTTGCTCCTTCACAGTGTATCAGAGTATGGGAGACATTAAAGAGATTTTATGGGCTAATCTATAGTTTTGATTGGCTTTAATGATCTTTGCAGTCTGCTATTTATACGTGGCATTATTACACAGCGAGCTTTGTAATGCATGAGGTCATTAATGCACTGGCTTCCCAGCTCGTGGGTTTTGCTGCTGAGCTCCCCCTGTCACGTGTGCCCCTGGATGTGTGCCTTGCTTCTGGATGAGCCTCCTTTAGTGAAAGAGGCAAAACAAGCAGTAATAATAAATCTAAAATGCCCTGGGAAGCTGCCCTGATGCAGCTCTTGGGACCTGGTGGGATGAGATCTCGTTTGTCCCCATCCTGGTGGAGTTGGACCTTATTGACTTGTTCCTGCAGAGGATTGATTCCCTTGCAGTGGGTAACAGACCCAGCAAAAATCATTTCTCAGTTTTACTTCTAATTCCTGGGTAAGATAATGTAAAACCCCTCAGGTGATGTGTTTTGGATAAAGCTTTATAGCCACTTTACATTTTTTTCTGGACTTTCACTGCAATTCTGAGGATGGGAGAAAGACAAGTTAGTGTGCAATGCTGCTTTGCAAGGTGGACTGTCCTCATCAAATCTTGATGGAGGTGGTGCCTGTGGCAGGGAACTCTGTAGCTGTGAGGTAACAGATATGCTTCAGAAGATGGATGCAGAGTGCAGAAGGAATGTTGAACTCTCCTTTGTATCCTCTGTGTGTTGGAACAGCTTTTTATGTCAGCTCCATTCTCTGCCACTGTTCCCAGATGTTTCCCTTTCCTACCTTGTACTGCTGGACCAGGACTTGTCCCCTTAATGAAAGTAGGAAAAATTGTCTGAATTATGTTTTCTCATTAATTCTACTATTTTTTTTTTTTTACAAATTCAGAGCCTTCTGCTTTGATTTGTGCTGCAGAAGTTGTTCCCCCCCTGCAAAGTGTGGGTTTTTAACACAAACTGTACAAAACCACCCGATGGGAAAAGGTGACTAAAATGACTAATGCAAAAGCTTGAGCAAAAGGCATTTCAGCTACATAATGTTCTAGCAGGGCAGACAAGGCTGAGTGAGTGAAAAGTGGAGCTCTTTGTGCCAAAGGAAAATATGTAAGTGCAAGTGTGTAGCTTTTCTCCAAGCTGACTCATAGAACACATGAATTAAAGTATTGAGGCAAATTAATGTTTGTAGAACCACAGAATATCATAGAATATCCTGAGTTGGACAGATCCCACAAGGATCATCAAGGCCAACTCCTGGCTCTGTACAGGACAAAATTGCCTAATTTGTCTTGTCCAAGTATGGACAAGAGGAGGGGAGAGGGCTGGCATTTGACTGGCACTGAAGCCTCAGGAAAGCTGGATGATTTAAGGATTCTTGTGGCAGGCACTTGGCTCAGCCAGCCCCGGGTTTGTTGTTCTGCCCATGAGCCTCTAGCCTGGACTCCCTAATGCTTAATAAGATGGACAAGCACAGAACAGCAGAGCTACAGTGAGTGTGGTGCTGCTGGGCACCTTTGCAACACAAATAATGGGCTGACGGGGTCCTTACCCTGCTGCCTCTGGGACACACGTGAGGGGTCATGGCCAGATGTTCCTGGTGGGCAGCAGGAGGCAGTCCAGGCTCCTGGGCACTGCAGACTCTGGTTTACAAGTCTGTTGTGCACAGATAATGAAATATTAATGAGCTGCATGTGGAGTTCTGCACATCTGGGTATTTGGTAACTGAGGTTGTGTGTCCTCACACTTGCTGTGCTGGGGTCAGTGGGGAGGGTCCTGGGATGGGTTTGCTGCTGTGGTCTCAAGCTGCTCTGCAAAGAGAGCCTTAGAATCCATGCTGGCTGTGTTGGGATCCTGCTGGCCCTGCAGGGATGTGGGATATGTGGTGCTGGTGCAGGGGTGTGGGAGCTCTGCACCCTCTCGCCCTGGCTGTGCTCCGGGTCCTGCCTGGGATGGGGGGATGCTGCATCCATCTGTGCAGCACTCCCAACCTCTGTGCCTCTCTCTCCTCTTCCTGTGAGGAATGGGAACCATAAACCATCTGTATAACGAGAGATTTGTAAGGTTTACATTTATTAAAGTTTGTAAAGCACTCTGTGCTGCTGCAGACAGATGCTGGTGCTGGTACACGGGATTATTTTACTTCTGCATCACTTGGGAGAGCTGCTGTGATTTGCTGTTCTCCTGGCTCCTGGGGAATCTGCAAAGACTCTTGGCTGCTCTGCCAGTCCCAAATGAGATTGTTCTGCATCCTTAATGTATTGAATTTACTGTAATATAAAGAACATCATGACACCCAGGTGGTTACATACCAGATTTCATATGAATAGCATTATGGCCAAGCTCAACTTTTGATAAGGAACTGCAACCCCCTGCTCTTGGCTCTGTCATTGTTTGGGTTTTATTGTTTTTGTAATGAAGAGAAATAGTTTGATACAAATGCACACTGAATGTGATCACCAGCAGGAAAAATTTTGCCCCATATCTCAAGTTTTGCTCAAGGTGGAGTTTCCTGGTCTGAACATGGATGAATTCGGGTTTTGGTTCCCAAATAGGATCTGAATAGGAAGGAAGAGAAGCTTGAGGTCTGACTGAATGGAGACCCAGGACCAGACATTTGCAGCTGGGCTGGGGGGAGTGTTTGCAACTGCAGCAAGCAAAGGATGGGCATTGCTGCTGCCCGTGGTGGCTACCACTGCTTTGTGGGCAGAGAACAGACCCAGGGCAGGATATTCATCATCCCTGAGGATTTATTTCCACTCATTGGTTGTTTCTAGAAAACTTCTCTCACCTTTGCTATCAACAGTGATCACACACTTGTTTGTTGCATTTCAGAGATAGGGAAATTAAATGTTGGACCAGTTTGTGTCACGTGTAGAGGGAATGATGTTAAAACAGAAACTACAGTGGTTGAGAAAAAGGAGAAGTAGTCATAAGTAGGACTGAACCAGTGACTATCAAGACAACTTGAAAGAAGGCAGTGGGAGGACAAGCCCTGCTTAGCACAGGACTAAGGACTTGGCCAAATTGCTCGGCATTGCCACGAGTGTGACTGAGAGCAGAATAAAGCCCAGACAGAATCTGCTCAGTTTGGGCCAGAAGGGTTGCAGGATGTTTTCTTCAGGATGAGGCTTTCATCTCTGGTTTGGTTTTGCTTTTGTGGTGCAGCAGCTTTGATGTTGGACTGCGAGTCGAGCAGATCTGCCCGTGCTGGGTGGTCCTGGAGCCCCCTCCCCACGGGGCTGCCAGGGAGAAACTTGCTTTATATATTTATTTAGCTTTTGCAGAATCTGCATTTCCTATGGAAATGAGCTGAAATCTGCTGAGCTGATTTTGTGCCTGGCTATTGATTCAGCCCATCCTGTTCCTCAGCAGGCACTCCTTGTCCAAATGCTCCTTTTCTTTTCTCCTTGTTGATGATAATGGTGCAAATGTAGTCTGTGCCCTTATCAGAAATGAGAGGTCTCTTCTTTATCTGCCCATTGATTTGAGACACAGCTCTGGTCCAGCTGTGCCCTTCCTCTAACAGCTGCTGGTGGGTGCCCAGGATGGGTGGGCACAGAGACTCTGTGGCAGCTGGATGATCTTTGGGTTTCTTTGTTGCTAATGAGCCCATTTTTGAGTTGATTGAAATAGGTGTTAATATTGAAGGAGATGCTGTGATGCTGATCTAAGTGTGCAGACAGCTTGTATAGATCTCTGCTGTTCCAGAGAAAAGTTGGATGAAATTATGAATTAAAGCCCAGGCGGGGAGTATTGAAATACTTAATATATAATTTATAATTTATGTCTCATTATACTAATATACATCCCATCTTGACAGTTCCAAACCAAAGTGTTTCTCTAGCTCCAGAAGTATGATTTGAGAGTAAACTTAATCAGTATATAGATTTTTCCCTTTAAATCAGAGGAACTAAAAGAGGCATTTTGACTGCAAACAACATTTTTGTTTGCTCTTTGACTGAAGAGAAATCTGGCAGATTATCACGATGAAAATAATTTCATTTTTTTCAAACGCTTCTGGGTTTTCTGCCTGAAAGCCTCTGTTTGCCACAGCTCCACTTGGTCCCTGTTTCCTGGGTGTCCAGAGAGAGGATGGGAAAGGACAGGAAAGGAAAGGGCTCATCCTTTCCTGGGATACAGCAGCGGAGCTGAGAGGTCCCTGGGACTTAACAGGGCTGCTCTGAAACTCTGTCAAATGAATTTTCTGCCTGTTGTTCAAATGACAACCCCTGGCGATGGCAGTGACTGGAAAGGCAATAAACAAGGAATTGCCTATTCTATTGCAGTGTATTAATTTCAGGGTTTGAAACATGAACTCATTTCCTGCCGTTGCCCTGGGAAGTGTCTGTGTGTGTGTGTGTGCAGGTACCAGGAGCTTGGGAAGAGCTGTTCCCTGTCCCAGGGAAGGGAACACAGGGATTTACTGGCTGGGTTTGGCCCCTGGGTGCAGCTCAGCACAGCAGGGACCCACATCAGGAGGGCAGGAGGTGTCTGCAGTCACACACTGCTCCTGCTCATCGTTTAAACCCTTTCCCAAAAATCTCTGTCCTTAAACTCCTGACTACTCTCTTGATTTTTATTGCAAGTTGTTGTGTGGAAATGTCCTTTTCGGGGAGATAATCATGCCCAGGTGCAGGGTTGTTTCTGCAGTGTTGTTCCACTGAATTATCACTCAAGAAAGGGACTGGAGATGGTTTTCAGGCTGAAGTTTAAAAGTGCTGGAGTTAGAATAGAGGTTAAAAAGTGTTTCATGTACTACATGTTTAGTTTCTCTGGAGAACCAATTTCCTTCAGGTTTAATCAAGGTCATTAGAACTATGATAGGGCTGAATTTATTCATAAATGTTGTGTCTGGAAGCAGAAATTGCTACAAGGTTCTTCCCACAGATGTGCAGCATGTGCTGAATATCTGGGCTGACATGTCACAGGCTGACTGACTTATTGCAGTGTGAGAAATAAATAACATTCCATGAGACCCTGGAAAACTGTGGCTCAGGATTGTAGCTGTGCTGTAGGCAGGGTGACTATATTTTGGTGCAAATTAATCTGTTTTTCCATGTTTCATGACTGTAGTTCACTGATGCACAGGTGTTTCTGTGCTGGGGAAGGAATGCTACTTAGATCCTGATCAAATGTGTGCTTTAAAAACATATAAACCAGATTCTTGGCCATCAGTGAGAGCATGTCTGGGGAAGTTAACAGAGAATGGAGAGATGCTGCTTATTAATGAGGAAATAATAATGAGGAAATATAAATAATAATAATAAATAATAATAATAAATAATATCAATGAGGAAATTGTAACTCCACAAGCAGCTGGATCAGTCCTGTCTAACTCTAAACTGATTATTTCATTCCTAAAGAAAGCCTTTTTGCATTGACTAAACAATTGGGGGGCAGTGATACTGAAATGGGCATGGAATAAAATGCTCCCCCCTTTAATGGTCAAGAAGCCAAATGACAATTTCAAGTGCTCCTGAACCCAAGACTCTTCCAAGAACTGATGATTAAGCTGCCTTTAACTTTTTAATCTTGACCTGATATTGAGAAGTCTTTAAAAGGATGTTAGAGTAAAACAACGGACTTTCTAATCAATCACACAAAATTATAATATATTGGAAACTTATTATTAATAATGGACTATTATTCTTTATGTATCACGTCTTACTGTCTAATCTATCTATATTAGTTACTTTTAAAAGGAATTGGGTGATAAATTACTCCATTAAAATGGAACAAAGAGACTTAAGCTCTTCAATGGGGAAAATTCTAGAGGGGGTTTTTACAGTTTTGCTAGATTTTTACAGTTTGCTCTTGGATTCCTGGGCACTGAGGAAGATGTGGGGCTTCAACCAAGGGATGGACCTTCATATAAACCCTGTGCTGGAGTGCAGAGATGGGCATTAGGAAGGCCAGCACATTCCCTTTGGTGTATCAGCTTGGTGATGATGAAATATAAGTCCAAAAAAAAACGTTTTGGTTTGGGCTTCTGTCACCTTCCATTTGGTCTCTGGGGCCTTCAGTGAGACTGTGAGATCATAGAATCATGGAATCAGCTGGGTTGGAAGGGACCTCTGAGATCATCCAGTCCAACCCTTGATCCAACCCCGCTGTGGTTCCCAGCCCATGGCACTGGTGCCACATCCAGTCTCATCTTAAAAACCTCCAGGGATGGAGAATCCACCCTTCCCTGGGCAGCCCATTCCAATGGCTGAGCACCTTCTCTGGAAAGAAATTCTTTTTAATGTCCAACCTAAACCTCCCCTGGCACAGCTGAAGACCGAGCCCTCTTGTCTTGCTGATCATTGCCTGGGAAAAGAGACCAACCCCCCCCTGGCTCCCCCCTCCTGTCAGGGAGTTGCAGAGAGTGAGGAGGTCTCCCCTGAGCCTCCTCTTCTCCAGGCTGAACAGCCCCAGCTCCCTCAGCCTCTCCTCACAGCACTTGTGCTCCAGTCCCTTCCCCAGCCTCGTTGCTCTCCTCTGGCCCTGCTCCAGGACCTCAATGTCCTTCCTGAACTGAGGGCCCAGAATGGACACAGCACTCCAGGGGTGGCCTCATCAGCGCTGAGTCCAGGGCAAGAATCACTTCCCTGGACCTGTTGGCCACACTGTTCCTGAGCCAGGCCAGTTTTGGACACTTGTCTGCTTGACCCCATGTGTGTGCTGATAAAAGGCAAAGCAAGCAGCAGCCCTTTCCTCGAGCTCTTCCGAGGCTGCAGACAAAACCTGCAGGAGGGTGGGAGTGCAGAACAGCACCGGGACATTTGCATTCCAGCTTCTGCTTTGCAATTTGCCCATCTGCATCTCATTTCCTATCACTTTGGGGCGAGTTTTGCAAAACTGACGGGAACAGGCTGCTCGTGTGTGCTTTGTTGCTGTGGGCACCTTTCCCTGACAGGTGGGGATTTATTACACAGTTTCCTTAATGCACTTATTCCTTCCCCTGCAGCGTGGCAGGCGAGTCTGTGCTCGTGGGCCCTTGGGGACGTGCCAGGCTCGGGGAGACAAGAGTGGAGAGATGAGCACATATGTGCTTGCATTGCTAATGGGGGGAGAAAAAGCCCCAAAAATAGCAGTTTGTTGTTTTCCTGCAGGCAAACAAGGGGCAGATTTTGTGGGGCTGGGGGGAGAAACCCTTCAGCTTTTTGGCCTTTCAGCTTTTGGGGCAGGTTCAAAGCTGGGTGGACAACCTGGACATGGGCTGTTTGAGTGCTCTGAGCACTCCAGGGCTGGGAGAATCATCAGCTTGGCACTGTTGTGTGCAGGTACAAGTTCATCCCTGTTCTTCATTGCTGTTAGAATGGCACTTAAAAGATTGGGTTGGCATCACGTGTCTCCAGGCACGCCCTGGTGCATCAGGAGGTGCAGGAGAGCTGCCAGGTGCAGAGAGAGGGAACTTGGAAAAAAACCATCTGAGTGGGGAGAGAAAGTCAAACAAATGAGCAGAATGGGATTCATCTATTTGGATGCTTTAGCCACGCGGCGCACATAAAAGGGAAAAATCAATTTACTGACATCCTAAATAAATAACTGATAAAGGAATATATTCTCCTCGAATTGAAAACAAAAATGGAAATGGTAAATAAATGATTGTCTGAATGGGTAAGAGTGTGAAAAAGCAGCAGAAGCAAAGTTGGAGGGCTAAAGGCGCTACATTTTCATATAAAACAAAATATAAAATCAGCATAAATTGTGGATAAAGGCCTACTGGTAAGAGGCCTTTGTTTACTGATGCTTTAAACAGCTCATTTTTCTCCTCATTTTGATTTAAAATAATCTAAAATGGTGGGGAGGGATTTGCTGGGAAGCAGCACAGTGTGCAGCCTAATCTTCCATCCCACAGACTCACCAGCATTATCATAAAAACGCTGGAGGTTTTCTTTGTTTTCAACTCATTTTTGTGAAATTCTTGACAAATGAGCCCAAGTGCATTAATAATGGAAGTGGAGTGATTTTCATGTCTGTGGGGAAACAGTCTATCTGAATTTTGTATTTCCATTGTCTTTGACAGCCTTCGTGATGCCCCACTGGCAACAACAAAGTCTTCAACTGAGGTTTGCTCGGGCTGGGTTGGGATTTCCCAGTGCTCTGCATCATCCCTCTGCCAGCTGGTCCTGGGTTCAACTTAGGCATTGGTGGCTGTTGACTTGTGGGGAGGAAAATGGGAATGAAGGGCAGTGCAGGTGCTGTTTGTGTGACCCTCTGCACGGAGATCTCCCAAATACAGCATCCTGGATTATCTTGGCTGTGTTAGTCATCACTTGGAGCAGTGAATCCATGGATTTGGGGATGTGTTGATGAATTCACTGACTGCCACTGCTGAGTAGCAGTGTGATGCCTCAGCTGAGGATGTGACTGCCTGGAGTTCAGCTGGATCTCCTCCCACAGCTGTGGGAGCCTGGAGTTTGGTAGCACAACTCCTCCTGGTGCACCCCAGTGCACTCATTCCAGAGAGTTGTAGAATCATAAAATGGTTTGGGTTGGAAGGGACCTTTAAAGACCATCCAGTTCCAACCCCTCTGCAATCTGTGCAAGGTTTGTGCAGCCTCAACACCACTGGATTTGGTACCTTGGTTTGTAGGTTAAAGCAAGATGTGTTATCCCCTGCTGTCCTCCTGTGTGGAGAAGGGCTTGGGTCGTACTTGGACATTGCACCAGTAAAGCTACAGGTAGATGAAACCCTTAATATGGATAAAGTTGACCTGCCACAGAGGTGGTTTATTCCATTTACTGTTATTGCTCACTGCAGTGTCTGAGAGAGAGAACCTTTGGAGATGTGGCAGGAAATAAACTCATTTCTCTTCTTCTGTCACCAATTAAATGCACTGTTGTGTCTTGTGGCTAAGTTAGTTGTGGTTTTCACTGCAATGCTCTTTCGGAGAAAAGAAAGAAAACAGTAAAAGAAAGTGAGTTCTCTGGGACAAAATGCTTGTTGAGTGTTATCCTAACCTTCAATATCAGAGGAGTGCCGGGAGCAGCTACACTTGGAGAAGATGAAATGCTGCAGTTGTTCTGGGTCGTGCCTGTGCAGACAGCATGGAGCAGCCACCTTTCTCTTCTCCTCTGAAGTGAAGGTCCCCAAATCTTCCTGGGGTGTCACCACTGGCAGCAGCTCCCTTGTCAGAGCTGCCAGGAGTGTCTTGGCATTTGACTGCATGGAGTTGGGATCCAGCTTGATTTTACTCCTGGTAGATGCACTCAATCTGCTTTATTTGCTCCGTTTTTGTCTGGTGCTGCTTCATCATGAGATCCTTTGTGCCTGTGCCTGGTTTTAAAGGGTCTCTGAGCATGTGAGATGTTGGAGGAAGGTGGTCCACAGACCTTTCCTCAGCAGGCCAAAAGGCTTTTTGTTCTTGCCTTTCCTTACCAGCACCTTTTGTCAGCATCTTTGCTCCCTGCAGTGCCCCCCTGTGTGTTCTGAGGGGTTATGGTGCTTTTGGGGTTCTTCAGAGCAGGAAAATGATGACCTTCAAAGCCTGTCTGTGCTTGCCAGGGCTGTTGGTGCTGTGCTGCTGGATCCCTTTGAGGTTGGGTGACTGGAGAGCAGACACCCTGTCACCTGTGGGGTATCACTGAGCTCTGACAAAAACACCCTTCCAGACTTCTCTCTCCTTCTCCCTTCTGCTGCCAGGAACGGACAGGAACCCTTCAAGGAAAGAAATGGTTCATTACAACAAAACATCAGACACTTGGTTTGGTTTAAATGCTCTTTGAGACTTAAAACACAAACCCATTTTTAATGTCTTGTGACCAGGTGTTGCCAGCTGTTGGGAGGGCACACAGAAAACCAGGAAAAAAGGTATAAATTCAGGGGTAACTGTTGCATCAGTCCCTGCCTGTTTTCCCTAGTGATGCTTGATGTTTTGGGGTTTTATGAAAACTACCTAAAAAAAGGCAAATTAGTGCTGACGTGGGATGGAAGGTAACAGATTGAACAGTTTACAGTAACAAACTCATTCTCTCTGAAACAGAAAATAAACCCTATAAAATATATTAATAAGTTCACATAACATAATAGTTAGTGCACTGTGACCTAGCTTGCCTTTGAACCACGTTTCCCTGTCCAATTAAGTATACTTAATTACTTGCACAGTATGGAAGTGAGAAGCCTAAAATATTTGTGTTGTATTTTGCTCTGTAAATGAGGGAGAGGATGTGGCTGCAGGCCTGGGGCTTCCAAGTGGTCAGAGGTACTGCTTGTTATTAGGACAAAAACTGTTCCATTAAATCTTCCTGATGACACAGTTCCCAGTTAAACAGGACATTGTGTAAGAGTCACAGACCAGGCAATCCTCCATCTTTTTAACTGGGTAGTTTGGCATCATTAGGGGAGGGCCAGGAGAATGACGCTGGGAATGAAGCTGTTCTGGGGAGTTGTCCAAAGGGAGTGATGGAAAACTTCTAAAAAAATGGGATTTTTAGGCCAGGTGAGTTCATTTCAACACTGTAATACCTTCTCTAACCCCACATTAAGGGCTGTAGGGAAGCCTGCAGTTCTGCCTACTTTGCTAGGTAAAGCAGAATCTCTTTTTTCCCGTCTTGGCTTTTAAAAATAACTGCCTGATGCAGTAGATTTTGCCCTCCAGAACAATAAATATCTGGCAGGACAGGTGGAATTTTAAGACCTTATTTTGCTGCTGCTGCATGTTTCAAACTTCTATTGAAATTAATGGCGATTGCAGCCCTGTAACCGTGTTAGGAGGGAACCCTGTGACCTTATAAATGCAGCCAATATTGGGAAGCAGCCACTGCCTGCAGGTGGGGAAGAGCAAACAAAACTGCACTTTATATTAGACATCACTCATTTGTCCTTTCTCTTCTTGCCTTGCACTCCAGGTCCTGATCCTATTAGCCACTGTGTCCTTTTGTAATTTAGCAAAGTAATGCTGGGCCCTGGGCTCGGGGAGGTGATTTCCTGCCTTGCCTCCGTCAGCATCGCTCCTCCAGCAGAGCCAGAGTCTGAACGTGGAGCTGGGGCAAGTTCCTGCACTTCCAGTGCCTGCCAGACACTGCTTTATTTGCTGGCTCAGATATAAATCTGTTTTCATTGGCCTCTCTCCCTTCCTCCAGCCCTGCCAAGCAAACGAATGAGATTTGAGGAAGCAGGGAATGCTGGCAGGGGGCAGGAGACTGGATAAATGGCCATGTAATTAATCTCTGGTGCTTCCCAATTATTCTCCTCTTATCTGTCACCGTGCTTAATTGAGTTTTTGCCCAAATATGACCTCTCCTAATTCCCACGTGCACAATTTTCAGAGTGGCTGCATAACTTTGTTCCCTGCAGTCTCCAACGTGTGTTTAAGCTCAAAGGTGTTGGGTGAGAGTGGTGAACATCAGGGTTTGTTGAAGGCATCCCAGCAGCAGCTGCTCATTTGGACACATGATTTTTCAGAAATTCAGATGTTTCTTGACTTTTACCATGTTTTGATTTTGTTGTTTTTTTTTTTTAAATTCCAGTGAGTACATGATTATCAGGAGACCATGACTCACACTCTCAAATCACCTACCTATTCTTCAAACCCTCTGTATTTTTCCCCCAATTTTGTAGCATGTTGAAATTTCCACAAGACTTAAAAATGTGGTGTTCTGCCTTACTGCTGGCAGTGGAAAATTTTGTGTCACTGTAAATGGGTTTGGAGACTGTCTCTTTTCCTAGGCAGCTCCAGGAGCCTACATTTCCTTCCATTAAATTCTTTTAAATGCAGTTGAGTATTAGGTATTTTTTCCTCCTAAATGCATTTTAATCCTCAAGTTAGAGCACAAAACGTATCTTCTGGAAAAAAAGAAAAAAAAATAGAACTTTTTGGGTTCTTTAGAAAGATTTGAGCAACGAAAGTGCTGGGGGAGGAGGAAGTTTTTTTGTTTGTTTGATTTTTGTGGGTTTTTTCAGTGCAAAAAGGCAGCTTTCCCTCCTCCTTCCCTGCCCTCCCCATAGAGAAATCAAAGGCTATAGAGGCTAAGTTGACCTTCCCCAGCCAGCACAGAAAGCTGGATTAGATTCCTCCAGAGGC
The DNA here is from genome assembly GCF_036250125.1 of Pseudopipra pipra. Lineage (NCBI taxonomy): Eukaryota > Metazoa > Chordata > Aves > Passeriformes > Pipridae > Pseudopipra > Pseudopipra pipra. Next base: position 17,252,139 of record NC_087563.1, read on the forward strand.
TCCCCAGCCCTGCCTTCATCACAGGCAATATTTCTGGAAAACAAAACAGTGACCATGTTTATAGTTCGAGTTCAAAACACTCAAAAAAAGAGAAGTCAAATAGAAATTCTGACTTGTTTGCCTCCCTGTGCCCCTTCAATCACTGTGTGTCAAAGCTGGTGCTGCTGGAGCAGCTCTTCCTTCTCCTCCTGGCCACTGAGAAGGGATGTTGAATCTTCCTGTAGCACTAATTACTGCAAATGTCTTGGTGTCCTTTATCTGAATCTTCAAAGGGTGAAACTATTATTATAGCGAAATATCATATCCCGTGAAATATTGCAATTGAGTGTGCAAGGCCATGGATCAGGAAGATTGCCTGAATTAACTCGACTTGGTGATGAATGAGAAGGGTAATAACTTCTCAGAAGAGCCACAGGAGGCAGGCAGCAGCTTGATTAGCAGTGCTATATCATGGGAAAGGATCTGGGGAAACACAGATCCAGGAAAAAAAGCCATGGTTTGACTCCTTCCTGAGGCTGAGCTCAGGGCAGTGCAGGCAGGGGAGATGAAGCTCCATGGAAAGTTGGATCCCAGCGTTGGGAGCATGTGTCTGTAGCAGCAACCTGCCCCTAGAAAGGGAAGAACTGGAGAATGGGAAGAGTTTCCTGTTCTCTGAAGATCATGCTGAGATCTGCATCCCAGGGATAATTTATTAGGAATGACAAAGCAGTGATAATCCCTCTGAAAGAGAATCCTTGGCTTTCCTCTGTCTCACCCAAAGGCAGATCAGCAACTCCGCAGAAATCCGTGGAGTTTATTTTGATTTACTGAGTTTAAATGAAAGGATTATGCCAAAGGGCCCAGAGTCTTTAAGCTGCTGTGCTTTATTGAAACCAATGAGGCAGCATCACATTATGCAGCCGAGGACATGGCCTGATACATTTTGTTTCTGGGATGCAAATACCAAATCTCTTAATGGAGACAGACACTTCAAGATCCTTCTCCATCTCCTGCTCTGAGTTGTGTGTCTCTCTCTCCTAATTACTTAGTTCTAAACAGTCCAGGAAGGAAATTCGGCTTTTGATTGCTGGGTTTGGATTTCTTTATGTTAATTTCTATTCATGACATGGTTTCAGACTGCTGGGGTTCTGAAGACCCTGTAACATGGATTAACTTTTCATAATCCGATAGCAATATTTAATATTACTTGTTAATTCGTAGTTTCCTTTTTCTGTTATTCTTTAAAATACAGCTTCATCTTGGTTGAGTTTATTTTCAAATCTAATGAAGTCTCAAGATTGTTGGAGCTGGTGGTTTTGTATTTTCTCATATTACCAGGTATGCTTGATTAAAGCCCACTGAAGTGGACAGAAAGCTTTTGACAATGTTGAATGTCTCAGTGGCACATTTTGCTGCTCCCCACGATGCCCAGGGGCTGCTGAGCATGAGTGTCCAGCCAGGAGCACTCCAACCCATGCTCCGGGGGGGCTTGGGGATGTCAAACTTGTGAAGTGCAGTCAAAAATTCAGGGTTCTCCCTTCCTACTCCAGTATATGTTAATGGTCTTATCATTTTACATCAGGGGCTTCTTCTGTAAGGTGGGAATAACCCTGGGGTGGCCAAGGAGAGGGTATGAAACCTGTGGTGTCCCTGTTCACAATAGGAAGGGGTTTGCAGGGGGGTCACCTCAAGACATCTCTGAGTTAGGAGGAGCCTCTCAGAGTCCCTGCTCTGTCCTGTGGTTTTCCTGGTCTTCCTGTCTCAAGTTGAGCATATCCTGAGGTCCCCTGGGTGCTGTAGGCTCGTGGACACTGCTCAGTGCAGGTTTTTCCCAAGTGCATTGCTGGACCAGGGAAAAATCATATGGTTCTTTAACAACCAAAAGCTAAGAAGCAGGGGAGGGAATTAAGTCTCTTGATAAAGTGCTTGTAAGCACAGGCAACCCACAGAGTAAAGTCAGCGGGTCCTTGCAGTGCTGAAAGCACCAGAATTTCCTGTGGCGGGGTGAGAGCTCCACTGCTGAAATGTTGTGCTGGTTCAGTGCCTCCCCCCTTGTGCATCTCCAGCAGATGCATCTTTAACAGCTCAGGCAGGAGGTTACAAACTCTCATTTGCTGCTTTCTTTGTCTTAATGCATTAACCAGTTCACTGACACAAGATTAGCACTGAAACAGGGACAATTCTACTTTCTTCTGTGACTGCAGAGCTGCCAGATTAAATAATACAAATCCTGCCTCTTCCATATGACAAGATTTTCTGCAAGGAAAACCACTCTACTATCACAATTTTTGTGGAAGTAGCCCTGCAGATTGTGTGTAACCTGTGTGGGATTTGTGAGGTTTTGCTCATGAAGCATTCAGAGGACCACCTGGTGTATGTGAACATGGTGCTTTCCAAGGTCACTTTAGGTCCTTTGGGATGAGGCTACTGGAGAATAGAGTGGTACAAAGGGACTCAGCTTTGAGGAGCTGTGTTGCTGTAGGGTGGGGGGCTGTATGAAGTCTCCCCAAGGAGATGGATGTGGGGAGAAGCTGGAGGTGATGCACCATGTCTGAGCACACACCCCAGCAAGGGCTGTCAGCTCAGGGCACAAGTGCAAGAGTGACCTGTGAGTCATCCTCTAAAAAGGGAGGCTGAAGGTCTGTGCTGAAGGGTTTAGTTTACTGCAAGACACATCAGTGGCCTAATTCCATGTCCAGGTTCCTTCTAGACATGGACCTTGAGCAAATACCTGAGGTGAACTGGCCACATTGTTCTGTTCTCTCACTGTCCCTCCCCAGTCAGACTCTGCTCTTACAGCCCTCACTTGTTTTAAATCCCTGAGGATTTGTGGGCTGGATGTGCTCAGTGCCAGAGTTCTCAATCCTGCCTGTCTGCTTGCAAGACTAGAAGTCCGTGCTGGTGTCAGCTCCACGTGCAAGGGAGCCCCTGGAAACAGCAGAAATGTCCATGGTTGTGCTGGGCTGCTCCTGCTGAGCTGTTGTAGCAGGGATTCCAGAAGGTGCCACTTTGCTTTATCTCATTTGAGATCTACAAGTAGCCTGGTGTGGTGGGGAAAAAAGTGGTTTCCCCTGGGCAATCAAAAGACAGAAGAAGAACCAGCTGCCAGCACCAGCCTTGAGCAAGGCACTGCAAGGTGAGGAGCTAAAGAAACTGTTCAGGGTTCAGCTGTTCAGCTCATCTCCAAACTGAGATGAGCTTTGGGAAGGTTATGCAACTGGAAGGACTTACCAAGCTGAGTGTGTGAGGATTAAAAAAAAAGAAAAAGAAGAAATAAGGCTATTGCACTTACCACTTAAAGGATTTCAGACAGCCCCAGCAAAATAATGGACAATATTAAGGAATGGGTTACATTTAATAGGACAACATCACATTTTGCTGCCGTGCAAAAGGCTTTTTAGGTCCAGAATATTCCTTGTGGTTGAGTCCTAAATCGTAGCCTTGCCCTGATTAAGTTCTTATTTCTCAAGTTCTTATAAAATGTCGTGAAGTTAAAAATCCAATGTTTTTAGAGATTATAATAATGAGGTTTAGATCCTTTTCCAGTTTATAGATAAAATGCCATACTAGATGGAGGCAGCATTATGTTCCGTTACGCAATTCTGGATAGCTCTCACTCCAAGATAAATCAAAGCAGACTGAAGAGGAGTGTTTTTGTAATGTAGATTTATGGCAGCTCAGAATAAAGTGCTGCTTCTCAGTTGCAGGTATTTTTGGCGTTCTAGTTAAAAGTGTCAAAATAAATGATTAAATTGAAATTACCCAGTAGCAGCTTTGCTACCCCCATCCCAATGTAATAAAGCAAATACTAAACCCGTAAGAGACAAATCCAGCAGCCTCCTCCTGCTGTGTCAGTAACTTCCTCCCAGTTGCTGAGACATTTTCAAGTCTTGCTCCGTGTCTACAATACAGAGGAGGAAAAACAGGGATGCTTTTGGGCTGAGGGCAGCAGCAGGAGGTGCTGGGGGTTGTCCTTGCAGGGGAGTCACCAGGGAAGGATTTGATTCCACTGTCCCCAAAGCAGACCCCACAGGTGGGAGCCCCTCATCCTGCAGGTCCTGTGTGCAGCTTGAGGGCTCCTTAACACAGCCCTCTGTGATTCCAGGGGAAAGAGGACCTGGAATGACTCTGGGTTCTACCTGCACTGAATTAGGATCTCTCTTTTTAATTATACACTCAATTTATACTTCTCTAGGCGAGTGGGAGCTGTGGGCAGCAGGAGGAGGTGTGGGGTGGCAGTGCCTGTCTCGGGGGGCAGTGAGCCCCTCATGGGACAGGCTCAGAATGAACAGTCTGTGTGGGCAGAGCCTGCCTGGCTGGGAAATGTGGCTGCTTTGGCTTTGTTGGGAGGTGTAGAGCCTGGCTTTGAGGAGAGCAGCCCGTGGTTTGTTTGTGTTTATAATCTTTTGAGGAACTCAGAAAGGAGCACCAGGTAAACTGCAGAGCAAGAAAAGAAAAATGTGAATTTTAAACCAGCAATGTCATTTTAAAGCCATGAATTTTTTTCTCTATTTTTGACTTCTCCTCCTCCACATTAACCCAAAAACATTGGCCACAACAGCTACTTAAACCAATGCTGGGCTAGAGAAAAACTAATTCTCTGGTGGTTGTGGCACAGCTCAATCTGCCAGGAGAATTCCCAGAGACTTGGGCTGGCAAAGGAACAGGGTGAGCAGAGGTGAGGAGCTCCTGGGTGCCATCCCTGCTGGCACTGAGGGTGGTTCCACTGCCATGTCCCCTGGGCTGGGGTGGCAATGGGCCTGCCCTGAGGTGCAGGGGTGACAGGAGTGATCTCCTCTGCACCTTAAACCTGACACCAGAGACAAACACGTTGCTCTGGCCTTTCAATTACACGTGGGGAATGTAGAAGTTGATGATATTCTATGAAAATTCAATAAACCTTGGGAACAGCAGCAGGGCCGATATCTGTAATTTAAAATAATGGATATCAAGAAATTGTTTCTCATTTATCTTTACTGCTGAGTTTCAGAGGCACCAAAGAGACTTCATTAGACTTTTTTTTCTTTTTTTTTTTTTTTTAAATAGCTTCATTTATCTCAATCAATGATGGGTTCTAGAGGTGGCTGACTATTATGTTTAATAATACACAGGATAAAAAAAAAATCCCCATCCTTTCACATTTTTTGACACATTTGGAAAGGACGTATGAAATCGCTTCTCAGTGGGAGATAGCAATAGATTTAAAAAAAAAAAAACCCAAACAACTTCCATTATGCAAGATAAATGTGGGGTTTTGTTGCACAATGTGATCTGAAGGCAGAATATTTAAACCTTTAAGTTTCCTTAAAAGAGATTCCTTAAACCCAAGCTCCCAAAGTAAATATTGGTACTGAAACAAGACTTGAAAAACTCTTTAGAAGTGATTTTTTTTTTTTCATAGGTTACCAAAGGCAGGTTTGTAGTATCCAATCAAGGGAACATTATGTTTGGGAATGAGGTGAGGTGCAAATGAAGAGTTCATCTAATGTGAGGGAGTAAAGAGAAATTATGGCCAGGAAAGGAAGAAACCCAACAGGTATCACTGCTGTGGGTTCACAGCCCGTGCTGCCACTCAAAGTGCTGCTCCCCGGGCTCAGAGGAATTAAAAGGGATGAGATTCAAATAAATAAATAAATAAATAAAAGTGGATGCTAAACAAAAGTAACAAACCTGATGCCAAACACAGGTGCCAAGCTCTGTGTGGGGATTCAAAGTGCAGACTGTGACCCAATCAGGTTTCCTTTCGTTAAATAAAATGTTATCCTGCTCATGCACCACCTGCTCCAACCCCCCCTAGGATAAACCCAAGAGTTTCTTTGAAAGGGGCTTCTAAAGGGGATTGTCCTTCAGGGTTTTTGAAAGGAGGCTTTGCCTGGTGGATTTGAGTCCTGAAGTCTGGCAGACGTTCCTCAGTTCGTGACTATGAGGAACTTGGAAAGCTCCATTTGTGCTCTAAACTTACTTTGTTAGGGCTTGGCAGGGAAGAAAAGCTTGGTTTGGATGTGTGGGGCCACTGGGGAGTGGCTTAGGGGTATCAGCTCTGCTTTGAAATAACTCACATGACACAGCAGTGACATGGAACTAGTTTTGTGTTTAGGCACCAGATGTAAAATATGTCTCGATTTAATGTTGATAAATTGTAGCTGAAATGTAGAGGAGCTGTGTAAGTGTGCAAAGAGGGGGGAAAAAAATGAATCTCTTAAGAGAACTTCTGGAATAAGTCTTCCTGGAAAGGGCTGGGCTGGCATTTTCCATGCTCCAGAAGTATTTTTTTTTTCCTCTTGCTGCAAAATATGACTTTGGGACTCCATGTTTGAACACCATGAACATCAGTTTGTTAATTCAAACCTTGTGGATAATTTCTATGCAATTTTCTGGTTGAGTTGTCATGTTTCCAAAGGATAAAGGAGAGGGGAAAAGAATAATTAAAAAGCATAAATGGAAAGAAGGCCTTTGACTTCCATTGGCATACAGGGGAATTGGGGAAATATGGTCTGTTCCTGTATGGATGCACCTGTCCCAGCTTTTGTATCATCAGCAGAGGATGAGGTTGGGAGTTGTTATCCCATATCCACAGCTCTGGGTGATCTGGGAATGCCAGGGAGGTTGTAGAAGCAGATAAGCAGGTGGAGTTAGGTGAGTGAGAGTGAGTTTGTGGCCTGTAATGCTGCTCATGCTGGTTAGGATAAATACAAGTGATTATTAAACATTCAGAGTATAAATATCCAGATCAAAAATAGGTCTTAAAGAGATGACCACGTGCCTTGAGGCTTCCTGCATCACACTCTTAAATACCAGCAAACCCAATTCAATGAGGGCAGAGAGGTTTAAGCTAGTGCTTAAATAAGATTAAATCAGACAGGAAATGTGTAAAAATGGGGATCCTTGGCGGTTTTGCTGCATCCTCTGGTGCAGATATTAAGGCTGGCAGTTTATCTTTACATCAGGAATAATTTCCATATTCTGGCAAGCATTGTTCTGCAGCACCAGGAGCAGGGAGAGGGCACTTGATGTGATGGCAATGAATGAGTTAACTGGAGTTAACTGCAGAATCCAGGCAGATTTGCTGCTTTGTGAGGTCCCACCAAACACTGACACAGTTAACAGGTGATAATTAAATTCTCCAGGTTAGACCCCTCTCAGAATTCACACCAGCACTTCACCTGTTATGGTGTGATCAGACACGATCTTTGTTTGCAAGTTACAGCTTATTGAATTTAACAGGGCATTTCCTCTACGTTGTTCTATTCTTGACACAAATAAACAATAATTCCCTGGAAATCTGTTTGAAAGGGATCTAAGGTGCAGTGCTCTCTATCAGATTTTATTTTCTTTCAGCTCACTCCTAAGAAAAATCCCGTTGCTTTTTGGTTTTGTGGTTTTATTTCATCTCCTCATTGCAGCTCAGACATGGATCTGCACTGACAGTGTTTTTAGCAGGTCATGCACAACTAGAGGTTTTCCCAGCATATATCATGGAATTGTGTAATTTAACTGCCTGGGTTTAAAATACATCTACTGTTCTTATGGTTTGTTATAAATGACCAACTGGTCGTCAGGTAAGTGGTTCAAGGGACTCTTGAAACACCAGCAGTCAGGGCCAAGCCCTGTTTCCAGAGTGAAAGCTTCCACTGATTGATTCATTGGGAAGGCCAGGGAAAAATGATGTCATTAGTTTTAAAAGCAATGCATTTTTATATACACTTACAAATAGACTCTACATTCAGGCTGGGTTTGTCAGGCTTCTGGCCCTTTGAGTTCCTCTTCATTCTCTTTGCTGAGTGCTGTTGAGAAATATCGTTTCCAAAGGTTACAGCCACTCCTGGGATCAATAATTCTGCCACAACTGTGCACCAGGAAAAAGTAAATCTCCACTTTCTGACACGTTGGAGTGGAGGTTCCTGTGCACGAGCAGGATGTGACTGATCTCTGGGTTGGCTGAAGGTTTTGTGCTCCTACCAAGGTTACTCTGAGACTGGTGACATGAGGGTTTGCTTCATCAAGAGCCCCAGAAAAACAAGAGGAGAGGTTCATTGTGTTGCTTGTGAGCAGTGTGTGCTTGAGCCCCTCCAGGCTGGTTGTCAGAAGGGCTCTGGGGAGGCAATTCTGTGGGAAAAATGGTGGGAGCAGCCTGGCAGAGCAAAGATGTCCCATGGGCTGCTGGTCCCAGTGGAGTGCTCTCAAGGGCAAAGCCATGAAACCAGGCAACCTGTGGTTATTTTAACTCATGTTTACAGTGGAATTCTGATTTGAGCAGTGTGGGAGCTGGAGACACTACATTAGCTACTGTCACATCTAATAAGCTGATCATTAATCATCAATCATTGTCTATTTTCAGGACGTGTTCACTGGGTATTTGCACATATTTCCAGCTAATGGTTCTTGATACAGTTGTAGTGGAGATCTGAGCTTGTCATTTGAGCTTGTAACGTGTTTTTATTAAATTCATCTTTTCATGTTACTGGTTTCAAGGACTGGGCTGGAATTTTCCGTGAAAATATCAAGTGAAACATTTTTTTATTAATTTTTTTTTATTTTTAAACTAAACCTATTGAACTGAATCAACCATCTGACAATGCACTGGGCCATCCCACGTGGTTCCTGTATGGATGCTGTGTTTCAAATGCTCTTCCATCCTTCTTGGTGGGGAAACCCATCCCACAGTGCTTTGTAGCCCCCCCAAAACTGGTACAATCACTTCATACCAAGTTCGGCCCATTCTGGACCACAATTCCCAGAATATTTTTTTTTATTAAATTTTTTATTTTTTTATTATTACTATTTACACTGACATACTGAAGGCATAATCCAAGCACTTTATCAAGACATTTTTGAGATCGTGGTTTTTTTTTTAAATCCCATTTTAAAAAAATGGGAAAGTCCAAAATTCAGCATTTTATTTATTTTGAAATAAATGGTCCATTCCTCCCTGTTACAGATTTCCGTTTCTCTCTCAAGGGCACAGTCTGCCACTGTGTGTGTTTTTTAAGAAAGATGTTACAGAGTTCCCCCTGTGCTTGAATTCACCTACTCAGGTCTTCTGATGGAAAAAATTATATTTTCATGGCTCATTCTACCTAATTTGTATAAAAATACTATTCCTTTGGAGTGATATTTGTGATTTTTGAGACTGAAATTTAGCAGTGAGGGCTCTCTGGCTGCCCACCCCAGTGCTGTCTCATGGAGGTTTGGGGAGCAGGAACAGTCTTTTACAAGGAAAAAGAGTGTGTTTTAAGACCTGTTGTAACTCACCTGTAGCTCTGGCAGAACATCCATCTCTCCTGAGCTTTTTCCTCTGCCTGCATTAGCAATGGGAGTTCAGCTAAAATAATAGGCTTGAAAGCTCTCTAATATGAATCCTGTCAGTATAAAAATTCCCCTCTTTCCCCTTAGGATTTTTGCTTGTTGGTTTTCCTGGAGATTTTTCTAATGGATTTGAATGATTTCCTCCTCTTCATTTTCTCTGATTCCTCCTGTGTGAATAAATTTGCACACTGAGGCTGCAGCCATTCATACCAACTGTAAATCCCGAGGAAGCTCGAGAGGAAAGAAGAGCTGTTCTCTAAAGAAAGATTCCACTTCACTTAATTTTCTCCTTGTTACATTTGTCTCCTGTCCAGTGGGGCTGATTACAGCTGTCTGTGCAGTATCATCACACAGTTAGAATAGAAGGGATTTTTAATACTGCAGTTACTGAGAGATTTTTGTGGCACTTGCTGGTCCACAAGAAAGTTAACCTGGAGCTACTGGAGCCTGGACCTTCTTTCCCTTCATGTTGGTGTGAAATTTGACTTGGCCTCAACAGGCTTTTGAGGCAAAATTTAAAATTAGCCGCTCACTGCAGAGGATTTTCTGCTCTTGAGCAGTTCTCATGCCTGCAGATCCAGAGGGCTGATGTGCATGTCCCTATTCTGTGAATTAATCAAGAATTGCAGCAAGGTTTTATGGAATTGTTCAGGTAACACCTGCAGGATGCTGTAGGGAAGGGAAGGGTCGATCTTCCTCGTGGCAAGGAAGGTCTGTACACAAAGCAGTGTGGTCTGATTTCTGCAACCAGCAGCCTGGCAATTCCATGGGGAAAGGTTAAAATCCTTTCAGTTGCTGATTTTTTTCTGTGGCTTTCTGGATTTGGGACACTTCAGTGTTTCTATACAGGCAATATAATGTATTGTTAATGCAAAATTGGCTTAAAGAGTTAAGGCATCTCGGAGATGGTTAAAAATGGGCTTTCAATCAAAGAGCCATCTTTGTTCTCCACAATTTGGAGGATGATGCAGCTTTTGTGATCAGTTTATCAAGTATTCCTCTTTCCTGGCATTGACCTACATACTTTTCAGTGGATTAAAATATGAGGTTTTGCTTTGTTATATGTTGTTTAGTGGTATCTACAGATAAAGATAACCACAATTCACCAAAGAGCTTTATGACTGTTCCTGAATGGTTTGTTGTGTTTGAAAGAGGGAATTTACCTGTTTGAGTTATTTAGCCACTTCTGAAAAGTTTCTGTTGTCCAGTAGTTCAAATAACTCTGATTTGATAACCCATGAGGTTTGTTCCAGGAAATGTCCTGGTGATCCTGGTTCCCAAGGATCGTGGTCTGCAGTGGGATGGAGCCAGGGAGGTTCACTGAACTCTTCTAGAACTGAAAGGAGAGGGAAAGAGCATTAAAACCTAAAAATATTAACTTTGTCAGTACAGAAGTTCTTAGAAGTACTGCTTCAATATGGGGTGGGACAAAGAAAAAACAAAAAACCAGAAGAGTTTGCAGCTTGTTTCTGCTTTTTGGAATCAGGTGGGACTAGTTCCTGTCCTCCATGTGTTCTCCTCCAGATGTCTGCTCAAGTTTTACTTGGCCATCAAATAGTTATGTTTTCCTATTTCACCTCGGGCGTCCTGGGAGACCTCAGTTCTCTGTCCCATAAAGGTCACAGACTCCACAGCTCAGTAGGGCTGATTTTGTTACACAGATTCCTGCTCCATTAGCACAGTCCACAGGTTATTTCTAATCCACAGAACTGATTTATTTAATCCTTGTAGATGCCATTTGCCACACGTTATTCTCAGCATTTATTCACAGCACAAACAGATGGTCAACGAAACCAATTAACCTTTCCCGAGCTCCCTTTTCAGGCTTTCCACGTTTTTTTTGTTTTGAGTCTATGGACAAATGAACAAAAACTATCAGGAGATTTCATGCCAGAGCATGATGAATAGGAAGACAGACTGGCACATGTGCTGTGCTTAAATAAACCTCCTCCCCTCTAGGCTGGAGTGCTGCAGGGAGGACTATTGCTGACAAAATAGGTAGAAGAAAGAAGCTGCCAAAAGGTGGAGTGGCCCAAGTCTGTCTGCTTGTTTAATGGTGTGGAGGGTAGGGAGAGTTGACAGCTTAACCTCATTCCTCTTCCTTTCTTTGTTATTTTTTTTAATAGGATTTTCGAGATATGAGGAATGTGTATTTTGAGTCTAAATGACAAGTTTTGTTAAAAACACTTCTCTCAATCATCAAAGCCTTCACTAAGTGCCTCGAGGAAATAAAAAAAAAATCTGTTTTATTAGCAATAAATGTAATATATGAGTAATTAGAAATTGCATCCCTGCCCTTCACTGATAAACTGGAAGACAGACCACGTAAATTTAGAACACTACTCACTGTTAACTTTTATGAGAAAACTATAAATAAGTATTGAGGTGGATCCTATCTCAATCTGTTTATCTCTGTAATAAAACCACAACCTCATTTGTGTTGTACAGAACATCCCCTGATTGTTTCATGGCTGATTAGTTTATTGCCAGAGCACGTGGCCTGTTGGATGGACACATCTGTGTTGTCCTTTTGGCAAACCCTGAAGAAAATGGACTGAAGGGCCTTGGCAGAGTATGGTAGGGCTGTGTCAGGGCTCAGAGGGGGATTTTTGGCAGTTTTTGTTTCCACAGGTCTGGTCCTCCTTAGCAGATACTACATTATGTGGAGAGGGGCAATTTTTTAATCTCTAAAAGCTGTGTCTGAGTAACACCCACGGTGATGTTTTGTATGTCCCTGATAATAGAACCAGAGAATGGTTGGAGTTGGAAAGGACCTTAGAGATCATCTCATTTGAACCTCCCTGCCATGGACAGGGACACCTTCCACTAGCCCAGGTCCAACCTGGCCTTGGACACTTCCAGGGATCCAGGGGCAGCCACAGCTTCTCTGGGCAACCTGTGCCAGGGCCTCCCCACCCTCCCAGGGAAGGATTTCTTCCTAATATCCCATCTAACCCTGCCCTCTGGCACTGGGAATCCATTTCCCATTGTCCTATTGCTCCACATCCTTGTCCAAAGTCCCTCCCCAGCTCTCTTGGAGCCCCTTTAGGTCCTGGAAGGCTGTATCCCACACACGTTCTGTACGGGGTGAGCAGAGCTGGGTCTTGAAAAAACTACCAATAAACCTCACTGACACTATAACTCTCCTGGTTTTAGTGAAGACAACATAGCCTGTCCCAGCTGGAATAACATTCCACTGGAGCCCCTCTCTAGTTATGACATGAAAGAGGCAAAGATTAAAGCAGAAGTGACTGTATTCTTCAAGTCTGAGTCTGATATCTTCTATTTTACAGATTCCACTCTTGGGGGGGGGGGGGGGGATTTTCACGTGGAATCAGGGCTGCCATGTCAGGTTGGATCTTAGCATCACTTTATGGAAAGAATCTCTCCAAGAGAAGCACATGTTTGAGGACTTTGTGTATTTTACCTTTGAACCCCTAATGCTGTGCACATCTCAGGGGTGGGCAGGTTCTCCCAGCAGAGCTGAATCCAGCTGGGGAAGTCTTACCACCCCCACCCTCCCCAACACTCCTGAGAAGGCATTTGCCTTTCCTGGGTGTTTCAAAAATTGGCATTTTCTGAAGTGAGGGTTATTACAATTTTAATATACTGCTCTGCTTATACGTTCAGACAGCCCTCTGCTTTTTCACAAATAGGAAAATTATTGTCTGAGAATGAATTCTTCAAATCCCATTATCATACATAGTAAAAATAGATGAAGAAATCCTACCCAAGGCAGCAGTGGCTGATGGTACCCATAAAATCAGCTGTAAACCCCTGGAGCCCTCGTGAGCAGAGGGGCACAGGAGGTTTGAAGTCTCCATCCTCACCTTCCCAAAGGGTCTGAGTAGGGTATTTTTCTGGTCTTATTATATTTTATCATATGAGACATTGTTATATGAGAGATTATTATTATTATTTGAGAGCTGGTGGGCACTTACAGGAAAGACTTGTGAGTGGCAGAAATGCTGCTTTGAGTGACACTTGATATTATTAAGGTTTTGCATAGAAAAGCCTTAGGTACGGTGGCTTTTTATTTTTATTTTATTTTATTTTTGGCAATCACTGAGTTGGCCTGGCAGTGTGATATCCTACTTCAGGTATTTCCCATGAAATTCCTGTGTTTTCTGAGGGATAGAGGGGGAAAGACTTGCCTATGTGCCTGCTTTGTAAAACAGGAATGACACTCCCTCTCCTTCAAACAGAGGGCATTTATAACTGATAATATATTTCATTCTCTAAACCTTAAAATCAGAGGGTTAAGTCTAATTTTGAACTTGACATTCTCTGATTAAAACTTAAAATTTAATAGAGCTCTGTATGTGTCCAGCTATAGGGAAAGCAGTATCCAACTTCCAGCTGGTTGCTCCATCTGTTGAAACCTTTCTGTGTAACCAGTGGGGCTGTTCAGGAGCTGAGGGGGAAGTTGGTGAGAAGAGGGTACCAAACCCTCCCTGCTGGGAGCTTTTTTCACCCCTCTTTTGTGGGGATGCTCCTCTTTGCCTGAAACACCTCCCAGGCATCATCCTCTTTGGGGTCAACCGTGTCCTGACAGGCTGTGCCTGCAAATGAGAGCAAGGAAAGCTGCCAGTGAGCTGCTGCTTTGACAGAAACTCTTTAAGGCAAAGTTATTTTTAATTCCTTTTCACTTTAATCCTAGTCTGCCTCTGGTTCAGAGAAAGCTGAATGGCAGTAATGTTTATTTGCTCTTGCTTTGCTGCTTCTCTCCCTTGTTTTTATTGTTATTTGTATGGCAAGTGCCACAGTTCAGGCAGCTGCAAAACAACCACCTCACTCTAAGTGTGTATCAAGGGCATTTTCAAGGCTTCTTTAATAAAATCAAATAACTGGTGAATATTTATCTCTTAACTCCTGTTTGAATCATATGTCAGAGCAGAATGGAAGCTGATGAGGATGTTGTTGGGCGCAGAAGAACTTCTTGTGGTGATTTATGGACCTGATTTTTCTGAGGGAAGAAAAAACAAGCTTGAACTGAGTCTCCCAGTTAGGTTTTGGAATCGGTGTGTTTTTAATTTGATAAAGAGCTACGTTTGTAGTCCATGCACAGGTGAAAACATGATATTTGTTGCGAAAGCCTGAGACAACTTGCAGAGCTTGGAGATAACGAGCCAGTGCTAGAAAAGCTCTATAAGTAGAAAAAAAAATAAACCTGTAAGTAACCCCAGATTTAGCCTCAGACAGTAATTTCCTAATTCCCTTCATGAACAGCTTCTTGCAGGAGTTAATTACATTTTAAAGCGATGATTGATTATCCTGATGTGGTTGAAACCACTGCAATTAAATGTGAGAGCCGTCAGAACAGTAAGAGCTGTATTAATATGCAAAATACTCAAAGAACTATTTTTTGCAGCTCCCTCTTGAAATGTTTCCACACCTACATGTGCTCAGCTCCTTTTCTTCTCTAGGTAGTAATTAGCAAGCAAGTTTACTTGACAAGCACAGCCACTGTTTATGTGATGGTAGTTGTGAGATATTTCAGCATTGATATGTTTCTGCTCGTGTTTTATGTTTCTAGATTAAATCTAAGCTGCACAAATCAGGTGTTTTAGTGGCTCTAAAGCAAACTACCCTTTCCTCTGTAGTTCTACCCGTTTGGATTTGTGGATTTGTAACTATTGATTTTGGGAAATAAGGAGTTACTTCCTAAAATCCTTAAATCGAGAGTTAGGTGGTCTTGGTTCTCCCTGTTTTAAGCCAGGCTTTGGGAGCCTTGAGGGAAATTCTCCTGCTCATTCCTCCTGATTCACGACTGAAGGAGATGTAAAATCTTTTTAAAAAGTTTGAAACCACCTTGTCTTTTAGCACAAGGGATCTATTCATAAGCAAACATTGTTTTTAGCATTAAAGTTGAGCTGGTATAAATTGTCCCAGTTCCACTGAGCTCCATTAGTCTATTCCAGTTGGGAATAGAGCTGACACATTTGGCAAAATCCTGCCTAAGATTCCATCAATGCACCTGAGCGTGAGGTAAAATCCAGCAGTGTGACCACAAGCTCTTCTATTTTTATCTGTTGAAAGATTTGCTAATTGTTCTGCCTAATTGGACCTTGTAGAGTCTGGCAAAGTACTCTCATTTCCTACTTCACATGAGGTTTTTTTGGTTCATTTTTTTTTTCTTTGCTGTCAAAACCACCCCAAACATCCATTAGTTTCATTTGGTATATGGACAATGAATTAATTTCCTATTGTTTTCCTGTCATTGTGCTTGCTGCAGATTTAATTAACAGCAATTAATCTCTCGGTATTATTGCTGCCTGTTACTTCTGTCTTCATTTGTTTTTTTAGTAGTAGTAGTAGTAGTAGTATCTTTTCTCATGTGTGATCCAAGCCCCAAATCCTTTATGACCTTTGAGAGGGACAGACCTTCACCTCTGCTTCCCTGTCCCTTGGGAAAAGGCTGGGAATTCAGGATGGAGGCAGTGCAGTGGGGTCAGCAGTGACTGCACCCACTGAGCAGAGACTGTGCTGGTGACAGAATGTGCCTCTGTTAGTGAACAGCTACTCCCACAAGCACCACTCACACAGAAACTCTCTACCTGCCAGGATGATTTATGGTTTCCTATTGCTCAGCTCCCCCTCAGATCATCTTTCAGTGTCCACTTTCCTGCAGTTCTGCGTAAAACAGAATTAACATTTCCAATTCACTTCCAGCCGTCACTTTGGGAAATGACTTATTTTGGGGAAACCACTTCTTTTTGGGGAAACCACTTCGTTTTGGGGAAGTGGGTGGTGAGGGCATGGAGGGGGTGGCAGAGAGCTCTGCAGCATGTGGAGCCCATGCTGGGTGTGGGGGTTTGGGTGTTGTTTTCTGCCCCTCCAGCTCGTGCTGGGGCTCAGGTGTCACGAGGAGCTGCTGGAAGGGGGCACGTGCTGTGTGGTTGCACAGAAAGCTGCCCAGAGTCTGGGAATCATGGAATATTGTGAGTTGGAAGGGATACAGAAGGATCATCAGGTTCAACTCTTATGTGAATGGCCCCTACAGGGATCAAATCCACAAGCCTGGCTTTGTCAGCACCATGATCTAGCCAGCTGAGCTCAGCTCAGGGAGGAGACCCTGGAGATTTAGGTGTGAGAGGAGCAGCTTTTGTTGCAGGAAGGTTTTTATGGGAAGGGTGCTCTAATAATCCTGGTCTGGCAAGATGATCCAGCTGCAGTCTGGCATGTAATAATGTACCCAGAAACTTGGGGATGTGGCAGAGGGAAAACCCACCGTTAAAATATGAACAGTTCGAGGGAAGGTCTTGGGTCATCTTGCCCTGTGCCTGCCAAATGTGAGCTTGTGATTTCTCTGTTCTTAAATTCTGACACTCCTCTGCTGCCAGACTGGGAGCTTCAGAAATGAAAAGGCACAAACCAAGTGGTGTGGGCATATTTAATAAAAAATTAAATCATTAATTTAAGAGCAGGTGTTAATTTAACATCCAGGCTGGCAGCTGGGGGATGCTCCAGGTCCCCTCTGAGCAGCATCACTGCCTCTGGAGGCATCTGTAGCTACTTGTCCCCCTCTTGGCTGTTGCATGGTGGTATTAAACCATGTTTAGAAAACTAAAAGCACCACTTTCTACACCTCAAAGCTGCTTTTCTGCAGCGGGTGGTTGCAGCAGCTCCTGCCTGCAGTGCATTGCTGCTTTGGAGTGTCCTGCTGCACCTCCTGTGCAGGATTTAAAGCTCCTGATGCCAGTAGGTAAGGGAGGAAAGGAGTGAGAGGTATTTGCTGCTACTGCACTTTATCTGTGCTAAAGGGGCAGAGCATCCCCCAGCCCCAGGAGCCAGCTGATGGCTGCTCTGAAACCAGGCACGGAGATTTTCCTGATGGGAACTTTTTCAGCTTGTCAGGTGATGAAACTTCATCTTATCTGGTGCTTCCCCCCCCCCACACACACACTCTGGTTTCCGAGCTTTTATTATAACAGAGCACTGACTCTTCTGAATATTTGATCAATGAAAATTGGCCTTTTGCATGGGTGCACAGTGCAATATTTTATATTTCGCATTAGGCGCTGTAGCGAGCCCGGCAATTCTGCAGAGACAGAGATTATGCAGCACAGTGATAAAGGAGAAAAGGTGATGTGAAGTTCGCAGGAGAGGAAGGGAGAATAAAAAGAAGGAAACCAGAGACAGACATGTCTGGGTTTTACAGCTTCTCAGCACAGCAGCTGCCTTGCAGTTCTGATGTACAAGTGCAGCAGAAGCCCTGAAACACCAGATTGAATGAGACAAATTTGCCTTTAGGACAAACCTCCAATTTATTGACATTTGTATAAGCGTGTGGTGATGTAGAGAGAAAAAAAACCCTGGAGAGCTCTGTGGCATTATTGTAACAGGCAAGCAGAAATTTTGGGATGCAGCTGGGACGGGTGGGTATCCTTTGGTTATCTTTCTCCCTCCTTAGAAAGCAAGAAATGCCTGGCTTAGATAAAATAAGTGTATAAATCACTGCAAATGTGTGTAATATTTATGGTACTAATTTATAATGTTGGATTTATCTCTTGCCTGGCAAGAGAGAGTTTTTTTTCTGATGCCCTCAGTGACTGCTGCTTTCCACTTTATATTGCTTGTTGTCATTTTTTATATCACTTGAAAGGCTACGTGTGAAAGTGGAATTTGTCCCAGCACGTTTCAGTACAGTTAAAAATAACTTTGGTGGTTGTCCAGGTTTATTCCTGAAGGAGCAGAGGCTTTTCTCTCAGAGGACTGGTTAATTGGGACTCTGTTGAAAGGTGTAAGTCTATTCCAAGATTTCAAATGAGTGTTGTGAAGGACTCAGTTAAGGCAGGAGATGAAACAGGAGAAAATGCAATCCTAGATTTTGAAACTGCGCCCGGTTTCTAAACTGGGCTCTGCCAGGGAAGAGCTCGGGGAGATAAATAACCTTCCCTTAAGAAACGTGTTTTCCTTTGTGATATGGAGAGTTGTGATCAAAACCCCTCCAATTTGGTTTTTTTGCCTTGGTGAGAATTTGTGGCGCAGGTTGTCTTTGGGTCACGATGGGGAACAGTTCTGCTGGTGCAGATGGGCACAGGGCAAGGCTGGGCTTGGAGGGAAGTCATCCCACCTGCAGTGCTTGTGCTGCAATTTTTAGGCAGTTGAGAGTGAGCTGTGGTGGATGTTTTTTGTTTGGTTTTCTTTTTTTTTTAAAAATACCTCTGGACAAATTAACATCTAAAACCTGGGTTATGTTCAGATCCTGTTCTTTGAGATAATATTCCTGAGGCCAGCAAGACAGCACAACTACAGAGCTATCAGGTTAAACCATTTTACCTTGAACCCCAGGCATGAATTATTCAAACTCCCTCATTAGTATTCATCTGGGTAACCTCACTTGTCACTCATCAAAGGTTACATTTTCCATCTATGCCCAATTCTTCTTGTCCCTGTCTAGACCTCCCAAACCCTTGTATTTTTTAATAAGCACTGAATTACAGGGGCACAACTCACAGTGCCTCTTCCCCTCTCTGACTTCTGCTGGTGCTGGAGCTTTTAGTTTTTATCCAGGCCTCCTAAATGCCAAGAAAACAGCAGCAGAAGTTTTAATAGAGGGAAAAAAAAAACATGAAAAAAACCTGAAGAAAACAAGAACACAGAAGCAGCTTGCTGGGAAGTGCTTGTTTTTTTCCAAGGTTACACCGTGCAGCAGATTTGAAATCAGGCTGTGCAGGCTGGAGTGCTTTAGTCCCATCAGGTCTGGAGAGATGAGGAGTGTGGAGGCAGCAGTGAGGGACAGGTTGGTGGCGAGCGATGGAAGCGGGAGGTGACGTGGGAAGGGAGGCACAGATGGAGTGTGCAGGTGTTCGGCTGCCGAGGGCTTGGCAGGGAGCTGGGAAACTTGAGACTGCTTTGCTAAGAAGTTGCAAGGCTTCAAACAGAGCAGGTTTTACCAGGTTGGGTTTGTTCCTTTGTTATTTGGAGGCTGTGTTTCTATCAGATGTGTGAGAGCCCCTTCTTGCAAGGTCATCAGGTGATAAAAGGATGCTGCCGGGGTCACTGGGTGCTTCCCACAGCTCCAGAGTGACTCTTCCTGCTGTTGGCAGTGATGGATGTTGCCTGTCTGCCACCTTTGCACCTTTGTGGTGCCTGGGGACGTGGCTTAGAGGTGGACTTGGCAGTGCTGGTTTAATGGTTGGGCTTGATGATCTTAGAGGGCTTTTCCAACCTTCATGATTCTTTGTGGATGCTCTTCATGGTATTAGGACAGGACAATTCCTCAGAGCAGGAACTTGTGCAGAGTTTAATATCCCCATTGGAATGGCTGTTAGGCTGCAATGCCCCAGGCCATTCCACTCTGCTTTTCCTCTCCCTCCACCACTGGGCATCAGCCCAGCAGATGGAGAGGGGGGAAAAACGTGAGCATTCAGGAAGGAGGGACTTCTGCCCAACTGCTCCTCAGGGACTTACCAAGGTCCCGAGGGTAACAGGGAGTGCAGAGGGATTCAGTGAGGAGCAGGGAGGTCCAGCACGATGCAGGGAACTGGCCAAGGGGAGCAGGAAGGAATCTGTGCAGGGAGGAGCAGCAGGTTTTTGTGGCATCCCTTATGCTTGATCTTAACTCAAATTCCCACCCCAGGAACGTGGTATGGGCATGGGAAGAGTGCCCTAAGCAGCTGAAAGGGGACTTCCAGCTGGCTTTTCTGGAAATCCTGGTGGCCTTTGGACACACAGAAATGCCCCAGGAAAGGGGGAACTGACAAAAACATGTTCAGACTCCTGTCTGCCTTTACTTCCCCAGCAACTTTTGAACCTGTTCCAAGTGCATCCTGACAGGGAACTGGAGGGCTTAAAATTCCCAGGAAAATTTGTCAGAAGAGAGGGTGGGCTGGAAGAGGGAGATTTAACAAACACCAAAAAATCCGTACAGAACAGTGCCACAGGCCAGCAGGCATCAGAAACTTTTGGTTTTCCCAGAACACATTTTCTTTTCTCTGCTGGCACCAGGACACTTGTGCAGATGTTGTCCCAGTGGCCAGGCCCTGAGCACAGCTGGGAGTGTGTTGGGATGGAGGGGAGTGTTGTTAAGCCAGGTTGGGCCATGCTCTGGCATTGTAGAAGCAGTCACAGGGGGTGGGAAGGTTTTGGCAGCTGCAGGCACAGGGGGAAAACCCTCTTGTCTCATACAGCCAAAAGGATAAAGTGAGAAAACCCTCATTTTCCATCCCCAGATTTCCTTCAGTACCACTTAGTTTCATTCTGAGTCCAGACTGAATGCAAGTAGTGCATCCAAGTTAATTACAGAATTAAAACATTTTAGGAAATAATGAATTTACACATGCTAAATAAAAATTGTTTAAAGGTCACTGGGTAAGGACTGTTCAAAAATCTATTAAAGATCTTGCATCTGCAAGACTATGTGATCAAATTGTTTGCTCATTCGACAGCAGCTTCTCTGAGTTATTCAGATTTATTCTTGGGGAAAAGGAGGTGGAAGGGGCCTTTTCAATTACTTGTTTTAACATTTCATTTCACCTCTAAGGTAATGTGGGAGCTGATGATCCAGCCTGAATTGCTGTTGCGGTGCTGACAGTGATGATTATGAATCCATAACGTCCAATGGCAAAATTCAATCTGCTCAGCTGCTGGGGCTGCTTCGTGCAATGTGGTTCTGTTTGTGTGTCTGTGTCCTGGTCTGGAGCACAGCAGACTTAATGAGGGGCTTCTTATGCTTTTTGCTGCCAGATCTGCCTCTTCTCTGACCTGGGCTGCTCCCACAGCCAGAGCAATTCCAGTCTCTGCTGTGGGATTCCCATATCTGGTTGTATCCTCTGTGTAGAGTCAGGGCTCAGCCTTGTGTTCATCCAAACTGACAGCAAAGCTTTCCCTGGTGGAAGGAAGAGCTGGCTCTGGGCTGGAGCAGGGAGTTTGTCCTGTTTAACTTTAGGACTGGCACCCCTGTAGCAGGGAGAGAGGAGAATGCAGTGGTTGGACATGGGGTGGCTGAACTGGTGCTTGCTGGGATTGACAGGGTGCCCAGGGAAGCTGTGGAGTCATCATTCCTGGAAGGGTTCAAAGCACACACAGATGTGGTGCCTGGGGATGTGAACCTGGCAGTGCTGGTTTAATGGTTGGGCTTGATGATCTTAGAGGGCTTTTCCAACCTTCATGATTCTTTGTGGATGCTCTTCATGGTATTAGGACAGGACAATTCCTCAGAGTAGGAACTTGTGCAGAGTTTAATATCCCCATTGGAATGGCTGTTAGGCTGCAATGCCCCAGGCCATTCCACTCTGCTTTTCCTCTCCCTCCACCACTGGGCATCAGCACAGCAGATGGAGAGGGGGGAAGCAGGGACCAGCTGAAACCTGGGCATTGCTCTTCCCATTACCAGGAGTTCGAACCCACGACATCCAAGTGACTTCCAATTTTTGTCCAGAATCAGCTGCTATTGTCCTCGCTTCTCTGGCTGAATGAACCAACACAATTTTATTAAATTAGCCATTTGTTCTGTCTCTTGTACACCATGGAAAGCAATTTCGGAGACTAATGACTGCAAGGCCCCTCACAATAGCTGGGTGAACTCTCCCTGCTGCAGATGGTCCTGCTGAGGACGGTGTCACCAGTGCTGGCATCAGGAGGGAGGAGATGGCAGAGCACTGGTGACACACAGAGCCTGCCCTCTTCAGAAACACCTGAACCCAGCTCAAACATCAGCAGGAAGGTGTCCCTTTGCTTGAGATCAGGTCCTGGAAGAAGTCATGTTATCTTTCCTCCAGTGGAAAAGGGGCTGTGGCTGTTTCAGTAGAAGGATTCCTGACCCTGCCAGCCTCCCCAAACCTCATCTGTTAGGAAGGTAAACCAGCCAGTGTTCAAGGACAACATTCCTCATCTCCTCCTATTGTGGTAGAAAGACACCCTTGAAGAAGAAAAGAAAAGAGAGATTAAAAAGAGAAAAATATGATTTTATAAAAGCAATAGGTGGAGGGAAGGTTGGCAAACCATGTGGTGAAGTCAGGAAATGTCTTTCCTTGAGGAGAAGGGAGGGAAATACGTGCAGCTCTGGAGGAGGTGGCAGCAGATAGGCAGCATTTTTGCTACTGGAGCCCATTTGTGCTGACATGAAGCTTTGCTCATCCCCTCTGTTGCCCAGCTCTTCAGAGCAAGGCTGGATGGTGTCTGCCAGGTGTCTGCCAGCCCCTGCACTGTTCTCCTCCTCCTGGCACACCATGAGCTGCCATCCTTCTTCTGTAGCACCCATGAATCAGGTTTTTTTTTATTCCCAGCAGTCTCCAGAGATGGTAGCTCTAAATATGATTCCTTATCCTGGGTCCTGCCTCTGCAGGTAGGTGGAGTTACAGATGGCACCCCTTGCAGAAGGTCACTGAGTTCCCCATCTGTAGAGGCCCTGCAATATTTATGGGGCACCTTGCAGCATTTCTGTCAGGATCCTTTCTCCTAATAAATGCATTAGAGACTTTGAGCTTGGTGCACAAGAAAGATTATAAAGCCTGCCCAATAAATCTGCTTGTATTAATTCAATGACTCTCTTGTGCAAAGCCTTTTTACTGCTACCAGTACCCAACAAACACAAAGGAAAGCCAGAGCACGACGATATTTTGGAACAACTCGTGGCTGATGCATAATTCTGAGGAGGCCTCCCAGACAACATCAGCCAAATCACAGCAGATGTTCAGCCCTAACAAATGATGGGCTTTTTCCTCTGAGCTGAGGCAGAGGATGCCTAGCAGTGCTCCAGGTGGTCTGGTGAGCTCTTTCCAACAGAGGACAGTGTTGCACAGTCACACTGGCTGCTCCTCAGTTAGGATTCAGAATCCAAAGTCATAACGTTATCCAGCTGAAAAGTCCTGGCCCAATTCCTCAACTGGGCCAAGTTCCTGTGTTTTTTTGTTGTTTTTTTTTTTAAATTCTTGCTGGGCAGTGTTTGACCCCAAACCTCCCTGGCAGTGGGAAACACTCTGTGCTGGGTTCTCTGACAGCTCTGTCTGCTGCTGATTCTTTGCCTGTTTTGGTGGGTCCCACCAAATCTCACTGGCTCACAAGGGCCTGTGGGAAGTTCAGGTTAAATAACCAGTTCAGTTCCTTGAGGTGACTTGGTCTGAAGTCACCAGAGCAGTCAGGCTGGTGTGGGTCACTGTCCACCCCTTCGGGCCATCTGACTATTCTGCCTAACAAATTCTTTGCTGTTGAAAATACCTCAAGCATCTTTCTTTTTTTTCTTCTTCTGGGGCATTTTGACTGGTCCCTTTTGGTCTTTGATGTGTTGTAGGGAAGTGGTTTGCATCTTTGTCCAGGGAGGTGTGCAGTAAACATTCCAATTCAAACCCTCATTACAAGGCTCTGTGTGATTGCCAAGTGTTGTGTTTGTAAGGGGAGGGTCTTCTCCAGTTATTTCTTCCACAGAGTGCACTGAGAAGTTTGTGAATTATCACTAGATTGCTAATTTAGGAGCTAAATTCTGTGTTTGTGACTCTGTGATGTGAACAGCAGCCTCTGTTCCAAGTGCTGGGGTTTCACAGCTCTTGGGAGCACAGCTGGATCCTGCTGTTGGAGGGTGCTCATCTCTCTCAGAAAGTGAAGTTGTCCTGAATATTAACCAGGAATCAGTTGTTTTTCCTTCTGGGAAGAGGTTCTTGTAGCATCCACTCACCCTTAACCTGGAGGGATGGACACTTGTCTGTGCCATCAGTCACTGCCAGAGACATCTGGCAGGGGATCAGAAACTGCTTTCTTATCATGTTCCATAGCAGAGGTTTTTTGGCTGAAGTGTCAGAAAAGTAGGGAAAATCTCTTGACAAATTGAGCAAATAGATGCTGCCAATAAACCCCACAAGCAACAAAGCCTTTATTGCACCGTGAAGCTGCATTTTATTGGTGAATTAATAGGAATAACCAAAGTATTTTAGTGGCTGACTGGGAACAGTATATTAGTGGCAGTATTAATAAGTGTGGAGTGACAGGAGACTTGTAAGAGTGGGAAAATGAGATACAGTATTTATCCCCAGTGCAAAATCTCTTTTATTATTAAAGACATTGGGTTAACTAGGGATAGATTTAATACTTCAACTCTATTTTTATTGGATAATTAGCAGTGAGCAATCCTAACCCTGGGACAAGGACAGAAATCTGAAAATCAAGGAAGTTGAGAAAGGAAGGGAAAGAAAAAGAAAATAGGTATGAGGTTTGGGGGTTTGCTTTACATTTTTTACATAGTCAGCCACAACATAAAACTTTGTTGGAGCACGGGGAGGGAAACATGAGGGGAGGAAGGATTTGGGTGCCTCTCCTGATCCCAAATCCCTGCCTGTCCCTGAGATAAATAGGAAGATTTGCTGGTTTTCCACTGAACATCTCACCCCTCTTCAGCTTGTGCACCACCAGGTCTGATGCAGGGAAGAATGAAAAAATGCATTAACTGTGTAATGGTAAAGGTCTTGTCTTTATTTTTACTTCCCAGATAAAAGGAGGTACCGAGAATAATAAATGTAAGATGGGACTTTCATAGAATCAGAATAAGATCTAAATGCTGGGAGTGGAAGTTTGGAAAGGCTCTGGAGATGTTAAGTGCTGAGGAAGGGCATGTGGGATTGCCAGAATTTTGGGGGGGTTGGAAATGTAAACCACCTTTCCCAGGGCTAAACTGTGCAGAAAAAGAGCCTCGTGCTTCAGTTTTTCTCTGCAAAAAAAGGGGTGATTGTGCAGCAGATCTACAATTTAGTGCCTATGGAATCTCCTTATTTGCCCCTATTTTTTATTATCGGCAAAACCTTAATTACAGCTCACCCACCACCTTCTGCCTACGTGTACAATGCAATAAATTTTCGGTGTCCCTGCACAATCTGCATCTCAAACAGTGCTGGACTGTGCAATGGGAGTTATTGATTCTTGAGAGAAATTATAAGGGCATTTGTTCCAAGGAAAATGGGAATGGAGAGGTGTACACGTGTGCAGACCAGGTATTAAAATGTCCCCTCTCTCCCAGCACTCACTTGTCTGTGCTTTATTGAGCAGCACAACTGCAGGTTAGGAACCTGGTACAATAATTTTGAAGTGATTGATGGGAGTCAGGAGGAGCAGGGGCAGGAATTTGGACTGAATTTGGTTCCTTACTTTGCAAAACCAGCGGATTTTGTTTATTTTTCCCTCCCTGGGTTGTAGGACTGTTTAAAAGTAGAATGCAGGAAAAGGTGGCTGCTTAATGATTTAAAAAGTAAATGAGAAATCACTTTGTAGTGTTTAACTAATTTTTTCTGTGTGAGTATCAGGAGCAGATGTGGCTGTGAACAGTAATTAAAGGTGGAATCAATGGGCTCTTAGCTGTCAGGAAGGAAAAAATAGCTAGAAATGGAGTGAATGAATTATTTGAAAAATACTGCCTGTCAGATCACTGCTGGCTTGAAAATACATACAACACAATTCATTAAAAGAGCCTGAAAGTGAAATGTGCTGCTGCTTTAAGGTCTGTGTTCCTTTGTCACTAATATTCAATGACTTAATGAATGCAAAAGTGCTGCAGCATCTGGCTGACCTCAGATGAGGCTCCAGTGCACTCTAAGAGGTGGTTTCCCAAATACTTTTAATTAATAAACTCGATGGCCACGTTCTCATCTGCTGTGAACAGCAGTGAGATCAGAACAGCCCTGGTGAGTGACACCCAGTCACAACATCACTGGTGAGAGGATGCTCAGCCCTGAGGGGTGACCCAGCAGGGGCAGGGCTGCCTGGGGGACATCCCTGTTCCTGCCCAGGGATGGAAGAACTCAAATGCCACAAACAGGAGGAAAGCTGAGCTGTGGAGGTGATGAGTGAGATGCAGAGCCCGTGACTCGCTGAGCTCAGCGCGGTGATGAAGAGATCAGTCAGGAGGGTGATGGGAGTCGTTCCATCACGGAGCACTGAAGGCAGTGCCACAGCTGTCTCCCTGCTCCTGCTCCTCCAAAAAATGAGCAGGACCCCACACACGGGTGGTGGGGGAGGTGTGAAGCCTCCCTGAGGGGTGGCTGTATGCCAGGGATGGCACCACAACTCCCCAGGGCTCGTCCTAAGGAAGAAGAATGTCCCTGATCTTCTGTGGTGCCAACTATTGAGCGTTGGTAACGATGATTTATCTCAAGAGTTAAGCAGATGGAATATTAAAAGGCTGTAATTGGTGGAGAACAAACCTGATTTTAAACATGCTGCATATTATTGTCCTCCCTAAAGAGGAGAGGAAGAGAACTTCCTAAATTCTGTGTCTCCTGTGTTTGTGGCATGCTGTCATCTATCCCAGAGCAACATCTTGCTGTGTCATCCTAGAATGGTTTGGGTGGGAAGGGAGCTTAAAGATTATCCAGTCCCACCCCCTGCCATGGGCAGGGATACCTTCCACCAGCCCAAGTTGCTCCAAGCCCATCCAACCTGGCCTTGGACACTTCCAGGGATCCAGGGGCAGCCACAGCTTCTCTGGGCAACCTGTGCCAGGGCCTCCCCACCCTCACAGGGAAGAGTAAAAGTAAAATCAACAAGTAAATAAGAGTTATCGTGCAAGACAGCTTTGTATTTATTTTTGTCCCATTCATGCAGCATCTTCTGCTTCAGTTCTGAACCCCAGTGTGAGGGTTACATTTCAGGATTTTTTTGAGGATTAAGTTGAAGAATTTTTCAGAATTCTCAGGTATTGCTGATATAAGAAAGGTTGGGTATTTGGTTTTGTGTTTGGGTTTTTTTTTTGGTTGCTGCTAATATAAGCTGTGATTCTTGGCTGTGGCACTAGATGGTGTTTAACCAAGCAGGAGAGGGGAGATAAACTGGAATTCCAAACAGAAAGTCAGTGGGGTTAAATAAAAAAGAATTATGGTTCGAGTGTTACCCAGATGAGTGAGCTATGCATTTTTGGCTCCAAAATTTGTTTGAAAAATTCAGGTTTCAGTACCCCTTTTAAAAATCAATAGCACTAACACAAAACCTGTACTTAAAAACAAAAAGAAAAAAAGGAGAGTTTAGATTCTAGCTCAGCCCTATCTTCAGCCCTTATATAATCAATAATAATAAAGGAAAAAATCTAACAACAAACCTTATGGATTCGGAGAAAATGAAAAATATCGTGCCTGGTTCCCTTGAGGAATTTCAATTTATCCTGACTCTTAAACAGGAGGAAGATGTTTCTCAAAATGAATTATGCTGTCCTTGTCCAAAAGGTTCCCCTCAGTGTGCATGGTATATATGTGAGCATAAATCCTGCCATAAAGCAGGGCCAGGTGCAGTTCCAGGCTCTTCCCTTGCAGGGCAGACAGAAGTGGGATGCTGTGCCTTTAGAGCAATGACAGGACACGGGAGGCAACCAGGGGAGCAGACCTGGGAGAAAAAACCCCCAAATAATAACAGAAAAACCTCACCCATCACCACCACCCCTGACCTGAGCAGCCCCTGAAGTGGTTCAGGAAAATTGAGTTTAACAGAGCACACTTTGTGTACTTGCCTGGAGTGTGATCTACAAATAACTTCTACAGGGTCTTATCTAGGAAAACCATTGACAAAGATCACCACAAAGTGTTTAGTTTGGCAAGCCAAGGTGTTTTTTTTCCCCAGCTGTTGATGCTGCCTGTGTGCCAGTGCAAGCCCCAGAAAACTCTGCATTTGTTCAATCTCAAATTAAGTTCTGAAGCTCTGATAAAAAAACCCCAAACATACACAATATTAATAAAAAGTTAGAGACAATTGAAGGAATCCTCCTGCAGCTGGATCTGAGTCCTAAAATACATTCCTAGTGACAGAATTTGCAGCTCTTTTATTTTCTTTTGGGTTTTGCCTTTTGTGAGTATCTTGCCTTTTGTGGGTTTTTCCAATAGCCCAACTCTTCCTGTGCTGCTGCAAACCACATCCCAGCTTCAAAAGATCCTTTGTTTAATCAACTGATTCCTCTTTTTTTTTTTTTTTTATTATTTCATTATTGGTTTACACATTTATGTGTGTTGTTTTGCATGACTTTTATCAAGCCAGCGTTTCTTCCCCTACAGCTAGGACACTGGAGTGATGTATGAAATTTATAATGCTCTTTGATTAATATTAAATGTGGAGAACAAATACATTTGGAAGGTCTTTATCTTCTGATAGACTCAGTTGTTTGAGGTGCTGAGGCTGGGGCTTTGTGACAACTCCCTGGGGACACGTGGGGTGTCTTCCTTGTTTTCCAAGCCTCATTATGATTAGTGAGTTTTCTCAAGTTTTCTCAGTATTCCTTTTTTTGTTGTATCTCTAATATTTTAGGCATTTCTCGGCTCTTTAATATCTTACACTTATATTAACTTTGTCATTTTCTGCTTTTAGTTTACTTTTAAAAGAAAAGAGTTTATGTTTTTTAAGGCTCCATCCACCATTGCTCTGTCCTTCCTGATATAACTGGGAAAAAAAGGCTCCTTTAGGCTTTGGAAGTCAAGATTTGCTTTATGTACAGTGTCATTTAGGAAAAATTTTGCCCCAAATAGTAAATTTTGCCCCAAATCTATAAAAGCTCTGCTTTATTGCATTTTAAATTCATTTCATATTACATTTGAAATTAATTTCAT
Source organism: Pseudopipra pipra (assembly GCF_036250125.1). Classification (NCBI taxonomy): domain Eukaryota; kingdom Metazoa; phylum Chordata; class Aves; order Passeriformes; family Pipridae; genus Pseudopipra; species Pseudopipra pipra. The sequence continues at coordinate 17,280,935 of NC_087563.1, forward strand.
GTTCCATGTTAAATTGATTTCATATTTTTGGGGAATGGCAAACGTTAGGAGGTTGAAGGTATTTTTGTGAATGAAAGATACACTAAGTGTGTATGAAAAGAAATGTAATACTTGAGCGAGGTTCCAAAATCCCTTATTTGCTGGCCAGAAATCTCTTTCTCCTGCTTCCAGCTTGCTCTGGAGGCAATCAGTGGAATTACCACCAGTCATTCCATATTTCTGTTACCTGTCTTCTGTCTTTCACAGACTTTGTTGGCATTTTGTGTCCAACTGTTTGCTCGGTGAGATAAGAAAAGTGCTGTAGCTGTGAGTAAATATTCCAGGCTTTCAGGAAGCCCTGGGGAGTTGTTGAAGAATGGCACAATGTGGCATTTGGGAATACAGCCCATTTCTGCCTGCCCTGCCCAGGGGCAGAGGTTATCAGAGAGGGAAGAGGGACACTCAGCAGCAACAAGGACTGATGCTGTCCCCATGTTGGACCTCAGAGGAGCTGGTGTTGGCTCTGGGGAGTCAGAACTGTCTCTCTGAGGTGGGACTGACCCTGGACATGTTTATGTGACGTTTGGTGCACACCCTTGTCCGAGGCAGGGGAGCAGGTCTGTGTGTCACTGCCTTATGCTTGCATTAAACTGTGTTGGCAATTCAAACCAATCAAAGCTAAAGACTGAGATAAAACCTGGCTGTGGTGGAGGGGCTGGGGGAGAGAAGAGCTCCCTGTGCCATAGGGAGGAGCTGAAGGCAGGCTGAAATTTGGTGAGGTTCACACCCATTGTATCTCTCATAGCCAGTGCTGGACACCAAATGGGTGGAGCTTTCAGTAAGGCTTCATGAGATGAGAGGTATTACCTGTTACAGCAAATCCTCTCTTGTTGTTGCTCACCTTTGCAAGTTGTTTGTAAAAAAAAGAGCTTTCTGTTTGCCTGTAATAGAGTTACACAGACAAACCAATGCTTAGCTCCTTCCCTTTGCTGTAGCCTCCTGCAGTTGTCTCTGTGAAGTCTTCACATTGGATGGCCCCTCCAGAGGCTTAAAACGAATCACAGAACAAAATGAAACCTGCCCTTATGCCATATGTATTTTTTATGGCTAGAGCTTATCTCACCAGATACCACAAAGCAACTCTGGCCGATGTTTCCCTGCAGAAATAAAGAGCTGTTGTTTCTCCAGGGCTGGATGACACCATCAACCTTGTACATCCACCTCACCCAAGCATGACCTCGCTTCAGAATAAAGCCATTTCTGAGCTGTGTTTTGAGCCTGGTCTAGCAGACCAGCTAAATCAACAAATTGTTGGTGCTTTACACTTGGAAATTGAGCTTTTCCACCCAACAGTTCTCTTTCTGTGGGCTTTTTTTTTTTTGTCTTTTTTTTTTCCTCTTCTATTTTATTTGTTTGAAATGGCTATTTAAATTATTGATAAGATCTTAAAACTGAGCTAATTCACTTCAATTTGTCCGATAGACAAAACTATTTATAATTAAGGGAGAAGCAGAGGTCACTTCGGTGTATAATAGCTGCCAAGCCAAATGAATAACAATTAGGCAGTTTTTTATGCTAAGCTAAAAATTATGCAAGGACTACCTTCTGAATAGCCTTGAAATGATTAGCAAGAAGTTCAGGTGGCAGGCTCTGGGGAAGGAGGAAAAAAATCCGGGGGGGGGGGGTGTGTCTCAAAAACTGTGCACTTATTTATCTGATCAGACTGGCTCTGTTGGCACTGGAAACAAACGATCTTTTAAAATAAACCTTATCTTTAAATCACAGTGACAGCAGAAGCTATTGTAAGAACATGACCATACATAATTGAAAAGGACAAAGGGTGAGGGTTTTACATAAAAAGAATAGGGCTGGAGTGGTGGCTTGCTTCATCTGTCAGCGTTTGCTGGGCAGCTCCGAGGGCTGTTGGGGTGCTGGAGACCACTGTGATCAGTCACAGAACCTTTTGTTTTTTCCCTGAGCATTAAGACAGGCAGCAAATGTCTCTGAAATGTCTCTAAAACGTCCCCACCACCTTGCCAAAGGTTTCTCTGGGGCTCACGTGTTCTTTGAGGAAGCCAGAAATGAAGGAATGGCCTTGCTCACACACACCCTGGCTGGGCAATGTGCTTTTATTTGCACAGCATATTTTATTAGTGTGGAAGAAGGAATGGTTGAAAGGAAAAAAAAAAAATTAATGCAGGCTACAATCCAGAGTTATTGCACCAAAGCTGGAAGGAGCGTAAAAAGTAGCAACAATTGCATAATGGAACGATAAAAAAGCTTCTTTCCTTTTTGTGCAGGACATAATACCAGCTCACAACACGGTATAATTAGATTGCCACATCACCCCTTGTAAAACCAGAGAGAAAAGAAATGTAGGGGTGCATTAAAACTCCTTTCATTTTCTAATGCCTTCAGAGAGCTATTGGACATAGAGGACTCGCTCTGGCAAAAAGCTCGAGTGAGCTATTAGGTTTTTAACTATTTTATAGGGTTTTTTTATTGTTGCCAGGCCTAGTTTTTCAGTACAATGACTTTGTCCTCTCTCCCCTTTCCAGCCTGTCGCACATTTATCAATCTTCCAGATAACATTCACTATAAAGATAAGTCCAGGCTCTTATGAAGTGCTGTGTCCTGCTGACATCCCCTTCCCTCCCCCTGCCTTTTTGAGTGAGTCTCACATGACTTCTTTTATCTGATGATCTTCTGATACAAATTTCTTGTGTCAGCTCCAGATCCCACAGACAACAGGAACAAAACCCTGTCGTGCGAGAAGTGGACACCATCACCTCTGGGGCAGGTTTAAGTGGAACACAGCAGAGGAGAGCAGAGACTTTTTGGGTCAGAAGATGACCTTTCCTAAACAGTTAGCCACAAGCAAAGCCCACACTCCTTTTCCCTATTAATTAATATAAATGTTTTTTCTCCGTAGAGACTGTGAGGCTAAAATGAAAGTGGTCAGAAATGAAGGACTGAATATTGAAAAACAACTTAATTCTCTCAGTGAAGCTGAGAAAATTTACTTCTAGAAAAAAAAAACCAGCCCTTGCCAAGGACAAATGGATGCAAAAATCACTACAGTGCCATGGGTTGATTAGAATTGGGCCTTTTCAAAGGAAAACAGTATTACTTATTAGCAGGCCTGCCAAATTTTGTCGTGGCTCAAATTTTTTAAAATCTGTGCAAATGTCAGAGCTGCTGTGAGCGTGCACAGCTGACAGTGATAAGTAGTGGGCATCTCTAACCAGGAGTTTTAAAATGCTGCATGGGGAGTGCAGTTGAATGAAAACTTGCAAACTGATACAAGCAAGAAAAATGTTCCTGCTTAATGCAGTGGAAAAAAAAAAAAGAAAGTCGTGACTTCTTTGTGTTGAGGGTTTTTATGGTAGTGGGAGATGGAGGCTGAGCTGGGAGTTCAGGATTGATCATGGATGTCACATCCACGAGCCCTTCAAGGCTTCCCAGGCACTGGGGAGTGCAGTCCCCAAAGCACCCTGAGCAGTGGGTGGATGCTGACCTGGGAAGAGAACGTCTCTTCACGTGTCCCAGTTCACCCCTCTCGTGTTTAACTGGCTGTGACTGGTCTCCAGAGCAGTGTTCTTGGATCCATGATCAGCTAATTCATGTTGCTGCAGAGAGAACAGGACAAGCCTGTCTGGTTCCTTCCCCATCCATCCATCCTGAACGCTGGCCCTTGGGAGCAGAGATGAGATTTGCTTCCAGGCCACCGTGGTGACTCCTGGGGTAAGGCTGGGTTGTCACCTCCACCAGCTTCCCAGAAATGTTTCTGTGACTTTTACTTGGCCTGAACAGCAGAGTTCACAACACTGCTTTGGCACTAACGGGGACCTCAGCTGAGCATTTCAGTTGAGATCTGTGTTTTGAATTGAATTGGAGATCAAGAAAATCTGCTCTCTGCCCTCTATGCTGAATTTCTTACATGAGCTACAGGACTTTTGGCAGGTTAAGTGTGCTGAGCTGACAGAACAAGGCTGGACCACACAGTTCCAGAGACAAGACTTTTCCAGCTGGCCTAGGCTGACATGATCTGTATTTTAAATTAAATTCAGTACCACTAATATCTGTCAAGACAGCCTGAGGCACCTCTATTAGACTTAAGCTTATGCAAGTACAACACATGTATGAGTGTACCTGCATGTATGACATGCTTTTTATATATTGATATGTGTAATATATCTGTCTCTCAATCCCTTCTACTCTTGTTAAAGTTTATTTTACCCGGTGTTGACTCTCCCTGTCTGCAGTGCAGCAGTTGAACAGTGCATTTGTAAACATATAGAAGACAATAATAACAAAGATGATTAACAAGAAGTCATGTTGAGCCTATTTGATATTTATTTATAGCAGCAACAAACCTTGTGGGTAGCAAGCAAGTTTCACATGCCATTATCATAAGTAAATATTTACAGCTTAAGTACAAAACCAGGTGGAAAATTGTATTCCAATGTTAGAATCTATCCTGCAAGTGTGTCCTGCCCTGCACAGAGCAGAGTGGATGAGCAGAGGGGCAAGAGGATGGGTTTTGTGCACAAAAAAGCTCATTATGAACAAAACCTGAGCAATGTGGTCTTAGAATAGACTAAAATATTTCAGACGGAGGAGACCTTCCAACTGCAAAGTCTTTGTGTGGGTAGGGCTGGAAAGGATAGGCTTCAATTGTAATAAGGACAAATCAGGCTGGGTAAGGAGGGAAAGAGAAAAACAACAAGCAAACAGCAAAGCAGAAGAGCCAAAGCTATTGAACATCAGAGGGGTTGGCCCAGGATGTGGAAACAGGGGTGAAGACACTTGCTTTTCTCTATAGAGAAAAGTAATGCTATTACCCAGTGAGGGGTGGGGTCTGGCTCCTTTTTTTCCCTCCTGTTACCTCTCCCTTCCACCAGACAAGGCCACCAAGGTCCCTGGGTGACCCAGCAGTGCCCGGGCGTGGGCAGAGCCTGGTTTGGGTGGTTTGGTTGGGGATGGTCCGAGAGGCCACGTGAGGAACTGCCTGGGAACAGAGCCAGAGTTCCTGGAACAGCACCTGACACGAGAGCAAACACCAGACAAAATCCAATGAAACTTTAAAGTGAAATGTCTCTTAATTGCTCAGTGGTCACAACCTCTCTCCATCAAACCCCTGTGTAACGAGTTCCCTTCAGCCCTGCTCGGCCTTGTCCTTCCGAGCTCAAAATCGGAGCTTTCAAGCATGAGTGACAAAATTGTCAGTGTTGTCTGGATTTGTGTGGAAGGACAGGCTTTTGCTGTGTACAGCAGCTCCTAAAAAGAGGAACTTGCCCGGGTTTGGGTCAGTTTTTCCCCGTGATGACATTTCAGCAGAGTAGGGAATGGTTTCAGGAAAGCAGCTTTGAGAACAGGCACCAACATGTTAATTATTACAGCCTTTCCGCTCTAAATCACAGAAGTTTACCCAGAACATAAAGCCTAGTGCTGCTGGGTGATCAGCTTCCAGAAACAACCAAAGATGACTTTTTTATTTATGTTTGATGTTTCTTGCTAATTCAAATGTCACAGCTCATATCTATGTCTCTGTTACCTCAAGGGTAGGCTACTCAAGTGTGAACTATAATAGTGCTGCATCTCAAACACACTTGAAAAGATACTTCAGTGTGGAATGCTTCTGTTTACATTAAAATGATGTATTATTATTTATTATTTATATTGCAGTAATATCCAGCAGCTCCAGACATCTATTAGGAAGCCTTTATGGTCAGTGCAAAACAGACCATGAACTAATGTCCCTACCCCTGCTAACTTTCATTTGTAAGTAAATCCAGCCATGAATATATCAGCATGTTTTCACAAAAACCAGATACATCTGTGTGGCAGCATTGAGTTATTAGTTTTAGTCACACTGCTGCCAATAGACTGAGATTTTACTACACAACAGGCTTCATCTTCCTTCTTCCACACCAGAATAACCTCAGGCAGACAGGCTTGGGGCTACTCAGGTCCATGAGATAAAGAAGTTGAAAGAATATTTATTGTTTGGCTTTTAAACTGGCCTTATCTGGTGCAAATAACAACAATTTGATAACAGATAAGCCACCTTGACAGTGTCCCATGAGACTGTGGGGACATTACTGAGGGAAGAGTATTACTTGGGTATTATCTCTCTCTCCCTCTTTGTTTCCTGGAGCTGAAAGGTTGGAAGCCCACACCACAGGGAAACCTTTTAGATCTATTTACCCAGATATGTTTTTTTCCTGCTCCAGATGTGTCCAGGCTGATTGGCTTTGACAGGGCAGCCTCTGCCTCGGCTGATGAGAAGGGCCCTGTGCTAATAAGCCAATATTCTCAGTTGCACTCATAAATGATGCAGTGATCCTAACAGGCATCTCAGCTGCTGCCAGAAGTCCCTGATCCATAGGTTTAAGTGCACTCATAAATGCTGCAGGGACAGGGGAGGTTTGCTTTCACGTCAGGGAGCAGGTGTGGTTCTTGATGTGTTGTTGCCCTTTTCCCTCCTTCCACACATCTTTTGCTGCATGAGCTGTGCTTGTCTTCTGTCCTGTTTGGAAGAAAAAAGCAACAGTGCTGCATGTGGGATGATGTTAGATCTGTTTTGCCTTGAACAATATGGTGAGCTGATGTCATACTGGCAACACTTCTTGGTTCTTTAATATCAGTGCTCACATGTGAGAGAATGTGGCACCCCAATTCAGGCAGTGCTGTGGGAGATGTGAACTGGGCTGAGGGCTTGGAAACTTGAGGCTGGGGCCCAGGACTGCCTCATGTTTTCTGAGACCCACGTGAAGCTCTAAAATGTGTCATAGAATGTATGTTGGACAGGCTTCTTTAAAAGGAGAAATCAAAATTGCCATCCCTCCTTGTTCAGCTTGCTGAGTGTGTGGGTGCAGGGTCAGGCTGGTTGCTGGAATGGCCAGGGGTCCTTGTGTTTTGTAAATTAAGAGCTTCCAGGAACCTTACATTTTATGAACTTGTCAGCATCTGAAGCAAGTTGTGTTTCCTGCTGCCCGAGTTGGGCCCTTGCTGCCCCTTTGTATGATGTAATATTGTTGTTTGGCTTTCTGATAAGAGAAAAAGGGAGTTATTTAAAACCAATATTTGAACTGGCCTTGTTTAACGTGTGTCTATTTAATTTGCAGAGGTGTGTCTTTTCCTGAAATTCCATTTGTTTTCTTTCCTTGACACAAAGACCTTTCCTTGACAGTCTTGGCAAAAGCCAAGCTCTGCTGAAGCTGTCCTGACCAGCCCAGAGTTCATCCTGCCCCAAGTCAAGGCTGGTGTCTCCAGCTTCCCAAAAAGCTGTGCAGGAGTAGGAGAGTAAGGGACTCTTACTGAACTGGAAATATGGAGAGAATGATGTCTCAAGGGTTCACACCCACACCATCACAGTCATACAAACATAAGCAAAAAAATCTGCCTTTCCTCACTTTTTGCTGCCAAAATTATTATCTTCCCCTTGAGTCTTCCCTTCCTACCTCGAAAAAAACCATCCCCGCCTGCTAACCTGGAGCCTTCTGGTTTGTGTGTTTTTCTGTTGACAAAAAGCTGTATTTTTCAGGCTGGATTGTTGGCTTTCTGCACTGCTCCAGGAGCAGATCAAGGCATGGTTTGTTCCTCTGTTCCCTTTCTGCCGCTTGAGCAAGTGCTCGTGTTTAAAAGCCTTTGCCTGAGCTGAACCCAGTGAACTCACCCTGGATATGTAAGAGGAGCTGTCAGCACTGCTGTGTTCCTTGTGTTTAAACTCAGATATGTTCTGAAGTGCTGCACTCAGTGCAAGATGTCTTTGTGTGCCCATGGGCATGGATCTGGCCATTCATCTTCTGTTCTCCTGACTGCTCTTCAACAGCTCAGACACCAGTCTGGCCTGTGACCAGAATTCCTTTGTCACACTGTCCTCATCAGAGCTGGGTTTGGGGCAGGGGCTCTGAGTCTTCACAGTTATTTCGTAAGAACATCTTGAAAATGGGAATAAGGCTGTTAATAATGATTGTTATAGTGATGTCCATCTTTGTGGGTAATGTCAGAGGAACATCGAGAGGTAACACATAGTGGAACCTAATTATTCCTTGATTTAATAGCTCACAGATTTCTTATCCAACAGTCCTTGAACCCACAGGAACAAATGTTTTTCTACACCAGCATTTGTAGATTTCTTGGAGAAAATAATTTTTAACTAAGAGACATGAATAAACTCCATTGAAATGAAAAGGAACAGTAAGAAAGGTGAAATTCTTTGCTGATATTTTCTTCAGAAAGGCAAACCTGAGCAGGCAAATGTTGGAGAAACTCATGAGAGGGGCTTGGAGCAGCTCTGTGCCAGAGGTGGAAGAACTGCCACTGGCCACCCTGCCCTGAATGAACAACAACTGCAGACAAAGCATGGAGATGTGCTGCTTTTTCTGTGGAGGAAAAGGAAACTTGGAAAGGGAGGAAAAGTGAGATTGATTATGGGCTTAGAGACTTGCAGCACAGATTGGTGCTACCAGGCAAAACCTCATCAGCCAGAAATGTCTAATGAGGAGAAAGATTCTGGCCTGGTGTTTGCTCACAGGGTGATTATGAAGCACTAAACCAGCCTGGCTTTATTAAAACCCAATGTACTGTAAGATTAAACAGCTCACGTGTTTCCTGCATTTATCCAGAGGCATTAATGTCTGGATACAGCACCGGGCCCTTACAGTCAGAATAGATGGATTCAAGCTGCAAAAAAAATGTAAAGCAAAGTGCAGAGGGTTTGATAATTATGTGTGAGGAAATATCATAAAGGATGAAACTCAGAAACCCAAATCCACAGCAGATTTGGCCCAGCAGCATGAAAACTTTGAAGGCTGCTCTATGTAGGTGGAGAGCAAGAGTGAGGGAAGAACTTCTTACCCCAAAAGGTGATACTGTGGTGGCACCACATGAGTATAAATGAGCTGCAAATTAGCAGGAGCTGGCAGCTGCATGGTGCTGGGAAGCCCTTGCAGGAACTGGCAGGGCAAAAGAGAAAAGTCATTTAAGATGATGTTTGTCCCAAGTAGTTTTGGCCTCTCAGGGGACGAAGTGACCCAGGACAGTCCTTCCAATCTCATGTTTCTGACTTTTTTTTTTTCCCTTACTCTTCATCAAGTTCAACGTACCCTCACTTATTATTTGGATGACTTTGTCACTGTTTGCAAAGTAATTTAATTTGGGTAACTGTTCAATAACCACAAAAACATTCATGAATCCTGATTGTTTTGTAGATTTCAGTGCCGTAATCACTCAAATAAATTGTGTTACACCTTGGTGACTAGACAGTAAAGCACCAGTTCTTTGCTCCACATAAAGTGACAGAGATTTTAATTGCATGCTTGAAAGGTCTGGGGTTGTTTCTGAATGAATGAATGAATCTATTAGTGCCATTGTCTTTGACTATAAATGCTCTCCCATAATGACAAGGCAAAGCTATTACTCTCCCTTGCATGGAGCTCTCCCACTCCTGTGTTGTTCAAATTGTTTTCAATCAGTGGTCAACGCTGCATCCAAATGGGCATCTCGAAAAGCAAAGTGGAAAACTAATGTAAAGTAGTGCTGACCCTTTCAAAATTGAAATGATTTTCAGTTTATTGGAGGCACAGACCTTCACCTTCCCCACACCTCATTCCCTGGCTGCAGGGAGAGCAACTTGCATGGCTTTAATGTGAAGCCTTATTTGTGCTGGTGGGTTTATTATACTCGTGGGATCGGGCAGCTTAAGGGATCAAAGCTACATTCTCTCCTCAAAAAATGAGGAATATATATTATCTGACTCTACCTAGTAGGATATCTTTGCAAAAGGCAATCCCTAATGCCCAAAATACTAGTGGAGAAAACCACTGGGAAGGGTATTGTACCAAAGGCAGTGTTGTGTGCTTTGTTGCTGACAAAATATCGTGTTGCCTGCTGGCTGCATGGTTCTGAATCTTGCCTTAGCATCCAAAGTCTTTTAAGACATTTCTCTGCTGGTACAAAACCCCGTGATACGTGGAAATCCTGGCTGTAGGATTTTCTGTGTGTGCTGGACAGCTTTGCCAAAATAGCTGGAATAAGCAAGAGTTTATCTTTGGTGGTTAAAAAAAGGTACATTTTTCACTTTACAAATGAATGTTTCATTTAAAATAATAGGTATGAATGGTGCCAACACAAACATCACCCTGAAGGCTGGATGCATTAATTGCAGTGTCTTGACTAACACGAGTTTATTTGTGGTAAAACTGAAGTGCTCTTGCTGGAGTCTGTGTGCTGAGTATTTTTAGGCTAAAAAGACACATTCTTTTTGTTCAGTCATGACAAGCTCCTGCTGTAGCCACAGTTAATGTCAACCAGAGAGTGCTTTGGGCGCAGTTATTATTTATATCAGTTCTGCAAACAGTCTCTTGTTGGGTACTGGATCTTCAGTGGGGATTTTATTGATGCAGAATATTGTGCTCATATGTTGTGCTTGACTGGAACAGTTTTATAGCCAGGAGTTCAGTGTCCCAGTGTGAGTGAGGGGGCTGCAGATGGGGTGAAGTGACCCCCCCAGTCAGGGGTTTATAGGAAGGGTGAGTCTTGGGCATTAACCAGAAAAATGGGTGAAATGACTCCATCAAAGTTTGATCCCCCCCCATCCTGAACTGAGGCTGGATTCCTAGTGCTGAATCCAAGGTTTCTCTCCTCCTTGTGCCAGATTCCATAAAACACATTAAGATGTCTCTCTGTGTTAACCTAAAACTCAGCAAGTGGCTCTCAGAGACCAAAGGTAGAGTGGAGAAGAAGCTATATAAGGACAGATAATTATTTGCATGGAAAATCCTACAACTGAGAATAATGAATGGGAAAAGAGGGGAGGGAGAGATTTCCATTTAATGATGTTCTGTCTGGGTCAAAGGGACACACAAAAATTTGGAATTAATCTTGGGCCTATCTGAGTACTTGTCTGCATATTTAGGAGCCTTAAATATGTAGATCCTACTCCCATTACTGCAGATTTGTGGGTTTTCTGCTCTCATTTCTGCCTTGGTACATATATATCCTGAGCCATAGCAAGCCTGAAGTTACATCTTTCATTCTTAACTGCACAAACCCAACAAGACTAAATGACTGAAATACAACATTATGGAACAAAAGCTTCCTCCTTCCTCATTTTCCTTCTCCAGGACACAAGCCAATAGCATGTCCAGAGAATTATTATATAGAAGGATATCATCTAGGAAAGAAATCCTGAAAGAAATCCTCTCCTCTGTGACACAGGGAAATGATTTCTCCATGGCCCAAAATCAGTGCACCTGGGTGTGGAGTCAGACTCCAAATGTGTGATGATGTCTTATCTGATAGGATAAATTAATTCCTGCAAAAGAAAGCACCTTGCTGTTTGTCAGGGGTGTCAATAAGTTCCCACCTGTGTCTCCTTTTGTGAGCAGAAAGCAGACAACAAGAGAGCTAACAAATGATTCCTCTCCTCCAGTGCCTCAAACATCACTATAATGATGGGAAAACAATGGCAGCTTCTATAACCATCATGAAATGAGGAATTTACTGTCATGTTTCTCCTGGGACCTAATTTAAAGCAGTGCTCTCAGAGAAACTCAGGTCAAGAGTAAAGAAGAAGAAGTTGAGCAGATCTGGTTTGACAGCTGGAATATCACAGAGTAGGCCAGGTTAAACTCAGAGGGCTTAATGGAGAAGGACTTGTTAGGGGCAATGTGCCTGAATCCCAACTAACTGGAAATAAATAGCAAAGCTTTGCTGTTTCTTTGTATATAACTCCCTTACCAGTGCAGGCTGGAAGTGCAGACAGTTTTGCCAGAAATGCTTTTGTGATCTGCCCTTTGTGCAGCAGTGCTGGGACATGAGTCTTACCTTTTTTTGGGGAAAAAGTCCAGGGTTTTGCACTTGGGTCAGTGAGTATGTGGTGGCACCTCTTTGAAGAAAACTAAATCTGAAGGCAGAGCATGTCCCCATCTGCTGCTGTCCATCTCTCACAAGGGTTTCTCACCTCTTGGCAGATGATAGATCCTGTAACTCACGTGAATTAAGACATTATCTTTCTGACCAGTGAGGTTTTGGTCACCCAGCAATGTTTATTTAATCCATCTTCTGGACTTAGACTTCAGAGTTTAAGCACGTGCCTAAATAAGGCAAAAAAAGGACATCTTCCCTTTAGGTTTGTGTGTAACATTCCTCCCAGACTTACTCCAGGACTAAATTTGGCACAAGCATTTGTTGGAAGCACAACAGCTAATTTTCTTTTCCTAACTTCTCAGCAATGATGGGCAAAGAACATATCCTTTCGTTTTAGTCAATATTCTTAACTTCAGAGAGGCAAAGAGGTGTTCTTTAGCTGCCAATTCCTTGTAATTTGTTTTAAACTGTAGCAAAGGTCATGTAAGAGAAGAGATGGGAGGTACCTGCAGGGAAATGTCTCTTTTTTAAAGTAAAAGCAGGAACCCACAGGTGAGGCTATTTTTGTGGATTTTTCTAACAGAATAGTGGTTTTAAACTGCTTTTATATTCTGGATTTTTTTTTTTTATTGCTAAAGGTAGCAGATCACTTTAGCAATATTAAAAAAAAAAAAAAAAGCCCTATAGGGTCTTTGAATTAAATGCTCCTTTTGCTTTAAATGGTTCAAGACTTTGAAAGAATGAATGGTGAGTCCTCCTGCATTTGAGGGCTTTGCTTTTTGAAGCATCACTTTTGTTTTACCATCCAAAACGTCCTCTGGGATCCTGAGAACACTTTTACAAAGCATGAGTCCAAAAGTCACCTGTTTATGGCAAAGCTGCTCTCCAGAGGGGGGGAATAAGTGAAACTGAAGTAATTCACCTCAAATAAAGATAAAAATAGACACAAATATTATTAATCTTGAATAAAAGATTAAATGTTGCCAGGTTGGAGAGGGGGAGAGCACAGGATAAGGAAGAGAATGGAGATCACAGGTAATAGGACAAGAGGAAATGGCCTCAAGTTGTGCCAGGGGAGGTTTAGGGTGGATATTAGGAACAATTTCTTCATGAAAAAAGGGCTGGCAAGCAGCAGAACAGACTGCCCAGGGCAGTGACTGAGTCACCACCTCTGGGGGGATTTGAAAGAAGTGTAGATGTGGCACTTGGGGCCATGGTTGGCCTGGCAGTGCTGGGTTACCAGCTGGACTCAGTGATCTTGGAGGGCTTTTCCAGCCTAAACAATTCTGTGATTCTGTGATCATCCCATAGCAGGATCTCATCCTCCAGTTATTGATATTGCCCATTTTACAAGCAAACAGTGTCAGCTGTGCAGGGGGAGCCCTTCCCTGCTCCCATCAGCAGAGGGGCTGCCCCAGGGTGGAAATAAAGATCAGGAACATCAGAGGCACTGCCAGCCTGTAATCAGGAACTGCTGGCTCTAATTGACCCAAATCCAGAACAACACCTCACACAAAGGTGACAGGGCTCACCTGGTCACTACAACATAACTTCTGCCAAGCCTTTTAACAACAGGAATGTAAAAAGCAAACAATATCATGTTAAAAAAAAAAAAAAGGTCAGGACAGTGCTATAAAATAATTGGAAGCTGAGAGTGCTCCTTGTGAAGCTTTACAGTCTGTGAAAAGGTGGTGTCAAACCTCAGCTTTCCTGTGAATTACATGTCATTGAGAAGGATTTTTGTGTGGCATATTTGCTTGGAAATATCAGAAGTTTCCGTGGGTTCTAATCAACAAATTCAGGAATTACTGCACACCACTGGATTTTCCCCTGGCCAGATTGTGTTTTCTCTAAACAAACCTGTGCTCAAGAGCTGCCACAAGCTGGGAAAGCTCTAAAATCAGTTTGCCTTCAGCAGAGAACAGTTTTTCTGTCTTTATTCTTGCCGTTGAAGTGGAGTAGCAGGAGCTGCTCTGCATGACCCAAATTTCCTCTTACCGAAGTGGGCCGAGGGGAGATGGTTCTGCTCTGGGAAGGAATAGCTCAAGGCAGGCCAGAGAGAGAGATGATCTCTGCCACTAATGAAGCCAAGCCTAATCACTGCTCTTCAGGTTCAGGCAAAGGCCATCAGCTTTGGCAGGCACAGCTTAAAAATAGTCCCTTTGATCTGCACTGGGAGAGGGACCATCCAAACCCAGGGACACGGAGAACCCCCGCACACGTCTGCTCCTGGAGAGTCCTTCCTGGGGTCACCAGGAGTCCTTCACTCTGACCTCCTCTGTGTGCCCTGCTCTTACATCTCCTTGTACAGAAAGTGCATTTCTCACATAAAGGAACCCACATTGTAACATGAAAGTCTTCTTTTTCCAAAAAGACTTTTTTGGCGCCCTGACAAAGGTCACCTGCACACGCCAGCTATTCTTTTAAAACCTCAAATCCCTCCGGTGCAGTGATAATGTTGGAATGTGTTTTCGTGCTTTAGAAACTTGTTTATTGGGTCTTTTACTTTGGCTGCTGCAGAATGAAAAAGATTATCTTCAGATTGGTTTAAGATAAAGTCTTCTTGGATATCCAGGTTTGTTAGTGTGGTGAGTTTGGGGTATTTTCAGGCTTTTAGTCTGTGAGAGTGAATTTTAAAACTCTGGAGCACTGGAATAATACACAAATGGGTTAAAAACAATTAAAAAAAAAAAGAGATTTTTCTAAAGAAGGATATAATCCACAGCTATTATTTAAAGTTTATATTTTAATTAGAAGTACAAAAATAATCCCATTTTGTGTTGAACTGCAATGTAATGAAAAATGGGACACTTGACTTTGCAGTTCTGGCTCAAGGCTTCTGTTGGGAGACTCCACTCCCAGCAGCTGACCTTGTGCATTAATGCCATGTTGAGCAACATCTGGATTGAATGGATCCTGGGGACTGCTGCACTTCCAATGTGCCAATCACCCTATGAAGAGCCAAATTAAAATGTTGTTGACTAATAAGACCTAATTTCATCATCCCCAAGTGCTAGAGATGAATGAGCAGTGTAATTGGACTGATGCTGTCAGTGCCTTCAGAGGAGAAATGGCAGAACCTGAATAAGAGAAGAATTGGATTTATGGGATGTAGATTGGATATAATTTTTGGTGCAATGCTAATGATAAACAGCGAGGTGCCACAAAGGATCAGGTGTAGGAAGGGCTGGAAAGGAAGATTAGATTGGATATTAGGAAGAAATTGTTCCCTGGGAGGGTGGGGAGGCCCTGGCACAGGTTGCCAGAGAAGCTGTGGCTGCCCCATCCCTGGGAGTGTCCAAGGCCAGGTTGGAGCAACCCAGGCTAGTGGAAGGTGTCCCTGCCCATGGCAGGGGTTGGAACCAGATGATCTGGAAGTCCCTTCCAACCCCAACCATTGTGTGATTCTGTGAATCTGTACAGCACCATAGAGGTGCTTTCTGGAAGCCACAGAGATCTGACCTTACTGCTGTAGGTCTCTTCTGGAGAAACACCTTCATTAACCCAACTTTTATAGTGATTTTCATACACTGATCACCCAAGAATAAATTTAACCTTAAAATTAGAAACCTGCAGGTCTGTTCCAGGAGCTGTTAGCTCAGGGGGAGCGTGTTGGAACCTGGTCCTGCCTCGTAGGTGTGTGCAACAGCTCTCCTCCCAAAAAAGTTCCTTGCAAAATAACTTAATTAGCAAATGACCTACCATTAAGGCACAATGCTATTTTGCATCCAAGGAATTTTCAGTGACAGGCCTCGAGGCACTGGAACATTTTTATCTGCAAATCAATAGTGCAGCTCCCCAACACTTGTCCTATCAGGTGATCAAAGCTGTGATAGCACAGCAATCAGTCCCGGCCTCAAGAGAACAACAGTGGCTTCTAATGACACCAGTGTTATCTGAGATTTGCAGGACCTGATCAATTGAGCTAGACAGTAGTTGGCAATCAATAGTTTTCTATCATTATAGCAACCCCATTCATACTGCTGGAGCAAGGGGTTTGTCAGCATTTTCGTTTCATGCCTTTTTCTGGGGTTTTATCCACTCAGACGTTGGAACTCAAAGTTGATTTACCAGATGTGTGCTCAGAAGCTGCAGCCCAAATAGCTGATTTTTCTTTTTTTTTTTTTTTTTTTTGGTAGTTACTTTTTAATAAAAATTATTTTTGTGCACATCCAAAAAAAAAGGGAAGGCTGATGAGCAATTTGCCTTCATAGAATCGGTTAGATTGGAATGGACCTTAAAGATCATCCAGTTCCATCTCCTCTTTCGTGGACACCTTCCACTAGACCAGGTTGCTCTGAGCCCCATCCAACCTGGCCTTGGACAACATGTTTTGGGGGAGCATTGCAGAGGGGATAATGCTGCCTGAGGGCCAAACTGCTGTTGTTACCATCAGAACCCAGGGCAAGGTGGCCCATATTGCTCAAAATTGCAACCACCTCATTGCTGCTCCATCTGTCTCTCATGTCCATGGGTGTGCTCAGCTCAGTATTGGAGTACAGAGTTTAGAACCTTGAATTTTGGCATTTGTTTGATGAAGAGTCCTGTGCAAGTAGAGCATGACATGAAAGCCTTCTCAGTCAATATTTTTTCAAAAATAGAAGCCAAAATCTGTCTCCTAAATCTGCAGCCAAGCTCTTAAATAGAATGCCTGATTTTTCTCAGTGCTAGAGCCCCAGCTTGCTCCCATTAATTGGATACTCAGCAGTCTTGAAATCAACTATTTATGAGCTGAATTATGGATTTAAGAGCTTAACTTCAGATTGCCCTTTCCACCAGCCCAGTTTTTGTCATGCTTGTATTTTTAAATTTGGTGTTGGGGTCATGCTGACTGTCTGGTGGAGAGACTCTTACCCTTCCTCGCAGCTGCTGAGCTGAGCAAGGGGGTCTTGTTTTGCCCCTGTGCCCAAAATAGCCTGAACATCCCCTTGGCTTCCTGAAGCAATGGTGCATTTCTGTGTCACCTCTAAGCAGGGTATGCAGTGGGACTTTGGTGATGACAGCAGCTCTACCAGAGCAGCTTCTCCATCAAATTCAGGGCGAGGTGATTGGGTTCAGTGAGGAGGAGATAAAACACCCTCGTGCCCTGGAATTGCTCTGTGCCTTTCCTTGGTGCTGCCTTGTTACCTGAGCTCTTTCAGCACAACTGCTGGCCCAGAGTACCCCACAACTTCCACCTGGGAGAGCACAAGTGCTTGGGACTCGTTGTCCAACAGAAATTATACCCTCCAGCAGGGCAGGAGGCCCAGGAGGGTGATTCTGGGATGGGACCCATAAGTTACCTTCAGCTCCAAAGTGGCTTTTTTGCTCAGCACACAAACCATCCCCTCTGTTTGATGGGAGTTAAAGGTCATGGTCTGCTTAGAAGTCCAATGGAAAAAATGGTTCTTATTACAGAGGGCCATATACTTGTCCTTGCTCGTTAAAAAAAATAACTGGTTTAGGATCAGGTTCTCACCTTTGTCTGGGTGTTAAACTGCTGGCCATGTGGAAAGCTGGGTGCCCTGCTCTCATTCATTAGTTTATGGTGTAAATAATTCAGTTTAATACTTTCTCGTGATCTCTTGCCATTGTTGCAGTTTGCTGATCCCCACAGCCATCAATTTAATCACATATTCCAGCTGGATTTGAGTTCCTGGCTGGATATTATTGTTGGACTCCCAGACAGGAGCATATCTCTTTATAAATTCTTTATCATATTCCTGGAGAAATATATTATCTCATTTGAAAGTAATTGACTTAGTCGCTGCACAATTAGTTTATAGGATTTATTAATGCAACTATTAAAGCCAGCTAACAAGCTCTGGCAATCCCTATGTGGATTTTAAACCACAATACAGACAGGCATAATAATAAAAGGGAAACTTTTTAATATTCTCCTGTGGGTGGAATCCTGGATTCCCTACATGTTTTACACTGTCTTCAGATTAAAGTGCCTGCCAGCAGTTCAGACCCTGAGGTCTTCACTCAATTTTTAATGTGGCTGCTTTAGGCAAATTTCTGTTGCCTTTTTGTTTGCTTGTTTGTTTTTTGTTGGTTTGGGTTTGGGGCTTTTTGAGGATATTTTATTTATATTTATATGAATATAATATTATATTTATATATTATATTTATATTTCTGTATTTATAAGGGTGGTATTTGAGGAAAAATATATTGGCTAGGACTTTCCCCATGTCTAAGATGACATGATTAAGGGAATTATCTTGCTCAGAAAGATGATTTTTTTTGTGGAGCTGGGTTTGACCCTGGTTGGTGCTTTAGCAGAGGTCAGTACGCCTTGAAAGGAAAAGTAGACTGAGATTATTTAATCAGAGCATGGAAAATTATGATTCCAGTGTTATATCTGAAAGATTTGTTCTTGCTCCAGGTTTATGTATTCATAACCTTATATATATATATATACACACACATGGGATAGATTAGAAAAATAGATTAAAAAATAATAAAATAAATTAAACCCCCAAACCCTGAAGCCTGAGCTTCTGCTCACCACATTTTTTATTCACAAGGAAATTAGAAAATGCAGCCTTTTTATCTCCCAGATTCTTACTCGAGGTAAAATGGCAAAGATGAGGTTTTCATTGCCAGGTTATTAGATTTGGCTTTCTGTGGATTCAAGCTTACAAGAATCAAAAGAAATCTGAGCAGTGCACCTTGCCTTGCCCCTGTGGCTCTCAGGGCAGAGAATCCAACCCAGGAGCCCACGGATGTCTCCAGCATGTTTTCCCTGAGAGCAGAGGGTCTCTGTTAGAGGGTTATTGAGTTTGTGAAGCTGTGATTTCCCTGCCTCAGACACGTGTTTGCTCTCCTTCAGAGCCTCTTATGCAGATCTGTCATGTGAGAACTGGTGCTCCCAGCAGGTTTTGAGGTGCTTTGCCAATATGTCATGATTGGAGATTTCTGACTTTACTCCAGGTGAAGCATCAAATTGGTTTAAATTTGCTGTTGAGAGATATGGAAGTTATTTGCAGAATGAAATTTTTCTGTTTTCTCTTTACTGGATAGCTATTTTCACAAAAAAGATAGAGGAGAAAGTGCTACTGGAAAAATAAGTGCAGTCTTTGAATGGAAAAATGGAGGATTTATGTGTATATAAATAAACATAGAGGGTAAGTAGGCCATTAGTTAGAAATTTCAGGTTTTGAATCAACATACATTGAAGAAATGACTGAAGTTATAAGCATTAAACCTAAATAACAATAATTCAAGTTTCATAAGCCCAGCTCAGTCTGTGTTTTAGAGCTTCAGGTTTGGAGATGCAGGCTGAAATTCTGGCTGTGCTGAAGTTTAAGGCAGCTTTGCCATTACTTCCATGTTGCCAGAATTTCACCCCAAGGAAGCTGCTGTGGGAGCACAGGATGAATTTCAGTGGCAAATTCAGATTTTTCCTCTTGTTAGAGGACTTGCTTTGGAGTGGGGTAATAAATGGGGATTTCAGCTCTTTGTGCACCTGAAAGGTGGTGAGAACCTTTTCCCTTCTCACCATCCTGGCACCTGGAAGGGAAATCTCAGCTGTACAAGGGGCAGAGGGAAAAATTATGCAGTAAATTCTTACTTAGAAACATTTCTGTAGAGCAGCAATCACACAGATGTGACAAAACATCTAAAATACAAACAGGACCTGAGAGGTCGATTCCTAATAGATAACACAATTTAAATGTTTATTATTATCTGGTTATATTTTTCCAAGGTTTGTCAAAACTCAGGTTTGATTCAGCATCAGTGCCATTAAAAGCTGTTTGTATTCCTTCATTGTTTTCTCCTTATACTGAATAATTACATTTGCTTTTTGATGGAAACAGAATCACAGGATGGTTTGGCTTGGAAGGGACCTATATCTAAACTAAATTCAAACTTGTCCTGAACCCCCCACTCACAGCTGCATCATCTCCTAAAGAATAATAATTCCCTCTAAAGAAAACAGTTGCTTCTCTGGACAGTGAGCTGTCATCTCAGCCCTTAAACCAAATTTGCACCTGGGTTATGTTGACAAGGCCAATTTATCATTATTCTGTTTACTGGGCAAACACTGAGCTGTCTTTCGCCTGTGTTGTCTCTGGTCTTAAGTGATCCTATCAAATTTTCCATGATCTGCATCTATTACAGTTTTGGTAGCATCTCTTTGCATTATCTATGGTGAGTCTATTAACCCTCTCTAAATGCAGCTACTTCTCTCTTAATTTCCTGAGTCAAATATCATTATGAAATCACAGACCTGCATGAAGTTAAAAGCCAGAAAAATCAGTATTTTTTTTTCCACATCAAATGATGTCAGGAGAGATTTGGTTTGTATTTGCACTGACATTTACCTGCACACTTCTGCATCAGTGAGTTGTGAGGGCTGCTTTTTCTTTATATTGAAACAAAAACTGCTGCAGGCACTAATACAGTGAGAAAGCCCTATTCCTTGACTTCCTTCCTGCTTATCTGACTACTTCTCTAAACTTAAATCTTCTAATGTAAACTCTAAATCCTGTCCTGAAAATAGCCTGTGCTACTCCCAAATCCAAGGTAATATGCACAAGTGAGCCATTTTTTTAAATGCACAGGAAGAATGTGAGTTGAAACCCCTTTGGAAAATGTTGTGCTTCAAGACAGAGAAGATTAAATGTTAGATCTCCATGTTGTTTTCCTCACCTACATCTTCAGGAATTGAGAATCCATCTACTTAAACACATAAACCAGAACATGGCCTAGTGGGAGGTGTCCCTGCCCATGGAAGTAGAGGGTCTGTAGGGTCCCCTCCAACCCAAACCATTCTGTGTGTTCCAGTAGAGATTTTCCAGGCACAAATAGTTCCAGCTGGCCCTGGGGGGGGGACATTGCTGACAGCCAGTGCTGTCTGGGGTACAATACAATACAGTCATAACATTTGACATTAGATCTCTTTAGCCAATGCCTGTTGCTCAGGAAGCAGGATTCCTAGTGGATATATGGCACGAGCCTGCACTGACATCCAGGGGAGGAAAACAATGTTATTGAGTCCATTTTACAGCAGGAGAACTGAGGCACAGAGTGAACTGATTATCTGATAACAGAGTGAAAGATCAGAGTAGAGCTGAGAGGGGATCTGGATCATTTAAAAGCAGTACATAAGTTTTAACTGCACATCTGTCTCTTCTCCTGCCCTTGGGGTGTTGGATTTGCTCTCCCCGGTTTCACCCTTGGTATTTGCAAAGTCATCCTGAAACACCCACTTTGGTGCAGTGGAGTTTAACTTTTCTCTCTGGTTTTACACTGAGCATCTCTCACAGAGAGGTCCCTTAACATCTGGGCTTCCAGCTGTGAGACTTTCACCTTTCTCCCCCTCTCCCTCGCTGGCTGCTGCTCCTGGAGTGTTTTATGACAGGATGAGGACAGCCCTGCCCATGAACAGCTCATTTGTTCTGACTACCAAGACACACCCCAAAGGTTTAGGTTTCCCACACTGGAAGTGCCCCTTGGTATCTTTTAAAATGTGCACTAATGTTTCCTTCTAGCTGGCTTTCTGCTTGGAGCACAAGTGTAGGATTGCTTTTCAGCATGATATTTAGCATGTAACTCCCCTTTATGTGTCCTTGCATTGAAAATCTCCTTGGCTAGTCACTACATTAGGGAATATAAACTCATTTTCCTTCTAGTGTTCCTCCTTTGCTGGAGCTTTTGCTTTGCCCAAATACTTAATGTTTTTCCAGTCTTTTAAATGTAGGGGTGAGAACAGATTCCTGGATGTTCCTTGTCTTTGATTCAAACACGAGTAAAGAATCACATTTTACATTCTGAACATGAGGGAAATCTGAGAGTTCTTGAAAAATAAAACATGAAATTGAAATCAAATTCCACTCTTTAATTAATCTGATAAACAGGAAATGACTGAGTTGATGAAGGGGAGCCAGATTGTTGTGTGACATCAAGGTGCACAACTGCTGAGCTGCCACACTTCTGGGCTGGCAGGTGCTTGAAGGATCCCTGTCCCCAGCATTGCAAGGTGAAACATCCCCCTGCTCGAGCAAGTGCGAGTGGCTGCTTTTAGAGTTTGAGTTTTAAAACCTGCTACAATCCCTTTATTTCCTCTCCTGTGCCAGCAGAGCTGGTGCTGTGTCACATCCAGATGCTGAGCTGCCTCACGGGTTGTCCCCTTGGAGGGCAGCTAAAAATATCCCCGAGCCTTGCAGGATCAAACCTGCAGATTTATGTAGTTGGCAGTGCCAGGCAGTGCTGCAGAGCACGTCCAGACCCTCAAACAGAAGTTCCCTTTGGAATTTTGGCAGATGAAATCCACTTTTTTGGGGGGGTAACTCGTGCAGCCGTGGCTGCACCCAAGGGTGCAGATGGTGAGGTGGGGAGCACCTGAGTGTGTCACCCAGTGCACTTGGAATGGCCTCTGGAAATGCCTTGTGGCTCTTGCATTTCTCCCAAGTCAGTCATGGTTGGGATTATTCCCAAAGTGCAGGATTTCCAGGTGGAAGCCCAACAGGAGTTCATGTCAGCCACCCTCTGTGTTCCAAAGCTGGGAGCTGGGCAATAACACTTGAGTCTTAACCACAGCCCCCTGAAGGATGTGGCACTGATTCCTGACCTTCAGGGCAGCCTTGGGGCAAAAAGGATTTCCCATGGGAAAGCCAAAACCCCTGCTGATGTTCCTGCTGCATAACCCTTATCCTGCTGTGTCACCCTCTCCATTTTGCCATTTGCACACACGGATAAAAAACTGTCAAAAACTGAAGCCATGGGACAAGCTCAGAGTTGGTAATCTCAGGGAAGAAGGGAATGATTGACACTTCCAGAGAGAAAAGGTTCTCTGTCCAGGTGTTCACACCTGCTTACAAAATCTTTGTTCCTTGTGATGCACAACGTTCAGGTTGCCCTTTGTGTCCTTGGCCCCTGACCCTGGTGTGTGGTTTTCCTCTCTGGGCACAGGTACAAATGCACCCTGGACACACAGTGATCCCTGTGGGATTTCCCACACTGATTCCCAGCCCTTGGCTGCTCCACACAGTGATCACTGTTTTGGCCAAGCTACTCCCACTGCATTCATGCATTCCCTGCCTCCCCACCCAGACTCATCCTTCAGGATTCAAATAACTTTATCCATCAGCTCCAGGAAGAAATAAGGCAGGATGAGATGGCATTTTGTTGGATTATTATTCAGTATCTTGAGTGATTTGAGTGCTTTTCAGTGGCATTAGGTGAAGGAAAGTGGAAAGGAGTTGGATGGCTGCATTTCTGTGGGAAAACACACGGTCCATTTTCTTTACATTATCCACTCTGAGGTCATGAAAGGATGACGAAATAGGCCCCAGGAGATGTGTTTGAAGTAATTATGTTCCCAGGTTATTTAGTGAGTGGGGTTTCCTTTTACTTACAGCACTGCTATCCAGAATGAAATAAATAATTTGCTTTACTATTAGTCTCCAATCATTGTATGAATTATTTTCACTGTGCATAATGAGAAAATTGCACCGTGCAATTTTAATGTGTACGTTAGTGTATTTATCATTGGGCTTGGTTTATGTTTAAAGAAATAAGCAATCATCTGAAAACATGTTTAACTGACACTTGAATTTATTTTTTTTTTTGATGGCTTAGCAACTAAAACAAGACTCCAACCCCCTTCTCTCTCTGATGAGTAGAGAAGACCTGGTGGTTTGAGGGTGATGAGGGTGGTGCTGGTTTTCTCTGGCTGCTGTTTATCTGCTCAGTCTAACCCTGTGTGTTTTTGTGGCTCAGTGCATGATGATAAAACTGGAAGGATAGGGAATAATGTATATAAAACGTGGTTTAGTAGTAATGCCCAGTGTGGAGAGAAGTTAAGGCAGCAGCAGCAAGGCATGTGAGCAGGGAAATGAGAGAGACTGAACTGATTTCACCAGTGCAGCCCTGAGCACAGTCCTGGAACTGTGCTTGGAGAAGGGGAGAGAAGGAAGGAAGGTGGAGAATAATAAAGAGGAAAAAAGAGGGGAGAAATCCGTGAGGCAACGGGGGATGCTGTGCACAGCATGTGAGCTGTACTCGGTGAAGGACTGAGCTGAGAACACCAGCCCAGACCTGGGAATTCGTGTCACTGTAAAACAGCTGTACCCGTGTCCCCGGGCTGGTGATAACTCACGGAATGCAACACATTGATGCTCCCGGGGAGCTCTGGCCGTGGTGCTGCAGGCAGCCGGGCTGGGGATGCAGCGTTCCTGCTGGGCTCACCCACGGCCACCCTCTGTCCCCCCAGCCCACACCTCTGGGCACGGGATCAGCTCCCAGAAAGTTCCCTTCCATCAGGTCCCAGCCAACACATCGAGGGAAACCTTAGAGAAGGAATATCTTAATTATAATTAATCTCTTCCTCAGTTCGGGAGGAAAATTAACCCATCCCTTTCCCCCCAACCCAAGGATGTTCTGACAAAAGTGAGGCTTATGCAAGTCTCAACCTCCAGAACTATGAACTCAATAAAAGCCAAAAATACTAAGGAATGAACTTCTCTCCCCACCACTGAGCACCTGCTGCCAGGCAAGGAGAGGTCCATCCCACTGCCCCCTGCACTTGGGGAGCATCTCCTTTGATTTCACACAAAAAGCTTCAAAAAAATCCGTGTTTCTCTTCATTAAACTGATTCTTAGCCTGGACTACTCTCATGGGGGGCAATATGGGCTGCTTTTCCTCTAAACCTTTGTCTCCCAGGCTTGAGGATGAGGAATTTAAGTCTCTTGTCCTCCTCCTCCCTCCTATCACAGCTGCTTGGGCAGAAGTGCTGCAGTCTAACTCACATCCTGGATAAGTTTGATTTCCAGAAGGGAAGAAGGTTTTAAGGTTAAATCTCCATGGGAAAGAAACCAGAAGATGCAAATTGAGTAGAGAAACTATCATTTTGCTTTAAAAATCTCCCATCTCCAAGCATGTGGGTAAATGCAGGAATTGCTTTATTAGCTTAATGGAAATAATTTATGGTGTCTAAGAAGGTCTCAATCAGTGGCAGTCCAATAGGGCATCATAGAAATGTCTTTAAAGCCATCACTGAACTATGTGGAGAAGCTGATCTGCTCACTGGGCTGGGGGCTCTGCCCATCCCCTCCCGTTCTGACACCCAAGAATATAATTTTCTGTTCAGCTCTGTGTTACAGGCCCAAAGCTGCTATTTTCCATCCACAGAACTGCTCTTTAAAAGTTGTCCCCGAGGTTAATAATTGTACCTCTGGGGATCTGAGGTTAGGGATGTGATTTTCCTGTCAGCATAATAGTCTGCTTAAATTCATGGATTCAGCTCTGCATTGGGATCAGCAGAGAATATTCCCGAGTGCATAACGAACAAGACCTGTCAATAAAAATCGATATAATTTTCAACTTATGAAAGACAACTCTCTTGCCTTCATGTACTTTGTAGGGCTGTCACTCCCTCCTATGCACAGTGAATATAGATCTTTTTTTCTTTTTTACTACTTCTGTTTATAAGACAGCAAAACAAAGCAAAGACTTGGTTATTTAACCATGGACAGTCCAGGGAGAGCATGTCCTGCTCTGGAATAGTGAACACTGATAAAGGAGGCTGTGGGAGCCTCTGGATGCTCACCATGCTCCTACAGCTGTGGCAAACTGAACGAAGAGAAAGGGAGGTCTTTTTCCAGGATACACTTATTATCTCTCTTTTCCTCCTGTAAAATGATCCTGTCAGGGTTTTTTTCCCCATCTAGGCTGATTTAAGCTCACCTGCTGCAAGCTGAGACCTGACACCCCACCGTGCTCATCACACCTGACCCCTCCCGGGGTTGGCAGGGTGGGTGTGTCGGGCAGGAGGTTTCCCCACCACCCAGGACTCCTGTGTTTGCCAGAGCCTCTCTTTACCTGCCTCAGGTTGTGTCTGCCTGGAGCTGTGTGTTTCCCTGTACAGAAAGACAAAGGCAGTCATAATTTAGTTTTTTTGCCCTTAAAACATGGCTGATTTATTGCATTCATGACACGACTTAACACTGATTACCTGGGGCTGTGCTGACTGTGCAGAGTGAGGGGCTGGGGGGGTATCTGGATGGCTGGGAATTCTGAAGGGCTGGGAAAAGAGCTGTAAGAGGAACAGGGAGGTCAGAGGCACTCTTGGCAGGCACAGAGTGAATTGTTAAGACCCTAATTAATTGCTAGGACTAACAGTGGGCTGTTAAGGGGGGGTGGGCACTCTCTGCCTGTGAGTGGATGTTGTGATCTGGCTCTGAAAATGGGCCTCCTGGTGTCCATGGACTTGAGGAAACTGTTGCCTGCAGGAGCTGAGGAAAAAAACTCAAAGGAATTTATTTGAGGATGAGATAAGAAAAGGGTTTAACTTGTTCCCAGGCATAAGATTACAAGACACCCCAGCTGTGTACAGGTGTTACAATTTAGAATATTGTCTGTCCAACCCCAAGTGTTTCCACCCCGTAGCTTTTGCCCTGGCCCACCCCTGTCCCACCCCCTTGGAATTGGGGCTGGGGGCTTTTTGAGACCACTTCTTCATCATCTTCATCTTCTTCAGAGCACTAAGGGTACACAGTCACCCAGTTCTTGACTGTACTTTTGTGGTTCAGGCCAAGGCACAAGTGCTCTTAAACGAAATAGGCCTACTCTTAAAGACAGACTAAACATTTTCTACTGGAACTCAGGGGATATTGATATGGGAGCATGGAATGGGGTATGTAGGCGTTGAGGAATGTGTAAACTACTGTGCTAAAGGGTAGGGGAATAAGGGCTGCTGCTTCTAAAATCTACTTTTACTACTTATAAAGCTTATAAAAATTAGAAAAATCAAAAAAACCTAAGAGAATCTAAAGGCATCAAAACCGAGAGGCAACAGAGCAGAATTTCCTTGGGTGTGTTCTGAGCATGGGAACGTGCCCCTGTGCTGCCTCTGAGCTCTCTGATGGCCAGGAATGGGAGGGAGATGATTTCTGTGTCCACCAGGAGAGCGAGGAACCGAAGCAAGGGCTGTGAGCAGCACTGCTGGATCTGCCTCATTGAGCATTTCCATTCCTGGCTGCTGAGAGGGACTGAGGACACAAACCAAACACATTCTACTGATATAGGGGGTTTTCAGCCTGTGAGTGGAAAAATGACCTTTTGGATCCAGGGGCTTGGCTGCAATGAATTGTTTGTTGGCCCAGCATTACTGGTGTTCTCAGGGCTGTGGGGATGCTGGGGATGTAATTCTTCACTAAAAAGAAATAAGAAGAGCAGCAGAAGAGCAGAACAGCAAACCTTCTGGCAAAAAATAACTGTCAGTCTTAACAACAGAATGTGGATGTACCCCATGTTCTTGTTTGTTAGAACTGTCTGAAGTTTAGCATTTCTCTTCTCTAGAAGATTGACGTGCCAAAATGCTACAAAAAATTAGAAGTCTCAAATATATTTGATAAAATATTTCCATGCAACTACAACTTTTTTTTTATTGTCAATGAAGTTAAAATATTTCATTTTGATTTTGGTGTTTCAGTAATCCATATTTTAGCTTTACCTGGAATTCTAAGTTGTTGCTCTGAGAGACACACTCTAAGTGGCAGTCTACTTGGAATTGGTAACCTAATAATAACTTGTTTTATAATTGTAAATTAATACTCTAATTAATTCCTTTTAGCATTAGTGCTTTAATTGGATCAGCAATTGGTGCTTGGTTTTCTTGTGTGATTGGTATTCAAAGTGTCCTTTGTAACTGATCCCGAATTCTCTGAGGATGGAAGACAGGGCTGTGGTTTTGGGGTCTGTTCCTGTTTAGATACCGAGTTTAACAAGTGAAAAGGGCAGAACCAAAGCACCAGGCTCTTTTTTTAAAATTTATTTCAACTTTTCTTCCCCTTTTCTATTCTGCATTTGTTCTCAGAGAATGATATTAGAAGAGGGACTATGCTTGAATGACATCTAGAAAACAGTCACCTCAAAAACTTGCACAGGTTGCAGTTTATTTGCTTTTCCCTGTCCAGCTTAATCCATTACAGCAAAATACATCTCACTCCCCCCCAATAATACTTAAATAACCCCTTGAATTCATTGCTGTCTCCCCTCCCCACCCCAAATTATACTCTATAAAATACCAGAAGGATCTTGGTCCTTACTGAAATCCCTTATTCTGTGCTTGGTTTCAAGCCTTTGTAATAAACTGGAGCAGGACCTGCTCTGAAGTGAACCTTAATTCAAGCAGACACATTTCCCTCTCGAGGGGCACACGCTGTCCTGAGCAGGTTTTGTGTTGTTTTAACCTTTAATATGAGTTTTTGCTTCGGTGCTGGACCTCCAGCTCTGAGTGGAACACGAGGGAGGTTCCCTCCTGCCGGGTGATGTCTGGCAGAGACTGCCTGGAATGCACAGTCCTGTGGGAAAAATGCCTTTGAGGAGGAGACTTCCCAGATGGTCCATGAGAATGGCAGGGGCTGGTGGAGCTGGAGAAGGTGTGGGGGCAAAATTCTTTACCAAAGGCAACTTGCAGCCCTTTTTTTTTGGTTCATTTTGATTAATGTGACGAACTTGAAATGTGCAAGTTTAGAAAGCACACGTCAAATAAATGGCATTTTCTTCCCTGTTTATGCAACAGCTATTGATGAATTCCAACTGAGTGGAGAGAGATGACAGATGAACTCTTATGTTGAGATTGTAGGGCAGGTTTTGGTCAGGATTGCACCTGTAACACCATTAGTGCCCTGCATGTGTCAGAGAGGGTGGGAATTCAGCTGTGGCACCTCTCACGTTGGGAAGGAGCCAAATGCCAAGGCTGACTGAGCTGTATGTTTGAATTCCAGGTTGAGTCTGGAGGTCTTTCATCAGGACTTGCCATGAAATTCCAGAAAGACAATAACCATGAGCTAGTGCACAGTGCTATCCTTAGAGCAAAGCCTCAGCCTTGCCCTACCCTTTCGGAGACAATGTTTCACATCTTCCTTTTTCTCACTCTGGAATCAAAGATTTGTAAACTTCCCCAACCGTGAGAAATCAAATGCATAAAAATGTGTGCCTTTATGAATTTTTATGGCTATGTGAGAAGCCAGTCAGAGATGAAAATGGTATTTACTCTTCTGCAAAGCAGCCCCGTGAGATGGAGCCCGGGGATCCCGTGTCCATCAGCAGCGTGGGCATGTCCCCACAGCACATGGGCAGAGTTGCTAAGCAACACCCAGGAATGCATCCCTGTCTTGGCACAGGGGCATCCACCCCCCTGAATTTTGCCCTTTGTGCCCAAGCAGTTCAGTTGGATTGCACCAGTCCATCCCTGCAGTGCCAGGTGCCAACACAAGGGCAGGAGCACTGATGTCCTGGAGGAAGCAGTGCTGGGGGGGTGGGTGATGGGGGTTGCAGCCCATGATCCCTGAGATGCTGCCCAGATGTCCCCATGGTGCTCCTGAGCCACCGTTTTCCTCATCCCCCCTAAAATCCTTTCATCAGTGAATGCTCTTAAGTGGCTTATTGGTTTTTTGGTGTCCTCAGCTTGAGGGTCAAACAAGGGGTGCACAAGTGGAGGAAATCCCATTTCAGTGATAGGTCCAGAGGTCCCCAACACAATCAGTTTGTACTCTGTGATCTCTGGCTGAACATTACTGACTAAATGTCAGTGTGTATCAGCCTCTGCAGATCTTTGCAGCTGCATAAATGTTACTGTTTAATATGTTGCTTATTCTGAACTCTATTGTAAGTTTCTATTTTTGAAGTTATTGAAGTCAAACTAGATTAGCTAAAATTTAGACTACTGAGACAACTAAAAGAACATTTCATTATCAGTTATTACTGTAGCACTGAGCTTTTAAGATTCAATTATTGTTTTACTTTGCTGCTGACTGCTCCTATACCCTTCACCCATTCTGATTCAGCTTCTCACTGGTCCCTTTTGGTTTTCCTTGTCTGCCATGTATTGTTTCATAAATACTGAGGAGAGCTTTCTTTCAGCAGATAGACAATAAGTGAAAGGAAACCCTCGGGAATCAATCAAGTTAAAACCACAGAAATGTAAGGGAATACTAGGAAGGATAAACACTGGCACATTAAAAATTTGTTCATTAATTCAGGCAAAGAATATAGGTAGGAAAGGACTTCTCTGAAAATCCTGAGCTTGGTTTACTGCATTTTCTACAAGGTACAAAGCTAAACCTCCTGGTGGAGTTTACAGCATGTCTGTGTCTGCCCTTTGCACTGCACCCCACACCTGACTGGTAGTATTGACTTGTTTGGGGCTCCCTGACCTTCTTCTCAGCTGTGAAGGATAAATAACAGTATATTTAAAACAACTGGAAGAAAGGAAGCTCATAATACAGTTTGTTCCACATTCTGAATGGTTTGTGAGGCAATAATCAGGGTTACAAAAGGTTTTCCCCAGCTATTCTAATAAGCCCACTTTTTATGTAAATAAGGAACAAAGAGACCAAGGTCTGGAGGGGATTCCAATCTGCTTGACCTCATGCTTCAGCTGTGCCAGGATTCATGCTGGGATGCAGGAAATACAAGAAAAGGAAGCCAGGCTGATGATAACCATCACAGAAAATCCTCCAGGAGCCAATTCATCACAAGGGGCGAGTTTCACCCTGCACTGAGTGTCACTGCCAGGCCTATTCATCATTTCTGTCTCAAAACACTGAATTGGAGGAGGCAAGTGGTGTGCAGGCACTTTGCTGGCTTGCTGCTCAGGATGAATTCTGACCTACATGCTCAGAGTTACTCCAAGGAAGCAGAGCAGGAGCTGAGTGTATCCAGCCCTGAGAAAGAATCCCTCCTTCTCCTGAGAAGAGTTTCTGGGGTGACAGCTCGTGATGACGAACGGCGTGTGCTGCAAACAACTGAAGATTAATTAAAAAGAGAGAGTTAACATCCTGCACTATTTCATAATGCTGACATCCTCCTAGAAATATATCCCACATCTGTGTGCTGCAGTTCAGCCAGACACGAGGCATCAATAAATATCTGCTTTGAAAAATATAACTTCTTGATAAATATTGCATTAAAGAAGATGATGCTGGTGTCTGCTCAGTGTCTGTTGGGTAGCCTGGCAAGACAATATTGAAATTATGTGCTGTGCTCTCTGCATGTGTTGCATCAATTAGGGCTCAGTCCATCTCCTGCTCAAGTCACTGCTGTGTTTGTACCGTGGCTGAAGCACCCTTTGCTTTTACCACCTCCCTCTGTGTGATTCCCATCATGAAAGGAGCCCAGAACAGCCTCTGGAAAAGAACACCTTCCCTCCAATCCCACAAGCCTTATTTCCATCAATATCAAATTAATTAAAACCTCAGTGATCAATACCCCAGCCTTTGTATTAGTTTCTCTTATCTAATTAACATGTGTTCTTGCTCTGACTCTTCCTTTTGCCCAACAGATCTTTAATTAAAGATTAACAAATCAGCCGAAATCAAATAAGAGCAACCGAGTGAGCCAAAGTGAAAAGATGAACTTGTAAAAACCTTAATGCCAGCTTGGGAAAATTATTTGGAGTCTTTTTTTTTTTTTTTTTTTTTTTGACCACTTCTAATCCAGCTCTTCTTGATCTCACCTCTGTGGTGCCTGGGAGTGTGGGGAGCAGAAGCTCACGAGTGCTGGGAGGGGCTGCTCCCGTGGGGTTTTTCTTCTGATGCTGCAGCTCCCAGGGCTCACACAGGAAAATACTTCACTGTTTGTTTCAGTGAAGTGGATCCTCGGAGTGTAAGAAGTGATTTGTTTTGATTTAACAAGGTTGTCACAAGCTCAGGCGTCTCCACAGCTCCTGTCAGCACCACACAGTGCCGGGAAAACGAACCGGGAACGTGGATCCCAGCGTGGGAAGTGATGCCAATTTTATGCCCCAAAACAAGGCGCGGAGAAACTGCTCAGAGACAGAATTTCAGTCTATAAGCAGGAGGTATTTATTTCACGGCCGGGGAGCAGCCAGGTCGCCCTGGACAAACTGCTCCAACTCGAGAAACACACAATCCAACTTTTATACACTCCTTGCTAAGCAATTACATCATATATTATGAATATTCATTGCATTGCAACATCTACTTTTAATATTCATAACAGGTGGAGTTGAGGCGGAGTTAGAGGCGTGGTCCTTAATTTGGGGAGAACTTCGGTGGGAGTTCCGGTCTTCCTTCATCATGAACCTCGTGTCCTTTTCATCATCATCCTCCTAAACTTTTGAACCTTCCCTAATTTGGGTAGCTTCCTTATGAATTTGGCAGAGAGTTTCGGTATTTGGCACCAATACCTAATTTCTTGGCATGTCCCTCTCTTTATCTCTTTGGTTTCCTCCCCATATGTCTCTT
Organism: Pseudopipra pipra; assembly: GCF_036250125.1. Lineage (NCBI taxonomy): Eukaryota > Metazoa > Chordata > Aves > Passeriformes > Pipridae > Pseudopipra > Pseudopipra pipra. The sequence goes on from NC_087563.1 coordinate 17,312,994, forward strand.
TTTGTGTGTACTAGCATTTTCTGTTCATGTTTATGTTCTCTTGTGTCAGAGCGACCCGTACCTCAGTGAATTTATTGCCTCCGCTTTCTTAATGCTGAATTCTATGTGCCTTGCTAAAGCTTGCTTCTACATTTTGTGCTTAACTCTTTATATTGCTTAAATTCGCTTTTCAGGTGTTACCTGGCTTCATTTCCCCCCTTTTCTTAGAACTTACGAATTCCTTCGTCAAGTTCTAATCCTAAAGGGCGTTGATATGCTTTTATCATTGCCCAGATCATTTGGGTTCTCTTGACCATGGACCTTAACTTACACCACAGGCATATGTTCATGAGGGTTAACAAGAGCATGCCTATAGCTATAATCAATATGGGGTGTACTAGGTAGTGAAAGACTTGAGTTGCTGTTGGAGAGTACCCTGTAAAAATGTCCCACCAGTGATGTTGACCTACTTGTGTAACTTTCGTCAAGATATTCTTTATACCCTCTGAATTATGCTCTACTTGCCACACCATGCGTTGGGTCGTTTGATTCACCTTTTGAGCTAACTTTCTTACCTCAGGATGCATAAGCATTTCTTTGAGAAGCTTAGTATCCATACCTATCTGCAGTTTGGGTACTTCATGATACAAAGTGTACTCAGCTTCGATTAACTGCTGTGTGGTTATGGGTGCAGTATAGCTAAAGTCACAACCTACAATTTTGGTGAAGTTACATATACAAAAGTTAGTATCATTAGTCACTTCAAGACAATTATCTATAACTACATCAACACAAGGGGTTCTAATGCAAGCGCATCCATTTCCTATATAGAATACTTGTGATCGGGTTTTATTGTGCGGAAGCATTTCAAAAGTGCATATACCGTCTTCAGCATCTAAGCATAAGTCTTCAGCTTCTACTATGGCATTTTCGCAAATATAACCTAATTGTCCTTTAGGAATACATGCTTCTGTGCTAATTGATTGCCACTTGTTCTTAGTGTTGTCATAGTTCGCCCAGACATTATGATCTACAGGTCTGACAATGGCATCTTGATGTATAATTCCTAATGTTAGAATGGGGAAGATAGCTCTCTCTTCTGCAGCGCTGATGGTGAGGACATAAGCCTCAACATGTTCTTGTTGTGGATCATAGGTAAAATTAACTAATTGCCACCAAGCCTGGTGGTCTACTTCAAATCGTGTAGTGGAGCTATCTCTTAATATTGTTTCTCTTATTTCTTGAGGTAGTATACCTGACATCCCCTCTCTCAATATTCCTGCCGCTACTGACTGTATCCATTGTTGTGTTTGAACGCACTGGATAGCAAGTGCAACTTCTCTGCTAATATCTCCAGCGTAATCAGCAATTTTGACAAAATCTTCAGCGGTGTGGTCAGCTATTAGAGCCATCAATTTAACTACTAAGGATTGTGTTTCTGCTAAAGTTAGCATAGATGAGCTTAAAGGTACTTTAAGCTTACCTAGATTGGAAGTGACGGTACTCAACTTATTTAGTATTACCTCTTGGTCTATGGTGTTCATTATACCAAACCCTGTGCCAATCCATCCACTTATATCTCTTTGTGTTCGTTTGTGAAGTGACCTAGTCGCTAACCAGGCATTCCAGCCTTTGAGACTTTGCTTTACGAACGGCTGGCAATCTTCTTGTAAGTGTGTAATGTCTGTCTGAATGTTCATTTGTACCTTCTTTAGAGAATATGTAGGGTCTAGTAGTAACTTCAACTCGTTTGACTGTCTTATTACTTGAGGTCCTATCAAAGTGAAATTATGTATTCTTCTACATTCTACTTGTGGAGTGATTTCACGAGATGGGTCTTTAGCTAGTGAAATTCTTTTTCTAACGGTGTCAACACCTGGAGGGTTTCCTTCCCTATTACAGGTGAATGTCACTGAATGATTTAACTCGAATAGGATTTCACATTGTGCTCTGCCTCCTTCAAAACTATCCCACTGACATGAGATTGGTCCTGGCTGTTGAATCCAAACAATGGGCTGACCTTTTTTTATTTGGCTATAAGTGATTAAATCCTGTTTAGATTCATCTGGCCAGAATTTAATCATCAGTGTTAGTTTATCTGTTTTTCCTATTAGTCCCTCAACTTCGACACCCTATTTGAAATTGGTCTCCCTTTTGTGCTATGAGATAGCCTGGGTCTGGCGTGTAAGGTTGTTTGTTATGTAAAATATAAATCTCCATTTCCGGGAAATCACCTTCGAAAGGTAGTTCTATGTAAGCATTAGACCACGGTCCTTCAGAGGTAGAGTTTTGAGATAAAACTATACTTATCAGAAGTCCAATGATCAATGTTGAAAGAGCCGGATTCATGATGCCAGGTCTTCTTGCTTATCTTCTGGAGCTTTCTTGACTCGAGAGTAGTGAATCCATGTAGGTCGTTCCTTGATCTTGACCGCGGTGAAGGTGGTCAGCAGCACTTGGAAAGGTCCCTCCCACTTTTCTTGTAGGGGTTTTCCTAAAAGATTCTTAACATACACCCAATCACCGGGGTTAAATGGATGCAATTTACAGTCAGGTTGCTTGGGCTGGTGTTCTATTACTACTGCAGCATTTTTATCAAAATGTTTTCCAACAGCAATTACATAATCATATATATATTGATTGCCTATTTGGTCTACAGCATCACTATTTACAACTTGCATAGCATAAGGTCTACCGTACAGAATTTCAAACGGGCTCAACTTTTCTTTCGATCGAGGTTTGACCCTCAATCTAATCAGAGCAATAGGCAGAGCTTGATACCATTGTAAGTTAGTTTCTTGACATATTTTAGCAATTTGTTGTTTGATGAGATGATTCATCTTTTCTACTTGCCCACTAGCTTGTGGTCTGTAGGGCGTATGTAATTGCCATTTAATTTGCAATGCTTTGCTTATTGCTCTCACAACTTTTGCACAGAAATGTGTACCTCTGTCTGAGGATATACTCTTTGGTATTCCAAATCGTGGTATAATTTCGTTTAACAAAACTTTAGTTACCTCCCTCTCCTTGTTTGTTCTGCAGGGAAATGCTTCAGGCCACCCAGAAAATGTATCAGTTAGTACCAATAGGTACCTATACCCCCCTTTTCTTGGGAGTTCAGAGAAATCAATCTGCCATACTTCACCTGGGAATTTACCTCGATTTATTGCCCCCTGATGTATCTTGGTCCCTGTATTTGGGTTATTCTTCAGGCATCGTTCGCATTGGGTTGTAACTTGTTTTACAGTAGTGAATAATTTTGGCCCTGCTATTCTAGTTTGCAAATACTGGTAAAGCGGGTCTAAACTCCAATGTGTTTTCTCATGTTCTGTTTTCACAAATTGCCACATTAACTTCTCTGGTATTATTAATTGTCCTGTTTCTAATTGACCCCATCCATTGTCTAATAATTTGCCCTTGTTCTTTTGAATCCATCTATGATCTGAGTCCTGATAATCTGGTTGGAAGTCGGTATTTAGCTCTTCTGGTATTAGAGCTGTTATAACCACTTCCTTGGTTCTTGCAGCAGCTAATTTAGCTTCTGCATCAGCTTTCCTATTTCCTATCTCTGGAACAGTGTTACCTTTTAGGTGTCCTTTGCAATGCATTATGGCCACTTGTGCTGGGAGTTGGACTGCTTCTAACAATCGTAGAATTTCTTCTGCGTGTTTGACTGTTTTCCCTTGGGCGGTTAGCAGTCCCCTTTCTTTCCAAATTGCTCCATGAGCATGTACGACGGAGAAGGCATACTTAGAGTCTGTCCAAATATTAATTCGTATGCCTTCTGCCAATTCCAGGGCTCGGGTAAGAGCTATTAATTCTGCCTTTTGGGCTGAGGTCCCTGCAGGTAAAGGATTTGATTCGATTACCTCTTCCGTTGTGGTTACTGCATAGCCTGCCATTCTTACTCCTTGCTTCACGAAGCTGCTGCCGTCCGAGAACCAGTTGTCTGCATCTTCAAATGGCTCTTCTTTGAGATCCGGGCGACTGGAGTAGACTGCTTCGATGGTTTCTAGGCAGTCATGCTCTATTGGTTCTGCTGACATTCTTCCTTCTAGAAATGAGGCTGGATTCACAATGTTAGTTACTTGAATGGTTACGTCATCTGATTCAGCTAGGATTGCTTGGTACTTTAGGAATCTGGAAGGTGACAACCAATGGCCACCTTTCTGTTCTAGTACAGCAGACACAGTGTGGGACACTAACACAGTCATTTTCTGGCCCATCGTGAGTTTTCTGGCCTCTTCTATATTTATGATCACTGCGGCCACCGCTTTCAAACAGCTGGGCCATCCTTTGCTTACTTCATCCAGCTGTTTGGAGAAATAGGCCACAGCTCTTTTGTGTGGTCCCAACTGTTGCGCCAAGACTCCTAAAGCCATCCCTTGCCGTTCATGAGAGAACAGCCAGAATGGTTTTGTTACATCAGGGAGGCCCAAAGCCGGGGCTCTCATGAGTTCTTGTTTTAGTCTCTTAAAAGCTCCCTCTGCTTCGGGAGTCCAAACTAGGATACTCTTAGCTTCCTTTAATAAATCATACAATGGCTTGGCGAGTACCCCATATTGGTAGATCCATAAGCGACACCAACCTGTCATTCCCAGAAAGGCTCGTAGATCTCTCACCGTTTCTGGTCTGGGCATCTGGCAAATGGCTTCTTTCCTCGCTGTTCCTAGGGATCGTTGTCCTCTGGAGATCTCATATCCCAGGTATACTACCTCTTCTTGCACCAGTTGCGCTTTCTGTTGAGAGACTCGATATCCACTTAGTCCCAAGAAATTCAACAAAGAAATAGTCCATTTAACACACTCTTCTTCTGACTCAGTTGCAATCAGCAGATCATCCAAGTATTGCAGAAGAGTACCATCCCCCTGTGGCCTTTCCCATTGTTCCAATTCTTTGGCTAATTGATTCCCAAAGATTGTTGGACTGTTTTTGTAGCCTTGAGGTAACACTGTCCAGGTTAATTGGGTCTTTCTCCCTTTACTCACAGATTCCCATTCAAAGGCAAAAATCTTTTGGCTTTCTGGGGCTAAGGGAAGGCAAAAGAATGCATCTTTTAGATCTAACACTGTGAACCAAATTAAATTGTCCTTTAGCTTAGTCAAGAGGGTATAAGGGTTTGCCACCACTGGGTGTAGAGTTTTAGTTATTGCATTTACAGCTCTTAAATCTTGAACCAGTCTATAAGTTCCGTTTGGTTTCTTCACTGGCAGGATCGGTGTGTTATAATCTGATTCACATTCCACTAATAGTCCTAATTCCAAAAATTTCTCAATTATGGGTTCGACCCCTTTCCTGTCTTCTAATCTCAGGGGATACTGCTTCCTTACTACTGGTCTTGCTCCAGGTATAAGTTCAATAGCAATAGGTGTTGCTTGTTTGGATTTCCCAGGTACATCAGTGGCCCATACCAATGGGTATGCCTCGCTCATAATTCGCTCGATATTACGACTCTCAGGTTTTGGTTCTATGCAACTGATTGTCAGACTTAAAGCTGCAATCAGTTGTTCTTCATTTACCTGGAATTCGAGTTTGTCTTTGTTGAATTTTATTACAGCTCCCAAATTTTCCAGTAAATCCCTTCCTAGTAAAGGCTTTGGAGAATTTGGTAAATATAGAAATTGATGGATCCCCATTTGCTTTCCAATTTTATATTTAATAGGTTTTAGGAAGTAAGCTTTTTCTGGTTGGCCTGTTGCTCCCACAACTTGTACAAACTCATCACTCTTTGGTACTAATTCTTGATTTAAAACTGAAAATGTTGCTCCTGTATCAATCAAAAAATCTAATTCTTTTTCACCTTCCCCTAGCTCCATTTTAACCAGTGGGTCTGCTAGGGAACGACTCACCGGTCCCCCTCAGTCACTGCTCTGATGTGCAATGGCAGTGTTTGCAAGCCTTTCTCTTAGCTGGGGACAGTCTCGCCTCCAATGGCCTAACTGAAAGCAATTGGAACATTGATCTGGTCCTACCCTGATGGGTTGGGGTCTGAATCCTCCCCTCCCTCTCATAGGGTAACCACGACCTCTACCCCTGGCACTTGTGTCTTGGAATTTTGTATTTTGGGCTGCCACTGCTACTGCTACGATCCGAGCAACTCTTTTATCTTCCCTCTTTTTCTCTTCTTTTTCTCTGTTGTTGTATACTTCCCAGGCCTCATTCATCAATGTCTCTAAATCTTTATTTGCTGGATGTTTAAGTTTTTGTAGTTTCTTTCTAATATCTGAAGTGCACTGCCCCATTACTAGCCCTAGCAGTTGTTGTCTCCCCTCTTCCGATGCTGGGTCTAAGGGTGTGTATTGTCTCATGGCAGTCCTAAGTCTATCTAGAAATTCTGAGGGACTTTCATCCTTTCCCTGTCTAACATCATACAAAGCTGCCCAGTTAATGGCTTTAGGTATTGCTTTCCGCAGACCTAATGCTATTAGCTTCCTATATTGCACCAGCAGCTCATAATGATTGGGGTTATTTGGATCCCACTCTGGATTTTTACTTGGGAATACAACTTCCAATTCTTCGGGCAATACGGCGGCACTATCTCTTCCTGTTTTCAATACCAGCTCTTTTTCCGTTTCTGTTAATTCTGACAGCATTACTTCTATATCACTCCAGTCGATATCTAGGTTCTTTGCAATCAACTCGAACCTCTTAGCCACCCCCTCTGGGTTCTTCCTAAAATTCCGGGCTTCTTCTCTCCAACTATTCAAATCACTTGCTGTGAATGGTACCTTTACCCGCCCCCGGTCTCCTGCAATGGGCATTATCTGTCGAAGGGGAGCTACTGTATAACTTCTCTCGATTCTTTCTTTTGCTTCCTTTCGAGCTATAGACCTGGTGTAGTGTGGGTGGCTAGTTCCTTCTCCAGGGTCGTCTTCTTCTTGGGTTCTAGTGTCTGTTCTATTCTTTCTCTTTTCTTTTCTTTTCCCTCGTTTCGGTTCTTCGTCCTCACTTCCCGTTCCTGCCCAGTCATCTTCTGCCAACCCTCTAGCATGATTCACACAGTCCAGTCGCTTCTCTCTCTGGGTTTGGAGGAGACGCTGTCGGCGCTCAGCCTGCCCGGGGCTGCTCTCTCCGTCTTCTTCTGTCCCTCTGGTATCTCTCTTATCATCTATTTGAATCACTATGTTTAACTTTTGGGTGTTGTCTTCCTTTTCCCCTTGAATTATAATGCCACTACATCCTACCTTGGGGGAATCGCCCCTTTTTTCGTTACCTCTTAGCCTTGGTGGGCTACTTTCATTCTCATGACTAGCATCTCTTGGTGTACTACTTTCCACTCTGTAGATACTGTCTTCTTTTCTCGGTGTACTGGTATCCCTATTCCTGCTGTCCTTTGGTTTCGATGTGCCACCCTCTTCTCCATAATCTTCTGGTCTCGTGGGGCTACTCTTCTCTTTATCGCTCTCCTCTCTGTAACTTTCGGATCCCTGTGGACTACTCAGTCCCTGCGAGCTGCTTTCTCCTTGGGGACTCTCCGATTTTGATGGGCTACTTTCTTCCCAGCTGTCTTTTGATTTTTGAGGACTAGATCCGGTCCTAGATCTTCCTAGCTCTAGTGAAATATCCCCTAATAGGCTAGTGTCTCCTTCACCTTCTCTCCGCTTTGGTCGTGGTATCCCGTATCCTGGAGCATATGGTTGGTACTCCCATAAACTTATTCTACTTTCTTCTTCACTGTCCCTTCTTTTTAATTTAAGACACTGTTGTCCGATACTACAAGCATCACAACAACGTCCCTTTGGTTTCAAATTTTTCTTATCCTTTTCCAAAGCTAAAACCAAGGGGTCCTGCGGTGCTACATTTACTCCGCATTCTCTCTGCCACTCAGGCTTATTCCTGAGCGTGAAAAACATGTCGCAATACATCACTTCATCCCACTTGCCCAGTCGACGGAGGAACAACATAAGCTGTAAAATAGTGTTGTAATTTGTTGTCCCTTCAGGTGGCCATTTCTCATCATCATCTAGTTTATACAGAGGCCACCATTGCGTGCAGTACTTTAAGAGTGTTTTCTTGCTTATGTTTCCTCCTGGGGCTCCCCCTAGATCTCTCCAATGCTTTAGGATACACCCCAGGGGGGTTTTCATATTTATGTCCTTACTTTGCTGGCTTCCCATTATTATCGTAGGGCCTGGTGATGTAGTAATGGATAAGGTTTTGTGAGAGGTAGGGGCTCACCAGACAAACTTATAGGGTGCTCTTCCAGATTTTTCTACTATCTGTGCGTCAGTAATATACCAGCTAATCTGGGGATCGTGTTCCCAAACGGGTATCCAACCAAGGAACTCTTCCAATACTAGAGGATCGTATCCCAACCTCCCACTCTCCTTTTCTATTTTTCTTATGAATTCCTTTACGTGATATTCTATTATGTCAAGCAATTCTTGTCTCTGAATTCGTGCTTCTATGTCCAATCGGGCTAGGCTTCCACCAATGTGTTCACACTGTGTAGCTTTCGGTATGTCAGTAAATTCTACTTTAAATCGCAATACTTTCCTTATCCTATTCCACCGTCTTAGAGTATTTCTGATTCTGCCCCAATACTTCATGTACGCAATCTCCAATCGCTTCGTCCGTTTCTGGCCTGGCTCCTCGCGGAGAACAGGAACCGCAGAGCGGGACTCCCACTCGCCCCGCAGCAGAGCCGCGTCTCAATCACACTCACATTCAAACTTGCACACTTGATATAGGAGAACTTTCCTACCTTCTGGTTTCTATCTGAGCAATCTGCGTTACCGAGCAAGGTCGCGAGATGGCGCCGCAGACCGAGAGATATGGCTTTGCTGTCGGCTGTCCGATTTATGTTACCACAAACTCACAGGATGTTGCTGCAAACTATAAAACACACTTCTTACAGAAAATGCAACCAAGATGTTACAAATATCTGTCTATGAGTGTGGCAACAATAAAATCTCACCCACTTAGTTTCTGCCAAATCCTGATTTGACCAACAGCGTATACAGTAGAAGGTAAGGGTACGATTGAGCGCTATTTCTTGTGTTCCTCTTGGACCCAGAATATATTTACCACAATTGTTACACAAAGCTCTAACATACAGTGAACAATAACAGAAAGGACAGATTTTAATCCTAGGATTTATACGTGCCGGCAAGAGCTTATTCACTTTTATAGAACTGAGATTGCAATCATTTCCCATATAGAGTTAAAAAGACGTCTTAAGAACTATACCATATATGAAAAACACAACATCTAATTTTTTACAACAGACAAACAAACTGCTGCAAGCAATGAAACAGCTTATTTTAGTTTCGTTTTACTCGTTGACAAAAACCAAAACATTTAGCAAGAGAAACCGCATTCCAAGAATTCTTTGCTAGTACAAGGAGCTTTCTGGGTCCTAAAGCTCCTAGAAACTCTCAAACAGCCTCGGAAGAATTAAAAATGGTTAATTTTCTGAATCGAGCACAGTTTCCAATGCATTACCAGACAATATCTTACACAAAACAAACAAACAAACAAAGAATGATCAGGGTAAATTAGAGCAAGAACATTTGCAAACAAGACACAGAAACATAAAGGGTGAACACAGCATTACAAAGAAAAGACATTTACACTGCAGTGCCGGGACTCTAACCCGTTTAGGGACTCTAACCCTTTCTTGGCAGGACTCTAACCTGCTCTCTTGTTTACACTGCAGTGCCGGGACTCTAACCCGTTTAGGGACTCTAACCCTTTCTTGGCAGGACTCTAACCTGCAACTTTCAATACCTGGGACTCTAACCCAGCTTTAGGGCTAATGCTGAGGCGTCCCCCAGCTCCCTTTTGGGCGATAGCGTCCTATCCCCACCAACTTAATTACCTTCTTTTATAAACTGCAGTTCAAAACATAAATACCTCTTAATTTGAAGCAGGAGGTTCTTGTCCACCGTTGCGCAGATCCAAGGGGTCTGGGAGACTCTGCCGACAAAAATTCAGTCGGGGGGGCCCTGAGAGCGTCCCGGCCCCTTGGGTCCTGGCTCAGGAAGACCCCCGCTCCTGCCTGGCTCGCCAAATTGATGCCAATTTTATGCCCCAAAACAAGGCGCGGAGAAACTGCTCAGAGACAGAATTTCAGTCTATAAGCAGGAGGTATTTATTTCACGGCCGGGGAGCAGCCAGGTCGCCCTGGACAAACTGCTCCAACTCGAGAAACACACAATCCAACTTTTATACACTCCTTGCTAAGCAATTACATCATATATTATGAATATTCATTGCATTGCAACATCTACTTTTAATATTCATAACAGGTGGAGTTGAGGCGGAGTTAGAGGCGTGGTCCTTAATTTGGGGAGAACTTCGGTGGGAGTTCCGGTCTTCCTTCATCATGAACCTCGTGTCCTTTTCATCATCATCCTCCTAAACTTTTGAACCTTCCCTAATTTGGGTAGCTTCCTTATGAATTTGGCAGAGAGTTTCGGTATTTGGCACCAATACCTAATTTCTTGGCATGTCCCTCTCTTTATCTCTTTGGTTTCCTCCCCATATGTCTCTTTTTGTGTGTACTAGCATTTTCTGTTCATGTTTATGTTCTCTTGTGTCAGAGCGACCCGTACCTCAGTGAATTTATTGCCTCCGCTTTCTTAATGCTGAATTCTATGTGCCTTGCTAAAGCTTGCTTCTACATTTTGTGCTTAACTCTTTATATTGCTTAAATTCGCTTTTCAGGTGTTACCTGGCTTCAGAAGGGAGCAGAGCTGTGGGTGTGGGCTGCAGATTGTGAGAGAAATGTGTCATGTCCAGGGACTGCTAAGTTATCACTAACGTTAATTAATGAATGAGAATGTTTGTTTTGGCTGAGATTCCTTAGCATGACTCAGCAATGCTCCCAAAGGATGTTGAAAACTGGAAAAACCCTCTTTGTGCCTGTTGGACAACTTCAAGGCAAAGGCCAGTGCTTCAGAACTGCCTGCCAATGAAAGCTCTTTGGGATGCCAACCTGATTTCAGATTTTTCCCTTCGTCCTGGTGGTGTCTCATGCTGCACAGAAATGAGAGTTTTAACCTGTAATGAGCACGAAGAGGAGTTTTCCTGAGGCTGGAAGCTGCTCCCTGAACCATGCAAGGTGTCGGTGGCTTCACTAGATGTTGAACTTCTGGAGACCTCTGCCCTGCAGAAAAGCCACTGCCTTTATAGTTGGTGTGCAGATGTTCCCAGCTGTGGAGGCAGGGCAGGTGGGAGATGGGCTAAACCTGCACCTGGATTTTACCCCCCAGCATGAAAAGCTGATCTACACAAACGGTCCTGCTTCATTTATCCCTTTATTTGAAGAGTCAGATCCCTTGGCCATTGACAACATCTCTCTCTTCGGCTACACAGATCCAGTGCCAAGAGTGAAGCTTCTCCTCCTCCTGCTCCTTTTTTAACTTGGTTGCTTTTTTGTTTTTTTCTTCTCTGACTGAAAGCAGCAAACGGATAAATGTGTTGACAAGCAGTAGCTCAGCAGAGAACAAAAGTGGGAGAGAACAGCTTGAAAGAGGTAATCTTCTCCTGCATGAGAAGCAAATGCACATGGGAGTGAGAGCTGAGCAGGTAATAAAGGGACTTCTGCCTTTCATGCATCCAGCTCCTGGTATGCAAGCAGGAATGAAAGGACAGAGAAGCTGTTTCTGCCCAGCCAGAACAAACAGCTGCCAGCACGGGCTGGATCCATGCAGAGCTGCTGGGCCTGCCATGGGCTCTCTCTGTTATCAAGCCCATTCTGAGTTACCAACAACAGGAGACAGATGGAAGCCTTGGGGTTTTTTTGCCCTATTTTAGTAGGTACACACTGCTGTGAAACATTTGCAGTGAAACTTGCAGCAGTAAAGCAGAGAAAAGATCCAGGTGCTGGATGGAGCATCTCCATGAGGAAGCAATGGGAGGCATCACAGCACCAAGTAGGATTTTCCACACACACTCTTTGTTGTTTTCCTCATAATTGGTGGGTTTTGTTCCCTGAGACTGAGCTTTGGGATATAGAGACTGTATTTTTCCACCAGCATCATCCATAACTTCACTGCTCTCTGCTCCTTCCCTTCCCACCTCCTTCCCTCTCCACTTCTCCTGCGGTCTTAGGAAAAGGGAGATAGAAATTGTGTCTTCCAGGGATTTCCAGTTTGTGCTGAGATTGTGTCCTGCTTCAGTTAGAAGCTGGTTTCAATATGTTTACAGGTGCAAGTAGAAATGAATACTGGCAGCCAAGCAAACCCAGAACCCCTGGGAGAAATACCAGCTGGGAGATGAACATTGAAAGAAAAATTCTTGTTGGATGTCTCTGCCACTGTGGGTTGTGCCAGTGCACAAGCCAGGTGGGTTTGGAAGTGGCAATCCCTGGGTCTAGCCTTGTGTACCTCTCAGTGGCCTCTAAATCCACTTTTCTAACCCATTCCTGCTTTCTTTTAATCAGACCTGCTTCTCTTGTCCCACCCTGTCACCCACTTGCCCTCCATGCCAATTAAATGTTCTGCAGCTTTCTGAGCTGACAGGTAAGAAAACCATTCTCACCCATTACTTTTTTTTTTCCTCCTCTGTTTCATTTGGTTTCTAAAGAGACTGAATTTCCTGCTCTGTATTTTCAGTTTCCACTGGAAATGTCTCCTTCAAACAACCCATAAACATAAATAACGTTGTGCAGAGACTGGGAATATATATAGAAACTCCAAGATGTACATGCAGAAAATGTAACAAAAGGGATTTTTTTTAAAATCCCCATAAAACATAATGTGATCTTGCTATTGATTTAGAATTATGCCACCCCTTCTCCAAAGCCCCCAGGGCGAAATTTAGATGTACAAATCTAATAAATTTCCATGCAAATAAGTAATTGCTTGTAGAGTTACCTGTTTAGTGCCTGCAGCTTCCTTCCCACAGCACAGACGTGGCAGGGAGGGGAGTGGGTGCTCTCCTGTTGGCACTGAGCTGCTGTGAAAACGTGCACCAGGACTTTGCTGGGAGTGAGATTCAACATGTAGTGGTTTAAAATTCTAGTTTAGGTTTGGATGACAGTTTGTTGTGGGTAAATAAGACACTTTCAAGGCGTTTCAGCTGCCTTTGGGAAAAGCTGAGGAGCAGAGCAGTCTGAAGGGTGGGCAGGGATGAAGGAACTTCATCTCAGCTGGTGACAGGGCTCTGCTGGCAGGGGGAGAAAGGGGCAGCAGCAACATCTGCACAAGATCAAAGCTGTGACTCCTCTGTTTTGGAGGGTCCTGAAGACATGATGCAGCTCTGTGGGGGCAGCTCTCAGCAGCTCTCCAAACCCCAGCAGAGATGGGAAAACAACCTGTGCTGTTTTCATCTGAACTTTCAGCTGAAGACTTTCAGGTCTTCACTCTAGTGCAGCTTTCCAGTGACTAAAGGGGTGGCAAGAGAGCTGGAGAGGGACTTGGAACAAGAGCATGAAGTGACAAGACAAGAGGGAATGGCTTCACACTGACAGAGGGCAGGTTTTGATCAGGCAGTAGGAAGAAATCCTTCCCTGTGAGAGTGGGGAGGCCCTGGCACAGGTTGCCCAGAGAAGCTGTGGCTGCCCCATCCCTGGAAGTGTCCAAGGCCAGGCTGGACAGGGCTTGGAGCAACCTGTGGAAGGTTGGAATGAGAGGATCTATAAGTCACTTCCTACCCAAACCACTCTGTGATGATGATTCTGTGATGATCTCCTGAAGATTTCTGCTACCAGGGGGAGAGCCAAGTCTGGGAGATCTTCAAAATAAGTGATTAACTCCTGATGATTTTGAGGGTAATTCAGACATCTGAAACTTTTCTGAAGGTTTTAGGTATCTCCTACCCTTGCACCGAATGGAAGTGTGACCTGGGAGGTCAGAAGGATAAAGTCAGTCATTCAGCTTGTCCCACCATGATTTTCTCCCACTCCTCCTGTTTTGGAAAAAGCCTGTGCAGTGCCTTGCCCAGAAGGCCCTTGCACAGCTTATGTGCTCTTTAAGCCTTCAAAATAGGGCATAAGTAGAACTTAGACAGTTCATGGACATTGGCCCAAGGGGGAATGTCACACCAAAGGCATTCAGATATCTGTCTTCTTGGCTGGGCCTTGAGCTTTTATTCTGCTTAATGGCATTGGTGAAAAGCCAAGGAAATGATAAAAAAATCGACCTGGGTACAGAATCAGCAAAAACTCACAGTAATGGATATAAAGCTTCTTTTCCCCCTCTCTAGACCTTGCATGTGAAAAGAATGCCAGCAGTTTGCCTGTGCTGAGGACCTGAGTGGAGCAGTGTGTGACTGAAGAGGCAGATTGGTTATCCCTTCACGCTGCTACAACACTGAGAGTTATTTATTTAAGGAGATTGACATGAAAAAAAAAGTATATAGCAAACAGATTTCATTTTTTTTAATGTTTAGTAGGATGGTGGACTTAAAGCCTTTAGTAATTTTCAATGCCTTAAATCTTTTCATGAATACCCAGCAAAGCAAAGCTCTTGGCTATGTATAAAATTTGACAGGTGCTCTCAAGCCTGTGCACACTGACAGAGGGGCTGTGTTACAGGCACCTCCTTGGTTAGGAACTGATGATAATCTTAAACTGATAGGGAGAGGTAAAACCAGCCAGTTCTGTCAAAAGGATTTAACAAAAATCTTGAATGAAATCTGGAAATAATAATAATAATACCAAAAAAAAGTATTTACAAGCTTAAACAGGATCCTGTGAAAAGGTGATAAGCATTGTGTGGTTTCTGCTAGATTGAGGGGTGGTTTTGTGCTGGCTTAGAAAGAGATACTATTCATCTTTATTTGTGCTACAGCTTCGATAGAATGGGCTTAAAAGGTAAGATATATATGAGCTGTGCTCAGTCTCCAGTAGCAATGACAGTTTGATTTTATCACTGCCAAATGCAATATGCAGCCTTGTGCTCAGCAGCCCTCCAGAAATCGAGATGCATTTTAAATGCAGGTGGAAAGGGTTCTTTTATTATATTTTTTCCCCTCATAACAAGCAGCAAAGCACCTGCAAATGCTGTGCCTCTTCCAGGCCTTGGCTATTCCTCGGTGGAGCGGCTGCAGGTGGGATTTGTGTTCCTGTCTATAGATGGCTTGGGGAAATGCAGAATCAGTGGGCTATGGGAGCTGAAATCTGACTTATCCTGTATCTTTGGATTGCTGTTGTCCAGCCTTTTGGTTGTGTCAAAGCAGCTGGTGTGCAGATAATAGTCACTGTCGTGGCTTTGAACGGGGTTATTGAATCGGTGCAAGCTCCTGAATTGAAGCGAGAACTTGGGCTTTCCAGGGAGCTCGAGAGGGAAGGGAACAGCAGAGCTGAATCTTCCTGCTGTCAGAACACGTGCACGGCCCTTTGGGGAGGAAATAAATATGTTCTCATGCAGTTCCCTTAAAACTAAAACCTTCCTCTTGCCAGCTTTGAAATAGGTAAAAGGCGGCGGCGTCTCCCGAGAGGGAGACGTCGGGAATTGCCAAGAGAACCGCCCGGAGATAAAACATGGGGCTGTTTCCAAACCTAATTTTGGAAATGAAGCAATTTGGATTCTGTTCTTGACTCTGGCCCAAACATTCAATTATAGAAAAGTTATTGGAAAGCCAGTAAAATTTCCTTTATTTCAGTTTCGTGATGTATAAAATGGGAATAAGCGCCCAGGTTCTTTGATACTGTGTTAAATATTAAGTGACAATGTTATTATAGTCAGTCACAGATATTTGTGAAGCATGTGGAAATCTTTGACTATGTGTGGCTGTGTTTTTGCTAGGTGTTAGGTAAGGTTGATGTTGTGAAGCATAAGTAAATAAAAGAAAGGGAAATAACAACTCTGTAAGGTGTTGCTGATGTTTGCTTCACATGGATATTTTAGGTAATGCAGCTCAGAGCATGGATTTCTGGGAGTAAATATAGCCTAAATCATCAGTGCCTGATTTGTGCAGGTGTTTTTTGAGAAATAAGCAAGTTTTGGAATATACCCTGCTAAAAATGAAACCTCCAGTATCACAAATACCTCCAGCAAGGC
The DNA here is from genome assembly GCF_036250125.1 of Pseudopipra pipra. NCBI lineage: Eukaryota > Metazoa > Chordata > Aves > Passeriformes > Pipridae > Pseudopipra > Pseudopipra pipra. Next base: position 17,328,923 of record NC_087563.1, read on the forward strand.
AACCACCACATGTACCTGCAAATGTTACACCACTTTGCAAAGGGAAATACTGATCAACCCCCTGTGGGTTCAGTGACTTACGACTTGGGAGGTGGTGTGATATTTTACATATTGCAGCAACATCAGAAAATTATGTTTCCCAGCTTTTCCTCCCAGGAAAGGGTGTTACAAGCTTAAATGAGTGAGAGGTTTTCTTTAGGGAGAAAGTGCTGGAGTGTCTCTTGAACTATCATTGTATGCCTTTAGAGGAGAGTGTGTTTTGGGAAGAGAAACTTATTTAGTGTCAAGGCCAAGAAAATCCTGTTTAAGTTGGGTATGGTTAAATACTGTTGAAATGGGTAGAAAGAGCCTGACTTGAAGGAGCCCAGAGGGATCACTCACTGGCAGCTTTAGGGAGAAACATTCCTGGCGTTTTATGACAGAGTCCAAAAAATTGGGTTTGTTGGTGTGATTGCTCTTGGTGAATCTTCCTTCAGCCTTGAAGGTTGGAAGTGATCATCTTGGAGGTCTTTTCCAATCTTAATGGCTCCATGATTCAAAAAAAATTGAAACCTTTTCCCACGAACTTTTTGGCCTTTTCGTTCCTTTATGTCTTGGACCAATATTGATGGTGGAGCCCTGGAGTTTGCCTTTTTCCCTCTCCCTTCTGGCTGTTTATGTACAATGAGCAGAGGGACCCCTATCCCAGTAGCTGATTCCGTGCCTGCCTCCTCTGCCATCACCTCACTTCCAGATTTCACTGTTTTTTGGGAATCTCATTTACAGAAATACGCTTTTCTTGTGAAACATTATTTGCAGGGCTGCTATTAAAACCTCACTGCATTTATATTTTTGACAGTGTGAACCAAATTGCTCATAATTCCATTATGCTCTGTATATCACTGGGTTGGGAGAGTAATTCTGGCATATGCTAATGCCCCTTGGTTTACACACAGAAAATGCTATTCTGGTAACAAAGTAGTGAGTATGTTTTATAATGGGATATATATCATTATAAATGGAACACTGGTTTTACAAAATATTTTAAGAGGAAGGTAAATTAGATCATGAAAAGTGCATAAGGGCTATAAATTATGCAGTAGCCTAAAGAATTATTATAAAGAGATTTGGTTGTGGCCTGATCCCATGAAACCTTTAACTGTGGCCATTAAAATAAACCATATCAACTGCTCACAGCCACAGAAGATTTATTACATCCCGTGGAATGGTCACCTGAAACTTCAAAATTGCATTCAGCATGAAAATAATGGTCCCCCTTAATTCTTGATGCAGATGTTTTTAATGAGTGATATTAAATGGGAAACGGTGGCAGTTTAAACTGGACTTTTTATAGTTCTCTCTCTTGACATTCAAAACATTTTCCCCTTAAGAGGTGCCTAGCATTTTTAGAGGGGAGAAGCTTTAATCTCTGATTTGGCTGGTGAAAGATGCTCGGGGGTGACAGGCTGAAGTACATGACGTGGAGCAATGTATTCAGAGCCATCCTTGAGTGTCAGGAAAAAAACTGCTGTTTTCCTCCTGTCTAAACCAGACTTCTCTTCATCTTTCTTTCTACTTGTTTTTCTTCTTCCTAATTTGCCTTTTGTTTCTTTCTTTACATCACATTGGTTGTCTTTTTGCCTTCTTCAAGCTTATGCAGCCAAACCCTTCTCTTCTCAGGGGGATTTCCTTCGGAGTCTGATCTTGGACCGCACTGAAAACTTGGTTTGGTGTCACATCCCAGCAGAGGGACAGGAACAGTCTTTAAATGGGATTCTGAGAGAATTAGCAGCACTTCTGTGCCTTCTCCCTGCTAGGATGGGGCAGCAGGTCAGTCTCCCAACCCCACCAACACATCCAGGTCCCCAGTGCCTGAGCTGGGACCACGGAGGAGGTTTTGGCAAACTCATCACACTGTGGATCTGTGCTATTGCAAACTGGTTTAATTTCTGTGCTGATGAGAGATTATAGTTCATGATTAGCTCCTCATTAGTTAATGATTTGCTGCTCCAAAGGAACGTAGTGGTCAAGTTCATGTTAGTGCTTTGGCACCCAGGCTGGAATTGGGAGTCACTTCTCTACATAGCACAGCAAGGAAGCACTCCTTAGGAAAAAGCAGAGGAAGGGATAAAATGAAGTATCTTTGAAAGAAATGAAATTAGACAATGATTAGTCATTAACCAGGTCATTAATTTCTGGGCTATTTTAGGGAAGGAGAAGCCCTGCAGAAATGTGTGGAGGAGCTGTGCTTAACAGTCCAGTCGTCTCTGAGATTCCCACATCTTCCTATCCCTATTCCCAACCTGGGATCAGCAGTCACTGTCTTTCTGGGTGGTCCAGGCTTCTGTTGAGTCTCTGTGTGTCTCAGAAGTTAAATCCTTAAGTCCCTGTAAGCTTCCATTAGTCACTAAAAATTGCCATTTCTGTAACTCCGCTCTGTGGCTTTTTGTCAACGTGGAGAGGTTTTAATGTTGCTTCTTGATCATCATCCCAGCAGTAGATAACATTATGATTTTTAAAGGTGTGTGTAATTTCAGTAGGGCTGAATTAGTGCAGAAATGGATCCCAAATGAGCAGGCTTTGCAAGGCAGAGATCCAGCAGCCTGCTGGGGCTGCTGGGGGCATGTTCTCAGCAGCTTCCAGAGAGGGGCAACAATTTGGGCATCCTGGCGAGAAACCCAGTGTGTCCCAGGACTCTGAGCATCCCAAATAGCCCTCAGTGACCCAGGCCAGGTCTGCAGACCTTGTCCCCAAGCAGGCTAATGGTCACATGGTGAGATGTGTTGGGTACCACTGCAGAGGACTGTAAATATGACCTTTGGAGGCGGCTGCTCACCGGTGTGTCTGCACTTAACCCTGAGCCATTTTGGACACAGCAGCATGAAAGCTCCACCATCTCAATGAGGGAAACACTTCTGTTCATTTCTGTTCCCATTTTTCACTTTTAAATTTTTTTTTTTTTCTCCTAAGTACACGTAGCAAAATTCCTTTAATTTCAACGATGTTGTTTATAATGCTACAAAATAGTAATGAGGGAAAATCTGGCTTTATAGGTGATCACTCCACTTATTCTTCTTCCTTGGACCCTCAGATATCCATGGGGAGAATGGTAAAAAATTAATGCTGCTGCCCATCTGCTGCTGTTCTTTGGTGCATTGGTATCAGCAAGAAATCAGTCCTGCATCCTTGTAAAACCCATGTTTTCTGCATATTACACACCCAGTGACAGCCTGCACAAACTTGCATTTGGATGCATTTGGTTGTTTGTGCTGTGTGACAGCACTGGCAGCTCCAGGGATTTTATCATTAGTCTCCTGACAGGGTTTGGGGTTTGTTTTTTTGATTTCTTCTGACAATAGTGCTGTGAGGCTTTTGTCAGGTTAGCCCAGTCTGATGTTAGTTGATAATAATTATACTAGTAATTAACCATAATTTTATGGGATGGCTATAATTTGTCTGTAATTACAGCTGGAATGACAGAAATACTTCTCTATTTTTAAAGGAAAGTAAAATTCTACCCATCATAGCACAGGGGAAAAAAGAGCTTGGAAATGTTCTTTGCAAAAGATTAAAAGCTGGAGGGCTAAAATTAAGCCTTCTATGATATGAAAGCCTAATCTTGTGATACTTAATCCTTTATTTTTATGTTTTGGGGGTCTGTCCTGTGATTTTTGTGTGTCTGGGGCTGACAGTATCAATGACATGAGAGCAACCTTTGGGCACTGACCTTTTAATCTCTAATGTAGATTAAGAATTAAAAGAATTTCTGGAGGCAAACAAACAAACTTTTTGTTTGGAAACAAAACTGGTAGGTGTGAGGTTTTGCAGAATTAGAAGGTTTCCTCAGAATTTGTGCCCAGTTCAGGTGATGCCCTACAGTGCTTGGGGTGAAGGGAGTAATTCTGCTCTGGTGATGACTTAACCTCTGGGTTTATAAGTCTGTAAAGTGTCCTAAAGCCTGTGCAAGCTGGTGGATAATCATAAATGGGAATAATGTGAGGCAACAAAAGGCTTTCAGTGATTCTTTTTTTTTTGTGAATTGTATGAAAATGCCTAATCAAAATCAGGAAAAAAATCCTTCTTTTTAAATTTTTTTTTTATGTGCCTTACATCCTGAACCTTTGAAATCCAGCAATATTTCCTGGAAGTTTTTAAGCTTTACCCTTGGGTAGATTGAACTCTTTGCTTCAACCACCGAGCCCTCGTGTGTTTTCAGATGGGTTATTTGGTATTTATCCATTCTGAGTTGGAAAACGTGTTCCTTTTGTGGGTAATTTGTTTTAGCCAATCCACATGACTAGAAAATGAGCTCAAATGCCTCAGAGGAACCAATTCTTCCCAATGTATATATTGGATGTCACGTTTTTCTCCTTTACTCTTTGGGTATTTACCAGCCAGTCTTACAGAGGGCAATGCTCTAAGTAGAGAAATGCTTATAAATGTCCCATTAAGCAGAAGAAAAGCCTCCAGCTAATCTTAGTGGGGCTTTAATTAATTATGAACTGCACAAATACTATGTGCATTTAGTCATTCTTCCTACATGGCAATTAGGTATATTATGAGCCTTTATTCCTGCTTTCTGCATATGGATAGACAAAGATCTGCTTAATTTAACATTAATTATGTATGTATGGACCCTTAGCATATTCTTAAGGATACATCAGCTAATTAGAGCTGTAGACTGAGTCCAGCTACTCGTTGCTCCTTTTCCCTCAGAGCTGCCCTTTCTCTCATTCTCCCTCCTGGCAGAGATGGGGAAGGTTGAAGCTGGTCCAGCACCAACTTCCCAGAGTGTGGAGCATCATCACCATCAGGTTTCCAGCAGCCTGCCCTTCCTTCCCCCCTCCTCTGCCTTGCCATGTGCTCTGAACACCTTGAGATCAAAGAGGTGATGCCCCTCTCCTGGAAGCCCTGGCAGTCTGGGGGTGTGTGATCTGGCTGTGTCTGATCAGACTGTGCATTCATAGGGGGGGTTATTTTGTTTTTCTTCCTCCAAATGGTGAATATATCTTTGTTTAGAAGCTCAGGGGACAGACATGTGACTGTAGAGTTAACTGGTAACCAAGTTAACTCTAGCTCAGCACGTGTCCAACCAGCAAGCCCACCCAGCTCCTCAGACTTTTCCCTAACCCCAAATCCAACCTTAACCTAGAAATTCCTGTAGATACCAGAACAAGCCATGAAATCCCTAATTTCCCTAATGCAACCAGTGCAGGGACACTGGCTGGCCCCTGATCTGACTCTAGGAGTTGGCTAAGCAGTCACACATCTTTATAAACTTACCTGTCTGGTAATTCCAGGGGGATCACAGTTGTTCTTCCAAGTGCTGCAGCTGCAGGACAAGCTGAGGAAGGCTGGAGCTGGGGAGGATGACATGAGTCACTTCTGCCACTTGTCAGATCTCTTTTTCTCCAGCTGGTCATCCAGTATCCATGGAGTAGGTCACATATCTGTAGGGAAAACAGGTCACATATCTGTAGGGAGAACGAATTACCTGGTTTCTGAGCTCTGAAGGGAGGCAGCAGCTCAACCATGACATCAGGATTGCTTTTCAGCCACCTGAAAAAAAACCACGTAGGAAAAGGCCTGAGGTTAAATGTCAGGGCAGAGGGGTGGTCTGGCACATCTGGAGGAGAAGACCTAGTTGTATCCTGGAAGATGTGACTTAACCTCTCTGGATCTCCTCTAGCAAGGGAGAGGGAGCAGCTTGGATGGCAGGGGGGGACAGGTGAAGGTCACCTCCATCAGCTCTTGAGTTACCCTTGTCAGGGCCAAATTTTACAGCCCAGGGAGCAACAACTGGGACTGTGACAGAGGGATGAGTGGAGCCCTCCACAGCTTTGGTGAGGGGACTGTGTCCCTGCAGGTGTTTGCAGTCTGGGACTATGTCACCAAGTGAACACTTTGCAGAGTTTTTATGGCCAACACTCACGAGTGTTTTAGAGACACAGCCTGAGTCTTTCTGACCCAGGTTCCCCAGACAGGAGGCAGCTCCAGACTCTCGAATGGCTTTGGGGAACTCAATCAAAAGATTGAGGCTTTTGGGTGTTTCATTTGCACACACAAATACTGAACACGAGCAAAACGTTGAGTGAATTTGAGATCTTTGGTAAACTCCTGAGCTTTGGCCCCCGTGTTGCTGTCTGCCTCAATCTGAGCAATCAGAATGGTTATGATAAAGGAAATAAGACTACAGTGTGAGATGGGGCTGCTTCCCTCCTTGGGCACCTTCCAGCTCTGAGGCTGCAACGTCAAACGGGAGCTCTCAAAAGTGACTTGTTAGAGAGGATTTGGGACAGGACTTCATGTCTGTGCCTTCATTTCTAGAACACTCTCTGTCTCTCAGGCTTTCCCCTGTTTATAGCTGTTTCTAAATTCTTAAAGACTACTCTGAAAAGCAAATCATTGAGGAATGGGGTAATTGAAATTTCCCAGAGGGAATGCTTGAAAGTGGCAACGACTCAGTGGTTGGCCAACACTGCTGGGAGGTTTCCCATCCTGCTGTCAGGGCTGGTTAACTAAAAGGCTTTCTCCCATCCTGGGCTGTCAGGCTGAATTTGTCATGTGGCATGAGGGTAAATCAATGAACTGATTAGCAATGGTTGAGGGGGGTACTTTAGGAATTAGCACTGGTGTGATTTCCGTGCCTTGCTTTGTGTTTTTGAATGTAGAGGATCATGATCAGACCAAGTACAAACAGGAATAGCTCCTGTGAGTGAATGCCTGGATTTGTCCCAGGGAAAGCTTTGGTCCACTGTGCAGAAGAGGAGACAGAGTAGAAGGCTTTGAAACAAAGTAGATTGAGTGCCCTTCCTTCCTGTATTCCTTTCTCCTCTTTGTTTTAATATTATTGATGAAGTGACCAAAATGGTGTCTGGGCATATTTGAGGAATCAATGAAAAAGTAAATCTTAAAAAAATAAATCAATTGTCCTGCAGTGTGAGTTCAGGTGTGACCTGGTTTGCTGTCCTGTGCATACACTGCATAAAGTACTTGGCTGGCAAGGGATGGATTTTGCTTTCTTCCCTTCAACTGGATTTTTGTAGGAGCTAATTTCTTACAAGAGGAAGAGGCTGTTAGTTTTAGTTTTGCCAGCAAAAGTCCTAAATCCAAGCTCCCTACGTCAGAACCCTTCCAAACCTTTGAGTCCTCAGAGGACTTCAAAGAGCTTCCTAATTGCTTTCAGTTAGGTAATGCTTTAACCAGCTTTATTTAGATTTCCTTCGTGTCTGTTCTCCCAGGCTTTGTTCTGCTTTTTGACTGCATCTTTCAGACCCTGCATGTTATATTTTACTTTGTGAGGTAATTCTTTTTCCCACTCAGTATTCCAGTTTCTGTGTCTGAATGGACACAGACATGTCCCATTACCTGTATGTCCTGTTACCTGTCCATTCATGGACAGGTTGAACCCTTTTTACACACAATCTCCCTCTGATTGCTGCCCAGACTTGCTGCTTCCCCCATCTCTGTCTTGAGATTCTGACACTGTGCAAGGGGGGATACACACCAGTTTTATTTTCCTTTGCCCTCTCTTCCTGACAGACAAAGCCAAAGCAAAGCACAGGATCAACTTGTCCAGAGTTACCCAGTGCCAGGAGCCAAAGTCAGGTCTCCTGAGTGCAAGGGCAGTATTCTGTTCCACAGTCCCACTTTCTATAGGGATATGACAGCATAATTTAGCTGTACTGTAATTTATTATGCCCTGCTACGTGTTCTACATTGCAGCCAGGCTGACCAAGTTTGTAATTTTAGTGTATATGATCAACATGCTGCTCATTTTTCCATTATCAGGGAAGTCTGTAATTCATCTCCCTCGCTCGTGTCTCCTACTGGAGCATTTCATTTCCATGACTGTGAATTATCAGCATCCAATCCTTGAAGGTATGATTGGAGATAATAGCCTGAAGTTTCCCAGGTGAATAATTACTTCAGCTGTCCAACTTGTGACACCTTTGAGGGCCTTTCTTTCCCCTGCAGAGGAAAGCATTCAGCATTTTCTGAAGACCATGACCTTCTACAAATCTATTTTGTTTGAACTCTAATTTGTGCAAAGGCTGTTATTATGTGTCCTCAGTTCAGTTCTCCCTCTCAGCCTCCAAAATGTTAATAAATGTATGGCAGAAAAATGAGCAGTGTTTGTGCTACCAGATTTATGGGTTTTTTCCAGGTTGCTGCCTGTAATATGTATTTTGAAATAAGGTTTTGCAAAACTACCCAAATTACTCTGGAGCATAAGCTAAAATGAAAGTTCTTGGGATCTGAGCTTCTTCACTGGGATTTGTTTGAAGATCCTGGTTTTCTTGCCTGGCAATCACTATTTACAAGAGGCAGCACCAAACTATCAGGTCATGTTTTTGAAGGCATTGAGGAAATTAGCTTCTCATTTCGGGCTCAAAAGGAATCAGACACCGTTAATAAAATCCCATTTCTGTGTTCAAGATTCCCCTCTGGCATGGGGACATGGGGTTTGGTGGGGCCAGGTTGGACTGGGCTTGGAGCAACCTGGACTAGTGGAAAGTGTCCCTGCCCATGGCAGGGGGTGGAAAAAGATCTTCAGTATCTCGTCCCACCCAAACATTTCTGTAACATACTTTGTTAGAAGATGTTAAGGATTTTATTTTTGTTACTTTTTTAATACTTCAGGTTTTGTTTGTCTTCTGTGAGGTTCTTTATTCATCAGATAAGTATATTATGGGGTGTTTTAAAACTCGAAAAAATGTATTTGTTATGTTGTAGCTATATGTTTTTATTGCTAATTAAAACTATGTGGATGTTTTACTGATTACAGTTCATGCTTTGGGAAGCAGGAGACAGCTTTGACCTCACAGTGTGTCATGGTTTGGGTGAGAGATAGATGCTAAAGATGTGCTGAGAATCCTCTTCTGTTGGGGGCACGACCACAGGGAGCTGGATAGAGCCTATAAACTCCTCTTAATGGTCTGCAAGTAGTCATTGCTTGTAATGGCTTTTTATTTCTGACCTCAAATTTTCAAAAGCAAGTCAGGCTCTTGACCCTGTGCCCTGACAGGTCGCTTGGATACAGTCTCCCTAATTCTCCAGGCTCATTGTTCTAGATGTGTGAAGTCAGTGGCAGTCTGGCACATAAATGTCTGTAAAAGATCTGCCCCAGAATTGGTTTTGAAAACACTCAAGTGCTGGAGTGAATTATCCTGGTACACTGACAGGCAACACAGCTCTGCCTCCCCTCCCCACCCACCTAATAAAGAGAGCTGTTAATTTTCATGTGCCAGTTTGTGAACTCTGGTCTCCTGGGAGCTGCTGCACACTCATTTGGTGGGAGCAGAGAGCCCTGGGGCGGGGAGGGTGGAGAGACAGGAGCAGGAGTTGGCTCAGCCCTCGCAGTAAAATCATCCACCATCCCTGAACCAACACCAGAGCAGGGCTTAGCCTGTGCCATGGACTGCAAAACAGTGTGTGAGCTCTCCTGCTGCATCCCAAAGCACTCCATTCCTTGGCTAATTTCAGTTCTTGGTGTTTTAATTATACTCTGGCCATTTCCTTCTATCCCAAATAGCCACACCATCATTATTGCAAAAATATGGAAACAAACAGTCCCGAAGTTGTTTGCTTTTTAATCAATGTTTGGAATTACATCTCTTTAGAATTACAAGCAGAGTCCAAAGGATGTATATAAAAAATGTACTTTTTGTCAAGAGCTAAGCCATCAACACTTGATTATAATGGAATGACTAAGTACTGTAATTGGGCATTGTATCACATGGCTTTAATTTAGGAAACGAGCAGCAATTCAGTAACACGGATGCTGGAGCTGCTTTTGAAACATTTTCGTGCCTGAAGGATAAGTAAATATCTTAAAAGAATTGTGGATTATTTCTCTTCCAGTACCTGCAACAAAAGAAGGAGCAGAAATGGCTGGGGTGTAAAGAACCTGGTGCTTGGTCAGGGAAGGCATCCTGCATCCCACAGCTCCTTAGGAGGGTTGTGGTGTGAGGCAGGAGGGACAGACTGAGGCAGTGGCCCAGCAGAGCTCATGTTGTTGCACGTGTTCTATTCTTCTGTATCCAGCCTTGGAAAAAAAAGCCTTTTAAGAAATTTTTGTGGAAACGTGTGAGCAATGCTGTGCCTTTCCTTCCCTGGCAAACCTGAGACCTTGGATTGGTATCCTCATGGGTATTGATAGTAAAGCCACTCTTTGTGCAGGTTTTACATCATGGATTAACTTTGCCCCACGTTCATAGAATTACAGAATGGTTTGGGTTGGAAGGGACCTTGAAGATCATTTTATTCCACCCCCTTCCACCTTCCACTGCACCAGGTTGCTCCAAGCTCTGTCCAACCTGGCCTGGAACACTTCCAGGGAAGGAGTTTCATCAACTTCTTCGCCTCTGTGAAACAACAGATGGATAACAGGAAACTTAAGGCAGCTTTTTTACCTTGCAGAGATGAATGTTGAGACCTGTGGTGCAGTCGTCATGGCCCAGCAAAGGGCAATCTCTGCTGCCACATTGTGTCCTCTCAGTTATAAAACCCAGAGTATTTGGTGAAGGGATGGGCTTAAAATCCAGCACATCTCCTGATGGTTGCTGCACATGTAAGAACAGAGGGAGAGGGAAAGGGAAGTGGTTGGAAGGGGCTGCCCAGGGAGGT